>NW_024070199.1:2163490-2821059 GCF_014754425.2 Oryx dammah | reverse complement strand
ATAGATAGATAGATAGATAGATAGATAGATAGATAGATAGATAGATAGATATTTCTATTAGAAATGACTTGTATAATATCTCAGAAGTCAGGAAAATATATGAAACCATTACCAGAGTTGCCTCCTCCCAGCATCACTCCAGGTAGAGGCATTATAAAGGGGCTCATAGATGTTCCACATAGACTCAAAATCATGGAATTGTGTATTCAAGTTTAATTTTTCATTTACTTGATGAAGAATCTGAGACTACAGAGGTCATGGTACTTGCCCAAATTCTTCTAAAAATAAGCAAGTCATGAGGAAGAATGCACATCCCTGTTTCTCAACCATTTTCTGTTCCCTTTCCATCTCCTCTCACACATGATAGTCTGAAAGAAAAATGTAATCAGTAGTTTTCAGAGAGTCTCAAGACCAAAAAAAAAAAAAAAAACCTGCCTATTACTCCAATCCAGGTCTATTGATTGAATAAGCATCCATGTCTACCTATTGCTTCATCCGTGTCTATTCTCTACTTTTAAAACTGTACATAACATTATCATATGTTATTTAAAAGCTAACTGTAGATACAATGTATATTGAGTTTTAATAACCATACATAGGTGCAGTCTTTCATCTATTTAATCTATCCTAGAGCTTAGTGAGGGGCTTCCCAGATGGCTCAATAGTAAAGAATCCCCCTGCTGATGCAGGAGAAGCCAGTTAGATCCCTGAATCGGGAAGACCCTGGAGGAGGAAATGGCAATCTACTCTGATGTTCTTGCCTGAAAAAATCCCACAAGCAGAGGAGACACAGTTCAGAGTTGCAAAGATTGGATGCAACTGAGCATGAAAGCATGCAGAGTTTAGTGAACATCTAGAATATTCTGTAGGAATTGTTCCAGTATTCATTTCAGGTGTAAATCAGTAAGAATACACTGAAAATTCTCAATAATAGAGAACATAGCAATATTCTACTGTTAAAAAGGCCTTAAAAATGATGTTCAAGTCTCAGGAATTGTCAAATCCTTGCTTCTCCAGGTCCAGCTTAAGATCCATCTTATCCATGAAGTCTTTCAGGACTTCTAACCCTGATCTGCCATCTCTGCATTATAATTGTGCTTATAACCTTTGAGTATAGTGTGTACTTTATTTATGTAATTATTTTTCGTTTTTCCTAGAGGCTACCTTTGCTTTCAGCCTAGTTTATCAGGAAGAAGAAAATGTCCTCTGGTATCCATAGTCTGCATTGTCACCTTCTCCTTGACATCACTGGCTTCCCTGGTGGCTCAGATGGTAAAGCGTCTGCCTGCAATGCAGGAGACCCAGGTTCAATCCCTGGGTCACGAAGATTCCCTGGAGAAGGAAATGGCAACTCACTTTAATACTCTTGCCTGGAAAATTCCATGGATGGAGGAGCCTGGTAGACTACAGTCCATGTGGTCACAGAGTTGGACACAACTGAGCAACTTCACTTTCTATGACATTACAGGAAAAGGGCCAGCATATGAATTAAACCTATGAGCTCAGCACTGGGATGAATACAATGACATCTTCACTGATTCTTTATGAATCCAGGCATTCTATTTATTTTGACAAAAATCCCTGTTCTGTCTGTAGACTAATAGGCCATGATTTTTATCACTCAAGCATGGGTTTAATTACTTGAACATGGAGGAAAGAAAAGCAAAAATGCAGTCATTTTAACATCTCACATTTTCACATCTGTATTCACTCTAGAGTTCAACAGCCACATACATTCTTCATGTTTACAAGCCATAATTAACCCTTGCTATAGTTTATAAAATAGGTAGTATAAAATAATGGATAAAATTTTGAGTTCCCTAGTCAGACAGCCCCTTGTTTTAATCAAGCATTCAGTGTGATTTTAGTTTCATCCGCTCTAAAGTTGGGATAATAATGTCCTTAGTTTTATTGTAAATATTAATGGAGATAATGCAAGTAAAGCAATTAACTCCTGGCAGAGAAAAGTGATCTGTAGATCTTAATTATTAATATTATTGCTTTTCCAAATAATTCTTGAATTATTATTATTACAAAAGTATTACCTCTATGCTTTTCCCCCTTATTCATATTTCCTGGCATGTGACTCAGAGTCTGCACTAACCAATTTCTGCAGTTATCTTGGGTGATTGTAATATCCACTCACATCTCTGTTGGTTGACCTCTTCATACTCAAAGCCTTCTCCTCCACTTAACTCAGCTACCAGCTCACACAGGCAGGGTTGTGCATTTCCAGTATCCAAATCTCTGTGCCCCCAAACCACTCATTCAAGCCCCATTTCTCAGATCACATAATTGCTCCTGTCTCTATTTCAGTCTCTATGTGAGGGCACACATGTGTGAATATACACATGCACACATACACAGATACACACAGAGAAAGACACACACATATACAAAGACACATCTTTTGAAATGCTCATGCTCTTTAGGCTTTGACTGTAGATTTTCCTTCCCTACATTTCCCTCATTCTATACACCACACAGTGGGTTTTCCCAAGATGGCCCCTGCTGCTGCTGCTGCTAAGTCACTTCAGTCGTGTCCAACTCTGTGCGACCCCACAGATGGCAGCCCACCAGGCTCCCCCATCCCTGGGATTCTCCAGGCAAGAACACTGGAGTGGGTTGCCATTTCCTTCTCCGATGCATGAAAGTGAAAAGTGAAAGTGAAGTCACTCAGTTGTGTCCTATTCGTAGCAACCCCATGGACTGCAGCCCACCAGGCAGCTCCATCCATGGGATTTTCCAGGCACCTATGCCCAAAGCATCAGTTACTATTCATATATCATGGAATTCCTAATTTATATCCAGTTCAGACCTTTCTTTTGAGTTCCAAATCTATATGTCAGCTTGACTCCTTGCCATCTCCACTTGCACACCTTAGTAGCATTTCAATTTCAACATGCTAAGGACTCAATCCTCCTTCCCCTTCACACCTATTAATGTTATTTTCCATTTCCACAAATGATAAGACTATCTAACCATCCCAATGCCTAAGTCAGGAATCTATAAATTATTCTTTCGTTTCCCTCCTCCTCCAACAAGTATGTTAGCTCAAATCTCTAAAATCCATTTATTTCTCCTCCATCTTTAATCACCACTGCTGCTGCCAACTCCTGTCTAGACTGATATCTTCTCTCGCTATAACTCTTTACAGGTCATATGCCTCCTCATTGTTCACTATTGAGCCCAGACTCCAAATTTACTTAAAAAATAAATCTGAGCATGTTACTCTTATGTTTAAAATCTTTCCATGATTTCACAACCCTGTTAGATAAAGAAAAGTTCTGGAACCTATCCTGAACCATAGATAAGGCCGCTGCTTATCCTTCCAGCCTCATGGCATCTGGTCCCATCACTTCATGGCAAATAGATGGGGAAGCAATAGAAACAGTGACAGAATTCATTTTTTTTTTTTTTTTGGTGGGGGGAGTGGGAAACTCCAAAACCAATGCAAATGGTGACTGCAGCCATGAAATTAAAAGATGCTTACTCCTTGGAAGAAAAGCTATGACCAACCTAGATAGCATATTAAAAAGCAGAGACATTACTTTGACAACAAAGGTCCATCTAGTCAAAGCTATGGTTTTTCCAGTGGTCATGTATGGATGTGAGGGCTGGACTATAAAGAAAGCTGACCACCGAAGAACTGATGCTTTTGAACTGTGGTGTTGGAGAAGACTCTTGAAAGTCCCCTGGATGGCAAGGAGATCCAGCCAGTCCATCCTAAAGGAAATCAGTCCTGAATATTCATTGGAAGGACTGATGCTGAAATGCCAATACTTTCGCACCTGATGCAAAGAGCTGACTCATTTAAAAAGACCCTGATGCTGGGAAAGATTGAAGGCAGGAGAAGAAGAAGAAGAAGACAGAGGATGAGCAGGTTGGATGGCATCACCAACTCAATGGACATGCATTTGAGTAAACTCCGGGAGTTGGTGATGGACAGGGAGGCCTGGTGTTCTGCAGATGGGATCGCGAAGAGTTGGACAGATTGGGGGAATGAACTGAACTAAACTGAACTGAACTGGAGCAATTAATTAGCTAAGTGACTTGAACAAAGCTTTTAGTATGACACCCCCCCAAAAAAAGTCTAAAGTAAAAACCCAAAAAGATGTTCTAGAAGAGTCTAGACTCATCTCATCATTAACATATTAGGGATGAATTGAGTTGACTATGGGTCAGGAAAAAGCAAAGGAGATGAATGGTATCTTTTCAGTAAGATGCATGCCTGCAGTCCCTTTGATCATTAATATAATTAACCCTAAATAATTCATAATTCTAAAATATCACCCAACATGAAGGAAGAGGAGGAGGAAGAGGAGAAGAAAAGAGGAGGAGAAGGAGAAGAAGGAGGAGAAAATAAGAAGCAAGAGAAGACATAAGGAGGAAGGGAAGAAAACAAGAGGAAGAAACAGAAAGCAGCCGTGGCTTTGTCAGATTCATGTCCCACCTATCACTGTAAAGCTGTTCATTAGAAATGTAAGATAACTGTACAGAAGAGAGCTTAAGGAAAGCAAAACTGAAACTATTTTGTTTTCATTTTTCTTTTTAAAACGCTTCTCTTTCATTTTACCTTTATTGAAGTGGGTCTTTGAAAAATCATCATTTTTGCACTACAAACTAAACAAGCTCTTGGCATTTCTCATACAAAAAAGGTGTCATAATTTCATGCCTTTGCAAACACACACTGTGAGCAATCAAGGGAAAAAGAAAATTAAAAACTAATTCTGCTGTTTATTCTCCTCATTTATTTCATCAGCCATCTCAGCCTTACACTGAATGATAATCAACAGGATTTGATAGACACACCTAGGGGAGGCTAGACATCTTCTCTCAAAATCTCCAGAAAGCTGGAAAGGAAAGTCAAATAACAATGCTTTGGGAGGCATCTCTAATTATACAATCAAAACTACCTGTACCAACATTTCCAGGCTGTGGAAGTGTTCTGAAATCAGAAGTTACATGGGGTAATAATCATTTGAAAGCTGGAGTTTATCATGGACTCAAACATTTGACAGCACCAAACCATGACCCAAAAAACTCCAGAGAAGTACAGACAGAAGAACTGTGACCAGTGACTAACCTGCATCTGTACCTGCATCTCGATTCTTCCTCCTTGAATCTTGGAAGTTCAGAGTTCACCGGGGGGTCCCGATGATGTCTTTAGTATCAATTCCATTTACACCTCTGCAGCATCATGGGCACAGTTCATAATGCATGAAACCAAATTACCCATCAAAGAAAAGTGTGTTATTTCTGAAACTCTCCTCAAGAGTTTGATGTGGGAGCTATACAGGATGAGAGTCATTTACTTTATCTTTAAACATCAACATTACAAACAATCGAGGAACGTGCAAAAAAAGTGAAACTGATCATTGCACAGTCATGTCCAGCTTTTTGTGATCCCATAAACTGTAGCCCACCAGGCTTCTCTGTTCATGGAATGCTCCAAGCAAGAATGCTGGAAGGGAACCCCTTCCCTTTTCCAGGGGTTCTTCCTGACCCAGGGATCAAACTCAGGTCTCCTGCATTGCAGGCAGATTCTTTACCATCTGAGACACCAAGGAAGTTTATTCAAAGCACCAAGAAAAGGTGCAACTGAGCACACTTTACAAATGAATGCTACTGAAACATATGGATCTCAGTCTTGAAAAGGTTACCCCTCATATCTGTAGCTGTCAGTAATAATAATTAATATATGTTTTAATGCCCTTTTTATTCCTAAATAAATTTCAATCAAGCAGACAATCAATAAGTACTTATTGAGGATTCATTGTAAGTCAATTTCCCTGGAAGCAAACTGTGATGGATAATTGCCTGCAGGAGTTTATTGAAGATCAACACTTGCAGGGGAATATAGGCCATGGGACTGAGCGGAGGGAGAAGCTGAATTGCCATGAAGTCACAGCCAAGGCCTCAGCTAACCATAGATTCTAAGGTAGCTCTGAACCTGAACAGACCTTCATAGCTTAGAGAAATCTTCAAATGTGGGTGAGAGAACTAGTCCTTTGGCATCTCCCTTGCCCCAGATTGACCAGGCCTGTATTATTGAATACAGGCTCTCTCTCATTATGGAAAGTGAAAGTGTCATTCAGTCATGTCAGATTCTTTGCAACCCCAAGGACTGTAACCCACCAGGCTTCTCAGTCCTTGGGATTCTCCAGGCAAGAATACTGGAGTGGTTTGCCATGCCCTTCTCCAGTAGATCTTCCCGACCCAGAGATCAAACCTAGGTCTCCGGCATTGCAGGCAGATTCTTTACCATCTGAGCCACCAGGGAACTCATTATGGAAGGAATTTCTAAAACAGTGATTCGTTTGAGTGGTATTGATAGTCTGGGTGACAGAGTACAGCATGTACTAAATAGCACGTTATGAATCTATCCCATGAGCCCTCTGGCATTAGCAAATTATAGAGAACACATAATTTGTATCTAGCATGCTCCTACTTTACTTTGTGTCCCAGCCCAGATATTTACGAGGTCTGTGCAGATTTTCCAGAGCAGAGAGTTGTTCCCTCCTCTTTGTTCTCTCATCACTGCACTCATAGATTTGTGGTACTACTTATCAAACTGAATCATATGTCATTAATCCCTGGTCTGTGTTCCACACCCAGCTATATGTTCCTTGAGGGTAGGTTACAATTCACATGTCATTTTCCTCACTAAACTCTCCCAACCCCCTATCTAAGTAACCATAGTCCATTTGTTATTCTCAGTCACACCGAGCTTATAACATTCATCCTGACTCATAATTTTTAGGTTTATGTGTTTACTTGCTTATTATCAAACAATTGGTGAAGCCATTATTTTATGACCACATTGAAATAAAAGCAATCATTTAAATAGCTGATGGCTTTATATTTGCATTGAACGTATTCAGTGACACACAATAAATTGAATTCTGGTTATGCATTATAATGATGATGGAATTTAGCAAGCCTTTCATTTTCACACCAAGAAGCCAGTTTCTGGACAACACTGTTACATATTTTGTTTATTTCAAAGACTTGATTTGAGGTACTTACTTCATGGCAGTTTTTTTTAAGCTTTTTATTTTAGAGGAGTTTTAGGTTCAAGGCAAAATTGAAAGTACATAGTGGAAAGTGGAAGGATTCCAGAAACACAAAAGGTATTTGACCCTAATGTTTAGATCCAGGCTAGACCCATCCCACATTAGTTCATTTACCCCAAAACATCTTCCCCAGACTGCTTGACATGCCTAAAATTTCTTCCAGGAAATTACCGCTGGTCTAATACTGGATAAACAATATGGTTACATACATTGATTCTAGAATCACTTTATTAGGGTTCAAATCTCAGTTCTACTCTTGCAAACTATGTCACATAAACAATAAATGTTATTTCGTTCTATGTTCATTTTCTCATCTGTAAAATAATGTCAATCATGGGATTTACCTTATGGGATTTACCTTACAGGATGTTTGTGGGGCTAAGTGACTTGCAGAAAATGCTTATAGCCAAGTGTGGTACATATGAAAGTGAAAATTAAAGTCACTCAGTTGTGTTCAACTCTTTGCAACCCCATGGACTACACAGTCCATGGAATTTTCTAGGCCATAATACTGGAGTGGGTAGCCTTTCCCTTCTCCGGGGGATCTTCCCAATCAAGGGATTGAACCCAGGTCTCCCGCATTGCAGGTGGATTCTTCACCAGCTGAGCCACCAGGGAAGCCCATGGTGCATATGAAATATCGTTAAAGGTATATCTGTTAATTGGTATTATTGGATCATGCTTCATCTATCTCTATAATAACAAGATAACTGAGGCAATGAGAATTCTGATAGAAGAGAAAAAGATAATAAAACCTGGAGTGATGTAAAGTGAAGGGGTGTTTATTCAGAAGTTTAAAAAAAAAAAAAAGGCATAAGGTGTCAGAAAGAAAAGTTGCCAGAAGAAGAAAGGTGCAGAGTGGGGTGTAGGAGAGTGTCAAAAAAGATTTAACATGATAATTAAAATCTTGGCCATGATTAATGAAATTACATTAGAAACAAAGCAGCCATTTCTTTCTTCTTCTACATTTTTCTTTCTTTCACACAAAATGGCCAATGGCTGTTAGAATTCAGAATTCAATTTGGTGCCAAGGTCTTCAAAATCTTTTAAGCAGTCTAAGAACCAACTGCTTTTAGCATTGTTTCTATCGTAAGCCAAGTTCCAAATTCTAACTAAGGCTCTGCAATGGAATGTTTCAGTATCATCATTTACCAAGTCTCTTGCAACTACAAGTAGAAGCCTGAAAGAACAGCTTACATATGGCACCCAAGGACTAGAAATATAGTGAAATACAGTGCTGATGACAATCGGTGATTACCAATCCCAGAATGGAAACATTAAAAAAATCTGTTAAAAAGTGCTTCAAGACTTGTAAGCTACTAGGACCATTAAGAGGTTTCATTATGTTCACCATGTCTGGAATCACTCTCGTTATTGGGTGCTCTGTAAAGGAAGCAGGCCCCAGCTTACCTGAGCACTAGTAGTAGAACTGGACATGGAACAACGGACTGGCTCCAAATCGGGAAAGGAGCACATCAAGGCTGTGTATTGTCACCCTGCTTATTTAACTTATACTTTAACTTAAGTACATCATGAGAAATGCTGAGCTGGAGGAAGCACAAGCTGGAATCAAGACTGCCTGGAGAAATATCAATAACTTCAGATATGCAGATGACACCACCCTTATGGCAGAAAGCAAAGAACTAAAGAGCCTCCTGATGAAAGTGAAAGAAGAGAGTGAAAAAGTTGGCTTAAAGCTCAACATTCAGAAAACTAAGATCATGGTATCCGGTCCCATCACTTCATGACAAATAGATGGGGAAACAATGGAAACAGTGACAGGATTTATTTTCTTGGGCTCCAAAATCACTGCAGATGGTGATTGTAGCTATGAAATTAAAAGATACTTGCTCCTTGGAAGAAAAGCTATGACCAACCTAGACAGCATATTAAAAAGCAGAGACATTACTTTGCCAACAAAGGTCCGTCTAGTCAAGGCTATGGTTTTTCCAGTGGTCATGTATGGATGTGAGAGTTGGACTATAAAGAAAGCTGAGCACCGAAGAATATATGCTTTTCAACTGTGGTGTTGGAGAAGACCCTTGAGAGTCTTCTCTCCCTTGAACTGCAAGGAGATTCTTCCAGTCCATGCTAAAGGAAATCAGTCCTGAATATTCATTGGAAGGACTGATGCTGAGCCTAAAACTCCAATACTTTGGCCATCTGATGCAAAGAACTGACTCATCTGAAAAGACCCTGATGCTGAGAAAGACTGAAGGCAAGAGGAGAAGGGGATGACAGAGGATGAGATGGTTGGATGGCATCACCGACATGATGGATATGAGTTTGGGTAAACTCCTGGAGTTGGTGATGGACAGGGAGGCCTGGCATGCTGCAGTCCATGGGGTTGCAAAGAGTCGGACATGACTGAGCAACTGAACTGAACTAAGTAGTCCAACAGAGGGAAAGAAGACCATTAGATAGCTCTCCTCAGGTATCCTCAGGGAGTATCTCAGGTGAAACAGAGGAAGGAGACTGGACAGGTCTATTTCCCTAAATGCTGTGAATCATTATTTCAGATTCTGACATTTTTGATCAGTGCTTGGTTTTTCAATAAGGAGAGCCACTTCAAAAAAAACATTATGTTAAGGCAAGGTGAGAGAAATGCTTTTGCCAAAAGTTATATAATTCAGGAAAAGTCCCTTTTCCAGGAATTATGTAATTCAAAGTTTTTAAAAGACCTCTCGGGTCTTATGCTGAGCAATTATTTTGTGCCAAAATGAGGACAAATCACTCACAGGAAATATCTTAGTTAATCTTTTTAAAAAATCCTGTGATTCATATTATTACTCCACTTTCAAGATAAAGGAACTGACAATCACAGTGAATAAGAGAGTAAGTCATTTCTATAAACTCATAAAACAAGTTTTTAGTAAAATTTCAAATTTCTCAGTAGAATCTATAAAGCAATATGGTTTGCACTAATCAAGAGGTCATTCTGTAGAATACATTGCTCTCTATTTCCTAAAAAAAGAGAGAGTTATAAAAATAATCCAGAATTTCACTAAAATCTTTAAACTTGCTTTAAACATAATAGACTTTTGCAATTTCAGATGCACTGATGATTCCTAAAGGCAAATAATTGCCTCTGGCACATATAATTTAGTGAATCATCTTTCCCAAGGAGATTCCATTACAAAGCCTTCTAACAGACCATATAAGTTAGTAGACCCAAGAAGAAAGTACTTTTGCTTTTCTTTAAGAAAAATAAAACTAGTTGAAAACAAGTAACATGGTCTTGTCTCCTTTTCCAATGTACATGACTTCATAGGCACACACATGCATCCTCTTACTTATTCCCATCTCTGCAAACAGAACTGAAAATATACTATAAACACATTGAATTAATTTAGTCCTGTCTTTTCTGTACTGTTAATTTATTGCTTTATTCTTGCTCTCTATATGTCAGTGTACATCAACACAAGAGAAAAATTTGAATATCTGTTCCAAAGCTTAGCTAGACTTTATCATAATTCTTCCTCCACAATTTGGTCTTTTGACCCCTTTTTAATCTATGTCCCAAATTTCCAGTTAGAGAAAGAATCGAGAGAATGATGTTAGTGTCAAGTAGCAATGTGCTTGGCCTTGGTAATTTCAGTATATAAAATCATAACTCTGGGTGTACATGCATTCTACACCCATGGTGGATTCATGTCAATGTATGGCAAAACCAATACAGAATTGTAAAGTAAAATAAAAAATAAATAAATTAATTAAAAAAAATAAAATCATAACTCTAGGAACCAGAATAAAATTTAAAATACCATCTCTTAATATTATTTTAAAAAGATCTTTCAAGCCAACACAAAAATAGGAATGATGGAAGCAGACTGGTGGAGGCATATCAGACTGTACTTAAAGCTACAGGTGTGCAGAGTACTGTCAGCCCAGACGTGTACTGTCACTGATAAAGAGAAAAAGAAAAGAGCTACAGACTTAAAAATCTTTTGCAGTTAAATATACCAAAAACATTCCAAGGCTTTGGAAATGTTGTACAATATGTGTCGAAGAGAAGTCTCTCTCTCTTTGCAGCTCTGCTCAGTGTTTTATGTTCCCATCACGTCTGTTCCTTCCTCTTTTGATGGCGTACACGTCACGTGTCTATGGACCAAAAGGGAAAACTCACAAAAACACAGCGCCTGCACTGACAAACTTAAAGCGTAAAGACAGCATCTGTTGAGTGTGATACACTTTCACTGTCAGTGTTGCATCTACAGACTTCATAAAAGAGAAAGCCTAGATGCTAAGTGCCTATTCTACCTACTAGATAAATTACGTACATTACTTACTTTTTCCTAAAATTGAATGCTCCAGTTTGATCAAAGATTAGTAAGTTAAAAAAAAAAAGTTTTATTTTTTGATGCCATGGTTTCATTTCAAATTAGGGAAAAGCCACTCATTGATCTCAGATGAAATTCCTATTTGAGAACATTGGAAGCTGATTTCCACAACATTATGTACTCTAAGAATAGCTCATTAACCGAGATCTTATATATCTAGCATTTTTATGGAAGGCAATGACGATAGCAAATATTTGACTAAACTAAATGAATAAGCAAGACTGATTTCTTAAAAGAGGCAAATGTCCAACAGAGGCTAACTTAAATCATAATGATAAAAGTGGTAACAAATAGCATATATTGAGAGCTTACTATATTCCAGACATTTAGCTCAGTATTTCATATATCTTCACTCTTAATCCTCAGAACAATCCATGAAGTTAGTACTATTTTCATCCTCTTTTTTTTGACAGATGAAGAGTTAAGTTTAGTGAACTCAATGCGCTTGTCCACACCCACAGAAGGAGTAAGATGACTTGAAATGGAAAGTGAGACAGTTTGACACTGAAGCCCAAGCTTCTAATTATGCATGCCACCAGGAAAGAAAGGAAACTTATAAAAGAAAACTAGGAGCGGCCACAAATCAAAGAACATACCAATGCCCCACAAGGCAGGAAAGGGAACAGGAAATGAACTCAAGAATTCTCTTATACCATAATCTTCCTAGTGGTCTCCATGTGGCAGGGAGAGTGGTCTCCCAGCCTGCTCCCTCCACTAGCAGAGTGGAAATGACATAGCCCTACCATGAGCAACACCCAGTATTCTGCAGAAGGCCTCTGATGAGAACCTTCTCTTCAACCTCACATTGTGCTGGGGAAATGCTTCAGATGGACCACTTACAGGCTTGAAGGGGGTGGGAACAGTTTTTGAACCATTATGGGACCACATAGAGGGATAGGGGGAGGTATAGTTACTCAGAGAAGAAAGGTACTGTTGACAGGAAAACTAAAGGCCGTTGTGTTGTTCAGTTGCTAAGTCATAGCTGCCTCTTTGTGACCCCATGGACTGCAGCATGCCAGGTTCCCTTTCCTCCACTGTCTCCTGGAGTTTGCTCAAATTCATGTTCATTGCCTGAGTAAAGTTGTATTAGATTAACCGTATATGTCCATTTTCCTTGAGAAGTTTCTGAATTCCAGCCTTGGCTCAAGTATGGATGAATCAAGGGCATTTGTGAATGTGTTTGCATTCTAATGTGTCTTTCAAGCTGTCTGAAAAGGATAACTATTCCTGTCCAACCTTCTTCACAATCCTTTCAAATAAGGTAATATTTTCAAAAAATTAAAAATTATCCCTGGGACTTATGACCATTCCAACAAGAGAATCCTTTGTACTATTTATGGGGACAAAAATGTTCATGAGCTAAGTAAATTGTGAGCAAGATCTTGGCTTTCTCAAGATGAAAAACTCTTTTCGAGTACTTTAATTGTATTGCAGAAAATACCAAACACTAAGTGTGAAATGTATACTAAATACAAATTTTTCTAATTTACTTATTAAGGCAGATATAAAAAGCCTTTGGTTGATAGGAAATTCTATGAACAGTGTTCATACTTCTGTAATGAAACAACTGATATCAACATTTTCTAAAATATACTTTATACTGAATCTGTATTTTTGCAATTCATTCCTTAACTCATCTCTTCATGTACTTACATGTTCATCTAAGCTGTATTAAATTCCTAGTGCAATGAACCCAAATTAAAAGGCCTGACTATAAATTAGCAGCCACAAGTCTATAATGGGGTTTCCCTGGTGGCTCAGATGGTAAAGAATCTGCCTGCAATGTAGGAGACCTGGGTTCAATCCCTGGGTCAGGAAGATCACCTGGAGTAGGGCATGGAAATCCACTCCAGTGTTCCTGCCTGAAGAATCCCATGGACTGAGAAGCCTGGAGGGCCACAGTCCATAGGGTCACACAGAGTTGGACACGACTGAAGTGAACTGAGCACAGCACAACACAAGCTATAATGACTTCTCTCAACACATCCTACCAACAATAGTGATATCAAATTTGATATCACTTTACTCATTCTAACAAAGTCCTGCTCTGCTATAAAATATGACATTTTCCCCAGGACAATAAGAATTTTACAAAATATTAATGTTCTAGAATTACAGCTAACCCCTTCTGAATTTTTTTCACATACTATCTCACTACTATTTAGAATTTAGTAGCTCCCTATTGGGGACTCCTGGTGGCTCAGTCAGTATAGAATCTGCCTGCAATGCAGGAGATGTCTGTAATGTAGCAGACCCGGGTTTGATCCCTGGGTCAGGGAGATCCTCTACAAAAGGAAATGGCAACCCACTCCAGTATTCTTGCCTGGGAAATCCCATGGACAGAGGAGCCTGAGGAGATACAATCCATGGGATCACAAGAGTTGGACACGACTTAGCAACTAAACCACCACTACATTGTTACATCAGACTATGTCTATCCAGTAGACTATACTACTGGAGGCTTCACCCACATGTATCCACCTCTTAAGAGAAAGAACTCTTCCTATGTATCTGAGAAAGAGTTTCAAGAAATATTTTAACCAGAAAGATGCCCACTAGGATTTTGGAAACCCCTTTAACCATCTTATTCTTCTGAGCCCCTAATTTAGTTTACAGTCTTAAGAGAAAATAACTTCACAACATCTATTCAAAGAATTAAGTGAGTAAAAAACATTCTTAATTTATCCCAGCTAATAATACACAAACTAAGAATAGATATGAGCAAAGATTCTTCCTACTTGTCTAATGCACTATCATTAAGCTCTCAAGATTATGTTTGCTCAAACGTTTTCCATCAGATTAATAAACCTCTTCTTATATATGTACACTTCTGCTTCAGTCATGTCCAGCTCTCTGTGATCCTGTGGACTGTCACCTGACAGGTTCCTCTATCCTTGAGATTCTTCGGCAAGAATATTGGAGTGGGTGCCATGCCTTTCTCCATCAGATCTTCTCAACCCAGGGATCAAACCCACATCTCACTGTACCTCCTGCATTGGCAGCTGAGTTCTTTACCACTAGCACCACCTGGGAAGTCCCTTCTGGTATATAAATGCCCCCCAAGAGATAGTTCTTCTCATATTCCTCAGTGGTTCTAAGAAAGATTTCATATTTACCACCAACCCTTGAATGTATGTCACCATGTAAATAAACAACTCCAGTGGGGCACTTTATATGTCACAAAGGAAACCATGAATATTTTGAAAGAATGCATCAATATATTGAGGTCAACTGGGTCCATATTTCCAGAAAATCAAAATAGGACTAGAAAGAAATTTCTCATCAGAACACTCAGCATTGGTTTCTCCCATACTGATAGGAATCAGACTAGCCAGTGCATCTTCCCGTCTTTTAGATTCATTTTATTCAATGACTAGAAAGAAGTTACAAAAATACTTTAGAAGCCAAAATATCCTGAGATAAAAAGACACATCCCGAATGGATTTGGACATGAAAGCTCTTGGCCCCATTTGGCAGAATAGAAGCCAGAAGCTCAGATAATGGCTATCTCTAAGGCAAAGCCCCTGGAATGATCCAACCCATGTTCCCAGAACATTTAAATTTAAAACATAATTTACACAGAAGTCCTCCAGATCTAACACGTTCACAAGCTCTCGCTGAGTGGTCATATTTGTATTCAGCACTGGATGGTGCTAACTGCTACTTGCTAAAAGTGGTGCAATTTTCTGAAATTTCTATTTTGTGCCTGACATCCTGTGTTATAGTGCTTAGTTTGTGATGCTGTATTCTCAGTTCCCTGCCAAAAGGCAACCCCCTTTTTCTGAAAGTAGTGAACAAGTATTTCCTTCATGATTGAACCAGACTGTCCATCAGTCTGTTTTAAGGGGTGCCCTGTTGTGATCTGAACTTTCTCATCAATTTTATGCACTGGTGAAGAACTCCCCACAACATGGGGAAAATTGTAATGTAAAAAGAAGCTACAGAGAAGGGGGAGATCGTACTGTCTTCTGCTTGCCCTTGAAGACTGTTATGTTTGCTCCCGTAACACCCAATGGAAGCAGAAATCTAAAAAGAAAATGGGAACAGGAGAGATTTGACTTAAAAATGTTTCAAAAGAGTGACAAGCAAAGAGAAAAATCTCATTATTCAGAATTGCTCTTGCTGGGTTTCTAACTCATGTCTGACTCTTTTGTGACCCCATGGACTGTAGCCCACCAGGCTCCTCTGTCCATGAGATTTCCCAGGCAAGAATACTGGAGTATATTGCCATTTCCTTCTCCAGGTGATCTTTCAGACCCAGGGGTCGAACCAATGCGTCCTGCATTGCAGGAGGACTCTTTACAGCTGAGCCATCAGGGAAACCCATTATTCAGAATAAAATTTCCAAATGTCTGAGTCCTATGTCCCTAAGGGTTTCCTGACAAGCTCTATCCCTAGCTGCTCAGCCTCCACAGTCTGACGTCCTACTTTTCTTGAGTTCCAGGGTTGTGCCATGCAAGGCTAGTCCTGCTTCTAGCAAAACAAAGAGTAAAATTGTCACCCAGACTTTAGATCTCAACCGAAGTGGCTCCTCCTCAGAGAAGGGTTCCCCAACACCCAGCTTGATAGAGTCCCCCCATTGCAGATCTCTTGGGAATCCTGAACTTTTCCTTCATAGCACTCATTCCAATCTCATAAATGTATTTAAATGATTATTTATGATGTTACTTGGTTACTATCGATTGCTTGGGGGAAATTAATAAACAGATGCCACTGAAATATGGGGAAAGGTCTGGGTTAAAATCATGAAAAAAATAATTATTTAGGATCCTTTGCTCCAAAATATCTAATGAAAAAGGAAAAGAAGAAGAAAGGAAGAAAGCATTGGGGGGAGAGAGAAGGAAGGAGAGAGAAAATGATTCACTTGAGATACTAGTCCAGGATAATCACGGTTCAAGATGATGCTTCATCTGTAGTTCAAACAATGTGATCCAGTTTGCCTCTCTTTTCTGAGTTCTGTCTCCATAGCTTGGCCCCTTTCAATGGCCTTGCTTCCTGGCTCTGTGTTTACTGGCTCTTGCCTAGAGGAGAATAAGGGAAGCTGCTTCCTGAACAGATCAACTGAAGTCACAGAATCGAGTCCCCTTGGCCATGTCTTGACTTGGCGCGTGTGCCCATCCCTGAGCCACTCGGTATGGCAGGGATTTGTGGAGAGGCTAATGTGCTCACACCAATCAAAACTCATTCTCAGAGCCAAGCACAGTTGTTAGCTCCCAAATGTCAGTATTGGAAAATTCAGAGTACTATTCAAAAGGCAAAATGTAAGAATGAATGCTCTGAGGAAAAGAAACAAATCTCCATATCAGTGACCAATTAGATTTTGCATTGGAAGCAAATAAAGATTTTTAGTGAAGAAATAGCTAATCCAGATTTAAGTTTGTAAATGGCATTAAGGTGGAACAGTTAGGTTTAAAGGGAATTTTTAAAGCAAAACAATAGGGTTTGCTGACTGAATGAGAGTGATAGGAAAGAGTATAGAAAGGAAGATGAACATATAGATGGCTCTGCTATGGGTTAAGACAAATTATACAGAAGAAGGAACAGGATTTTAGGACCCTTAAAATCTATTACATTTTACATTCTGTAGGAAACCATTCTTATTCAAACAGAATTTTGGTAAATATTTGAGGAATTTGTTAACCGCTATTGCTGCTGCTACTGCTAAGTCACTTCAGTCGTGTCCAACTCTGTGTGATCCCATAGACGGCAGCCGACCAGGCTCCCCTGTCCCTGGGATTCTCCAGGCAAGAACACTGGAGTGGGTTGCCATTTCCTTCTCCAATGCATGAAAGTGAAAAGTGAAAGTGAAAGTGAAGTTGCTGGGCTTAAATAAGCTACCATGTCCCAAGAGTATATTAAACAGAATATTGACTTTCAACAAATTGAACACATAGTGCCTAACCTCATTGCTCTATATTTTAGAAAAGACACCAAAAGAGGATATCATGTGCTTTGAGCAGACTTTTAATTATAAAACTTGAAACTCCAACTAATCTACTTTTGACTAAATGTTTATAATCTCCCAAATTCATGTGTTGAAATAAATCTAGCCCCAAAATGATGATACTAGAGGTGAAGCGTTTGGGAGGTGATTGGGTAATGGGGTAGAGCCCTCCTGAACGAAATTAGTGCCCTTTTTGAAAGAGTTTCCAGGGAGCTCCCTCCCCCTTCTGCCCTGTGAGGACACGTGGGTCTACCCCATTACCCAATCACCTCCCAAAGGCTTCACCTCCAGTATTGGACCTACAGTAGCCAATCAGAAAGCGGGCTCTCACAGACACCAAATTTGCCATGCCTTGTTCTTGGAATTCCCAGTATCCAGAAGTGTAAGAAAAAGTTTGTTGTTTAAGTCACTCAATCTACTTAATTTTTTAAATTGTCATCCTAACAGACTAAGACATAATTCCAGAATGCTCTGCTGTGCTTTAATTCCAATATGACTTGTGCTAAATACAAGAAGCACACCAGCCATCTCATCTGAGGTCACACTAGCTAAAGAGTATGCCCATTAGCTTTGCTGTATAAGAAAAACACCAAAAGTTAGTGGTTAAACAGCAATCCAGTATTAGCACACAATGCTGTCAATATCTGGGCTTGGCCGAGCTGGTTTAGGCCTAGAAGTTGACCTGAGCCAGGACAGCTGCCAGGACAAATGGATCCCTAGCCTGGACCTGAATGTGGTCTGTCAATGCCTGGCAGGGTAGCCCAAATTTACACCTGGAGTGGCAACATGGTTTATACACAAAGCAGCCGAAGAGGAAGAAAGCAAGACCCAAAGTGCAAATGCTTTTGAAGCTCCCGCTTACATTTCATCTGTAAATGTGCACAAATCAAGCCTCAGGGGCAATGCTAGAGTTAGTGTGAGAGCACTCCTGAGAGGCGCAGAAGGGCACTGCATTGAACAAATCGGGATGCTCTGACAATCAGTTCCCCACAGGGACTAACAGAGTGACTAAACCAAGTATTAACCACAGGACCAACTCTTGCATTTAGCTTGCATTTAACTTGAAAAAAAATTTTTCTAATTATAGCTTCACAAATTCTTAGAGCTGAAAAAATTTTGAATAGTATCTCATATTCTTTTCAGCAAGCAATTACTCCAAGACTCTTGTACTAGAAAATTGGGGTGATGAGTTTTCCCTTTACTCTCTCAGTTGACATCACTGTGTTAACCTTCTCTAACACAATCACAGCTACCTTGCTAGTAAAATTCATGAGGCTTCTTTTTTTTAACTAAGAAATTTAATATATAAATTCTAATGAGTACCAATGTAATTTAATCCTGATCTTAATATTAGCAGTGCTGTTCTCATTATTAATCTGCACTAACTAGTTTCCTCGCGTGCTGCAGTCCATGGAGTCACAAGGAGATGGACACAACTGAGCGACTGAACTGAACTGAACTAGTTTCAATCAATCCCCTAAACTGAATCTCATCTAAAGGTTCATGTTGAGCCTGTTGAACTTGCAAATCAGGTTTGCTTAAGTTCCTGACAGTAACATAGGCCTGCTAAAAACTCTGTAGTTTGGATAAATAAATATTTACTTTAATTAAACTAAGAAAGTGCTAAATCAAGTCTAAAACTCCAACTTCTTCTTTTAGTTTTGAGGGAGTAACAAGGACCAAATTTACCTCCTCAGCTGATATAACAAATTGTATATATATATATATAATATATGAAAGAATAATTTTGAGACTTCAAATGACAAGCAGTTCAGGATAGTGATCTCTTACAAAAAGGAAATTGTACAAAGTGAGCCTATTATTTTCTGCTTTCTGACTGGAAGCAAGAAAGAGAACAAGAGGATGGAAGATTCAAAGGCCTGTAGAGTTCCTCTCATGTCTTCAGCTCAGCATTGATTGTAGTGTGTGCCTGGGGCCAGGTAAAGAATCCTCGAAAAAAGACCAGGTAGGATAACCCCTGGGGCTCCATACAAGGGCTTGGAGTAGTTTGTGTTCTCATCAGCTGCATTCGAAAAATCTTCTAATACACTGGGAGGATACTCATAAGGGTATTGCTTCAGTAGAGAGGAAAACATTCCCAAGGTTAAAGGTTGCTTTGGTACTACCCAAAATGTCTTAAGAACAAGCCATGAAGGAAGCAAAGAGTTTCCAAGTAACTTAACTGCCTTCCAGAATAAAAATCAAGAGTATTCACTAAGGTTAAAAAGTACCTAGCGTGCAACAAGATAAAATCTACAATATCTTGATCCCAATAAAAATTAATCAGGAAAGTAAAGAAGCAAGAAAATACAACCCACAATGAAGGGAGAAATTATCAATGAAAATATATACAAAAATGAGAGAGATGATAAACTTAGTAAAGACTTTAAAACAGTTGTTATAACTATAATTACCATTCCTATGATAAAGAAGATAAAAGAAAGGATAACCCCAGTAATATTTTGCATAGAAATTTATTTTTAAATTTCTATCATGTAAGCAAAGGCCCTTCAGGAGCCAAAATAACTTCAGGGAAAAACAACAACAACAACAACTGTGTTGAAGGATTATACTATCTGATTTCAATGTTTTTTTGTAAAGCTACAGTGATAGAACAGTATGGTATTGGTATGAAAGTGTTAATCACTCAGTCATATCTGCCTCTTTGCAGTCCCCTGGACTGTAGCTCACCAGCTCCTCTGTCCATGGGATTCGCCAGGCAAGAATACTTCCTGACCCAGGGATCAATTCTGGGTCTCCTGCACTGAGGGCAGATTCTTTACCATCTGAGCCACTAGGTTCAATGCTGACAAATAGATCAAAGGAACAGAATTAAAATGTGCCTATATAGTTATTTGGGCTTTGAACAAGTTGCTGAGGCAATTAGATGGGGAAAAGAAAATATTATCAACAATGATACAAATACATATGAATATATAAAATAAAATAAAATTTAACCCTTACCTCATACCACATTCAGCAATTAACTAGAAATGAATCAGAGTCTTAAGCATGAGATAAAATTATATGAGAAAAGGATAAGGGACCTTTGTTTTGCAAAAGTTTCTTAATCAGGGAACAAAAAGCTTAAACTACAAAAGAAAAAAAAAATCAGTAAGTTAGACTTCAGCAAAATTTTAAAACTTTTGCTTTTCAAGATAGTTATGAAAGTGACTAAGCAGCCTAAAGTTTATGGGAAATATTTTCAAGCATATATCAACAAAAATTTGTACTTAGAGTCTATAATAAACTCCTACCACTCAATAATATGACTTGGAAAAACCCTTAACCAAAGAAGTATGGATGGCAAATAAGAGCATAAATTCATTAGAGATATATAAACTGAAACCACAGTAAGATACTAGGATGCATACACAAGAAAGGCAAAAATTAAAAAGATTGATCACAAAGAGTGTTGGTAAGTTTGTAGAGCATCTAGAACCCTCACACTTTTGATAGAAATATAAAATTACTAAATAACTTAGGAAAATAGTTCAGCAGTTTAACACACCTTCCATATGGTTTAACATTCCATTTCTAGGTACTTAAATAAAAGCTTGCATATACACTTTTACTGGTAATATCTAAAAAGTGGAAACAGTCCAATATCTAACCAACTGGTAAATGGATACACAATGGGTGATATACTCATTCAATGAAATATTGCTCTGTAATAAAAGCCCAGACTATGGACCTGAATGGCAACATGGTTGAATCTCAAATAGTAATGCTGAGTAAAAGAAAGTAGACCAAAAAGAAGAAATACATAGGATATGATTCCACCTATATAAAATTCTAGACAATGCAAACTAATATATCAGAAAGGAAATAAGTCATTATCTGTGAATAGTGGTGTTGCAGAGGAGATGGATTACACAGAATCACAAGGAAGTTTTAGAACTGATGAATATATAACTATCTTGGTTGTAGTAATAATTTCACAATTTATACATATGTCTCAATTCATGAAATTTAAATTTATATAGCTTATTATACATCAATCATAGTTCAAAAACACTGTAAGGGAAATAAATCTAAAAATCTAAGCAACAGCACTAATTTTGAAGTCAGTGTTTTATTTGAGCTTGGATATGCTACTTATAGTTTCTGAATTTCACTTTCCTCATCCATAAGGCAGAAGTGTTGATTGGGTTAAATGACTTCTAAGGTCCTTTCAACTTTAAAACTCTAATTGTTCTATTTTATGTAACTATTATCTCAGTTATAGTAGACTATATATTTCCTGCTTCTCCCCATGATCCATACCCAAGTGACACTTCCTTACGAATATTTATTGCTGCATTAAAGTTTGGCTTGGACTTTTGATTTACTTTAGTCAATGAATTATGATTGGGAATAAAATGATCAGAAGCTTTGGGAGTATGATTCTGCCTTATCTATTATCCCCTTCTATGAGATGAGCAGGTCCATAATGAAAATGTAGAGCAAAGCTACAGACATGTGCTGGACGTTAACGTAAGCCAGAAAGGAATCTTTGACTCTCTAAGTCTCTAAGCTATAAAAGGTCTTTTGTTACCACAGGTAACAGAGTTTAAGGTGACTGTTAACAGAAATTGGTATTTAGAAATGAGATGATGCCATAATATGTAAATTTATAAATATGTTGTACTGAATTAAGAATGTCAGGGAAATTGCTGTTGTGGGCTAAAAAATGGTGATGCAAATTGTGCACATTTGGGAATATTTGGTAAAACTCTCAGGTGAGATAACTTTGAAGTAAATATTTTTACCTAATAAACTTTTGGCATTAGCAAAAGAACTTGAAAAGCAGAATGTTAGTATTATTAGTAAAAACGAATTACAGTTGACTCTTGAACAATATGGGGGTAATCCTTGTATAATTGAGTGTTGTCCCTCCTTTTTACGTGTAGTACCTCCACATTCTCTGTTTCAGCTGACCAGGTAAAATACCTGCATACCCTTGGACACGTGTTGTTTAAGGGCTAACTGTAGTTGCCTGTGCCAATTTTTCTATCTGACTGCAAACTCCATGAGGGCAGGTGGTACAAATCGTTCATTTGAGAGGAAAGTGATGAGCTCAGGAAAAAAAAAAAAAAAGTTGATTTTCAACCAGCACTTAAATATAGAAATTCTAGGATTTATAGAGTTGAGAAGATGGAACTGATCCTATTTCCAACCAGTAAATGATAAAATGAAGACCTGGAGCAATTAAGGGTGATCAAGATTCAGCCTCTAAACCATTGCTATGTCAACCATGTGACCATTAATCAATTTTATCAGTGATTGTTAAATTGTCCTCAGTGTTCTTCTCATTGTTAACGCTTTACCTTCAAAAGAAAACCCTGCAAGTGACTTATGTTCACTAAGGCCACAGCCCTATGGGCCATGCCTGACCTATTGCAGGTATGTAATATGTAAGTGGAGAACGGCTGAATGGCTGACTCCCTTCATGAGACAGTATGACCCATGATCACATATTCTCAAACAAAAGACCCCTTCTACATTATTCTCCTGGCTTCTGGCACTTCTGCAGTCTTTCTTAATCAAGGGTTTCTGCTAACAGTACTATCACCATGATTTAAACTGTATTACTTAGAACACTTATTTTGTGAAATGTTAATTCCTTAAGCAAAAATAGATTCTGTTATCAAATTAGTTTAGAAAGCACTTAATTAAACAAGGTTGCAATTTTCACTGAGTGCAGTGCAGGACTTCTCAGAGACTTTAAAATGTTAATGTAGATAGTAAATCTCCAAGAGGGGACATGATATACATTTGTCAAACTTATCTGACCACGGAGCACTGTGTTTCCCTAGAGCATCTCACAGACTATATTCTATGGAAAACACATACAATTTAATATTTTATGGAAAAGCATTCTAACACTGTTGAAAATATAGATATAGTATCTTTGCTGCTGACCAATTTTATTCCTTCTTCCTGTGAAACTATACTTCCTCTTCAGAAAAGAAGTGGTTAGGGACAATAAACAAATTTTTGCTTCCAATCTTTTTCTGTGCATACTTACATGCCAAAAGGACTCAGATAATCAATGCATCCCTTGTTCCCCCATTCTGCCACGATAATAGGTCAGTTGCAGCTCTCTTTCCAGCTGAGAAACTACCTTATGTTGCCCTCAACACAGCAACATGTGGCCCCAGTTCAACGGGAAAGAAGCCAATCGTATCTTGTTGCTGGCACTATGCCTGTCACACCTCCTGAAAGCTATAAATGAGCAGAGAGCCCTAGAAAAAGCCCTGAAAAAATGTGGGAACAGTGTTCATCTTTCTTATTCTCTCTTCCTTGTTTGTGCTTTCCCCTCCTTTTCTGTTCCTGTCACTTACCCAGTGACTTCAAGCTATATCATTGCCTGTTGCTGCATCAATCATTATTCCCCTTGATTCCCTATTAGCTAATCATCTCAATCTTCTCCAGAACCTGCTCCCTGCTTTCACATCTTCCTGAGCCTGTTCTTATTGTTTCTTCCTCCCTTACCTCTGCATATATCAGTTCAGTTCAGTTGCTTAGTCGTGTCTGGCTCTTTGCAACCCCATGGACTGTGGCACACCAGGCTTCCCTGTCCATCACCAACTCCCGGAGCTTGCTCAAACTCATGTCCATAGAGTTATAAGGAACAAATTACCTCTGTTTCTTCTGTCTTAAAAGACAGTTGGGCATAATCTCTATTTTCAAGTCCTCTCCTTCAGTTCTCTCTTATGTGCAAGTGCAAATGTTAGTCACTCAGTCATGTCGGATTCTTTGCAACCCTATAGACTGTAGCCCGCCAGCCTCCTCTGTACATGGCATTCTCCAGGCAAGAATACTGGAGTGGGTTGCCATTTCCTTCTGCAGGGGATCTTCCTAATCCAGGGAAGGAACCCAGGTCTTCTTTATTTCTTCCCTCTAGCCTCTAACGCTATAGCCACTAGGAATCAGTTACTGGATATTTTATCACCACTTTCTACATTTGTTAGTGACCTTGTCCAGAGCAACAACATAGATGGCATATGTATCTTAACTACTCTTACATTTTCCAGCTCAAATTTTTCTCCAAAAATCTAGTTTGCTATATTCAACTTTCTAATCAGCATCTCTGCTTGATTGCTTAATACATATCTGCAAACTGAATAAGTTTGTTTTTAACAGTATATAGATACTATTAATTTGCAATTTAAAGGAGAAGTTTGACTAGCCTTACTATTCACTACTCTCTTGCCTGGACTTTTTCAAATCATTGTTTTCCTGAGTTATAATTTACATACAATAAAGTATACATGTAGTATGTCTAGTCTATATTTGACTATTGTAAACATCAACCCACTTCCAAAGATATGGACTACTTCTACCCCAGTGATAAGTTCTGTTATTCCTTGTCTATTAATGGCATCCGTCTGCTCATGGGTCAGTCATTGTCCTAATTTCGACTCTTAGATCTGTTTTGCCTATTCATTGCTTCTTATATATGGTGTCACCTGATACATACTTTTCTGAGTCTAGTGTTTTCACTCAACAAAATGGTTTTGAGATTCATCTTTTTTGTTGCATGTATCAGTAGTTTGCTCTTTTTATTTGCTGAGAATATTCTATTTACAAATATACCACACTATTCTTATTAATTCACCTTTTCATAGAAGGCTATTTCCAGTTTGAAATTATTAAGAATAAAGATGCTATAAACATTCTTAAACAAGTGATTTTATAGAAAAGTTATTTTACTTCTCTCAGTAAAAACAAGAAATGAAATTAAAATTCACATTTCTCTGATGACTTATGATATTGACAACTTTTCATATTATTTTTTGTTATTTATATATTATCTGTTGTGGAAAGTCCAAGTCTTGCCCATTTTGATTGGATTGCTTGTTCTTTGATATTTTATTTGTAGAAATTCTTTATATGTGCTCAGTGTGAATCCTTTGTCAGAAATACAGGCCAAAGATCATTTATAGGCTATTTGCTATTTATTTCCTTAATTGTGTATTTTGATGATGAAATATTTATAACTTTTATGTTATCTGCTGTATCTTCTTTATAGAACTTTTTGTGAAGATATGAATACATTAAGAAAGATACCATTTTCATGAAATATGAAAGACTGAATATTATTAAGGTGTCAGTTCACTGTATTTTTCTATAGATTCAATGTAATACCAGTGTAAAATGTGGCAGAGATTTTGAAGAAATTGATTTTCTAATTCTAAAATGTTATAATATGTCACATACCTATAAGTGTTAGGTTAAGAGTGAGGAAAAAAAGAACTAGTTTAAATTATATGTATTATCTTTTTAAAAAGACTTTCTATAAAACTGCAGTAATCAAGCCAGTATGATATTTGCATAAGGGTAGAAAATAGGTCATGGGACATCACAGAGTCCATATCTATTAATAGACACATGTGAATATGTCAATTGCTTTAATTAGAATTCCAGTGTATTAAATGGGGGAAGGAAATGGATTTTGAACAAGTTGTGCTAGAAAAATTAGATGCACATAAGGAAGAAAAAAGAAAGAAAGAACCTCGATCACATGCCATTCTCAAGAATTGTTTTAAGATGTATAATAAAGCTAAACTTAAAATATGGAACAAAAATGTTTCTGTAAGGAAATAAGAGAAAATTTCATTGACCTCTGAAGTAAGAAAAAATTTCCTGGACAGAATCCTTTGCTCTACTTATTAAAATTCTTCCCAGGTTATTTAATAAAGGATTTGATTCATTCAACTGAGCTCATTTACTACTGTAGGAAGAAAGGTATAAAATGTGACCTTTCAGAGAACACAAAGAGAATACTTGGATAAATTCAGACCTAGGAGCAATTGATTACCTAAAATTGGGAAGAAAACGATTTTGAGCAGAAGATATTGTCTCATTACTGTGCATGAAAAGACAGCCTTCTTATTCGTAATCTGTGTCTTGCATAAGTGGTGATCCTGTGTGACCACTGTACTGGTGGGGACCTAAAAGGACTGGTCTGCATCCTTATGGAGAGATTTCCTGGGAAAAGAGGGCATTCTCTGGTGTCAGTTCTCTGGTGAAAGATGGGTCATTGGATAGAAGAGAAGAACCGTGAGGAATGGTGAATTTTCCATTTCTCTTGGATTAAGTGTAGACTAATAACTCACCAAGAATGAAAAGTACCTGCAGCATGGCCACTATTAAAAAGTCTACATGTAACAAATGCTGGAGAGGATGTGGAGAAAAGGGAACTCTCCTACACTGTTGGTGGGAATGTAAATTGGTACAGCCACAATGGAGAACAGCATAGAGATTCCTTCAAAACTAAAAACAGAGTTGCCTTAAGATGCAGCAACCTCACTCCTGAGCATATAGCCAGATAAATCTATAACTTGAAAGCACACATGCAGCCCTATATTCACAGCAGCACTATTTACAATAGCCAAGACAAAGAACCTAAATGTCCATCAACAAATGAATGAATAAAGAAGATGTGGTATATGTATATATGATGGAATATCACTCAGCCATAATAATGGATATGGTGAACTCTGGTGTTGGAGAAGATTCTTGAGAGTCCCTTGGACTGCCAGGAGATCAAATCTGTCAATCCTAAAGGAAATCAGTCCTGAATATTCATTGGAAGGACTGATGCTGAAGCTGAAGCTCCAGTAATTTGGCCTGATGCAAAGAGCTGACTCATTAGAAAGGGCCCTGATACTGGGAAAGATTGAGGGCAGGAGGAGAAGGTGACAACAGAAGACGAGATGATTGGATGTCCGTCACCAACTCAATGGACATGAGTTTGAGCATACTCCGGGAAATGGTGAAGGACAAGGAAGCCTGGCATGCTGCAGTCCATGAGGTCACATGACTGAGAAACTGAACCAACAACAATAAAGTGAATGAAATAATGTCATATGCTGCAGCACAGATGAACCTAGAGATGTTCATTCTAAGTGAAATAAATCAGAAAGAGAAGACAAATATCATATGATACCACTTTATATAGAATCTAAAATACCACACAAATGAACTTACATATGACATGGGAATAGACTCATAAATATATAGAATAGACTTGCCGTTGCCAAAGGAGGGAGTAGGTGTGGATTGGGTGTTCAGTACTAGCAGATGCAAGCTATTATATATTGAATGGATAAACAGCAAGGTCCTACCATATAGCACAGAGAATCATATTCAATATCCAGTAATAAATCATAAAAACAAACCAAAAAACGAATGGCAAGTAACTGGCACATGGTTCTTCATTTAAGTCTTTGCAGCCTTTGGAAGACACAATTAATGTAACATGCACTCTTTCCCACTGAGCTCAGAGATAGATTCAGAAATTTTCTCATACCAATGACTCAAACAACCTATTTATTAGACTTGGCTCATAAAAAAACAGTCAGGGACATTCTTGGTCTAAATGACTAAAAGAAGTTTCCTAAAAGGTACTTTTTAAGATGGTATTTGTTAGGTGAAGTCCATCTGGGAATAGGAAGAAAGACACATAGAGAAGACTTTGCTTCATTCTTGGGTCCCGCATGAATGGTACAAAGACTTCAAGCTCAGGAAAACAGCTTACAACAGGCAATGTCACATTTTTCCAAATTTCTGACACTGTATTTTTTGGCTTTTCATTATCACCTAGGTTTTTTAAATCTTGCGTTTTGACTCTGCCTATGAGCTATCCATCTCCCATCTTCTGACTGCCTTCCTAAGAAAAACTTTTGTTCCACGACCTGATCTGTTTCATACTGCCTTGTTCATCTGGAAAGTTTCAGGGATTGAGTCCTGATCAGTCCAAGAAAATTATGCAGGGTCCCATTTTCATTACCAGTGACTATCACACGACATATATATGCATGTGATGTAGTGCTGGCCAGTGAGACACAAGTGACAGCCTGGAAAGACTCCCTTGTTATTTAAAAGGAGCACATGAGAAAGGTAGTCCTTCTGTTCCTCCGGGCATCATGATGTTTGGAAATAACTTCCAAAATCGGTGCAGTCATCTTGTGACTCTAAGTGGCACCAGCCTTAAGAGGATGGTGGAGCAAGAAGATTGAAACTCGATTTCATCATTGAATCCCTCATCAAATGCTGCTGGATATCGTCCTTCCTCTGACTTCTTGATATAGTCCCACAGAAGTATGTCAACTTGAGGAGAATGTTGTCATCATTTGCTGTAAAAGGCTCTCTGTTGTTATTTAAACAAATTCCCAGCCCTTCCGCATTTTAACAGTTAGACTATGAGTAACATATGAAAAGGTTTTTGGCCCTTGCTTAATCTGAGTTAAAAGTGGAGTAGAAAAGCTCCATGCCCTGCTGTACCCATCCTCAATTTGCCAAGAGAGAGTGCCAACTTTGGAGAGCTTTGAGTTTTATTTTAACTAAGGAAGACATTATTTCTGCTCAGACCTTCAAATCACACTAACGAGATTATTTTCTGGCAGTCAAGCACTTCTACAAGGAACCATTCCACTCAGCGACACATAAGAGGAAGAAACGGAGGCTACTTAGATGCCTGCTGACTTGGTGGGTACTTACCCAGCAATGGAGAGGCGACTTCATTGAACAATGATGACCACATCCCAGGAACTCATTTCTGTATTTGCTTTTCTATTTTAGAAGTTGGGACACATTTAGGAGGCAGGATGGCTTTGATTTTAAACTTTCTTTTTTCATGCTGATCACTTAATAACATTTTCTCCTTCTGGGCTGAGGTTTTCCACATTTGGTCTGTCTTCTTTTTGACTAAATGAATCAGAGCCAGAATCCTTTTCCCATCTGCCCTGAGTTAACCACTGATTTTTCAGAGCAATCTCATGGAGATGGAACAAGAACAAGAATGTGGTCCTTCGTTGATGATGATGCAGCAGCCAAGAACTGTAAACTTAGTGGCGGGAGAAGCACCTGGGTTGAGGCCGTGTCATGAACATCCAGAGGGCCCCGATGGACTCCCACACTGCTCCTCCTCTGTGAAACTCTGGCATCACAACACCTGGACATGTCTCTACATGCTAATCATGTGAAGGCTATACATGAGAAGGCTAATCCCTTCACACACTGTATCACTGGTTTCGGCCCTTTAGAGCCTTCAGCTCAGCGTTTCAGTTACAATAATGGTGCTCATCTTTGGACACTGAGTGTGTACCAGGCACTGTGCTACCTGCTTTGCAGATGACAGTCCTCACAGCTGTCATGCGTAGGAGGGATTATACTTATTTTCCTCATGAAGAAACTAAGAAAAGCAGTATTCCGTCCAGAGTCTCATATTACCTAAGTGGCGTAGCCTAGATTTTATCCTAGCTCTGACTCCTAAACCAACTCTCTTAATCACCACACTTGTTTCTCTCTTTGTTTGGCATGCCTCTCCCAAGTACACGCTCCTCTAGTACTTGGACCCAATAATTACCTCAGACCAGGTATACATACAAGTGTTCAACAAACTGCTATTATTATTAGTGTGGAATAATAAGAACTTCAGACCCTGGGTTGGGTGGTCTCTGCTCTGTGAGGGGGTTACCTCCAGGTGAGGCCAGCAGTTCCCGCCAGAACAAGAGGTTTCAGTTACACACAGGAGATGTGGGGGGAGTGGTCTCCTGCCCTTGTTCAAGTCAGCACCCCAGCTCCACCGAAACTCCTGAGCAACTTGGGTGTCACTCAGCTGCTCTGAGCCACAAGAGAAGCCCAAGAATACGAGAGTGGATAGCCTAGCCCTTCTGAGTCTTCCCAACCCAGGAATTGAACTGGGGTCTCCTGAATTGCAGACAAATTCCTTACCAACTGAGCTATCAGGGAAGCCCATGAATAATACAGGCAAAAGCAATTTTATTGATCCAGAAATAGGTACTAGCTGAGTGACTTTTATCTATTAGGAAATTATCCTAAGTATGACAGTTAACTCAGTTATTTAAACTACATTCTTAGTCAAGCTAGGCCTAAGATTTGGTGATTGTAATAGCTGTTTAGTCAAACTCCCTCCTGATAACAGGCTGACTGTATCTGTGCTTTGGCCATAGAAAAGAACACGAATTGACCAGTTGAAATACATCACCTTGTTATAGTGTTATTAAAAAGTAAGATAACCTTGAGGCTATATTGTTGGCAATTCAGGCACATTATTTTTATTAGTGTACATCAACAACTAGATTCTTAGGTTTATGTCAGAGTATGAGAGAGTCCTACATGATAAGATTTTTGGCAGCAAAAAACATATTTGATTTGTCTCAGTTTCTCCAATAATTGACACAATGCCCAGAAAATAGCAAATATTCAATTAATATTTGTTAAATTGAAGGGGGGAGGGATAAATTAGGATTAAGATTAACAGGTACAAACTACTACATATAAAACAAATAAGCAAGGACCTGATGTACAGCACAGGAAACTATATTCATTGTCAATCATAACCTATAGTGGAAAAGAATCTGAAAAAGAATATATACATGAGTGCATATATATGTATATGAAACGAATCACTTAGTTGTCTACCTGAAACTAACTTGAAACTGACAGAATATTGTAAATCAACTATACTTCAAGTAAAAATATAAATTTGTTAAATTAAAATGCATTAAATAAATGGAAAGAAAATATATTTTAGTTCTGCATGAAAATAAACCTAATAAAAGAATGAAGGTGAAAGTGAAGGTGAAGTCGCTCAGTCATATCTGACTCTTTGAGACCCCATGGACTGTAGCCTACTAGGCTTCTCCATCCTTGGGATTCTCCAGGCAAGAATACTGCAGTGGGTTACCATTTCCTTCTCCAGGGGATCTTCCCGACCCAGGGACTGAACCCAGGTCTCCCGCATTGGAGGCAGACGCTTTAACCTCTGAGCCACCAGTGAAGCCCAATAACAGAATGAAGGGGATTTTAACTCAATCTGTATTATAATGTTTTCTTATGAGCTGGATATTATGAGAAAATGGAGGCTGGAAAGTCAGAGGGGCGTGTGCTTAAGTCCCACTTTTTCATGAAGAATTGCATGATTCTGGAAAAAATACCTAACTTTCTATCCTCAATTTTCTCTTCTATGAAATACAAATAATACCTCATAGAGTTATGATTAGGAATATATACATATTCAATATACAACCATGAAGATTAGGTATATATCTGTCAAATACAGTCATATTAAAATTGACATGGAAGACACTATACTTCCTCATTTTATTTTTATAACTTTTAGTCTAAATATTATTCATAAAATAGATTTTCAATTTAATTTCTTAATGAAAATACATTGTTTAAAAAAGCCAGAAGGCTGACAGAACTCTGCTGTTAACTGGAAATTTGGTCAGAGTTTTTGCGAAGTGATTTTCTAAAAGCAGAGCATAGTTGGGAAGCACACATACGTACTTATACACACATGCAAAAACTTTTAGCAAAAAAAAAGTTTAAGGCAGGTCTGGCATCAAATTACCCCCATTTTATGGGTTGCTGTGGAAACAGATTAGCCCTCTGGAAGTGCAAAACCACATTTGAGTCTAATGTGAAGAACCCTCCATCCCATGAAAGTGAAGAACAGCTGGGGATTGAGGAAGTGTAAGCTGACATGTCAGACAGTAGCCAGACAAAGTGAGCCAGGCGTTGTCTGGAGGAAAAAAAAGGATTGGGTGCTGGGAAAAACAACTGAACACTGTCAACAGAGTTAAGAAAATGGACCAGTTGTTTACTCTCATTATAACAAGGAAATAGAATTCCAGGGATGGGGATTAAATTTGCTGAGAGTGAAACTTTAACAAATCAAATGAAATAACAGGATTGCCCAAAGTAGTCCCCACGTGGAAGCTTTTGGACTGGAAAGTGCAATGCAAAACTGCGTGATTCAGTGCACTCACAGTTGACTGGCTTGGGATATAAAAGCTGATAATAATTTCTCTCTCTGTGGGATATCACCTTTTTGCTTCCTGTCTATTTGGAAACTGCTTACTTCCAGAAAGTACAAATATATCACTGCTCTCCTTAAACTGTCCGAAAGAGGAGAAGATTTATCTGGACTTATATAGAGGCATCTCATGAGCATAGTATTGGTAGCTCAATAAAGTAGAATTTTCTGGTGGCCCAGAATTAGCTGTCTAAGTCATGTGCTTTCTCTGGGTTGCAGTTTCCTTGCTGGACAAAGGTGAGGGAAGTACATGTCCAAACTGCTGGTGTCAGAGGAAAAGATTTTGAAGTAAAACGGGTTGAAAAATACCATCTTCTTGAATCCTAAATATTCACAATACCCTCTTGCATATCAATGCTTTAAGAAGCATCAGTATGGGGAAAGAGCAGTTCCATCATGTTTAATTCTCTGTTTCCCTCATTTGGTCCCAGAAGGCTTTTATCACTGAGCACCTATTAATCTCCCAACATGATGCTGTGCCTTAAGAGTTCATGCTGGGAAACACTGCAGTAGCTATTCCCAGGACATTTTCAGCCATAAAATCCACATTCCATTTTTTTTATTCTAATTTTATTTTTATTTTTAAAATATTGTTTTCATTTTTTTAATTGGAGGATAATTGCTTTGCATGCATGCATGCATGCTCAGTCACTTCAGTTGCATCTGACTCTTTGCGACCCCAGGCTCCTCTGTCCATGGGGCTCTCCAGGCAAGTATACTGGAGTGGGTTGCCATGCCATACTCTGGGGTATCTTCCCGACCTGGTGATCAAACCCACGTCTGCCTGCATCTCCTGCTTGCAGGCAGATTCTTTACCCACTGAGCTACCCTGGAAGCCCAATAATTGCTTTGCAATGTTGTACAGTTTCTGCTATAGACAATGTGAATCTGCTCTATATATACGTATATGTCCTCCCTCTTGAGTCTCCCTCTCATGCATCCCCTGCCCCTTCCCACTCCTCTTGATCATCACAGAGCACTGAGCTGAGCTCCCTGCATTCTATTTTATATTTTTCAACTTTTTTTTGTTGACATGGACCAATTCCAGAAGTTCAACCTGGAACCTAGGACCTAGAAGGAAAATATTCAATACTTCTAAAATGGTTTGGTTTCATATGTAAAGTGCAGTCAGGTAGTAACTAACTATAGGTAAATTATCTTAAGGGGTAGGTGATCCTCCAGCCTCTTGAGTGTAATTGAAATGCAAGTCACGTTCTTATCCACAGGCAGCATCAAGATAATGTAGTTTAAAAATAGCCTTAAGAGCAAATGCTCTACAGTTCCCCAGTTTAAAACTCAGCTTTATTACTAATTAACTGTGTGACTTTGAGAAGTTGCTTAACCTCTCTAAGAGCCATCCCTTTTTCTATTAAATACAAATAACCATCGTGTCCCCCAACACAACACCTGACATGTGTGTCCAATAAAAGTTCAAAAACAAAATTTGATAGTAAGAAATTGGGATGGATCTCAGAAAGACCAGCATGTGTGCGTGCTAAGTCACTAAGTCATGTTGGACTCTTTGCGACACTATGGACTGTAACCCACCAGGTTCATGGGATTCTCCAGGCAAGAACACTGGAGCAGGTTGCCATGTCCTCCTCCAGGGGATCTTCTCTCTCTTATATCTCCTGCATCAGCAGATGGATTCTTTATCACTAGCACTATTTATAACATGTAACACCCTCAGAAAGACCAGATAACTGCTCTAAAAAAAGTTATTAGTTCAGGCTTTGGGGTGGCATTCTGATCAGTTTGAATTAAAAAGGAATGAATCTAAAGTTAGCAAACAATAATGCAGAAAAAAAAAAAGGTTTCTTGCTTTGGTTGTCTTTGCCCTCCCCCCGCAATCTATTCTTTCCATGATACCTACTTTAAAATAGAAGCATAATCATGTCATCATGTCATCTGCCTATTTTAACTTACTGTCTAAAAGATGAGACCTAATGCATGTCACACAGCCTTGTCTTTCCCAATGACTGTTGCCTCCTGGACATCACACCCCATCCTCCATGCTGCAGCTCACACCTAACCACCAGGAGATCCTAAACATACCATGCTGTGTCCTAGGGTGATGCCTTTAACACTCGCTCCCTGCTTTGCTTGAAATACCCTTGCTCTCACTTGCCTATTTCTTTCTTCAATCTAGTCTCAGCTTATGTCACCTCCTCCATCAGCCGATCCTTAGCTCCCTCCTACCACAGTCCTCCAACAGGGTCCACTGTATCCTCTGTGTGTCCTCACTGAAGCTTCACATCCCATTGCAGCATCCTTGGGCTGCACTGAATGATCGAACATGTCAGCTCCCCAGCTCCTGAGTGCTTCCTCCTAGGGATTCCATTCCTCTTTGCATCCCGAGTCTCACAGAGAAGTCCCTAGACAAACATCTGCTAAATGAAGAGAAAAGAAAATAGGGAAGTGTTTCTGGAAACCATTTTACTCAACAAATGCCTTTGTGGCATGGAAAAATGTTTTCCTCCAACAAATGCTTCTATTGTAGTAATAATATTCATCGCAGAACGTGAGGCTCTGGAAGTGCCTAGGTTTAAATCCAGTTTTCAATTCTTTCCAGCTCTGCAAATTAGAGTGAGTTTATTCATGCCTCTAAGCCTGTTTCCAGTTCTGTAAATAATCACACCCACTCTGTTCTTTGTACATGGCTGAGCCTAGAGTAACTTCTGATTGATGATTAGCTGCCCTATTTTCACTGTGATTTGTAGCATTACCATTTTATTACTATATTATCAAAAGATTAAATAGAATAAGCTCAATGTGAAAAGGTTTGTAAACTGTAAAGGGATATCTATCTATTAGTTGTTAGAACTCTTTATCTTATTTAAACTCAATAGAGAGCTTCCCTGGTGGTCCAGTGGTTAAGAATCCACCTGCCAATATAGGGGACATGGGTTCCATCTCTTGTCCAGAAAGATTCCATGTGCTGCAGGGCAACTCAGCCCACGCACCACACTACTGAGCCTGCACCCCTAGAGCCGGGGCTCTGCACAGGAGAGGCCACCACAATAAGGAACCTGCATATCCCAACTGGGGAGTGGCCCACACTTGCCACAGCGAGAGAAAGCCCACGCACAGCAACAAGGACCCAGTGCAGCCATAAATAAGTAAACAAAATTATATTAAGAAAAACAAAGCCCTGTCTTTCCTTCCTCTAGTGTGTCCACAAATCTGTTCTCTGTATCTGCATATCTATTTCTTCCCTGCAAACAGGTTCATCAATACCATTTTTCTAGATCCCATATATGTTCGTTAATACACTGTATTTGTTTTTCTCTTTCTTCCTGACTTCATTCTGTGTAACAGGTTCTAGATTCATCCACTTCACTAGAACTGACTCAAATTTGTTTTTCTTTTTTTTTTTATGGCTGAGTAATATTTCATTGTACAGATGGCACAAAAGGGAGATGATACAGATATAATTATGGCTGATTTGTGTTGCTGTATGGCAGAAACCAACACAACATTATAAAGCAATTTCCCTCCAATTGAAAAAAATTTAATGGAAAACAAAACCTATAGTTCTTTCAATAATTAAATAAATTCATAGAAAATTAGTCAATCGTGAATAGCCGCTAGGTTTGGTAGTTTGGTTTGGGGGTGTCAGTAATATAAATGGTGTGGGCTACTTGGAATTTAATTTTCTACAAGAAGTTCTGAAACATTTTGCCAGCCAAGTTATACAGTGTTGGGAGCCCTCGCCAGTTCTAGGGTCTCAGGTCTACAATTTTTCCCAAATGACAACCCAGACTTACCCAGAGCCTTTCAAATTCCATCTTCTCTAAAATGATGGGTAATTAAGTGAAGAATGAAACTGACACTGAAACTCTCTGCTTAATGCATGTGCTCTGCTTCTCAGGAACTCAGTAATTTAACAGGGAGCAGAAGCAGGTTGAAGAGCCAAATCCTGAAGCTTCATTCACTCAGCAAACAGCTGTGACCTTGCAAGAACAGCACATGGGAGCCCAGATATAACGAGACCGATTTTGGTTTGTTTGTTTTTATTTTCTCTTTTAGTAATGACATGGCTCTGGAGAGATTCTCATGAGGGAGAATCTGGCTAAATGGCTAGCAGGATGATTGATTAACAAGATGTTTTGTTTCCATTGTCTCATAGATAAGCAGGACCATTCTGTCCTCTAATCTGCTGACTCCTACTTCAATACAGTATCTTCTAAATCATGAATAAACATAAAATACACAGAGATGGAAACAGAACATTTCTTTCAGAGAGAACAATTAAGGGACTGATTTGATTATTTACACTGATTATAAGCACAATTATTTCCTCCCTTCAACTAGAACCATAGAGAACATTTTAAATTAAGATGCTTTGGCTGAACAGCCCAGAAAGCCAACTAGCAAGAAAGTCAGATGAGCCTATGCAAGGAGCCCTAAGCTGTGCCCCAAGTTCGTACTTCCTGCAGGGGTAGGCAGGCTGGCCTGGGCAGCCAGTAGGTTTTGAGGTCCCTGACCCTTAGCTTTTCCCACTGACCTTTGGCCTAAATCTAATCAGTTACAATTAGGGATGCTAGGTGAAATACAGGACATCTGGTCAAACATGAATTTCATATAAACAATGGATAATCTTTTAGAATAATTTAGAACATACTTAGACTGAAAATATACCAAAAAAAGTTTTATTCAATCTGAAATGAAAATTTCACTGAGCCAACTCAATTTTTATTTGCTAAATTGACAATCTTGGTTGCAAGCGTAGGCTAAAAAAATATAGTCACAACCTGAAAGTAGAGTTATTTTATTTGATGGGAATATTTAGGTCTCCAAGCCTGGGAGACAGCATCTCAGTAGCTCTGAGAACACTGCTCCAAGGAGCTGGGAAGGGAAGTCAGGCTACACACAAGTCTGCACAAAGGGAGCAGGCTGTCTGAACATCAAAGAGGTAAGAAAAATCAAAGATCATGTAAAGTAATTTAGCATTTTATGTATGGGAAGATGCAAGCCTCTGGGCCCACTGATCCATTCCTTTCAAATGCACCTCAGCTACCTGGGGCTGAATCCTGTTCCTTGTTCACCTTGAGGAGGGCAGATGTCTGCTTCTTGCATTCTTCCCCCCACCCCGGGCTCCTCTGTGTGGGGAGGCGGCATCTGCTGGATCACAGGCAATCCCTGTGTAGGGTGGCGGCATCTGCTGGATCACAGGCATTGTGTTCCATTTGAGGAGCCCTCGTTCACCTTTGGAGGCCAGAAATCAGCTCTGATGGCTGTGACATCTCTTGCTCACCAATAGGACAGGAAATATCTTCATTTCATACAGTCAACATGTGAGCATGCCAAGTCGCTTCAGTTGTATTCAATTCTTTTGTGACCCCATGGACTGTAGCCCACCAGGCTCCTCTGTCCATAGGAATCTCCAGGCAAGAATACTGGAGAGGGTTGCCATGCCCTCCTCCAGGAGAGCTTCTTGACCCAGAGATTGAACCCAGGTCTCCTGTGGCTCCTGCATCACAGGCAGATTCTTTACCACAAGTGCCACCTGGGAAGCCCCAACATGTGAGAGCCTTATCAACCTCCCTGCAAAAAGTACCACTAAAGGAAAACAAAAGATGAGTCTCCCCAGAGCAGGAGGTCTTCACCACCGACCTCACTGGCCACCTCCATCTGCTTTGCCCCCCTCTCAAGCACAGAAAGTGGTCCCTTTATTGCTGAGAAGGTACAAGTTACTTCTCTCATCTGACTGAACTTTCCCCCTATCTTTCCCTTAACTCTTATTTAGGAGACAATGGGAGGGGGATGGAGTCTTTCAGTCAATGCCAAAATGTGCGAGTCACAAAGCAAACATCGACAAGGGAGTGGTTTGTGACAGACAAATGGTTCATAAGTTTTCTTACTCTCCTCATGTGCAATTTACTTTGGCAGACAGTGGAAGAAGATGCTTCCCTTTATTGCAGCGTTACCTTGGTGGGGAGGGAAGTACAAGAGTCTGATAGTCATGCAAAGTTGTTGCAAATCCAGCCTTCAGGACTTGAAAGTTGCCTCAGCTTTATATCTCAGTATTTTGGTCTGAAAAATGGGACAATGATACAGTACTAGCCCTACAGCGTTCTTGTGAGTGTTAAATGGTACGACATAGGGAAAAGTTTTTAAATGTTGGGGTTTGGTTCTCTTTCTCCTTCTGAATTGTTAACACTCTTCAAAAGGTCTATTCATTCTTTCATCTTTTTATTTTTTAATATAGCGTTAAGGCCCTGCTTCCCCCACTCTCCCCACAAGGCTTTCTCCTTGGGGAGTTGTTTGTGGTCCAGGATTACCTGTTGGGACATCCTCCTTCTGCACTCTAGCTGCAATCATTCTGACCCTATAATTCCCAACTTGGAGTAGGAATCATTATATTTTCAAATCTATAGATATTAAAATAGTCTAGTTTATAGATACCTAATATTTCGGTATAAAAAGCCTAAAATTATCAACAATTGCCCTCTGAGTTGAAAGGTAATGGTTTGTTATTGTGTTGCTCTTGTTTAGTGGCTAGGTCATGTCTGAGTCTCTGTGACCCCATGCACTATAGCTCACCAGACTCCTCTGTTCATGAGATTCTCCAGGCAAGAATACTGGAATGGGTTGCCATTTCCTCCTTAGGGGGATCTTCCTGACCAAGGAATTAAACTCACATCTGTTATGTCTCCTGCACTGGCAGCCAAGTTCCTTACCACAAACGCCACCTGAGAAGCCCCAACTTTGGGTAGGAATCATTATATTTTCAAATCTTATACAATGAGCAAAAACAAGACCGGGAGCTGACTGTGGCTCAGATCATGAACTTCTTACTGCCAATTTCAGACTTAAATTGAAGAAAGTAGGGAAAGCCACTAGACCATTCACGTATGACCTAAATCAAATCCCTTATGATTATACAGTGGAAGTGAGAAATAGGTTTAAGAGACTAGATCTGACAAACAGAGTGCCTGATAAACTATGGACAGAGGTTGGTGACAATGTACAGGAGACAGGGAACAAGACCATCCCCAACAAAAAGAAAGGCAAAAAAGGAAGATGGCTGTCTGAAAAGGCCTTACAAATAGAATAGCAAGGAGAGATAAGAAAGCCTTCATCAGTGATCAGTGAAAAGAAATAGAGGAAAACAATAGAATGGGAAAGACTAGAGATCTCTTCAAGAAAATTAGAGTTACCAAGGGAATATTTCATGTAAAGATGGGCTCACTAAAGGACAGAAATGGTATGGACCTAACAGAAGCAGAAGATATTAAGAAGAGGTGGCAAGAACACACAGAAGAACTGTACAAAAAAGATCTTCACGACCCAGATAATCACGATGATGTGATCACTCATCTAGAGCCAGACATTCTGGAATGTGAAGTCAAGTGGGCCCTAACAAATATCACTATGAACAAAGCTAGTGGAGGTGATGGAATTTCAGTTGAGTTATTTCAAATCCTAAAAGGTGATGCTGTGAAAGTGTTGCACTCAATATGCCAGCAAATTTGGAAAACTCAGCAGTGGCCACAGGACTGGAAAAGGGCAGTTTTCATTCTAATCCTAAAGAAAGGCAACGCCAAAGAATGCTCAAACTACCACACAATTGCACTCATCTCACACTATGTGTGAGATGCTCAAAATTCTCCAAGCCAGGCTTCAGCAATATGTGAACCGTGAACTCCCTGATGTTCAAGCTGGTTTTAGAAAAGGCAGAGGAACCAGAAATCAAATTGCCAACATCCGCTGGATCATGGAAAAAGCAAGAGAGTTCCAGAAAAATATTGATTTCTGCTTTATTGACTATGCCGAAGCCTTTGACTGTGTGGATCACAATAAACTGTGGAAAATTCTGAAAGAGATGGGAATACCAGACCACCTGACCTGCCTCTTGAGAAATCTGTATGCAGGTCAGGAAGCAACAGTTAGGACTGGACATGGAACAACAGACTGGTTCCAAATAGGGAAAGGAGTACATCAAGGCTGTATATTGTCACCCTGCTTATTTAACTTCTATGCAGAGTACATCATGAGAAACGCTAGGCTGGAAGAAGCACAAGCTGGAATCAAGATTGCTGGGAGAAATATCAATAACCTCAGATAGGCAGACGACACCACCCTTACGGAAGAAAGTGAAGAAGAACTAAAGAGCCTCTTGATGAAAGTGAAAGAAGAGTGTGAAAAAGTTGGCTTAAAGCTCAACATTCAGAAAACTAAGATCTGGTCCCATCAATTCACGGCAAATAGATGAGGAAACAGTGGAAACAGTGGCTGACTTTATTTTGGGGGGCTCCAAAATCACTGCAGATAGTAATTGCAGACATGAAATTAAAAGATGCTTACTCCTTGGAAAGAAAGTTATGACCAACCTAGACAGCATATTTAAAAGCAGAGACATTACTTTGCCAACAAAGTTCTGTCTAGTCAAGGCTATGATTTTTTTTCCAGTAGGTGGCTCAGACGGCAAAGCATCTTGCTTACAATGCGGGAGACCTGGGTTCGATCCCTGGGTAGGGAAGATCCTCTGGAGAAGGAAATGGCACCCCACTCCAGTACTCTTGCCTGGAAAATCCCATGGACAGAGGAGCATGGTGGGCTACAGTCCATGGGGTCGCAAAGAGTCGGACACAATTGAGTGACTTCACTTTCATGTATGGATGTGAGAGTTGGACTATAAAGAAAGCTGAGCACCGAAGAATTGATGCTTTTGAACTGTGGTGTTGGAGAAGACTCTTGAGAATCCCTTGGACTGCAAGGAGATCCAACTAGTCCATCCTAAAGGAGATCAGTCCTGGGTGTTCATTAGAAGGACTGAGGTTGAAGCTGAAACTCCAATACTTTGGCCACCTGATGCGAATAGCTGACTCATTGGAAAAGACCCTGATACGGGGAAAGATTGAAGGCAGGAAGAGAAGTGGATGACAGAGGATGGGATGGTTGGATGGCATCACCGACTCAATGAACATGAGTTTTGGTAACCTCAGGAGTTGGTGATGGACAGGGAGGCCTGGCGTGGTGCAGTCCATAGGATTGCAAAGAGTCATACATGACTGAGTGACTGAACTGAACTGATAGATATTAAAATAGTCTGGTTTATATGTACCTAATATTTTGGAAAAGAAAGCCTAAAATTATTAGCAGTCGCCCTCTGAGTTCAAAAGTAACAGTTTGTTATTGTGTTGCTCTTATTTAGTGGCTTTGTCATGTCTGAGTCTTTGTGACCCCCTGCACTATAGCTCACCAGACTATATCCATGGGATTTTCCAGGCAAGAACACTCGAATGAGTTGCCATATCCTTCTCCTAGGGATCTTCCTGACCCAGAGATTAAACCCACATCTCTTATGTCTCCTGCATTGGCAGCCAAGTTCTTTACCCCGAACACCAACCAGGTAGCCCCATCTTTGGGTAGGAGTCATTATATTTTCAAATCTGTAGTTACTAAAATAGCCTGGCTTATATATGCCTAATATTTTGAAAGATAATGCCTAAAATATTAACACTTGATCTCTGAGTTTAAAAGTAATAGTTAATAGTCATTAAAAGCTGTAGAGTTGTTGATATTTCCAAATTTTAAGCTTTAAGTATGCATTAAATTCATGAGCAGTATGTGAACCAAGAACTTCAGGTGTTCAAGGTGGATTTAGAAAAGGCAGAGGAACCAGAGATCAAATTGCCAACATCCATTGGATCATTGAAAAAGTAAAAGAGGTCCAGAAAATATCTACTTCTGCTTCCTTGACTATGCAAAAGCCTTTGACTGTGAGGATAACAACTGTGGAAAATTCTTCAGGAGATGGGAATACCAGACTACCTTACTTGCCTCCTGAGAAATCTGTATGCAGGTCAAGACGCAACAGTTAGAATCAAAAACGCAACAATGGACTGGTTCAAAATTGGGAAAGGAGTATGTCAAGGTTGTACATTGTCACCCTGCTTATTTAACTTATATGCAGAGTATATCATGAGAAATGCTAGACTGGATGAAACACAAGCTGGAATCAAGATAGCAGGGAGAAATATCAATAACCTCAGATATGCAGATGACACCACCTTTATGGAAGAAAGTGAAGAGGAACTAAAGAGCCTCTTGATAAAAGTGCAAAAGGAGCATGAAAAAGTTGGCTTTCAACTCAGCATTCAAAAAGCTAAGATAATGGCATCTGGTCCCATCACTTCATGGCAAATAGATGGGGAAACAATGAAACAGTGCCAGATTTTATTTTCTTGGGCCCCAAAATCACTGCAGATGGTGACTGCAACCATGAAATTAAAAGATGCTTACTCCTTGGAAGAGAAGTATGACCAACCTAGACAGCATATTATAAAGCAGAGACATTGCTTTTCCAACAAAGGTCCATTTAGTCAAAGCTACAGTTTTTCCAGTAGTCATGTATGGATGTGAGAGTTGGACCACAAAGAAAGCTGAGGACTGAAGAACTGATGCTTTTGAACTGTGGTGCTGGTGCTGGAGAAGAGTCTTGAGAGTCCCTTGAACAGTAAGGAGATCCAACCAGTCCATCCTAAAGTAGATCAGTTCTGAATATTCATTGCAAGGACTGATGCTGAAGCTAAAGCTCCAATACTTTGGCCACCTGATGAGAAGAACTGACTCACTGGAAAAGACCATTATGCCGGGAAAGATTGAAGGCGGGAGGAGAAGGGGACAACAGAGGATGAGATGGTTGGATGGCATCACTGACTCGATGGACATGAGTTTGAGCAAGCTCTGGGGATTGGTGATGGCCAGGGAAGCCTAGCGTGCTGCAGTCCATGGGGTCACAAAGAGTCAGACACAACTGAGCGACTGAACTGAACTGAATTGAAGGCATTAAGTTTATAATAAAAAAAAATTAACAGTATCAGATTAATTACTAAAATTCTCATAGCCAATGGACTGTGAATCTGGCTCTTATGACTCTAAATGTTGAGTTTATTTCCCTCTAGTATATTGTCTTTCTGGCTTGTTTCACTTGCCCTGGCGACCTTGTGGTATATAATTATGAATATTCAAAAGTAAACACATCCTGTCTTCCCTAATAGATCATAACATCCTTGAGAACAGCAATCTTGTTCTGTAGTTGCATAAGATGGTGTCACACACACACAATGTGCTCAGTAAATGTGTATTGACTGAGTGATTCCGTGTTAGCATTAATTTTTCATTGTCTTTTCCAATCCCATCTATTGGAGAAAACGTGAAACTCTTCATTTCCCTTGCTTGTCTATCGGCATATGGCCGTACAGAAGATTTTGGTCTTTGTTGTCAGGACCACCTCACTTCTAACATCTGTTTCTACCATAGATAAATGCCACTTACGCATGCACAGTAACCTCATGTGGGCACTCTGAGAGGAGTGCTGCCTTCAGGATAATCTGCTCTGCACCCTTCCTGAAGCCCGAGTGCCTTTAGATGCTCATCCAACTTCTGCTGAAAGAAGATTAGGGACAGGGAGTTGCAATTTGACAAGGGCATTCAGAATACAGCAAACAATTAAGAGTGTGTTTAGTAAATTAGACTGAAATCAGCTTCTCTCATTTCCATGTGCTGTTCATAGGTAAACCCTGTGGACTCACAGAAATTTCCATCCTTTCTAATTTTGAACTGGCTTTCAGATGTTTTCAGACATAGTAGTACATCTTCAGTGTTCCTCTTTCTTTCTTTTGGTTCAACATCGTACAATATTAAGCCTCTTCTTCAATAGCCATTTTCATATAACTTTTAATTTCATTTCTTGAATTTAGTACCTTGAAGCAATGTGAGTGTATCAGGGTAATGCCAGCTGCTATAACAAATAGATCTGTACAGTATCTCAAATACAGGAGTTTATTTCTCCCTCATGTAATAGTCTAAGACAGGTGTTCATGGCTAGCCTGGCTACCTGGTGTTTCAGACACCCAGGATCGTCACGACACTTGGCTGTCTGATCTCATAGAGCTTTATTATCCATTGTTTGCATCCAATGGATAAAAGGAAAAAAAGAGGGATGTGCAGAAGATACACCTGCTTCTTAAAAACTCTTTCCTGGATGAAATTAGTATCACTTCTCCTTGTATTCTAAGGGAAAAAAATCATATGGTCACCTCTGAATGCAAGGAGGAAGTGTACATGACTCTGGGAGGTATGACCTCCTGCTGAGGTGTCACCTCTCTACAACAACACCAGGTTATCGAAAGAGAAGATATTTCTGTGGGCAGTACCATCTCTGCTACAGTGTAAGGGAAGATGAGATGCAGCAGCAGAGTAGGACAGCGCTGCCTAGACCTGCTTTCCTGACTCAGTAAGGCCGCCACTCTTCTTACCAGCACTCTGGTCCAGGGTTCTCTACTCTGTTCCTTTGAAAGACTCAGCCATACTTTTATGTACCCATAGATAGGACAGGAGACTGCTGTTAATTATTCTGATGCAGTGATCTTAGGACATATACCAATTTCTGAGACTTTAAAATTTGAAAAGAAATGCATCTGAATGGTATTTTTCATCACACACATACACACACACACAACTACAGCAATGAGTGCCTTGTGTTGTTGTCTTTTTTCCCTTCTATTTAAGAACTTCCATGTATTATTCCTTTTATCCAATATACCCACAGCACATAGGGAAGTGGTTTAGCAATTTGGGAATCTCTCAGTCATAGGACCGCAGAAGGCATTGGCACCCCACTCCAGTACTCTTGACTGGAAAATCCCATGGACAGAGGAGCCTGGTGGGCTGCAGCCCATGGGGTCGCTAAGAGTCGGACATGACTGAGTGACTTCACTTTCACTTTTCACCTTCATGCACTGGAGAAAGAAATGGCAACCCATTCCAGTGTTCTTGCCTGGAGAATCCCAAGGACAGTGGAGCCTGGTGGGCTGCCGTCTATGGGGTCGCACAGAGTCGGACACAGCTGAAGTGAATTAGCAGCAACAGCAGCAGCAGTCATAGGACACTCATCAACTATTCTGCCGACCTTACATTATAAGGAGTCTGATTTGAGACTTGAATTTAGTGCTTAGTGTGTTCAAGTTTCAGAGAAGGCGATGGCACCCCACTCCAGTACTCTTGCCTGGAAAATCCCATGGATGGCGGAGCCTGGTAGGCTTCAGTCCATGGGGTCGCTAAGAGTTGGACAGGACTGAGCGACTTTACTTTCACTTTTCACTTTCATGCATTGGAGAAGGAAATGGCAGCCCTCTCCAGTGTTCTTGCCTGGAGAATTCCAGGGATGGGGGAGCCTAGTGGGCTGCCATCTATGGGGTCGCACAGAGTTGGACACAACTGAAGCGACTTAGCAGCAGCAGCAGCAGTGTTCAAGTTTCATTCCTTTATCGCTGGAGAATGGCAGTGGGTATGGCTGATTGAAGTGTCCTGGAGGTTTTGATACAAAGCTGTATGAACAATATTTTATCTCATATTTAGTTCATTAAAATCAAATTACACAAGCAGTCAGGTCACAAACTTTGAACTTTGATGATAAAGATAGTAGTGAATTCCACAAAATAGAACAATACTTTGGCAGAAAAAGAATTGGGAGCTTTGTTTCTGCACCATTTTACAGACCATTAAAAGACCTCTTCAAGCCCAGAGATTCTCCCAGTGGCCTCTCGTGGGCCATAAAGGTTTCACTATAAATCACTCCATGAGACCAAGGTGTGGAAAGATCCAATAAAGTACAGATATGTTATCTGTGAGGATAGTTTCTATGAAACTAACTCTTTTTATCACCCAAGTCAGTAAATATCTATTGTGTGCTGTGTGTGTTCAGTCAGTCAGTCATGTCTGACTCTTTGTGGTCACATGGACTGTAGCCCATCAGGCTCTTCTGTCCATGGAATTTTCTAGGCAAGAATACTGCAGTGGGTTGCCATTTCCTACTCCAGGGGTTCTTCCTGACACAGGGATCGAACCCTTATCTCTTGTGTCTCCTGCACTGGCAAGCAGAGGAAAAGTGCCTTTTCTATGTCAAAAGGCACTCTCAGGTGTTGTTGTGAGTCAAGAATATTTTAGGGAGAAGGCACGGCTGAAGTAGGGCTCTCTGGAAGTGACAGGAGCATGGTAGCCCCTGTGTGCCCAGCTGAGCACTGGATTTCACTCCAGTGTGACTGGTACTATCTTCTTAATTTGAAGCACAGTTGATTTATAATGTTTCACATGTACATATGTATGTATATCTATAACAATCACTTTGCTGTACATGTGAAATATTAGAAATCATACATATATATACATCTATGCCTATTCTTTCTCAGATTTTTTTCTATATGTTATGACAAGATATTGAGCATGGTTCTCTGTGCTATACAGTAGGTCTTTGTTGTGGATCTACTTTATATAGAGTAGTGTGGATCTTTAAATCCAAAATTCCCAATTTAATACCCTCTACCCCATCCCCCTTTGGTAACCATAAGTTTATTTTCTTCCAAAAACTCCAACAGCAAGATCTTCAGACTTTCTTTTAATTAGTTTAAACAATTTGTAGATATCAAAGCATCCTTGGATTCATTAGTAGAAATGTATGACCCAGGATACATCCTATGTTCAAATAAGCCAGCAAAGAGATGGGAGAAGAGAGGAAACAAGCAATACAAATCTCTAAGATGCTAATCACACCCATGAAAACAGAAACAGTGAACAAACAAAAACTATTTTCTTTAAATTATTCATAGTTCCCAACTTCATGGATGTGAGTTGAACCTTAAAACTGGAAAAGCCTGCTCTTCTCTTTTTTAGAGAGGAGAGAGATGAACACTGCTAACCTCTGATTTTCCCTCCTGCAAGTCACCATTTGTTCAGCCACCAGTATGTTCTCAAAGCCTACTCTTTTCCGTGGAATCCAAAGGCTTCCAAATGAACACCGGAAACAGCTGTACAGCCATGACAAGTGACCAGAACTCCTTATTTCTAACAAGAAGACAACTCAGGAGCTGCCAGCAATTTCTCCCAAGATCTTTTGTAAAGTTTCCCTTTGGAAGGGCATAGTTGAGGGGGCTGATGAGAACTCAAGAGGCTTGTGGAACATGAGCCCTTGTTTTTGAAGTTACCTCTTCCTGTGGACTGATTTTTCAGAGTTCTACTTTACTTTTAAGAGAGGAAATATGGAGCCTGGCTGCACTCACACTTTAATTCGTTTACCAGAAGCAAGTCAAATCAGAAAGGCAGAGAGTTGCCTCAAAGGCCCCGGGTCGCGAGAAGGTAGGGGCGATGGGGCAGTGGGGGCGGGGAGAGAAAAGGCTCAAGAAAGAGGAGACACAAACTCCAGTCCTCAAGCAGAGCCTCTAAACGTCCGTCTGGTCCCTTAAGCACTGCAAAGTGATTAAGCTCACCTATTTCATACTTGCCTTGCAAAGAATGCAAATACGTGGAAGAAGAGAAAATTTGGAAACACAAAATTGCACTGTGGACATCATGAAACATTCATTTGGGATTCAGAGGGCTGATCCCACTTAGTATGTTAAACATACATGGGTTCTGGCTGTAGAACTGGAGCAGAAGGGTCTGAGCAGTTATAAAGCAGAACCTTCTCTCTCGTTTTTCATAGGGAGGGGTCTAAGAACAATTCAAAGTACTGGATGGTTTCTGGAAGGACAGGTCTGCAAAAGGCACATTAAAGGGGGCTCCTCAGCGCAGCTGAGGGTTTCCCTGGATTGTATTCTGGTGATATGTGCTCAAGGCAGATTTCACAGATGCGTGGGGAGGCTCCAGAGGCATTTCTTAAACAAATTTCACCTGGTTTCAGGGATGGCTCTCCCCTCCCCACCATTTCAGTATCATTATGGTGGGTAGGATTAAAAAGGATAGCATAAGGGATCCATGCATCTTTATGGGGCCACTCACCCAGCACCAAGGGAGGTGAGTTCACTGTTCTGCTTCCCTTTTGTGAGGGTTTAGCATGTCCTCTAACAATTTCAATATGCATTTCCCAAAAAATTTGAAGATACCATTCAGTATACTCTTATCACTCTTTCACTTTGAAAACATTTTTCTTATGTTTTTTAATTGATAGCATAGTTAATGTAATTGTTTCAATAGATAATTAGGCACAGAGTAGAATAAGCATCTGGAAACTCAGTACACCAGTGACAAAAGAAGAGGATGAAGGAAAACTAAACAACTGCCTGGCCAGTGGAAATATGCAGCACAATTATCATTATTAAACAGTTTTTTGTAAGAAAAACAGTCCAAAGACTGCATTTCTATAGCATCATTCTCATCATTATTACGATTTTTATTAGTGGGCCTGATCCTATGAAGAGCCAAGGAAAATAAACTACTATCTGGGAGTAATTTGTTTCCCCATCTGATGTGAATTACATTTTCTTGGAGAACAAGGTCCCAATCAGAGAACTGAGAAGAGATCATCTCTGGGGAGTCTGTTCTAATGTGAGTTCAACAGCAGAGGCAGCCGCCAAGAAAACAGGAAATTGTGAGGCCAGCCCTTCACCAAAGGGAGTCCCAGTCTCCTTCAGCTCTCAGAAGCTCTGCTGACTTGCAGCACATTCGCAAGGTATTGCAGTCTCTCCAGGCCACCTGATGGGCTAGATTCGTTCAATATTTACTGCAGAGATTGTGGAAAATCCAGTTTTTACAAGAGTGGCACAGTAGAAAAAATCAGGGACTTGATATCCTAGGTAAGCTTCTAGTGTGTTATCTGAGCACGTAGTAGGGGAGGAGAATGCGAAAAGCAGTTTCTTTCCTTCTTTCAGCCAGCTTTCCACCTCTCTTACCTCCCTTAGGAAGGTCTCAGGACCATCTCTACCCGATTTATGCCTTATACATGCCCACCAAGTCAAAATGATCACACCGAACCCTGTCACTGGCGCAAACCCCACCAGTTCATGACTGAGATGGTCTAAAGGTCAAAAGCAGAGGGTTTATAAAGAAACCAACTCCATCTCTTATTAGCTTTGTCACCTTGGGCAAATCATACAACAATCTCAATGTCTTCATTTTCTCCTCTGTAAATTGGATGGTACTGAAATTTAAAAATTAAAGCATGGAGAACAAAAAACTCAATGTAAATATCCAATATATGGTAGCTTTAATATTACTTAATGCAATATTAAGGCATGGCATGTAAACATTTTAGCCCTGGTAAATTGTTTCATTAGATAAAATCTTCCCAACAGATAAGGTACTTGAAATTGGCATGCTGAAAGGGCTTACTGTTTTGTTAAGGATCTATTGCCTGCATCAACAAAAATGAACTTAGTCTAGCTTCAGCAAAAAAAAAAAAAAAAAAAAATGAGGTGAAGGAATGGAATTTTTAAGGAGCAGTATTTTTTAGAGTCAAAGTAGCTGGAGTCACTCAGTCTGGTCCCACTCTTTGCGACTCATGCATGGAGTATAGCCCCCAGGCTCCTCTCTCAAGGGATTCTCCAGGTAAGGGTACTGGAGTGGGTTGCCATGCCCTCCACCAGGGGATCTTCCCGACCCAAGCACTGAAACCACATCTCCTGCATCTCTGGCATTGCAAGCATATTCTTACCTCTGAGTCACCAGGGAAGCCCAGTTGGCTGCTAACTATAATGCAACTCTCTAATCCATGAAGAAAAAGAGTCTGATTGACATAATATGTCACTTGTTCAGCCCAGTTCCTATCACATATGGGGAACAGAGGCCAGGAGAGAAAAGCCTCCTGTTCCTCAAAATGTTCTCATGGTTATCAGAGTTTCAAATAGGTAGCTTCAGTTTTCTATGAATTACTAATTGATGATTCTCTCAGGGTCCTTCCATAGCTAACATGTCCTGCAGATAGGCACTTCCCCTTCAATAATAATGGTTAAATTAAGTTGGTGCTTGATCTTTTTTAAAAATAATTGAAAACATTGGGAAGAGTCTATGAAATTAATATCATGTCAGGGGTGACCAATTATTTTTCATTTATTTAAAGCAAGACTGTAGATATTTTAGGCTTTATGAATCAAGAAATAGAATTGATAATACTAACACTAAAATAAGAATTTATAATAATAATATAATGGATTAATATATAAGTAAAGTAAGTCAAAAAGAGAAAAATAAATATCATAAATATGATATAGGTAAAGTAAATCAAAAAGAGAAAAATAAATATCATATATTAATGCATATATAGGGAATCTAGAAAAATAGTGCTGATGAACCTGTTTGCAGATGAAGAATAGAGATGAACACAACTCTAATTTTTATATAATGGAATACAGATTTAGAGAGACTTAAGTTATGATGATACTACCCATATGGCAGAAAGCAAAGGGGAACTAAAGAGCCTCCTGATGAAAGTGAAAGAGGAGAGTAAAAAATCTGGCTTAAAACTCAACATTATAAAAACAAAGATCATAGCATCCGGTCCCATCACTTCATGGCAAATAGATAGGGAAACAATGGAAACAGTGACAGACTATTTTCTTGGGCTCCAAAATCACTGTAGATGGTGACTGCAGCCATGAATTTAAAAGATGTTTGCTCCTTGGAAGAAAAGCTATGACAAACCTAGACAGAGTATTAAAAAGCAGAGACATTACTTTGCTGAAAAAGTTCCATCTAGTCAAAGCTATGGTTTCTCCAGGAGTCATGTATGGATGTGAGAGTTGGACTATAAAGAAAGCTGAGCACCGAAGAATTGATGCTTTCGAATTGTGATGCTGGAGAAGACTCTTAAGAGTCCCTTGCACAGCAAGGAGATCAAACCAGTCAATCCTAAAGGAAATCAACCCTGAATATTCATTGGAAGGACTGATGCTGAAGCTGAAGCTAAAGCTAAAATACTTTGGCCACCTATTGCAAAGACTGACTCATAGGAAAAGACCCTGATGCTGGGAAAGATTGAAGGCAGGAGGAGAAGGAGATGACAGAGGATGAGATGGTTGGATGGAACTAACTCAATGGACTTGAGTTTAAGCAAACTCTGGGAGTTGGTGATAGACAGAGAAGCCTGACATGCTGCAGTCCATGGGGTTGCAGAGTCGAACATGACTGAGTGACTGAACTGAACTGAACTGACTCTGTATGACAAACTCTAGGTTCATCCACCTCACTACAAATTACCCAACCCCATTCCTTTTTGTGGCTGAGTAGTATTCCATTGTATACATGTACCACATCTTCTTTATCCATTCATCTGTCAAGGGACATTTAGGTTTCTTCCATGCCCTGGCTACTATAAATAGTGTTTCAGTGAACACTGGGGTACATGTGTCTTTTGTAAAATAGCTAGTAGGAAGCTGGCTGTATAACACAGCGAGCTCAGCTCAGTGCTCTGTGATGGGCTAAAGAGGTAGGATGGGTGCAGGGGTGGGAGGGAGGCTCAAGAGAGCAGGGATGTAGGTATACAGATGGCTGGCTCACATTGCTGTGCAGCAGAAATTAACACATAGTAAAGCTATTATACTCCAATTTAAAAATAGATAAATAAACTGGGGAAAAATATTTAATCCAAAAAGGTATAAAGAGATGAGGTATATTTCAAGAGAAAACTCATGCTTGCTATGGCCTATCAATATTATTTAGTGTCATTGGTATGAGAAGTATAGTAGCAGCCTTAATTTCTAAAATAACTGGGTTTTGCATATATATTTTAGTATTTTTATAGAACTGTTTTTAAAAGTGAACTGCATTCTGTTACACTGAATGGAATGTGCTGAATATAAACTAAAAAAAAAAAATAGAGTTGTGATACCTAACTAACAGTACAACTGTAAGGACAAAATGACTACTGCAAATAAATCACTTAACACCATGACTGAAATACATTAAACCACTGAATATATGCTGATAATGATGATAAGATGGTGGTGATGATGGTTGTAATGATTAAACTTTAGAGGATCAAACCCATGAGTTTCTTCTAGTAACACTAGAAGGACCTAGGTTCCAAGTTCCTTTGCCCCATCAGCCAGCATGCTAATATTTGATTCTAACTGATATACTTTAGGTCTGGAATTGTCCCAGCAGTCTGCACTCCACGCATTTCCTCTCACTCTCATTTCAGATATTTGGTGAGAGGCAGCATATCCTAGCAATGTAGCAATGCATTTCATGAAAACTAATTCCATAAGACAGATGTTTAACCACACAAACACACACACGTACACAAGTATGTGAGAACACACACACAAATGCACACATCATACCTACACAACTTTTATAGGCAAACAAATTCAGGAAACATTCAGCAAATAAAGCTGAATATGTTTCCAAAAGAAGACTTTTAGGATGCTTTTACTATGACAATATCCATTATGACATTCTGTGATGGAACTGAAGAATTTGTTGTGCTGCGCTGGGCTTAGTCACTCAGTCGTGTCTGACTCTTTGCAACCCCATGGACTGGAGCCCACCAGGCTCCTCTGTCCATGGGGATTCTCCAGGCAAGAATACTGAGTGGGTTGACATGCCCTCCTCCAGAGGATCTTCCCAATCTAGGGATTGAACCCAGGTCTCCCACATTGCAGGCGGATTCTTTATTGTCTGAGCCAGCAGGGAAGGAACTAAAGAATATCATTCCCCAGATTTATTTCACAGTGATCTTGTTTTCCCTGAGCTGTTTGTGGTGCCAGCTTTCTGTGAAGTACATTTTCAAAATGGTGATAATCTTGACAAGCATTTATTGATTAATTAATAAACACCATGCTGTCTGCTAAGAAGTATTATTATTTCATTTGACTCTCAAAATAATTCTTGCACCAATTCACAAATGAGGAAACCTCTCAGACAATGTACATTCCCCAAACCCAGACAATAGAACATATGTTTTAAGGAAGTAACGTGAATTCAGAGACAGTGCTTTTTATCCATAGTCAGTATCAAAACATTGAGAAAACCAGTATGTGGTGTTCTATGGTCCAGATTAGGAGCTGGATAAAGAATCAGAGAGTGAAAATAGATGTTTCACTCTCATAATAATAACTTCCAAAGTTTGCTCTCTTTCTTTTCAAGTAGAAAGTTCCTCATAGTCCTTTTTTTTTTTGCCAGTATGAGGATCATCCCAGTTTTGTTCTGAGCCACTAGACTAAACCTGTTGGATTCAGATTCTGAGTACCTGGCTCCTCCTCTTATTGCTGGCTGTCTACTGGAGTACTTATCACATCAGGTTGTATTCTTAGAGGCATGCATACCTCTCTTCAGATATTGACTCTATCACTTAATAGCTGTGAGACTGTGAGCAAATTATAAAATATCTCATTCAGTTTTCTCATCTATAAATTGAGATTAATACTAGTTTTGAGAAGTGGATGAGTATACACATGTAGATTTTAATGGCATTCAATAAGCTAATATTTGCATATAGCATAGTAGAATCATTGATCTATAAACAAGCTTTATGTAAGCATTAGCTAAATAAAATAAATAGATAAAGGTACATGGTCATCATTTACTAATGTTAAATATCATTATTATTTTTCTTATTTAGGAGAGTCATAAAATTTTATCAATTTCAGAAAATCAGGAAATTGATAATTGCATTTCTTAACACAGAATACTTGTATCCCCAAATTTTTGATAACTTAGTTTCTTATATACCAGGAAATTATAATTTTCTGGAATCATCAATCATTATTAGTGCAACTGAGAATCAGGAAATAAGGAAAAGAAACACTTAAATCCTACAATAACTGCTCAAATCCCTTGGACTAAAAATTGAACATTTTGAGGAACAGGAGGATATTCTCTTCATTTATATACAAGACTAGGTTTCTTAGTCACCTGAATTCTCAGCTGATTAGAAACAGGAATTTAAAAGGCAGAAGGACACTTACAGATACCAAGGAGGAAGGTGACTGGGAGGAATTGGTGATTGGGATTGACACACACACTATTGATACCATGTACAAAACCGCTAACTAACAAGAAACTACTGTACAGTTCAGGGACCTCTTCTCAGCGCTCAGCGGTGAACTTAGTGCAAAGGGAGTCCATAAAAGAGAGGATATGTGTATGAGCATAGCTGATTCACTTGCTGTACAATAGAAACTAACACAACATTGTAAAGCAACAATTTGCTGTTGTTTAGTCATTAAGTGGTATACAACTTTTTTGCGACCCCAAGGACTGTGGCCTGCCAGGTTCCTCTGTCCATGGGATTTTCCAGGCAAGAACACTGGAGTGGGTTGCCATTTCCTTCTCCAGTGATCAAACTTGGGTCTCTTGCCTTAGCAGGCAGATTCTTTACCACAGAGCATCAGGAAAGCCCCTGTAAAGCAATTATACTCCAATAAAATTAGAAAAAAAAAAATTACAGCTAGTAAGTGATGGAGAATTTGCCCTGGATCGTTTGATGTCAAATCAAGTGTTTGATTTTTTATTATTATACTCTATCTGCTTCTTTATCAAATTTATTAAAAATGTATCAAATTTGTAAGCCTCAATACTTACTTATACTGTCTATAGTTGGTTGAAACTCACCATAAAAATTCTAAAATGGAGTAATATGTTACTGGTAGATGGTTAAGAAAAATAAATTTCATAGTTCCCAACTTGATTCAAAAAAAAAAAAAAGGCAGATAGATGTAAGAAGCAAGCACACTGACCTTAGCAAGGACTATTGACAGATAATAAGAAAAAAAAAAAAGAAAAGCAAAAAACAAAACTTTCTTTATTAGAACTTAATGTAATTACTAATTGCCATGTTACTCATTTTAAGTCATTGAAAAATAAAGTCACATTTTAATCTATACTTTTCAGAAAACATAAAGTTATACAGTGTAGAAAGATTTCTTCCAAAAGCAGTTGAAAAATTTGGTTAAACTTGTTGCAGAGAAACGTAACCTTTATTACTTCAAATTGCCATGTAATGAGGGCTCACTGCGTTTGAGTTAGGTGATTAAATCTCTACTTTGAGGACACTGGTTTACAGTTTAAGTTGTAATTTATTTGCTTATCAAATAAATTAATGATTGAGCACTTTCTCTGCATAAAATCCTATTGGGGAAATAGTAAGATTTCTTTAAGAATAAACCAAATACCTAGAAAAAGTGCTTTTATAGAAACAGGCTTCTATAAATAAGTAAGTAAAATATACTCCTAGCAATCCTGGGAGTGTGGAATGAAGCTTGGAAGCCCATCCATTGACAACTGGAATTTCACCCTTTTTTTTCATTTATTATGTTTTATTGGAGTGTAATTGCTTTACAATGTTGAGTTAGTTTCTGCTGTAAACAACATGAATCAGCCACCTATATACCTATATCCCCTTCTTACACCTCCGTTCCACCTCACCCTCTGTCCCACCATCCAGGTTATCACAGACATAGCTGAGCTCCCTGTGCTATACAGCAGCTTCCCACTAGCTAGCTAATCCAAACATGTAGTGCACTATAGACTCAAATTATGATGGGTTAAATTGTCCTATAAATGTCAAATTGCTATACAGTAATTATTATGTATTTAGAAATTCAGAATTTTGCAGGACATGTTTTAGCCATTAATTCATTTGACTTACACATAATAACATTTGTAGCAATAATAATTGTAAGAACATAAATGGCTCTATGTGGAACACTATCTTAAAATTTTACATGGACTATCTCATTCATTACTTTAAAAGATCCTAAAGGATTTTTAAAATCCTTTTATTTTACCTAAGAAGAAACTAAGGTTTAGAGAGATAGCTAACCAGTCACATAGCCAGTTATTTGCAAAGAATGCCATTTCAACATAAGGACTCTGTTCTAAATTACAATGCACTATCCCTTCCAAAAACTCTTAAGTGCTGGAAGCTTTTACTAAATTCATTTATAAGAAATCAATCTCAGAGAAGTCAAAAAGTTGCCAAGATTACTCAGCAAATAAGTCTAGGGTGAAACTCAAGCCTCTTTAACTATGGATTCCACATTTTGTTACCATTCCACTCTGTCCTTTTCATTTCCTATTTCAACCAGACACATTATGGTTCAAAATTTTTAAGTTTAAAAAAAAAAAAAAAAACAGGAATAAATTCCCACAGTCTAGCTGCAAAGTGCCAAAGTGATTTCTAGGGTTTATGGGTGAGAACCTCCTAAAACAATCCGAATATGGGCAAGTAACTTGGTCCCCGCAGCTGATAAGTCCAGAATTTTCCAGCTAAAAGCCCTGAATCACAAACTTGGAGGCTTTTGTTCTAACTGGAGAAACACATTCCTCTATACCTGATCTGAAATCATCTTTCATGAGCAGACAGTTAACATCAAAGCATCATTTACATAAGAGTGGGAGGAAGCAGCACTTAGTATCTGGGCCTGTTCCTCCTGCTACAAATACTTCAGAAGAAATGTCACTTTCTGGGAGGAAATGTATAGTCTGAAAACCTAGTCTGAAAGTAGTAGGAAAAACTTTAATATAAAACATAGCCCTCCCCTTTCCCTTTGTAGAAACCAACATCTGCTCTGAAGGCATTGGTTGACTTACTGCCCAGTGGAGAGATTGGAGGAGCCACTGGTGGTCATTAAGACTGCCCACGCTTGGGAATTATTCACAGCCCGTATTCCAACTGCCCAGAAATCCTTAGCAAAAAACACAGACTGCAAAAAGCTGGAAGTCGGTTACCGTTTCTGAAGAGGTATTCCCTCATCCTATGTAATTAAGACAAAAAAACTAGGCTGTTCGTTGAAAAGTTGCCTGTGAAAGGCTTCAGTGTTTAATTATGACATTCATCACCATTTGCCTATGACAAAGAGAAATCCTGCCATATTTCTGGAGGCAAGTAAACCCCGAGGTTACATTAAACAGAGCTTCTGGACTAGCTAAAAACAGCACGGACTGGCTCTTTAAAGAGGTCTTCCCGCAGCTCCGCAGCAGGGGCCTTTCTTTGGCAGAGCCTGGAAGAGGGCTGGCCCGCTGTGTGTCCTCCTTGGGATGAAGGGATCAACGGGGAATCCTGCTTCTGCTAAAGCCACAAAGGAAAGAAAAGAGCCTTCCAAACGTAAACTGTTCTCATTTCTTCCTCTCCTCGGTTCTTCACAGGGATTAAGTGGGGAAGGAAGACACAAAATTAAATTTCTCCAATATAATAATTGTCTGCAAATTAGCATCTTAAAATGTCTTTGATGATTTTCTGCAAAAGAAAGAACACTTCTTTTATTTAAATTAAATCTTACTGTTATATGTTTATCATACTAGAATGCCTTACTGTGAATTCACCCATTGCTTTATGTTAGCTTTGGTTATTTCTTTTTTTAAGCCTTTTAAAATATATATATTTTTGGCTGCATTGGGTCTTAGCTGCGGCATGCAAGATCTTTCCTTGCAGTACACAGACTTCTCACTAGTTGTGGCACATGGGCTCAGTAGCCCTGAGGCACGTGGGATCTTAGGTCCCCAAGCAGGGTTACAACCTAAGTGCCCTGCACTAGGGGCTAATGGTGGCTCAGTGGTTAAAGAATCCACCTGCAATGCAAGAGACTTGGGTTTGATCCCTGGGTCAGGAAAATCCCTTGGAGAAGGATATGGCAACCCACTCCTGTATTGTTGCCTGGGAAATCCCAAGAACAGAGGAACCAGGTGGGCTACAGTCCTTGGAGTCTTAAGAATCAAACATGACTTAGCAACTAAACCACCACCACCCCACCTGCTTTGGAAGGCAGACTCTTAACCACTGGACCCACCAGGGAAGTCTTTGTTATTTTGTTATTATATCACTTCTTTTGATGTTAATGAAAAAGAAATCTTACATGAACATTACCCTTTAAATTGTGATTATTCCTTTTCAGATAAGTTTTGAAGATAAGAATACTTGTTTCCCAAAGCACTTTTGCGATCTTGGGTTCAGATTATGTGCATTTGTAAACTTTGAGTTATGCTCTGGGCACTGTTACATTAAGTGTATAAGTACTTTGGGGAGTTCTTTTAACTCATTTAATAATGCTTCCCAAAAACTTTCAATCCAGATACACAAGCTTTGGTCATCCGACTGTCTCTCTACACACACATATATGAGAAAAAGTCAATACTTTTTCATCCATCCACAGGGATCCTTGGAGCCACTATGGACCCTGCTTTTTTTTTTTGACGTCTACCTTTTTCAGCCTTTTCTTTATTTTTCAACTATTAGGTTGGCCAAAGATTTCTCTCAGGGTTTTCTGTAAAATGTTACAGAAAATTCCAAATGAACTTAGTGATCAACCCAATACTTTCACATGCTTTTAATGACATTTTGTTGCTTAAATTAGCCAGAATTGGTATCTGTAGCTTGCATCAAGGAACCGTATGGAAATATTAGTTTCATCTCAAGCTATCAGTCTCATAACTCTACCCAATAAATAAAACAATCCAGGACACTGTTGAAAGGAGGAGTATCTGTGTGTGTGTTTGTTTATGTGTGCATGTGTTGGGGAAAGGGGTTGCTTTTTGTTTTGTTTTGTTCCAGTTTTTACCACCACCCAAACTTGATTACATTGCTTATAACCACCTGGATGGGAAATGAGCAGACTTACTGAATAATATCCAGTTATCAGTTAGACTTAGAGACGTGCCATATGGCTGAACATTAATTGCTCATAATGATGATTTAACTACATATAATTGAAGTAAGGGGGCCTTGGAGCACTCAATTTACCTTCCAGTCACTGCAGGCATTCTCCCTGCTTTCTCCTCACACAGCCTCTCATCAGCCCATTCTTCCCAGCCAGAATTTCCATGAGCCAAGGAAGAGAGCAAGCAATGGCCCAGACAACTGCCATTTTCCTGCTCATTCCCCTGTGAGGTAGTCATTCCTGTCCTTACAGGTCAGTCATACAGACGTTCTCTGAAGCCAACTCACTTAAAAGGCCAGCATCTTTTTATGAGCAAAAAGTAAAAGCAGAATAGCATGTGGGCTTGATCCTATGCTTTCAGATCACTGTGTGCTGCCCAGAAAGAATCAAAGGCTTTTTATACCAAGAAAGTAACTATGGAGCCTGCTGTGTACACAGAGCTTTCCTTGAGGAATTGGATACCAGTACAGAACCAGGACTTTTCAACGGGGGGTCAAGATCCGTGAGTGAGACTTAAAATCGATTTCGTGGATTGAAGCTAACATTTTGTTTAATGTAATTTAAATGTTTAGAATTAGACTCTGTTACTCTGAAAAAAAAAAAAAAAGAATCCTCATTTCAATCAAACTTCACAAAGTAGGCGAAGCTGAAACCAGGTATGTTGTGAGCAAACAACACACACAAAATGTGCTACAGGGTCAGTGTTGGAACCGGTGACATGGCTCACATGCGTGTGTGCTCAGTTATGTCTGTTTGTGACCCCATGACTGTAGCTACCAAGGCACCCCTGTCCATGGGATTTTTCAGGCAAAAATACAGGAGTGGGTTGCCAGCTTCTTCTCCAGGGGATCTTCCTGACCCAAGGATCGAACCCACATCTCCTGAATCTCCTGCATTGGCAGGAGGATTCTTTAGCACTGAGCTACGCAGGAAGCCACCATGGCTCACAGGCCTGTGTTAACACTACAGTGTACTCTCCAGGAGCACCTCATTCCAAGGAGAATCCGGCTGACCAGGTGAGAGACTTCACTGTCCTGTGTGCTAGGAAAGTGCGTGTGCTGGAAACACATAAACCTGATATGAAATTGATAATCTTTTATATCATTATTTGTATTTTTGTGCCTTGGGGTAAGTATTGGATTGCCATCACCAAGTATGGCTCTGGAGGTGAGTGTGACTATTGCCTTTATTTTACAGATGGAGAAACCCAAGGATCAAGTGGTTGGATAACTTGGCCAAGTTCACAGGAGTAGTAAGCAACAGAGCTTACAGACTTAACACAAATGCTACACAGCTTCTTTCTGAAGCCTCGGCAGTAGTCCAGTCTGGATCCTTGAAGCAGAGCATTCTGCTCTGCCCAGCTTTTCAAAATAGCTCCATCAATAGTCTCCATCAATAGCTCTATTGATAGCTCATCAAGCTCCATCAATAACTCTGGACCAAATGGTCTCAGCTCAAGTGCAAAATGGGTGAAGGAATTTGGTCCCAGACATTTCAACGCCCAGAGCCTCTTCTTCCTGAGCTCATTTCTTTCAATTTTCCCAGAAATAACTGCCCAGCATTCTGTTCAGTTCAGTTGCTCGATCCTGTCCAACTGTTTGCGACCCCATGGACTGCAGCACACCAGGCCTCCCTGTCCATCTCCTGGAGCTTGCTCAAACTCATGTCCATTGAGTCGGTGATGCCATTCAACCACCTCATCCTCTGTCGTCCCTTTCTCTTCCTGATAATTTGATGTAGAGTTTTGCTAAAATTCTACCACTTTCCTCCATTCCTTTGTGTAGTTTTTATGAGTTCTGACTCTATTGAAAGTCTCAATGCCTTTTGTGTAAATTATTTAATTCTCACGTTTAGTCTCATTGTTTTCACGTGTTAAATATTCTAATTTGCCTACTGAAGGCATTTTTCTACCATAGCTTAAATAAATGCCATGACTGAATGACACATAATAGACTGAGGAAAATAAATAAATCTGAACTATTGAAAGCAGCCAGCTTTTAAAATATATTTATATTTATATCATAAAATCACTCTCTGAGAATGCCCTGGGGAACAAATTAGATAGATGGTGAGTGTTCAATAAAAACAACTTTGAAATGTATTGGGACTGAGTTATTACAAGCTTCTGCTGTTTAGAGCAGGCATATTTCCTCTTTATTGTAAATTGTGAGTTCAAGCTACAAATACTTCCTATTGACCCGAACTTAGTTGCACTTGAGGGTCCTTCTGGCTTGACTGCCAGCCACCTGCCATATCTGTTACAAGGATTTGGTATGTTTTTATGATGACTAGGACTCCTTTTTTCCCCAGTAAGCCATATTTTGCATTAAAGTGGATTTTATTTTATGATGTTTTTAAGATCCTAGAGGGCTAAGAAAACAGAAAACAAACAGAAAGGTGACACGGCACAAAGGTAGTCAGTTGGGTCAGAAATGCGAGGAAAGTCACATTCAGACGTTGCTCCGTTCTGCCTCCCATCTGACCCTCAGTTCTCCCACACTTCTTGTCCCCTTCCCCCTTTTCTTCACCGCAGTCTTATGTATGCTTGCTTTCCTTTCTTCCCCAGCTTCAACACTGAGATTGAAATGAATATGTCACCTAGGATTAGCATTGAACAATTAAGATGGAAGCAGAGGACAGCTCATTGAGTCCCCATTTCAAAGCAAATATTCATTTACTACTTGGTCCATCTTAGTTATGAGACCAAACAGACTGCCAGACACATTGTGTGTGCTAAGTCACTTCAGTTGTGTCTGACTCTTTGCGATCCCACCAGGCTCCTCTGTCCATGGAATTTTCCATGTAAGAATATTGAAGTGGGTTACCATGCCCTCCTCCAGGGGATCTTCCTGACCCAGGGATCAAACCCACGTGCCTTATGTCTCCTCCATTGGCAGGTATGGTCTTTACAATTAGAGCAACCAAGATACTCTGTGTTAGGGTTTAAAATGTGGGACCATCTGTATAGCAGGCAATACAGTATTGTAGGTAAGAGCTCCAACTTTGAAATCAGATGAACTGGGTTCAAATTGTATTTCCAGTGTGACAGATTACTTAACTTCCCTAAATCTCATTTACAAAATGAGGAAAGCTAGAGCATCTACTTCAGAGTTGTGTGAAAGTTAAATGTGGTTTTAGATATAAAATGGTGAATAAATGATCCATTACAAGCACTTGATATTTGTAATTTTATTATATTACTATTGCTACTGCACTACGACTACTGAGAGTCCCCTGGACAGCAAGGAGATCAAACCAGTCCACCCTAAAGGAAATCAACCCTGAGTATTCATTGGAAGGACTGATGCTGAAGCTGAATCTCCAATACTTTGGCCACCTGATGTGAAGAGCTGACTCATTGGAAAAGACCCTGATGCCAGGAAAGACTTAAGGCAGGAGGACAAGGGGACGACAGAGGATGAGATGGTTGGATGACATCACTTATTCAAAGGACATGAGTTTGAGCAAACTCCGGGAGATAGTGAAAGACAGGGAAGCCTGGCATGCTAGAGTCCTTGGGGTCACAAAGAGTGATGAGCAACTAAACAACAACAGTATTACTACTACTGCATTAAGTCCTAACTTAGAAGTCAGAAGAAGGTAAAGGTGAAGTTGGTCATAACAGGGAATCCACTGATGGCAGGCAAGATGGAAATGATTATGGAGAAGACAGAGAAAGTGGAGCTCAGAGCTATATGTGTACGTGGGCTGTAGGCCAGACGCTGTAGGTGGAATGAGAGAATGTTGCATGAGAGGGCTTAAAGGAAAGAGCCCTGGACTCTTCCAGGTCACAAGCTAACTGGTTATATGACCTTAGGCAGGTCCCGGGCTTGCTACCTCTTACTCAACATAGCAGATATAGAATGAAAGAGTTGGCTAAACATACCCTGGAGGGCCCCTTCCAGCTTTTAGATATTGCGGCACACATTTGAGCATTAGATTTAACAAACGGATGGAGAACCCAGAGCCAGAGGAGAAAGGACCACTGCAAGGTGGAAAGAGGGGAAAGGGGCAAAATGCAGAGAGAATGGGGAAAATGGAAAATAGAGATGGATCCAGAAAAATTGAGTGCAATTTTCCCCAGTTTCCTTTTATGCCAGAGCATCTGTAGAAGGAATTATCCCACATGTGCATAAGCTCCTCAAATACCTGAAGGTGTATAAAGAGCTTCTTTCACACTACTGATTGCCCTCATAAAACATGAAAGAGTTCTGACAGTGTTATACATGCTATTTCACAGTGGCCTTAAGTTAAGCCAAGGACATGCACACACACATACACACACACACATATACATACTCATACATGTTTCTTGTAAATACACTATCCCTACTCCAATCAATCATCCCCATCTCATAATATTAGACTTAATTATTTAAATTGAAATCATTGAAACTTCTAGTTAATTAAATTTTCTATATAAATACAAATAGGATTTAATGCTTTTCAGCTTTCTGGTTCTAAATAAGAGGTTCCAAGAAAACATTTTAAAATATTAATCCACAAAAACAACACTGAATGTTTCTATATTTCTATAATATCTTATATAGATCTGTCTTCCTGGAGCAGTCTTATTGCAATTTTAAAACATCAGTGAGCTGGAGTATTTGTCATTTTCCCCTTCTATTGTTCCTCTCACACAAATAAAATGACATAAGAAACACCTGGAAATTTTCTTTTCCTAGCTTGCACTTTTTATATTTTATATACGTACATATAAACACATTATGTGTGCATATGTGTATGTGCATGTGGTGTGTGTGTGTTAAAACCATTCAACCTTCATGCACACTTCACCTGGTATTAGCTTTGCAGATATACCCTTCTTGAATTTAGGGACAATAGTGGACCCAAACCAAATCAAAGTGGAGCCCATGAATCAAGCTTAGGAAAATCAGCACTTCATATGACCTCTGGCCACTTAAAGTGGTTCCTTAATGGGCACATAATCCAATCAGATCCACTGAAAATTTTGCTTGGACATTTGAACTTGAACGGAAAGCTGCAGCCACCTGTAGTCATCTCGCCTCCAAGAAAGCAAGCTGGAAAGAGAGGTGATCTAACCCAGAGGACGGAGCCTGTGGGATGGAGCAGGAGATTAACTGGATCCTTTTTCCCTCATTTGAGCTCTTACGCCTTCACATAAAGCATGAATGAGGCCAGTCTTACCCCTGGACTTTTGGCATATTTGCTTGTTGCTTTAAAAAAGCTTCTAGTTTGTTTTTAATAGGCTGATTCTTTAACTACATATAGTTCAGTTCAGTTCAGTTCAGTCGCTCAGTCGCGTCCTACTCTTTACGACCCCATGAATCACAGCACACCAGGCCTCCTTGTCCATCACCAACTCCCAGAGTTCATTCAGACTCATGTCCACCCAGTCAGTGATGCCATCCAGCCATCTCATCCTCTGTCGTCCCCTTCTCCTCCTGCCCCCAATCCCTCCCAGCATCAGAGTCTTCCAATCAATGAGTCAACACTTTGCATGAGGTGGCCAAAGTACTGGAGTTTCAGCTTCAGCATCATTCCCTCCAAAGAAATCCCAGGGTTGATCTCATTCAGAAAGAACTGGTTCGATCTCCTTGCAGTCCAAGGGACTCTCAAGAGTCTTCTCCAACACCACAGTTCAAAAGCTTCAATTCTTTGGTGCTCCACTTTCTTCACAGTCCAACTCTCATATCCATACATGACCACTGGAAAAACCATATCCTTGACAAGACGGACCTTAGTTGGCAAAGTAATGTCTCTGCTTTTGAATATGCTATCTAGGTTGCTCATAACTTTTCTTCCAAGGAGTAAGCGTCTTTTAATTTCATGGCTGCAGTCAACATCTGCAGTGATTTTGGAGCCCCCAAAAATAAAGTCTGACACTGTTTCCACTGTTTCTCCATCTATTTCCCATGAAGTAATGGGGCCAGATGCCATGATCTTTGTTTTCTGAATGTTGAGCTTTAAGCCAACTTTTTCACTCTCCTCTTTCACTTTCACCAAGAGGCTTTTTCGTTCCTCTTCACTTTCTGCCATAAGGGTGGTGTCATCTGCATATCTGAGGTTATTCATATTTCTCCTGGCAATTTTGATTCCAGCTTGTGTTTCTTGCAGCCCAGCGTTTCTTGTGATGTACTCTGCATAGAAGTTAAATAAGCAAGGTGACAACATACAGCCTTGATGTACTCCTTTTCCTATTTGGAACCAGTCTGTTGTTCCATGTCCAGTTTTAAGTGTTGCTTCCTGACCTGCATATAGGTTTCTCAAGAGGTAGGTCAGGTGGTCTGGTATTCCCATCTCTCAGAATTTTCCACAGTTTATTGTGATCCACACAGTCAAAGGCTTTGGCAGAGTCAATAAAGCAGAAATAGATGTTTTTCTGGAACTCTCTTGCTTTTTCCATGATCCAGCGGATGTTGGCAATTTGATCTCTGGTTCCTCTGCCTTTTCTAAAACCAGCTTGAACTCAGGGAGTTCACGGTTCACGTATTGCTGAAGCCTGGCTTGGAGAATTTTGAGCATTACTTTACTAGCATGTGAGATGTGTGCAATTGTGCGGTAGTTTGAGCATTCTTTGGCATTGCCTTTCTTTAGGATTGGAATGAAAACTGACCTTTTCCAGTCCTGTGGCCACTGTTGAGCTTTCCATACTTGCTGGATATTGAGTGCAGCACTTTCACAGCATTATCTTTCAGGATTTGAAATAGCTCAACTGGAATTCCATCACCTCCACTAGCTTTGTTCATAGTGATGCTTTCTAAGGCCCACTTGACTTCACATTCAAGGATGTCTGGCTCTAGATGAGTGATCACACCATCGTGATTATCTGGGTCGTGAAGATCTTTTTTGTATAGTTCTTCTGTGTATTCTTGCCACCTCTTCTTAATATCTTCTGCTTCTGTTAGGTCCATATCATTTCTGTCCTTTATCGAGCCCATTTTTGCATGAAATAGTCCCTTGGTATCTCTAATTTTCTTGAAGAGATCTCTAGTCTTTCCCATTCTGTTGTTTTCCTCTATTTCTTTGCATTGATCTCTGAGGAAGGCTTTCTTATCTCTTCTTGCTATTTTGGAACTCTGCATTCAGATGCTTATATCTTTCCTTTGCTCCTTTGTTTTTTGCTTCTCTTCTTTTCACAGCTATTTGTAAGGCCTCCCCAGACAGCCATTTTGCTTTTTTGCATTTCTTTTTCATGGGGATGGTCTTGATCCCTGTCTCCTGTACAATGTCACAAACCTCATTCCATAGTTCATCAGGCACTCTATCAGATCTAGGCCCTTAAATCTATTTCTCACTTCCACTGTATAATCATAAGGGATTTGATTTAGATCATACCTGAATGGTCTAGTAGTTTTCCCTACTTTCTTCAATTTAAATCTGAATTTGGCAATAAAGAGTTCATGATCTGAGCCACAGTCAGCTCCTGGTCTTGTTTTTGTCGACTGTATAGAGCTTCTCCATCTTTGGCTGCAAAGAATAGAATCAATCTGATTTCAGTGTTGACCATCTGGTGATGTCCATGTGTAGAGTCTTCTCTTGTGTTGTGGAAGAGGGTGTTTGCTATGACCAGTGCATTTTCTTGGCAAAACTCTATTAGCCTTTGCCCTGCTTCATTCCACATTCCAAGGCCAAATTTGCCTGTTACTCCAGGTGTTTCTTGACTTCCTACTTTTGCATTCCAGTCCCTATAATGCAGAGGACATCTTTTTTGGGTGTTAGTTCTATAAAGTCTTGTAGGTCTTCATAGAACCATTCAACTTCAGCTTCTTCAGCATTACTGCTTGGGGCACAGACTTGGATTACTGTGATATTGAATGGTTTGCCTTGGAAACGAACAGAGATCATTCTGTCATTTTTGAGATTGCATCCAAGTACTGCATTTTGGTCTCTTTTGTTGACCATGATGGCTACTCCATTTCTTCTGAGGGATTCCTGCCTGCGGTAGTAGATATAATAGTCATCTGAGTTAAATTCACCCATTCCAGTCCATTTTAGTTCGCTGATTCCTAGAATGTAGATGTTCACTCTTGGCATCTCTTGTCTGACCACTTCCAATTTGCCTTGAATCATGGACCTGACATTCCAGGTTCCTATGCAATATTGCTCTTTAATTGCTTCTATCACCAGTCACATCCACAGCTGGGTATTGTTTTTGCTTTGGCTCCATCCCTTCATTCTTTCTGGAGTTATTTCTCCACTGATCTCCAGTAGCATATTGGGCACCTACTGACCTGGGGAGCTCATCTTTCAGTCACCTATCATTTTGTCTTTTCATACTGTTCATGGGGTTCTCAAGGCAAGAATACTGAAGTGGTTTGCCATTCCCTTCTCCAATGGACCACACTGTGTCAGACCTCTCCAGCATGCCCGCCCATCTTGGTTGGCCCCACAGTGCATGGCTTAGTTTCATTGAGTTAGACAAGGCTGTGGTCCTAGTGTGATTAGATTGACTAGATTTCTGTGATTATGGTTTCAGTGTGTTTGCCCCCTTGCAACACCTACCATCTTACTTGGGTTTCTCTTATATATCAGTTCATTTCAGTTCACTCAGTCGTGTCTGACTCTTTGCGACCCCATGAATCGCAGCACACCAGGCTTTCCTATCCATCGCCAACTCCCAGAGTTCACTCAGACTCACGTCCATCGAGTCAGTGATGCCATCCAGCCATCTCATCCTCGGTCATCCCTTTCTCCTCCTGCCCCCAATCCCTCCCAGCATCAAAGTCTTTTACAATGAGTCAACTCTTCGCATGAGGTGGCCAAAGTACTGGAGCTTCAGCTTTAGCATCATTCCTTCCAAAGAAATCCCAGGGTTGATCTCCTTCAGAATGGACTGGTTGGATCTCCTTGCAGTCCAAAGGACTCTCAAGAGTCTTCTCCAACACCACAGTTAAAAGCATCAATTCTTCAGCACTCAGCCTTCTTCACAGTCCAACTCTCACATCCATACATGACCACAGGAAAAACCATAGCTTTGACTAAACGGACCTAAGTCGGCAAAGTAATGTCTCTGCTTCTGAATATACTATCTAGGTTGGTCATAATTTTTCTTCCAAGGAGTAAGTGTCTTTTTATTTCATGGCTGCAATCACCATCTGCAGTGATTTTGGAGCCCAAAAAAATAAAGTCTGACACTGTTTCTACTGTTTCCCCATCTATTTCCCATGAAGTGATGGGACCAGATGCCATGATCTTCGTTTTCTGAATGTTGAGCTTTAAGCCAACTTTTTCACTCTCCTCTTTCACTTTCATCAAGAGGCTTTTTAGCTCCTCTTCACTTTCTCCCATAAGGGTGGTGTCAGCTGCATATCTGAGGTTATTGATATTTCTCCCGGCAATCTTGATTCCAGCTTGTGTTTCTTCTAGTCCAGCGTTTCTCATAATGTACTCTGCATAGAAGTTAAATAAGCAGGGTGACAATATACAGCCTTGACGTACTCCTTTTCCTATTAGAATCCAGTCTGTTGTTCCATGTCCAGTCCTAACTGTTGCTTCCTGACCTGCATACAGCTTTCTCAAGAGGCAGGTTAGGTGGTCTGGTATTCCCATCTCTTTCAGAGTTTTCCACAGTTTATTGTGATCCACACAGTCAAAGGCTTTGGCATAGTCAATAAAGCAGAAATAGATGTTTTTCTGGAACTCTTGCTTTTTCCATGATCCAGCGGATGTTGGCAATTTGATCTCTGGTTCCTCTGCCTTTTCTAAAACCAGCTTGAACTCAGGGAGTTCACAGTTCATGTATTGCTGAAGCCTGGCTTGGAGAATTTTGAGCATTACTTTACTAGCGTGTGAGATGAGTGCAATTTTGCAGTAGTTTGAGCATTCTTTGGCATTGCCTTTCTTTGGGATTGGAATGAAAACTGACCTTTTCTAGTCCTGTGGCTACTGCTGAGTTTTCCAAACTTGCTGGCATATTGAGTGCAGCACTTTCACAGCATCTTTCAGGATTTGAAATAGCTCAACTGGAATTCCATCACCTCCACTAGCTTTGTTCGTAGTGATACTTTCTAAGGCCCACTTGACTTCACATTCCAAGATGTCTGGCTCTAGATTAGTGATCACATCATCATGATTATCTGGGTCGTGAAGATCTTTTTTGTACAGTTCTTCTGTGTATTCTTGCCACCTCTTCTTAATATCTTCTGCTTCTGTTAGATCCAGACCATTTCTGTCCTTTATTGAGCCCATCTTTGCATGAAATGTTCCCTTGGTATCTATAATTTTCTTGAAGAGATCTCTAGTCTTTCTCCTATATATATGTGTGTGTGTATTATATAACTATATATAAGCCTAGTAAAAATTAGAGACTTTAGCCTTTACTTATTTACATAAAATCATTTTTTCTAATAAGAGGATATACTGAAATCTGACATTAAATCTGTCACACGTGCACACATTGAACCAAATTTGAAGTTGGAGAAGCCCTGTGATATTTATTTCAAGTGTTGATGACATTTTTCTCACTAAAGTCTTGAAGTTGTCTATTATTTTCAAACTTTTCAAACTAGATGGTCTGATTTCATAGCATACCAATGAAAATTACAGTATTCCGAGATATTCAAATCATGACACTTCCAGTACCTAAAGACCTCAGATTTCAGGAACCCATATTTTCAGTTGACCTTTTTCTTCAACAAGACTTTACCTGTTATGTGTCCTTTAAAAGAAAAAGCTCAGAGTTCATTTCCCTCCAGTTTTTTGAGCTAAATATTGTTCAGGTGGATCAGAAGGGTAGATTGCCTTCATTGTGAAAATTGTTCATTTTGATGTTTATTACAGAGACAATTCTTATTTTCAGATGATTTTCTTTCCAAAATTTAGTATCCCCAAAATGTCCTCTGGTGAATAACCCCAGCTGGTGGTTCTGAGTGTGCATGCATGTTCAGTTGCTTAATTTTGTTCGAGTCTTTTGTGACCCCATGAACTGTAGCTCACCAGGCTCCTCTGTCCATGGGATTTTCCAGGTAAGACTACTGGAGTGGATTGCCCTGCCCTCCTCCAAGGGGTCTTCCTGACCCAAGGATCGAGTTCACGTGTCCTGTGTGGAGGATTTTTCATCACTGAGCAACCTGGGAAGCCCGGACACAAGTGTATCTGTGAATTAGCACTTTCATTCAGATCTGCGGGCTGTCCCCGGGGATCTATCCTGGGCCTTCTCTTTCTTCCTCTATCCCTCTCTCTGGGTAATTTCATCTATTCTCGTGGCTTCAGCTATCACACGAATACTGACGATGCAGATACATTTACCTGGCTCACTGCTATCTTCCTAATTCAGTTCTGACATTTTTGGACTGTCCTAGAGAGTGAAGACTAAATTGATTCAACACTTCATTCATCACCTTTCCTACAAAACCCTTCCCTCTGGGACAGGCAAAGTATTTGTTTGCTAGCACTGACATAAAAAAATACTACAGACTGGACAGTTGAAATAACAGAAATGTATTTCTTCACAGTTCTGAAGGCTAAAGTCCAAAGTCAAGGTGTCAACAACGCTGGTTTCTTTTGAGGCCTCCTGGCCCACAGATGGCTCTTTTCTTCTGGTGTCTCACATCATCCTGCATGTGTGTCTGTGTTATAATCTCCTCTTCTTACCAGGATACAAGTCATACTGGGTTAGGGTCTACCCCAATGACCTCCTTTTAACTTACCTTGTAAAAGGCTCCATCTTCAAAGACAGCCATGTTCTGAAGTACTTAGAACTTCAGTATATGTTTGTTTGGGAGGATGCAACTAGTCTATAACAGGCAACCTGAACAGAATGTTTTTTTCTTTCCCCTTGAGTAAAATACTGAGAACAGGGGTGGCCCAAGGGCTGAGTGATATAGTGATGTAGGGGGAAGAACCACTCTCAAACATAATCAATTATGAGGTATGCTGTATTCTATAGCAAATTTAAGCACACTAGTGAGCATGACTAAAAGTTGATCTGGTTTTTTTCATCACCATGTGCCAGCATGGTGACTGGCACCATATCAGTAATAACATTTAGTCCCCCTAAAATTAATAAAGAATCTGCCTGCAAGGCAGAAGAAGTGGGTTCAATCCCTGGGTCAGGTAGATCACCTGGAGAAGGCAATGACAACCCATTCCAGCATTCTTGCCCAGAGAATTCCACTGGAGGGCCCACAGGAGAGCCTGGTGGGCTACAGTCCACGGGGTCACAAAGAGTGGGACATGACTGAGCGACTAACACTTTCACTTTCAAAACTATTGTAGTAAGTTATAAATAATTGCTGTGTTACCTTTTTTTTTTTAGTTTTGTTTCTTTTTTAAAGAAGTTTTATTGGAGTATATTTGCTTTACAACTTTGTGTTAGTTTCTACTGTACAGCAAGGTGAATCAGTTATATGTATACAATATCCCCTTTATTGGATTTCTTTCCCATTTAGGTAATGCTCTGGTTACTTCTGAGTTTTAATAGCATATATACAAGTTTCAGATTACCCTATTTTATAACATATTATAAGAAGCATTATATTCTTCATGGAAGTTAATCCAGAGAATCTCCAATTATATAGCTGACTCTCAATATCACATCATATCAATGGTACTGACATACTTTTAATATAACTTTTCACTAATACAAACTTTGATCACCTGGCTGAGCTTGATGAATGCTGTTTACATTACTAAATGTTGGGAAAATCAAAAGAAGTGTGAGTATAGTATGTGAAACTCAATGCCCATAATTAAACTTTATTGGAATTCAGCCGTGTTGAATAGGTGCAAAACAGACCCATGGACCACAAAGCCAAAAATATATGCCACCTGGGCCCCCAGTTTAATGGAGCAAGTACTGGCTTGAACCAAATATAAGTGGGTTCAAATCTCAATTATGACATTACCACCTGTGTTATGGTTTCAATTGCCTAATATCTCTGAAGTGTGGTTTCCTCATCTATAAAAGGGGTATGTTAATGCTTGTGTTAAGGTTGTCATGAGGACTATGTAAGGAGTATTATGTTTATTAATCTGTCAATAAGGAGATCCAACCAGTCCATTCTGAAGGAGATCAGCCCTGGGATTTCTTTGAAAGGAATGATGCTAAATCTGAAATTCCAGTACTTTGGCCACCTCGTGCAAAGAGTTGACTCATTGGAAAAGACTCTGATGCTGGGAGGGATTGGGGGCAGGAGGAGAAGGGGACGACAGAGGATGAGATGGCTGGATGGCATCACTGACTCGATGGATGTGAGTCTGAGTGAACTCTGGGAGTTGGTGATGGACAGGGAGGCCTGGCATGCTGCGAATCATGGGGCCACAGAGTCGGACACGACTGAGAGACTGAACTGAACTGAACTGATCAAGAGGAGCTTCCCCAGTAGCTCAGAAGTAAAGAACTTGCCTGCAATGCAGGAGACGCTAGGAAATGAGGGTTCAATCACTGGGTCAGTAAGATCACCCAGAATAGGTCATGGAAACCCTTGCCAGTGTTCTTGCCTGGACAGAGGAGTCTGGCCAGCTATAGTCCATAGAGTCGCAAAGAGTTGGGCAAGACTGAAGCGACAGAGCACAGATGCACTAATCAAGAGGATATAATTATTCTCCATTAAACAAACAAACAAAAAACAGACTCAGTGAAATAGTGACTGGTAAGCCTCAACTGGAGTTTCAGCACAGGTGTTGCAGCATCAGGACCTCCCCCACCTTCAAAGCAGACATCACAGGACTCCCCTAGTGGGCCAGTGGTTCAGCAATTGCCTGCCAAAGCAGGGGACAGTCCCTGTTCGGCGAAGATCCCACACGCTGTGGAGCCACTAAGCCCACGTGCCACAACTACTGAAGCCCACACATCTAGAGTCCTCTCTCCACAAGAGAAACCACCACAGTGAGAAGCCTCCACACTGCAACTAGAGAGTAGTCCCCACTCACCATAACTCAAGAGGGCCCACAAGAGGCAACCCAGAGCAGCCAGAAATAAAATATAAACAAATAAATAAGTTAAAACTTAAAAACAAAACAAACAAACAAAAAAAAACAGACATCACAATGTGGCTCTGGGCTCTCAGAGTTGTTAACTGTGTATCCTCGGGCAAGTCATTCTTCCTACCTAATGCTAAGTTTCTTCATCTACAAAACGAAGCTAATAAAGATAATTTACTACAGAATACTGAATTGAAGATTAGCAGAGCTAAGGTATATAACTTCACTGTCACATGGGAAGGAGTCAGGACATATGAGTTCAATGTTTCACTACATCCAGCTATATTTATGGGACTGGAAGCCTAATTTGAATAGTGCTTTGAGAAGAATATAAAAAGGAAGGTAAAAATACCAAAAAAAGAAAAATCAATAACTCTCTGATTACTTCTTGTTTTGAATTATCTGCTTTGCACTTTGTTCTATGAGCCCAGACATTAGGGCAACTGCCAAATATAAAGCATGGTGGACAGAGAAATGAACGTGAGGCAGTCCGGACTGTAGAAGCTATGAACTTGAGTAGACTGCAGTATAAGGTTGAAGATTGCACTTCCTCTAAATTAAGACATCCACAACTAAGATACAATGATGAATACATTTCTTCATCTGAGGCTCTCGCCTTCTTTGAGGTACCTCATAATTCCTATTGTCCTCACCTCCGCCAGGTTTGCCTCCAATATACCCAGGCAACTGGGTGTAAATTGCACATACCCATTCTCCTGCAGACTTCTTTATTTTTCACTCCCGAAAGATCTTGGAGAAAACATCATCGTGGTTAAGAAGTTAAATTTTAGAGGTCCTGGAGAAACATTTTATTTCCTTTCAGGATCCTCCCTTAGCATGAATGTTGTTACCAAGACATGGCTGGCTTTCTCTTGGATGAGGCAGACGTATTTGTAGATGCTTGTCAGCTATTAAAAATAATTTGAAAAAATAATATCCTACAATATTATAAGTCATCCATGAATAATCCTTACTTTGAACAACAAAATAGGAATTCAATTAACCTTTGGCTCTTTTTTAATATCTAAGAGTGTGCTTCTTTAGGGCAAGGACTTGGGTAGTTTCAATCTCTGCTGTGTCCCAGTGTCCAGAACAGATTTTGCACACAGTAAAGATGCCAAATCACTGCAGGTGATGGTGACTGCAGCCATGAAATTAAAAGATGCTTGCTCCTTGGAAGAAAAGTTATGACAAACCTAGACAGCATATTAAAAAGCAGCCACATCACTTTGCCAACAAAGTGGCATACATTCAAAGCTATTGTTTTTCCAGTAGTCATGTACAGATGTGAGAGCTGGACCATAAAGAAGACTGAGTGCCAAAGAACTGATGCTTTTGAACTATGGTGCTGGAGAAGACTCTTGAGAGTCTCGTGGACTGCAAGGAGATCAAACCAATCCATCCTAAAGGAGATCAGTCCTGAATATTCATTGGAAGGACTGATGCTGAAGCTGAAGCTCTAATACTTTGGACAGCTGATAAGAAGAGCTGACATTGGAAAATATTCTGATGCTGGGAAAGATTGAAGGCAGAAGGATAACAGGGCGACAGAGGGTAAGATGGTTGGATGGCATTACTGACTCAATAGACATGAGTTTGAGCAAACTCCAGGAGACGGTGAAGGATAGGAAACCTTGGTGTGCTTCAGTCCATGGGGTTGCAAAGATACAGACTGGGTGAAAATATTTGCAAATCACATATCCAACAATGGACTTCATCCAGAATATAAAGAATTTTTAAAATGCAGTAATAAGAAAACAATCTAATCCAAAATAGGCAAAATTCACAAAAGAGAATATAAGAAGGACAAATAAGCACTCAAAAAATTCAAAATTATTGGCAAATAGGGTAGTAAACACTAAAAAACACTGTGTTAATCATTATATCCTTATTCGAATGGCCAAAGCAAAAATATTGAAAGTGCTGAAAAGGATGTAGAACATTGTTTCAGAACTTTCACACATTATTGGTGAGGATGCAAAATGACACTGCCAGAATGATGAGTGCTAATGTGAAGGTAAATTTCATATTTCACCTTGACTGGGCCACAGTGCCCATATATTTGGTTAAACACCATGCTTGATGTTTCTTTGAGGGGGGTATGTAAACAAGATTAATGTTTAAGTTGATAGATTTTGAACAAAGCAGATTGCTCTCTATAAGGTAGGTGGGTCTCATCCAATTGGTGAAAGACATTACTAGAACAATGACTAACCTTCTCAGAGCCAAAATAAAACTCTTCCAGGAGATTGCCTCTGGACTCAAACTGCATTTTCTTTCCTGAGTCTCCAATCTGCAGTCCTATCCTATCAGATATTGTTTTCACCAAGCCTCTATAATCATGAGAGCCATGAGTCAATTCCTTAAAACAAATCTCTAGATAGATAGATAGATGAAAGTCAAACACACATGTGCATACATACATTAATGCAGTCAATTTCTTACAAAGTTAAACATATACTCACCATATATCCTGGTATTTCCCCTCCTAGGTGTTTGCCCTTGTTAAATGCAAACTGAAATTCACTCAAAGCCTATATGCCAATGTTCTTAGCAGATTTATTTGTGATAGAAAAAACCTTCAGACAAGCAAATTGTCTTGCAAATGAAGGGAAAAATGAACTTTGGTAAATAGTATACAATGGAATACTATTCAGCTGTAAAAAGGAACAAACTATTAATACAGGCAACAACCTGGATGAATCTCAAAGATATTTTGCCTGTGCTTAGGGATAGAAGCCAGTTTCAAAGAATTAATATTCTATGATTTCACTTATTTGATACTATATGATTTCATTTATTTGCCACAATTAAAAAGGTTAAAAAATAGTGATGGAAAACAGATCAGTGATTGTCACAACTTAAGAGTAAGAGGGAGGTGTCACTAAAGAGGGGTAGTATAAGACAGTGTTACAGTGATGATCACTTTTCTGTATCTTGATTGTAGCAGTAGTTACACAAACAGAAATGTTTCAAAACTCATAATGAAAACCATTTGCATGAAAAAACTTAAATAATAACATGAAAAGACATATATGTGTAAAACCCTCCATTTTAAACTTTTGATTCAAAGTAGAAATAAAAACAAAATTATAGAATTTCAAGAAAAGAAAATTAATGAAATTGAAATATGCATTAGAATCTATGAGATAAAAGAACCACAGTTCTCAAGAAAGAAAGCAAGAATGCCCATCATCAGTCTCATTTAGCACTGAAGTGGAGGAACTAGCCAAGGAACTAGGCAAGTAAAAGGAATTATAACCAAATGATATAATGGTGTACCTAAAAAATAAACCAAGAAAATAATCTGAAAATTACAAATACTGAGAGTTTTCAGAAAGCTTAGAGAAAACAATATAATAATGATTATATACAGAAATCAATCAGTAGACTTCATATACACAAAAAAAAATCTGCTAGAAAAATCCCACTCAGAATAGCAACAAAAACAACAAAATTAGAAGAAATAAAATAACAAGCTATGTGCAAAATCTCTAAAGAAAGTTTTAAGGTACTGTTAAAGCATGCAAAAGAAGAAAAAGGCAAAGAACATTTCTTGGAAAGGGGTTCATGATGAACATCATGAAGGTATTCATTTCCCCCAAAGTATTAATATCTTACACATTTAACAAGATCTCAACAAAATTGTTCTTTGTTGCTATTATTATCACTGGGATGGGGACAGAGAGGAATTAGACAAGTTGATGGGACAGCTCATTAAAATTTAGTAAATAAACAAAAATGCTGGAACTGAAAAAGAACAAAGTGAGGGGTATAGTCTAACAATAAATCACACTGAATTATCAAGCCACAATACTAAAACTACAGTTTTTGCACATGAATAGACAAACTGGAGAGAATTAAAAGAATGAAAATTAACTCAAATACAGAAGTGTATAAGATGTCCTCTCAAATCACATTGGTAAAGAAAGGCCTATTCAATAAATGGTATGAAAACAACTGAGTAGACTTTGGAGAAAAGAATAAGTTAAATACACTTATTTGTACAACAAAATAAATTCTAGTTGGATCGAAGATTTAAATGTAAAATTGAAATCCCAAAAGAACTGGGGGAAAAAAAGGAACCTTGGAAGAATTTGTGTATCTTGCAGAGGAAAATTATTCCTAATCATGATTAGAAATCCAGAGTTATTTTTAAAAATTACTACAGAACATAACTTCTAAATAGAAAAAAAATCATAAGGAAACAAGGGAGAGAAGCAAGGAAGAAAGAAGGAAGAAAAACTGGGCAAAAGGTATGTCACTTGCATGATATTTGAAGCACTTACATTACCAATATACAAGGAGCTCCTAAAATCTTATTGCTAAACAGACCAATGACATTTTAAAAGAAAAAATGCAAAGGATATAAACAATTAGTTTACAGAGAAGGAAATAAAAATAGCTGTAACTAATAAAAAGATGTTTCTCACTTGAAATAAAAAAGATAAAAAGAAAAATTACATTGAGATCTAAATTTCACCTATCAAAATTACAATATGGACAAATTTTAATAATATAGCTTTTACTGAGGTAAAATTGGTATATGACATTATATGTTTCAGGAGTTTCCCTAAATGAGCTGAGTGATCATAGGCATCACCCTATTTTTCTCAAATGTAGAATTTAAGGTCTTAAGCTGTGGAAAAAAAAATACCTAAAAATTATTGACATTTTCACATAATGTCATACTTGCACTTTTGCTGAGACTTTGATCTTCAACTCTTGCTCCTAAGCACGGAGTTAACAGGAGTCCTGCTTGGCTGTTAGTGAATGGGGTCATGTAAGAATAAGGCAACAGAAGAGGCACTGCCAGCTTCATCTCATGTTTCCACAAAGGCAGCTTCTGGCTTGAACTCTCATTTCCAAGAATCACAAGATCAGTGAAGATCATATACTCATGACTTCTTGACTAATAGCACTGAGAATCAATAAAAATGACTGGCCATTTAGCATACTATATCTTGGAATCATAGGAAGTTTCCCATTTGGTAACAGCTTGATGACGACACCCTGGTTTTTCACTCAGCTGGTTGAGATGTAACTCTGGAGCTGTCTCTTGGATGACTGAATCTGTCATGGGTCAGAAAGATCAGGGTTCATTTTAATCTTCTGGACATGTGATGATGTCTTGGCGCTGTGATCCATAGGGAACAGCTGTTGGCAGTAGCACTGTCTGCAGTGCTAACAGGTCTTTCATCCTTTTCAGAGCTAACTGCTAAGTGGATAAATACAGGTTTTGAACTAGTAGACTTTCACCTGCCTTTAAAACTTTCCCCCAAACCATTCCTTACCTTTATCAAAACAGTGGACTCACAAATAAAAAGAGCTGATTCAGTTTTGAACAGGGACAATGTTTTCCCAACATTCTGTTTCTAGGAGACACCCACTGTTGTATCTACTTAGCCAAATTTTTCCAGTCTCTACTCCATTATCAGCCTGCCTATGGGAAAACCCTAAGACCATTTGGTGAAATGCGAAGAGCAAAGACTCTGGAATAAGAAACAGCTCTGGTTGAACTCTCGCTCTGTGACTTACTATTAATAACACTGGAATTCATGGGCAAGCAACTTACCTCTGAGCTCAGCTTCTTCACATGAAAGAATAATGATGCTGCCTTATGGGGTAGTTTTCAGTAATAAAAATAGGAACTAGCATATGATCCAGAAATCCCATCTCTTGGCATATAGTCTGAGAAAATCATAATTTAAAAGGACACATGGACCCCAGTGTTTACTGAAGCACTGTTTACAATATCCAGGACATGAAAACAACCTAAATGTTCAATGACAGATGAATGGATAACAAAAGATGTACATGTACATAATGGGTATTACTCAGCCACTCAGAATGAAATAGGGTCATTTGTAGAAATGTGGCTGGACCCAGGGTTGGTCTGACAGAGTGAAGCAAGTCAGAAAGGGAAAAACAAATATTGTATATTCATGTATATATATGGAATCTAGAAAAATGGTACAGATGAACCTATTTCCAAGACAGGAATAGAGACACAGGCACAGAGACAAATATGTGGACACAGAGTGGGAAAGGGGCGGGTGGGATGAACTGGGAGAGTGGGCCTGACATATATACACTGCCACGTGTAAAACAGACAGCTAGTGGGAAGCTGCTGTAGGACACAGGAGCTCAGCTTGGTGCTCACTTGTGACCTAGAAGGGTGGGATGGGGTGGTGGGAGGTCCAAGACAGAGGGGATGTATGTATACATATATCTGATTTACTTTGTCATACAGCAGAAAGTAACACTACATTGTAAAGCAATTATATTCCAGTTTTTAAAAAAATAAAAGAATTTGAGGCAAAAGTAAATAAATTATATGCCAAGAAAAAATATGTATTAAATGCAGCTGTCACGCTGAAAGCACTCAACGACTACAGATTAGTATTCTTTCCTAAGGGTTTTAACTTATAATCACAGCTCTTGCAAAGCAGGTCAGGCCCCAGTGGTCCCAGGAAACAGGTGAAACATTCCTTCTTGAAAGGCATTTCCTCCTTCTCTTAGCCAGTTAAGTGAAGATACACAGACTCCAAAAGGGTCATTCCATTTTTTTCTAAGTACCTTGTTTAGTGATATTGAAAGAGAAAGTGCTATTCTTATTTAAGAACTTTTTTATAGAATAAGTGTCCTGTTAAGTTTCACTAAGGAGATTCCACTAAACTCAGTGCTCCAACTCCTCTGCTGTCTTGTCTCAGACCCCTGTGTTAGTTGGTGAACAAGACAGGATGCTTGTCTTTTTACAAATCCTAAGTTTCATGGGGCTTAGATAAAAATAAGCAGGCAATTAAAACTGGCAAGAAACATGCCACAGCTGAGGATACATAGAATGCTACATACACAAAATCTCAGACTGAGGCAGAAGGAGGGTGTTTGGTCATAGAAGAGAAAACTAAGAGCTAACCAGGGGGATGGGATGCATGATGCTGGGGTGTGGGGAGCATCATTCCAGGCAGAAGGAACAGCATAGGTGGGTTGAGTGGCAAGAAAATTAGGCATATTTTCTCTGAAGAGTCAAGCTGTGAGGAGACGCTGCAGCATCTTCTAAGTCAGAACAAGCCATTCGAGGGCTTTCAGCAGCGATAAGCACCATCAGATCTGTGTTTTAGAAAGATTGCTGTGACTGTGGGATGGAAAATAAATTCAAAGCAGCATGACTGGAGACAGCAGGATCACCGGGGGGCCACTGCAGCCAGCCAGGGGAGAGGGGGTACCGTACTAGAGAAACAGCAACAAGGTCTTGGAATAGCAAGGACTTTCTGGGCAGTGCCCATTCCACACTGTGACAAATCTTAGCAAATTTTACTAAACAAAAAGATTAAATATGTCGATTCACGGCCAACATCCTTAGTGAGTTTTATTTTAACTGGCAAAGGACCCTTCTTGCCAGGGAATCATTTATTCAAAAAACCCGTGAGAACTGGCATATGCAAGGCACTCTGGAGTTACAAAGCTAAAACTGCTACTGTCAGCAAGGAAAAGTGAAAAAGTCACTCAGTGGTGTCTGACTCTTTGCGACCTCATGGACTATATACAGTCCATGGAATTCTCCAGGCCAGAACACTGGAGTGGGTAGCCTTTCCCTTCTCCAGCGGATCTTCCCCACCCAGGGATGGAACCCAGGTCTCCCACATTGCGGATGGATTCTTTACCAGCTGAGCCGCAAGGGAAGCCCAAGAGTACTGGAGTGGGTAGCCTAACCCTTCTCCACCAGATCTTCCTGACCCAGAAATCAAACGAGGGTCTCGTGCATGGCAGGCAGATTCTTTACCAACTGAGCTACAGGGAAGCCCGTCAGTAAGGAAGGGCAATTGCAACAACAAAAATAACAGGAGGAAGTGGTGTTACCTGTGCTAATAGAAAAAAATTCTCAACAAATATTGGTCCAATATATGAAAGAATGAATGGATAAATTATGTTAGCTTCTGTTTGGCCTTAAAGGGTGGAGATGAGAGGGAAGTTCTTAGAGGAAGAAATAATACTGAAAATCCATGTTGAGGTCATTCTGTGAGTGGAGATACCAAGGAAGGGAAACGGAATGTGAAAGATATGTGGGCAGGGAAATACAAGCCGCATGCAAGGGCCTGGACCGAGGTCAGAAACAATAACACAAAATTTAGGTAACAGCTGAAATCCAGAAGTTGAGAAGATGGAGAGCTTGAAATTTTTTTTTAAATAGAGAAAGGTTGGAGGCTTCTGGGTATGAAAGTAAATAAATCAGAGTCAGATCCGTCATCCTTATGGGTTAACTTTTTTTTCACTCTTGTGTTCTCTATGCTAGCGTTCATGTGTGTGTGTGCGGAGGGGTGCAGTTGTACAGGGTCACCAGGTTTATAACATGAACATTTCTTTTAGGGAACCGTAGCCTTCCATGGGGTAGCTCCTCTCAGCTGCTCCCATGACACGCAGCTGCCACTCCTGTGAAACGCTGGGCTGGAAGAAGCACAAGCTGGAATCAAGATTTCCGGGAGAAATATCAATAACCTAACCTCAGATACGCAGATGACCCCACCCTTATGGCAGAAAATGAAGAAGAACTAAAAAGCCTCTTGATGAAAATGAAAGAGGAGAGTGAAAAAGTTGGCTTAAAGCTCAACATTCAGAAAACTAAGATCATGGCATCTGGTCCCACCACTTCATGGCAAATAGATGGGGAAACAGTGGAAACAATGACAGACTTTATTTGGCGGGGGGGCTCCAAAATCACTGCAGATGGTGACTGCAGCCATGAAATTAAAAGATGCTTACTCCTTGGAAGGAAAGTTATAACCAACCTAGACAGCATATTAAAAAGCAGAGACATTACTTTGCTAACAAAGGTCCATCTCATAAGGCTATGGTTTTTCCATTAGTCATGTATGGATGTGAGAGCTGAAGTATAAAGAAAGCTGAGTGCCAAAGAATTGATGCTTTTGAAATGTCATGTTGGAGAAGACTCTTGAGAGTCCCTTGGACTGCAAGGAGATCCAACCAGACCATCCTAAAGGTAATCAGTCCTGGGTATTCATTGGAAGGACTGATGTTGAAGCTGAAACTCCAATACTTTGGCCACCTCATACGAAGAGCTGACTCATTTGAAAAGACCCTGATGCTGGGAAAGATTGAAGGCAGGAGGAGAAGGGGACAACAGAGGATGAGATGGTTGGATGGCATCACGGACTCAATGGACATGAGTTTGGGTGAACTCCGGGAGTTGGTGATGGACAGGGAGGCCTGGCATGCTGTGGTTCATGGAGTTGCAGAGTCGAACATGACTGAGCGACTGAACTGAACTGAACTGCCTTCCATGAAAATTCTTATGCTAAGTTGCTTTCCACATTGCACTCGTTCACAAATGCTTCACTTCGAATCCTTCTATGCCACTTTCCTATTGTGTGGTTTGTTCCCCTTTTACTGATGGAGCTGCCTTTACTGTCCATGACTCTATTACTGCATCCAGACCAGCATACTCTCTCCAGGGCAAGTTTCCACTTCTGCTGCCTCTAATCACAGACCTCTCTACAGATCAGCACCTTCTAGCATGAGCTTCATTCAGCCTCTGACTTCTAAAGCAAAAGCTGCACTCCAGAGTAGTGCTATGCTTAGTTGCTGAGTCATGTCCAACTCTTTGCAACCCCACAGACTGTAGCCCACCAGGCTCCTCTGTCCATGGAGATTCTCCAGGCAAGAATACTGGAGTGGGTTGCCATGCCCTCTTCCAGGGTATCTTCCCAACCAAGGGATCAAATCCAGGTCTCCTTCTTTTCAGGTGGATTCTTTACCATCTGAGCCACCAGGGAGGCCCGTGTTCCACAGTAGAGATGGCATCTATCATTCTGTCCTAACTGGCAGTAGTAAGAACTGGAAATCTACTTGGGAAAGCTTGGCTTTGAAGCCAAAAGGGACTGGTTTCTTAAAAGAAAAAAAATTCCCATTAGGGAATCATTCTTTCAAAGGATAAAACAACGATGCCATGTGGTGCTTCTGATTTCCTTCAAAAGTCTGAGAAGTATCCATGAGCAAGATTGCAGTGGGTCCTTCTTTGTGGAGATCTATAGAGCAGGAGAAGGAATTTAGACTCTGCCAGTGGTGCTCATTGCATGCACAGGACCTGGTCTTGGAGTAATTCTTTCTTATGGAGATTACCAGGTTTCAACTACCCTCTGCCCACACACATCTCCAATGTTTCCTTCAGGGAGAAGAAAATACTTATGTGATATGGAGATGGAGTAGAAGAGGGCCTTTGTGTTTCCTTACCTCATTCCAGTTAAGAGATTCTCAGCAATGCTTTCTGGTCCTTGTCCTGCATCCTTTTACAGAGCTTAACAATTGTCAGTTCTGTTCAGTTCAGTCAGTCATGTTCAACTCTTTGCAACCCAGTGGACTCCAGCACACCAGGCTTCCCTGGCCATCACTAACCCCTGAGCTTCCTCAAACTCATGTCCATCAAGTCAGTGACGCCATCCAACCATCTCATCCTCTGTCATCCCCTTCTCCTCCTGCCCTCAATCTTTCCCAGCATCAGGGTCTTTACCAATGAGTCAGTTCTTCGCATCAGGTGGCCAAAGTATTGGAGTTTCATCTTCAGCATTAGTCCTTCCAATGAATTGTCATAGTTTGTAAATACTTATAATTCACTATGCCATGCCCGGGGAATCATTGGTGATTAGGAATTACATTCTCTTCTCTCATACACTTTATAGTCTAGTAGGAGAAACAAGGGGTTTCTCCAGTGGCTCAGTGGTAAAGAATCCGCTTGCAAGGCAGGAGCTTCCAGTAGATGTGGGTTTGTTCCCTGGGTCGGGAAGATCCCTGGAGGAGGGCACGGCAGCCCATTCCAATATTCTTGCCTGGAGAATCCCATGGACAGAGGAACCTAGAGGTCTACAGTCCATAGGGACACAAAAAGTCAGACATGACTGAAGTGACTTCACATGCATATAGGAGCAGAGAAAGCTCATGCTTTTATTTCTAAGTAGACAAGATGACATAGAGGTTTAGCGCCTAGACAGACAGACAGACTCAGAACACTAGCTCAAATGCTTCCTAACTCTGGGACCATGGGCACATGATTCAGTGCGTTTGCCTGTTTCCTCATCTGTAAAATGGAGATGAGAAAATCTGTCTCATAGGGGATCTGTGGGGAATAAACAAGACGTTGCATGGAGAGCTCTGTACACAAAGCATGGCATCTAACAGTGTTCAATAGATGGAGGGCATAACTTATGCTTATTTGTGCTCCAGACACACCAAGCCCTTCTTGGATCCCAGACTTTCTCTGTCTCCTATTTTTTCTGTTGTTGTTGTTCACATTGTTCCTTCTACCTTAGTTGCCCATTTTCTCTAACCTGATAAAATCCTACATATTTGTACTGGTTTTCTTTGGCTGTGTAACAAATTGCCACAAACTAGGTGGCTAAAACAATAGAACTTTATTCTGTCACAGTTCTGGAAGCCAAAGGTATAAAATCAACTGTCAGCAGGCCTGAAGCCCCCTAGGTGGTGCAGGGGCCCTCTCCTAGCATCTGATTCCCACGTTCCTGCTTATGTTTTATCACTCCAGTCTCCACCACTGTGATCATGCTGCCACTTTCTTTTCTGTCAAATCTTTCTCTGCCTCATTCCTTTTTTAAAATTTTATTGAAGTTCAGTTCAGCTGCTCAGTTGTGTCTGACTCTTTGCAACCCCATGGACTGCAACACGCCAGGCTTCCCTGTCCATCACCAACTCCCGGAGCTTGCTCAAACTCATGTCTGTTGAGTCAGTGAGGCCATCTAACCATCTTATCGGTTGTTGTCCCCTCCCCTCCTGCCTTCAATCTTTCCCAGCATCAGGGTCTTTTCAAATGAGTCAGTTCTTCACATCATGTGGCCAAAATATTGGAGTTTCAGCTTCAGCATCAGTCCTTCCAATGAATATTCAGGACTGGTTTCCTTTAGGACTGACTGGTTGGATCTTCTTGCAGTCCAAGGGACTCTCACGAGTCTTCTCCAACACCACAGCTCAAAAGCATAGTTCCTTCACAATGCTGTGTTAGTTTCCACTGTACATCCAAGAGTCAGTTATATATACAAATAAATCCCTTCTTTTTTGAATTTCTTTTCCATTTAGGTCACCACAGAGCATTAAGTAGAGTTCCCTCTGCTATACAGTTGTTGTTCAGTTGCCCAGCCATGCCTGACTCTTCACAACCCCATGGACTGCAGCACGCCAGGGTTCCCTGTCCCTCACCATCACTTAGAGTTCACCCAAACTCATGTCCATCACACCAGTGATGCCATCTGGCCATCTCATCGTCTGTCTCTTCTCCTTTTGCCCCCATTCTTTCCCAGAATCAGGGTCTTTTCCAATGAGTTGGCTGTTCCCATCAGGTGGCCAAAACAGTAGGTCTTCATTAGTTATATATTTTACACATAGTAGTATATAATGTCATTTCCAATCTCCCAATTTATCTTAACCCTCCTTCACCCCTTGATAACTATAAGTTTGTTCTCTACAGGTGTGTCTCTTATTTGCTTTGCAAATAAGTTTATCTGAATCACTTTTCTAGTGTCCATGTATATGAAATATTATACAATACCTATCTTTTTTTTCTGACTTATATAACTGTATATGACAATCTCTAGGTTCTACCTCATTCTTAAAAGGATTCTTCTCATTGGATTGAGAAGTATCTACCCTGATAATCCAGGATAAGCTCTTCCATGCAAAATCCTTCATGTAATCATATAAGATTTTTTTTTCCATATAAGGAAATGTTTACTCTTTTAATGTGTGCTTTCCATATAAGGTTCTAGAGATTTGCAATGGACATCTTTTGGGGCCAGCATTCAGGGCACTAGACCATTTCTTAAGAACCAAATAAATGCCACCTACCCTGTGAAATCTTCCCTGACAGCTCAAATAGTCTTTCCACAAGCTGAGAATCCATAGCACTTCAGTTTTACATCTTTAACACAGTACAGTGTTAGTATAGTTCCTTTGTCATTAAAAACATTTTTCAGCAAATCAAATTTGCCCTACCAGACTTCTTGTGAAGATAGCTGGACAAAAAAATAAACACTGCATTTCCTTCCAAAATAAAGGTTAAATATTTCTTTAAGTTCTTTGAGTTTAAGGATCACAGTTTTTCAACTTTATGTAACTGTGATGACAACCAAACTCTTTAGCAAATAGTATACTAAAGTCTTTTTTGTATGTATAAGTCACATACACTGGATAGACCAGTGTATGAATGACTGATTTTTTTTTTTTTCAGGTTTTGAAAGTAGTTTTGTTTCAGAAGCATTCAGAAGAAGAGCTTGGCCACAATATTTGAAAGAGTGGCCCTCTGAAGATGCAATCAAATAGAATAGCTTTCTGACATTAGGCTGCAACCTTTGGATTCTGAATAAATTCTTCACATACCCTCCAGAGCAGGAGATAATTCACCAAGACAGCATTTTCTCTTCATGTCACATAAAATGGAGGATGGATGTGTTTTTTCTAAGTAGCTGGAGACTTCTTTCCTTCTTGGACAATGCCAATTAACACTCCAGATGTTGTGTAAAAACTCAGGAGGTCCACTCTGCAGTCAGTAGGACACACAACTGAATCACAGAAGCTGCACATCACCTTGCAAGTTTCTTATTATCTGTGAGGGTAAAGTGTAGTTATAAAGAATAGTAATGAAGGTGTCCTTGGTTGGACTATCATGTTGCCAAGTGCAAGCAGTGACTGATCTGACAGGCTAAACAAACAGGCCATCTGCAGCCTGTTTCAACTGGAACATCAGACTTAGGCTACTCTCCAACTTGACCTTTTGCCTGAGCAGCTGGAAAGACCATGGGCTTATGGTGCTGTAGTCCAGCTGTATTTTCAGCTGCAAGCTTCTCTGGTGAAAGGTAAGTATACAGATCTGTGTCTATGTCTGCTAACAGACATAGGGTTTCAGCAGTTGAGGGATGGTCTGATAGCTGCCCAGTCTTTGACCTTGTAGACTGTGTTAAGCATGTCAAGAGGGACTGTAGACATATCAGTGATGAGGCCTCTCTACACTGCTAGGAGCAGCTTCACGTGGATCCCTGGGGACTCAAAACTTGAGGGTCGCCTCTGGGCACACATGCCCACGCGCTCAACAGCTGGCCTCAGAGAGCCACACACTGAGGTCCAGCACTGCCTCTCCCTCATACTGTGGCTTTGATAGGTGATTGCCTATCCCCTCGCTCTGTTTTGGATTAGTGTTTTCCAGTATCTGTTAAGTGATGGTCTACCTATGGTTTATGGCTTTTTATGAAACAATTTTTTGGAAGTGAGAAGCATTTAGAAACATAAATAAATACAAATAGAAATAACACAAGCCATTTTTCATAGATTAAAATGTGGACAAATGGCATTTTAAAAAAAAAGAAAAGTAGATTGCTCTACTAGGAAGAGAAATAGCCTTGGCTGGAAAGAGGTGGATAAGAGTTCTGTTCAGTTAATGAGTCTGAGCAAACTCCAGGAGATAGTAAAGGACAGGAAAGCCTGGTGTGCTGGAGTCCATGGGGTTGCAAAGAATCAGACACCATTTAGCTACTGCAAAATAACAACATTTCAGTTCTGCCATAAAATGTTGTTCCTTAAATAAGTTAGTCGTTTTCCCCATGACTTGTGTCTTCTTCTGCCATTAACAGAAAAATTCAAGTATCTGCTATGTAACAAGAACTGTGCTAGAAAATATCATAATAACTAACATTTCCTGGATATTTCCCTGTTTACCAGGAATAATACTCAGCCTTCTACAAACATTATCTTGTTTGATGCCACACCAAGTCAATGAGATCAGTGCTATCATCATCCCATTTTACAAATGAGAAAACTGGTATTAAAAAGTTTGCATAACTTTTGGTAAGCTATGGAGCTACATTGTCCAGGGGGCTTCCCAGGTGGTGCTAGTGGTAAAGAATCTGCCTGCCAATGCAGGAGATGCAAGAGATGTAGGTTCAGTCCCTGGGTTGGGAAGATCCCCTGGAGAAGGAAATGGCAATCCATTCCAGTTTTCTTGCCTGGGAAATTTCATGGGCAGAGAAGCCTGGCATGCTACAGTTCATGGAATCACAAAAAGTCAGACACAACTGAGCACTGCACCACACCAGGAAAATAATTAGAAAAAAGCAAAAAATATAAACCTCTCAGGAAAAAAAAAATAAAACAAAAACAAAAGAGCAGATTTTTGAAATCATGTTTTGGTTACTTAGAAGAAGACGACAGATTAGTAAAAAGATATAATGAAAAGAAAAGGGAAATAAAACTTATAAAGATGGTGCTATCTAAAGAGTCAGTTATCAATTTTACCCTAGGATATTGAATGTTCCTCTCATATGTGTAATAATTTCCAATTTATTACTTAAATCTATGCACAAACTCCTCCAGCATCAGCAGGGAATCTCTTAAAATATTCTTGATTATAGCACAGCCTTGAATGAGCAACACAGACACACGAACATGTTGCTAAAAATGTACTTTGGTCTTTGGAAGAGAAGATGTTTGACAGCTCTGCCTTAATGATGTGACAGATCTACATTCAAGATTTGCATCAGAATATTTGTTCTTTTCACTGGGAACAGTTGGACCATCAGTTTAACTATGAACATGAACTCAGGGGCAGCAGCCAACAGTATTGGGTAGAAAAAGGCATGTCCCAAGGGAGCACAGGATGTGATGGGCTCCAGGGCAAAGGGAGGCTGCATACACGAACATATTTTCCATTCCACCTGTTTGTTGAAATTTAAAGTGATTTAAACACACAAGGCAGAAGAGCAATTTTTCAAAAGCTGTTCCTCATTTAACACTCTGTGGTGGATTCATGTCAATCTATGCCAAAACCAATACAGAATTGTAAAGTAAAAATTAAAAATAAATAAATAAATTTAAAAAATTAAAAAAAAAAAAAAAAAAAGAATGTCCCATCCATACCTCCACCTTCTCCAACTAAAGAACTGATCCTCCCTAGAAGGTACTTCATGTCATAGAGGTCCTGTTGGGTGTGTCAGAGGCATTGACGGGAAATAGGAGACCAGACTCCCTCCCCTCAGGCGTCCAATGTGTTCATAATTCCCCGTGTTCTATCCTCAGGACCCAAGTTAAGGTAAGCACTCACCAGTGAGTACCACTGACTTCAGACTGCCCTGGAGTACCCCTGTGATCTGAAGCAAATTGCTCCATTTCCACATCTTTGTTGGGGTAATAATAAATCCATTTCACAAGAATCATTTAAGGTTTAAATTTGAAGATATAAATAAAGTAAATGCAAGAATATATTATCATTGTAAACTTTTTCTTCCTCCTTCCCACCTTCATCACTCTCTGATTAGCTGTGTTGATAAAGGAAAAAAAAAAGGCATCACAGATTCAGCCACCCTAAGGTGTCAGTGACCAATGTCTAGTGGTCCAGTTCTTTCTCTTTTGGCCCCCACCTCTTTGGTTCACCTTTTCCCACAATTGGACCATTTAATTCCCACAGGTGCATTCAATTCTTCTTCAGCTCCCAGGAGGGCCCTGTTTTTCTGCTGTGCTCAGTCACTTCAGTCACGTCCAACTCTTTGTAACCCCATGGACTGTAGCCCTCCAGGCTCCTCTGTCCATGGGATTCTCCAGGCAAGAACACTGCAGTGGGTTGCCATTTCCTTCTCCAGACGATCTTCCCGACCCAGGGATCAAACCTGCATCTCCTGCATGGTAGGCGTATTCTTTACTCATTGAGCCACCTGGGAAGCCCTTTTTCCTGCTAGAGGGATGTAAACACCTCTCTCCTAACAAGGGTGTGGGGAAAGGAAGGAAAATAAGTCATTCACAAATCCACCCAGCCACCCACTTATTCCATAATTCAGAAAGCAGGTATCGTCAGCCAAGCTCTGAGATAAGTACTATGGACATGAAGACAAATAAACAACAATACATGGCTGATGCTGTCAAGCTGTTCACCATATAGCGAGGGAAGCAGAAATATAAGCAGATCACTGCAGTACCAGTGTTGATGACTGCAATGCAAGAGGCAGAAGGAAGTACAGTGGGGAGATGCCTGAGCTATGTCTGTGCCATAAAGACATCAGACCCCGTCTCAGGTGCTAGTTCTTGTTTCTGCACCTGACTTAGCAATGTCCCCAGCAGCACCATGCCTCTGCAACAGAAGTCCTACTTAGCTCTAGTCTGTCCATCTCCCAGAGACCCAATCACTCCCTCATGTTCAAGCCAGTGATTAGGGACCACATCACATTTCAAGGCTGCCTGGTGATTTTTCCCCACCTAGACTCTGAGACTGTCTCTCCCTCAGTGACCTGTCACCAGCCTGCTGGACCCACATCCAAGTTCTGCAGCTGTTAGAGTTGCCCCGGAACAGCAGGCATGGCGTCCTGCTGCAATAAGGTTTCTATCGGCACTTATACAGTACGTCCCCTGCATATAATCAACTTCCATTCTGGGAATGTGTCTGTTAAGTCCAATTCATTCTTAACTCCAACTAGGTACGCAACTAACACAATCAGCTATCTAGTACTGTACTGTAATAGGTTTATACTACTTTTCTCACAAATGATACATTAAAAACAAACCCAAAAAATAAAGGAAATATTTTTAACCTTGCAGTACAGTATCTTGAAAAGTACAGTAGTACAGTACAACAGCTGGCATGGAGAGGCACACTCACATCCTTGAAAGTTCACAGATTCAAAGTTTGCATGTGTGTGCATGCTCAGTCACTTCAGTCTGAGCATGGACAATAGCCCTCCAGGCTCCTCTGTCCATGGGATTCTCCAGGCAAGAACACTGGAGTGGGTTGCCATGTCCTCCTCTAGGGTATCTTCCCAACCCAGAGATCGAACCCACGTCTCTTTTGTCTACTGCATTGGCAGGCAGATTCTTTCCCACTAGTGCCTGCAGGAGACTTACTGTATTTGTCTCCTCCATCCTTACCAGCACCTTCACCTGCATCTTACCAACTTTTCCAGGCAACTCTCAGGCATTCTGAAGTCAGAATAACCTACAGAAGAGGTAAGTGTCACACCTACCCATAGCTCTTGCCACAGGGGATCTTCCAGACTCGGGGATCTAACAAGCATCTCCTGAATTGGCAGGCAGATTCTTTACCACTGAGCTACCAGGGAAGCCCAAAACATAACTGCACTTGAAAAAATTTCAAGGACAGTTGTGATAAATGTTAAAAATTACCAACTGTATGCCAGGCATTGTACTATGTCCAAATCCCAAGGAAAGGTGAATTTGAGACAACTTCTGCCTTAAGTAATTCTCAGTATAGAAAAAAAAATCATATAAAATTGCCATAAAATATGTTATAAAATGCAGTATGTGCAAGTGACTGACTTTACTAAAAGAATGTCGTGTGGAAGTAGGTTTGCTTATGCCAAGAATTCAACGTGAAAAAATTAGTTTCACACTTTATATACTACTGATGTGAAATCATGGACACCTAGTCACCCCCATCTACAAATCAGATTAGCAACATTTATTTTAAGAAAAGTACATCTCAAGACCTTCATAGATCTGTTGCAAAGGGTGAAGTACACAGTCACATTTATTAGTGCAAACATGATGCTGAGCTTTGTGCTAAGATTCTTATAGGTAGTATTATAAATAATTCCCTCACTGGATCTTTAATTTTGGCATTATTATTATCATCCACCATTTTTAGATGGGGAAACTTACTTTAGTGACTTAATGCTAGGTCAAGTGCCACGTAGATAAAGCTAGGATTTAAACCCAGGTCTCTCTCACACCAGAGTCCCAGGTTGTGCTTGGATATCTTGAATGACCTTCATCATTCCCTCCTGAGATTGGTCTTTTCTTTTTTTAGTTGAGTATATTTTTGGTAGGACTTTCTGAGTCTTTTACAGTCAACTAAACCAACTATGGTATGATCACTCACCTAGAGCCAGACATCCTGGAATGTGAAGTCAAGTGGGCCTTAGAAACTATCACTATGAACAAAGCTAGTGGAGGTGATGGAATTCCAGTTGAGCTATTTCAAATCCTGAAAGACGCTGCTGTGAAAGTGCTGTACTCAATATGCCAGCAAATTTGGAAAACTCAGCAGTGGCCACAGGACTGGAAAAGGTCAGTTTTCATTCCAATCCCAAAGAAAGGCAATGCCAGAGAATGCTCAAACTACGGCACAATTGTACTCATCTCACACGCTAGCAAAGTAATGCTCAAAATTCTCCAAGCCAGCCTTCAGCAATACATGAATTGTGAACTTCCAGATGTTCAAGTTAGTTTTAGAAAAGGCAGAGGAACCAGAGATCCAATTGCAAACATCTGCTGGATCACAGAAACAGCAACAGAGTTCCAGAAAAATATTTATTTCTGCTTTATTGACTATGCCAAAGCCTTTGACTGTGTGGATCACAATAAACTGTAGAAAATTCTGAAAGAGATGGGAATAACTGACCACCTGACCTGTCTCTTGAGAAACCTATATGCAGGTTAGGAAGCAACAGTTAGAACTGGACATGGAAAAACAGACTGGTTCCAAATAGGAAAAGGAGTTCGTCAAGGCTGTATATTGTTACCCTGCTTATTTAACTTCTATGCAGAGTACATCATGAGAAACGCTGGGCTTGGAAGAAGCACAAGCTGGAATCAAGATTGCTGAGAGAAATATCAATAACCTCAGATATGCAGATGACACCACCCTTATGGCAGAAAGTGAAGCGGACCTCAAAAGCCTCTTGATGAAAGTGAAAAAGTTGTCTTAAAGCTCAACATTCAGAAAACTAAGATCATGGCATCTGGTCCCATCACTTCATGGGAAATAGATGGGGAAACAGTGGAAACAGTGTCAGACTTTATTTTTTGGGCTCCAAAATCACTGCAGATGGTGACTGCAGCCATGAAATTAAAAGACACTTACTCCTTGGAAGGAAAGTTATGACCAACCTAGACAGCATATTGAAAAGCAGACATTACTTTGCCAACAAAGTTCCATCTCATCAAGGCTATGGTTTTTCCAGTAGTCATGTATGGATGTGAGAATCAGACTGTGAAGAAAGCTGAGCACTGAAGAACTGATGCTTTTGAACTGTCATGTTGGAGAAAACTCTCGAGAATCCCTTGGACTACAAAGAGATCCAACCAGTCCATCCTAAAGGAGACCAGTCCTGGGTGTTCATTGGAAGGACTGATGTTGAGGCTGAAACTCCAATACTTTGGCCACCTCATGCGAAGAAATGACTCATTGGAAAAGACTCTAATGCTGGGAGGGACTGGGGGCAGGAGGAGAAGGGTATGACAGAGGATGAGATGACTGGATGGCATCACTGACTCGATGCATGTGAGTTTGTGTGAACTCCGGGAGTTGGTGATGGACAGGGGGGCTGGCGTGCTGCAATTCATGAGGTCACAAGGAACTGGACACGACTGAGTGACTGAACTGAACTGAAACCAACTATGCACACTCAGTCATGTCTGACTCTTTGCAACCATATGGACTGCAGCCCATGAGGCTCCTCTGTTCATGAGATTTTCCTGGCAAAAATACTGTAGCAGGTTGCTATTTCCTTCTCCAGGGCATCTTCCCAACACAGGGATTGAACCAGTGTCTATCATGTCTCCTGCACTGCAGTGGATTCTTTACTACTGAACCACCAGGGGAGCCCCACGTTCACTTCACTGTGTATCTACTCGAGCCAGGTACTCTCCTGGGGATACTGTTGACAGCAATGAGGAAGGTAAACTTTAAAACCACCTCCCACCATCTTGTGATTAGAAAAATGCTGCTACTAATTTTCAGGTGTTTCAGAGTCTTATCTTTCATTTAATAAATGAAATCGAGAAAGAAAACCAACTTATGCCTGGCACTGGGGACACAGGCTCAATAAGTAATGGCCATTGACCTCAAGGGATCCACAGTCTAGCAGTGGGGAAACAGAATCATTAATTTAATGGCAGAACTGTGACGAAGGGGAGAGGCAAAGTCAGATGAGAAGGAGGGGCCAGAGAGATTCTTAGAAGTAGGGGTACCTGCACGGAATCCAGCAAGATGAGTAGAGACAGGGTACTATGTGGCTCAGTGGTAAAGAATCTGCCTGCGAACGCAGGAGACACAGATTCAATTCCAGGGTCAGGAAAGTCCCTTGAAGTAGGAAATGGCAACTCACTCCAGGATTCTTGCCTGGGAAATCCCATGGACAGAGGAGCCTGGTGGGGCACAGTCCATGGGGTCTCAAAGCCAGACTTGACTGAGTTCACACACACACACACACACAAAGTTGGAGCAGGAGGATTGTAAAGGCACTCAAAGCAGAAAGCAATATTTGAAAGCCAGGAAGAGAAAATTTCTGCCTAAAACAAGAGAGCCACAACTAGGTTAACAGTCGTTTTCCCAGCACACTATGCAAGCAGAGAGCACAGGGTTAAGAACACTGACTCTAGAGTTAGGGAGACGTGATTTCAAAATTGGCACTCCCAGAACCCCGATTCCCTCACCTATAAAATGGGGGTAAGCGCTGCTGTGAGGACTGAATGAAGTCATGCCAAGCCACAGAGCCCCAGACGGGCAGGCGTCACTCAGGCTGTCACTGGCGCTGGTGTAGCTCAGGGTGACAGAGTGGACCATTACCATCAGATTAGGGGCTTACATTATACATTGTTTCAAGTTGTAAAATACTAATGCAGAATCCCCGTTATAGTCTCAGAGGGAGGCTACGGATCAGTGCTGTTTATGGTATGAGAGCCATAATTCTCCTGTGATCAGGCCAGACACGTCTATGAACGGCATCTACAGGGGAAAGCAGCAACTGACATCCAGACTCACTTTGTTTGCTAAGAACGGTAATGGCCTCAGCTTCCTTCCTTCCTCTTGGTGAGCCTGAGCAGAACAAAAATGGAATTTATTTCATGATGCTGCCAACACTTCATTTTCCTGGAATAATTCTCCAGGTATATCCCTAGCGGTTTCTTATTTGTCAGTCCTTTCCCAGTACAGCTGAGATCTTAGACAAAAGATGCTAAATCAATATTTGAGCCTTATGCAGGCCCTGAAAAAGCCCTGAATAGACAGCTGCGGCCCAAAGCTGCCTTGAACACAGCCCTGTCCCACTGAGTTAACTCTTGCCCTGGAAGTGAAGCCTGGGCCGCAAAGGCTACCTCCCTGTGCTTTGCCCAGGGTCCCAGCAGAGGCCAAGGTGCCTGGCACTCAGAGGTTGCAAACGCCTTTCTCATGCCCACCGCCACCACCACCATACCCCACCAAGACCTGGGGTGGCCCTTTCACTCACTGGCTCTGAGGTGGGAATCAAAGGGCCAGAGTTCTGCTCTGAGCATTGATGTGTGACCTTAAGCAAATAATTGACTTCTCTGGTCTCAGTTTTCCTTCCTGAAAATGGGCTGATGGGGCTAGCACACCTCCAAAAGTTACCTCTAGATCACTGTCTCAGGGGTGGGGGCTATCTTTTTATTTTATTTCATTTTTTGATTAAAAAATGACTGATGGTGAGGGACAGGGAAACCTGATGTGCTGCAGTCCATGGGGTCGTGAAGAGTTGGACACGACTGGGCAACTGAACAATAGCCATCCTAAGAGATGTAAGGTGATATCTCATTGTGATTTTGACTTGCTCTTCCCTGATTGGTTAGTGACAACGAGCATTTTTTCCATATACCTATTGGCCATTTGTAATCTTCTAGTTCACCACAATTTGGAAAACCCAGCATGCTTTTTTGGTGTCTTAAGAGCAGTGAACCATTCATTCAGTTAGTCATTCATTCATTTCATGAACATTTGTGACACAATTTTTACACCAGGCACTGTGCTATAGATACTACTGAAAACAAAACTAGTTCATGATCTTCGCCCCTCTCACTCTCTTGGCTAAGATACCAACACAAGGACGTAATTACAAATGTTATGAGTTAAGGCAAGGCAATGCGAAGTGAGGGAAAACTGCTCTCTGCCATTCTTAGAAGAGATAAGGCTTGGAAAATTGCTAGAGTGCTGGACACTGCGTGGAAAGGCTCATGTAGATGAAGTGGGATGTGTTTAGATATGAACAACCTGAGGACAGTAATTAAGATGCTAAGGAAATTTGAAACTGAGCCACATAAAGTATGAAGGATGTAGAGCCAAGAAAGAGAAGACTTGGTGGAATGAAGTGAAAATTTACCCAAAGAAAAAGGTCCTTTAATTAAGAGTTGTTCCATGGAAAAAAGATTACACTTACTCTAGATGGTCTCAAAGGATAAAATTACGATCAGTGATTGCAAGTTGGATGGAAATAGGTCTGGGCTCAATATAAGAAATCTCACAGACTAAATAAGCAAGACCACATTCTTTTTTTTTTTTTTTTGGCCACACAGTTTGCTGGATCTCAGTTCCCTTACCAGGGATTGAACCCAGGCCACAAGGAAACTAAATATATAACAGAATAGGCTTCTTCAAGAAGGCAGTGAATTCCTTGTCACTAAAAGTGCTGAAACCACGCTTAGAAGGATGACAGGACAGGCAGAGTACCTTTAACAGCAGTGACCATCTAGACAAAGAATCTATGCAGGAGGAGAAAGGGACGACAGAGGGTGAGATGGCTGGATGGCATCACCAGCTCAATGGACATGAGTTTGGGTAGGCTCTGGGCATTGGTGATAGACAGGGAAGCCTAGTGTGCTTCAGTCCATGGGGTCCCAAAGAGTTGGACATGACTGAGCGACTGAACTGAACTGATGGGCAATGAGGGAATGACTAAAGGAATAAATGTACTCTAGGCCCAGAACATGTATAGGAACCTTGCCTGTGAGGCTGGAAAAAGTACCTACAAAATTTCTCTCATTCTGACAATCTATAATTCTATTGATCGATGAAGTTGACAGAAGTTTGATGTCTGTAGAGTGATTTGAGGACCATAAAGAAGGTTATCATCAAAAAGATGTTTCCCATATGCTTGAAACTGCAAAGGACCTCAATTTCCAAATCTATAAAATGAGAAGAAGAATACTTATATCATAAGATGCATTTTTTTTAATGATTAAAAGAGTTTTTATGTTTGAAGTACCTAACACTGTGGGCTTAAATGACTTAATTCATGCAAAGCATTTAGATCTGTACCTGGTAGATATATATTATACCTTTAATAGAGTAATAGAACTTGTTCCTTTTACGTTATAAAGACTTCTTTAGGTGAAGATTACATTAACATGATCTTTATGGAAACCTTAGGGGAGAAAGTTGTTTGGAGAGGGAAAAAAGCTGGAATTCTTGAATTGATATCCAGAGAAAATTCTAATTCAAAAAGATACACTCTCCCTAATTTTCACAGCAGTAGTATCTGCAATAGACAAGACATGGAAGCAAACTAAGTGTCCACTGACAGATGAATGGATAAAGAATATACATTTAGGATATATTTGTATACATATATATATATAACACTTACAATGCAATACATATATATGTAAGAAATATACAATAGAATATTACTCAGCCATAAAAAAGAAAGAAAGAATGCTATTAGCAGCAACATGCATGAACCTAGAGGTCATCATACTAAGTGAAGACAGGGAAAGACAAATATCATATGATATCATTTATATGTGGGATCTAAAAATATGATGCAAATGAACTTATTTGTAAAATGGGAATAGACTCACAGACATAGAAAACAAACATATGGTTACCAAAGGGGAAAGTACAGGAGGGATAAATTAGGAGCTGGGGATTAACAAATACTGCTATACATAAAATAGAAAACCAATAAAGGCCTACTGCATATACAGCACTAGTATAGGGAACTAAATATCTTGTAACATCCTATAATGGAAAAGAATCTGAAAATGTATGTATATATATATATATATATATATGTACGTATATATATTCATATATATGTATATATATGTATATATATTCATATATATACATATATATGTATATATATTCATATATATATATGAATCACTTTACTGTACACCTGAAATTAACACAACATTATAAATCAATTATATTTTTAAAAATTTTTAAGAAGCAATAGGAAAGAAAAAATAAAGGTAGTTTACCAAAGTAATTTTCAAATGTTAGTCAGTGTGTGTGGACTGGGTCGGCTGAAATGATAAACATACAGACTGTGTCTCCGGGGTGTCTCTCAAACCTCGCTCTCCTCTCTACTTGATGGCCACCACCCCGAGGACAGAGAGCAACGCCAGGTGAAAGTGCTGAAGCAGGCGCCAGGGAGAGCAGGCAGAGTCAAACCTGAAAGCAGAGCCTGGAACCACCTCCTTAGAGTGTGTAACTGCCGACCTCCATTACTCAGCGGAGACTGAAAAGCAAAGGGCGTCAAGGGGCGCAAACTGTCGTAAAAGCTTCCATCTGGTGCCACTCGCCCGCCTCCGCCCTGTTGCGCTTGCTGCGTATGGACAGAATGGTCTTGCAGGAAAGCAGAGCTGACTGTGTCTGCTCAGCGACTTCAGTGCGCTCTCCACGACTGGGACACAGGATGCGTGCCTCGGCTTGGGCCGGCGGCCCACTCCTGAGCTCGTCTCCGCACCTTCTCCACGTGCCCGGGCATCGGGGGCTCTCCACCACCCAGTGCCGGCAGATCGCACGCGCGTGCTCCCCGCCCCACCTCAAGCCAAGCTCCTGCCCCCGACTCTGTTCCCTCCGTGGCCCACACCAGACGCCCTCTTCTGTATCTTCGTCTTTGCTCACGATCTTGCTGAGCAGCTCAGAAAGCCTTTCTGCAGTATCCCCAGCGCCTGAGGCTGATCCCCAGCCTCAACTAAGACTGTTTGCTCCCCTGACTATTTCCTCCACACCTTCAGAGTTTTTTAGAGTGAAGCCAGTCTCACTCCCCCAACAGACGGCGGTGTCTGTGCAAGCAAACAGAAAGTCTATCATTATGTCCTACGTGCCTAGTGAGTATCAGGTGCATTGTAAGGATGCCACACATATTTATTAAATGTCTAATCAAACATTCAGCTTAAACTCCCCAGAAGCAAGACTCTTTATAGAGACAATATGATTGTCTACATATCTGCTGTAAGTTATCGTCTCTCTTTTATTTGTCCCTTTTCTGTTTTGCTTCCATCTTTTAATGTGTTTTATACTTGTGTACACTTACTTCAGGCTCACCAGACACTTATCCATCTTTCTTGATTGAATTTTTCCCTCTATAGATCCGCCAAGCCTGGGCATCTCGGCGATAGAGCCTCACGTTTGTAAATATCCGTTGGATGGTTTTACTGCTCTGATGCCTTCAACACGTTAATGGATAATGTTTAAGATTCTGGCTCGATCAGCTGCATCTTTGGCTCACACTCAAACAGGACTGAGATGTGTCCATCAATAACAGCTCCCATGGCATTCCAAGACAGATTAAAACACATAAAAATAAAATAAACTTCATTTAGACTTAATAAAATTTAATGCCTCTCTCAAGAGTGCAAAATGTTTTCAAAGGTGGACACTCCTAGAAAGAGCTTCCCTGACAGGAAAATGTCCCTCCAGAGATTCGTTGTTGGGAGACAGGATCCGTGAGTGGCTTTGCTCTCATCATTTCTTGATTTAACGTGCTTACACTGACAGCTTTATTTCTGGACTTTTCAGATGGGCCGGAGCGTTTCCACACAGGGAGGAAAAGGCACAGACATCCTCGGCATGAAGGAACACTTGCGTCTTGAGAGCGTCGTGTCATAATTGCAAGCTCACGTTAATGAGAGAAGCAGGGCAGGCGGACAGGAATCCGTCCGGGTGGAAGAAAGAGGTGCTTGTCCACCCTTCAGACCAAACTCACTCTCACCTAATTGAGAAGCGGAGCTGTTCCTGGCTTCCGTAGCACACAGCCAGAGGAGCTGACATGTGGATCTGCTATGAACTGCTGCTGCCTGTGACATCTGTGATTTAGGAGAGGAGCTGACTGTGGTTTTCACCACATTACTAACAACGAAATGGATGATGAAGTGCCACGCTCTTCCCCAGGACCGGCTGCGCTTCCAGCCAGACTGTGGGTGGACAGCCCTGTTTGACTTCGTGTGATGCAGTGTCTCCCCCAGGGACGGTGAGTGTCGCATGGCAGGCAGAGAGTTGACTAGGGCCATCGCAGTCATGACCACACCAGTGACTAGGCAGAGAGAGAGATGCAGCCTTCACAAGCCACTGGGTGGACAGAAGAAGGTAGAAGAACTGTTGGAATTCCTAACCTCACTAACATTTTTCCCCCCTTAATGTTAGGCTGTACAGGAAGTTTCTTCAAATCACTCCTAAAGCTTTATGAAAGTGAGATTGCAGCTCCAAGGAGCATCTGATAGTGGTATGTCCAGCCATAACAGCATTAGTCCAGTAAAAAAAGGAGAGACATTAACAGAGACAGAGAGAGATTGATTGCATGTCTTCTCAGTGGTTTTCTCATACTTCCTCTTGTTTCTGATGAATAATAGCTCCTCATGAATCCAGGATGTTTCACTGAGTGTGTGAGTTTGTTTTGCTTCCTTTAAGATGTGGACATCTGTGTATAATTGTGTGTGTGTGTATGTGAATGTATAAACACATGCACTTGTGTGTATGGGCATGTATTTATCAGTGACAGCAAAGTCAAGGATGTTTCCAAACAGCTGTGTCATATTTCCTGAGCATGTTTCTGTGGGTTGGGATTACGCTGTAGCCTCATCTTGCTGACCATAGCCTGGCACTAACCAGGAGGATCACTCAGGTATTTAAATTGTCACCTACAGACAACTTGGCTGCTTTTGCAAGCTTGTTACTGTAAAATAAATACAAAGGGGGGGACTCTCAGCCCCTCTTCATATTTCTTGAACTTTGAGTTCCATATAATATGAAAGATCAGGCTGAAGATTCTAGAGCAAGGCAAGTGTACTCATTTGCTACCTTAACAAAATACTGCAGACTGAGCAGCAACAGAACAACAGAAATCTATTTTCTCATAGTTCCGAAGGTTAGAAGTTCAAGGTCAAGGTGTCAGCAACTTAGCTTTCCTCTGAGGCCTCTCTCCCAGCCTTGAAGGTGACCGCCTTTTGGCTGTGTCCTCACATGGCCTTTTCTCTGTGTCTCTCTGGGACTATAGGTGTGCATTCTTGCTCAGTCTCTTCAGTCATGTCTTACTCTTTACAATCCTATGGACCATAGCCCACCAGCCTCCTCTGTCCATGCCATTTCCAGGCAAGAATACTGGAGCAGGCTGCCATGCCCTCCTCCAGGGGATCTTCCCGACCCAGGGATCAAACCCACGTCTCTTACGTCTCCTGCACTGGTAGGCGGGCTTTTTACCACTAGTGACACCTGGGAGCCCCATGAAACTAGAAAACCTCAACCATAAAGATCTCATTTTAACTTAGTCACTTGTTTAAAGACCTTATCTCCAAATGTGGTTGCATGCTGAGATCCTGAAGGTTGGGCCTTCTATACACAAGGCCTTAAAGAGATCACAGTTCAAACATTAACAGAAGGCCTCTTAAGTGAACATCATTACAGACATCACCATCAAGGTTTTATTCCACCTGAGGCTGTTGGCTTCCGGAAGCTCTGCATTTTGACAATGATATGCTTATTTAAGTCATTCTACAGAAAGCCAGTTTAGAGCAACAGCCTCTGTCTCTTGTACAGGAAGAAAACGAAGCAAAAGGCCAGATTTGAAACTTAACTCACTTCACATTTTGTAAGGAGAAGATGCCAAGTGGCATCTTTTTTAATGAGACCATTTGGAGAGCATTGCATGTGACTAAAATAATAATTTGAGAAGAAATGCAGGTCATCCTTGGTATAAAATTGGAGAAGCTCTCAGAACTGCATTTTTCTGTCTCACTGAAATTTCTTCATCTGTTATCCTGTCTGCTTCTTCACTCCCAATTCACATGTGGTGCTGTAGAAAATAAAATTTTTAAAAATCCTTCTGGCCTTTGCCCAAGTCTCTCTTAGACATTCAAGGTTAGATATATATGATTCTTAAATAAGTTACAAAAGAATTATTAGAACATTTCTTCACAATGAGAACTCTTCCTCCTCTGTGCTGCTTCAATACTTTTTATTATATAATTATTATTTTGTTGTTATTATTATAAAACAAAAGCAAAGATGCTATTGTTGAATTGTAGGCACTTTGCTAAGAGCTTTATATTTTTTAATCTCAATTAATTCCTACAGCAGCCCTGTGAAATATGCACTATCATTATTCCTATTAAGAATATGAGAAAATTGCCTGAAGGTGAAGAAAGGGAAAGGGAGAGAATGGATACATGTATATGTTCGGCTGAATCCCTTTGTTCTTCACCTGAAACTATCACAATGTTGTTAATTGGTTATATCCCAATACAAAAAAATATGTATAAAACATATGAGAAAATTGCAACTCCAGTTATGGCCAGATTCTTGACTAGTTTTCCCTCAGTCTTGAATCTGTCCTATTCCTAATCGTCCATCTATTAAATTCTCTACCCCTCTTGATTAGGTAGGTCTAGTGCTGATCCTCAACCTGGTCTAGGCCATGTTTGCTCAAAATCTCTGACTCCACTTACCCAATCAAGCCCCAAGTCTGGGCTACTTCTCCCAGTTGGCATCTTGTTAACCTTCCCCATCTTCATGCTCAAGGATGTGTGAAGACCTGAGACTTACTAAGGCTATATTTTTAAGTCCTTCACTAGCTGACTTCACAAAGAATTCTAATAAATCAAGACATTTTTCACTATATAGGTGAAAAACAGGAAAGTTTTGCTATAAACTAGAGATGATCAACTGATTGAAAGTGAAAGTGTTAGTCACTCAGTCGTGTTCAATTCTTTGTGACCCCCATAGACTGTAGCCTGTCAGGCTCCTCTGTCCATGGAATTCTCAACTGATTAAAATTTACATAATTCTCTTTTTTCCAAAAGCATCCAATTCCACTTGCCCAAATGGAGCAAATTCTCACATTAATGCTCCCCTTCCCCCAAAATAGTATAGAATCTTCTATGAAGCATAATATCATCAATAAAATAGAAACGTTATCTATAATCTTAAGAGGTAAGCATGGCCTCTTTTGTCTAAAGCTTTTCCTAAAGGAATTACAGTTGGTATCCAAACCCTCAACAACCCTGATATTGTCATTCTTTGAAGATACACCTCTCTGTCATCCCATCAGACCTAGACAGTCCCTACTGAGCCTTAAGATCACTTTCTTTCAGGAAAACTTTGTTGACACTTTGAACTCCTGGATTTTTGTTTGCTTTATTGTGAACTTATCTGTTTTCTTTCCAACAGAAGTGATGCCATCATTAATTCTGGATCCATGCCCTTGAATTGGGACAAAGAGTGAGATTCTCTTAATTACACAGAGGTAATTAGGGGAATCCTCTGTTCCTATTCATGTTGTCCAGTTTTTTAAAAAAAATCTAGTTTAAAAAATATGTGGGAATTCACTGGAACACTGGATAGGTTCCAGAGTTGAAGGCTGTGTTTGCTAGTTGGCTGTGTTCAGTACCATCATCTCAGTACTGACCAAAAGTACAGCAGGAGAACAAATAAGAATTTATTTACAAGTAAACAGGAATTTATTAAAACAATGGCTGGAGACCATAACAGTCCTCTCAAGTAGGAACACTGTTTTACACATAGAGATAATTTACATATAGGGGTGTGTAACTTTATGTAAATTTATACAATGACTTAACCATATATAATGCAGCAAGGTTTAGGAAAGCTCATCCAATACCAGATGCATGGCACATGGAAGAATATTCTGTAATGTGAATAAATTCAAGTGTATGCCCACAGTGGAAAAAGCAATAATGCAAGCACCATTATTATTAATAGAATTACTTTATGCCTTACATATATATATATATTTGCATTCTCTCAGAGCTGATAACTTTAGCATATACATTTCATCTCATTTCAGTAGATTCTCTTGTTATCTCCCACATCTATGAAATGCCCACTCAGAGTTCAATTATTAAAATACATTTGTCAGGACTCCAGGGCAATATATCAATGCTGAGCACATCAAATAAATGTATTTTTGGTCCAGAGTATGCTGCTCAAATCTTTCTCTGCACACATAACAGAGGGAGGAAAAGGACAGAAAGAAGCAGGCTGGAATTCCGGGTGATTAGAAATACTTTCACACTAGAAGATCAGCACACTATGTCCTAGACACTTTTCTAGGGGCTCATGTTAATTTCTTCAGCCCTTGCAACAGCCCAACAGGAGAAGAGTTACAGTTACACCATGTTACTTTGAGGAAACCAGGACACAGAGTAAGCTAGTAATTTACCAGAAAGGGAAAGAAGTGAGAGTGTTAGTCAGTCAGGCTTCTCCGAGTCTTTGTGACCCATGGACTATAGCCTTCTAGGTTCCTCTGTCCATGGGATTCTCCAGGCAAGAATATTGAAGTGGGTATCCATCCCCTTCTCCAGAGGATCTTCCTGACCCAGAGATCGAACCCAGGTCTCCTGCATTGCAGGTAGATTGTTACCACCTGAGCCACCAGGGAGCCCTTGCGACTTCAGAGCAGGGGCTGAGCCAGGGCAGTCCATCCTGGGAACTCAGTGCTCCTGTCCAGGAGAAATGGACACGCACACTCACTGCTTGTCTCCATAGGGAGTACCATGCTCAGGACAACACTGGAGAACTATTCTCACATGAGAACGCCCGGGCCGCGTTCCTTAATTTATCACCAACTGATCCAGGACCCTGGACAACGCCTTTTAAACTCTCTGGACCATAGTGCTGTGAAAGCACACTGGTTGTTGTTTAGTCATTAAGTTATGTCCAACTTGTTTTCAACCCCGTGAACTATAGCTTGCCAGGCTCCTCTGTCCATGGGATTATCCAGGCAAAACTACTGAAGTGGCCTGCCATCTCTTCCACCAGGGGATTGTCCCAACAAAGGGATTGAACCCACATCTCCTGCATTGCTGGCAGATTCTTTACCATCTGAGCCACCAGGGAAGCCAGAGACATCACTTTGCCAACCAAGTTCCATATAGTCAAGGCTATGGTTTTTCCAGTAGTCATGTACGAATGTGAGAGTTGGACCATAAAGAAGGCCGAGCACTGAAGAATTTATTCTTTTGAACTATAGTGCTGGAGAAGACTCTTGAGAGTGCTTTGGACAGCATGGAAGTCAAATCAGTCCATCCTAAAGGAAATCAGTCCTGAATATTCATTGGAAGGACTGATGCTGAAGGTCAAATACTTTGCCACCTGATGCGAAGAGCCAACTCATTGGAAAAGACCCTGATGCTGGGAAAGATTGAGGGCAAGAGGAAAGGAGTCATCAGAAAATGAGCTGGTTGGATAGCATCATCGACTCAATGGACATGAGTTTGAGAAAACTCTGGAAGATGGTGAAGGAGAGGGAAGCCTGGTGGTGTGCTGCAGTCCATGGGGTTACAAAGGGGGCACATGAGTAAGCAACTGAACAACAAAACACTGTGAAGATACAAAGAGCTGTGATTGTTACCGTTGCTTATAGAAACATGGAGTTAAGCGAATTATTATTGTTGCTTATAAAAACATTGAGCTATATGAATATGAAAAAGAATGTATATACATGTATACATGAATCACTTTGCTGTACGGAAGAAATTAATACAACATTGTAAATCAAGTATGTTTTGATGAAATAAATTTTAAAAATAAAAAGATTTTCAAAAATAAAAACATGGAGTTTTGAAGAACATTTCACTCAAATTTTTCCCCAAAATTCATTTATTTATGTAGCATTGTTTACTTTTAATAACATATATCTAATATTTTCCATAACTTTCCTTCTTATATTTAAACACCTGCTTAAGACTCATGATGGGGGAAAATACCATCTAATAATCATTAAAATAGATATATGGTAATTAAATTAAAAGCGGTTATTCACATACCAGTGAAAATCACCTCACCACTGGGAAATGAAAAACAGATTTTCCTGAGCATCTGCATTAAGTGTAAATTTTCTTATTTTATTTATGTTTTCTTTCTTTATTTTTTAACCTTTCTTTTTTTAAATTCCTCCTTTTCTCCTTTCCTTCACAAATACTTAATGAGTGCATACTGTGTGTCCAGAAGCATTCTAGAAAACTACAGAGAATCCAAAATAAATCCCCTATTTCCATAAAGCTTTCCTACCACAAAAATAATCAACCGACAAGCAAAGGATAGCATTATGCATAACCTCAAAGGCTCTGGGAAGAGTAAAATGAGGTAACCTGGCAGAGAGTGAAGTCAATATGGGGAGTCGCCTCTCTTCCCTCCAGATCCACTCTGAACCTTTGCTACTTGCTTCATCCAGTTTGGGTTCTGGCCGATGGGAGCGCCCTGGCTGGGAAGGGAAAGTGGAAGAAGAGGGGAAAGGGGCACTGGGGCTCCTTTTCCCTGCTCACTTCTTGCAAGTTCAGGGCCTGCACACTCTCCACTCAGCTCTTTCTTTATGCGTTGGTCACTTTATTGTCATTCAGTCACTCAGTCCTGTCCAACTCTTTGCGAACCCATGGACTGCAGCACACCAGGCCTCCCTGTCCATCACCAACTCCCAGAGTTTACTCAAACTCATCTCCATCAAGTCGGTGATGCCATCCAGCCATCTCATCCTCTGTTGTCCCCTTCTCCTCCTGCCTTCAATCTTCCCCAGCATCAGGGTCTTTTCCAATGAGTCAGTTCTTCACATCAGGTCAAAGTATTGGAGCTTCAGCTTCAGCATCAGTCCTTCCAATGAATATTCAGGACGGATCTCATTTAGAATGTACTAGTTGGATCTCCTTGCAGTCCCAGGGACTCTCAAGAGCCAACTCTAACACCGCCGGTCTGATTATAGGGGGAATGGGGGCTATTTTAGGCATGGTGGCCAAAAATGGTGTCAGTGTCTGAGGCACTGACAGTTTCCCCTTGGAACAAAGGACATTAAAAGACAGAAAATAAGACGAATACAGATTTTTGGTAATCTATAATCTAAATCAGTTTGTTTTTTTTGTTTTTTTTTTTTTTAAACTGCTGTATCTCTTAGATACAAAAACCAGAGAAGAAGCAACAGAGAGCCAAGACAGTGAGCTGGGCTGTGTGGATGAAAAGAAGAGGGACCCTGAGGGTGGCAGAGATGGTCAGAAAGGAAAGCAGCTCAGGACGGAGGGAGAAACCAGAAAAAGATGGAGCTGTTCCAAGCAAAAGTGCCTGCCTCTCCTTGGCCCACACCTATATCCTCAGTTCCAAAATGTATGAAGGCCAAGGATGCCCACGATTTGATGAGCTGGTTAATCTGCACAGATAGCTACTATTTCATCACTCTCACATGAAGCTGTACTCTTTTTTCCAATTTTCCAAGAAATGCTGCTTGAAACTAAAAGCGTAGTGTAAATATTTTGAGCTAAGTGTACTCTCTTCTTAATTCCCTTAGCTTTAGTTTCTCTTTTTCTTTAATTTTTTATGGCTGGAAGAATGTAATTAATTCAAGATGGTTTCTCAGAGAGACACTTTCCAGGTCCTCCTGGGCATCCTGAAGACATTTACTTGAAATTGGACCGAAGGAAGAGAACCTCTAGTAAATAATTTATTATAGTTGATATTAACTCATCTAGATTGTTTTACTTTTTTTGAAAACTGCATGCTAATGTTCTTAAACAGTGTGAAATATCTGTAGCATCTGGTATTTCTGGAATATCTTTATCACCCCACAGCTCTGTTTAGACAAGCACAAATTGGAGTTCAGCATCCCAGTGTATTCCTCTGAAAATGTGCTCTTTTGGCAAGATTTTTTTTAAGCCTTGTGGACTTTACCCAGAGTATAGTAAATTGAACTTTGTAGGATGAGAGAAAAATATATTTTTCATATTACTGTTATCAGAAAACTGCCTTTTGGGGAGCTCTTTACTCTAAAATTGGTCCTCACTCATTTGACCCATCTTCTATGGTTTATCTGAAATTTTAAAATGTGTATTTTTCTGAATTTTGATATGATAAGGGCCCTTTATATTCCTTAAATAACCACTTTGAAAGAATGACTGGCAATTTAAAAACTAGTACTTATTATTTCAGAGCTTTCTAACATATGATTCATAGGCTGAAAGCTTGCCACTCACTCACTTTTGGCTAGCATCAACATTACCTCCTGAAACTCTACAGAAATGTTTATACATACTATGTTAACTGTGGGCTCTTCTGAGGATTGACTGGAAATTAAATAATTTATGCTTTTTTTTTTTCTTTTTTGCTTGGATTCCTACAAATTAAAGCAAAAATAGAAATTGTGTGTTTAGAATAAACTAGACTTGACTTTAAGAAATGTACAATGACCCAAAAACTCTTTGCTACATTTCACAACAAATGAAATATTGTTAACAAATGTGCCAGTATTCCTCTGGGCAGTTTATTTGGGAGTTTTCATATAAGTAAGTAACCAGAGAATATGTGTCTTTGCTTTAGCTCAGACTTTGGAGCTGGAAGAGGCCTTAAAAATTATGTGTGTAAACTCTTCATTTTATTGACAAGAATACCCAAAGCTTGAAAAGAGAAGTGAGTCTGCCAAGAATGGCATAATCTCTTCAATATTTACAGAGAGGCACCAAGAACCTCTCCATGTCCTCCTTGGAAGTTTGCTGAGGATAACAGAATTGGATAAGGCCAAGGAGAATCCTGGCAGAAACACTGGAAATGCTCAGTGACCCATAAAAAGGAAGAAAATATCCAGAGTGACAGGCTAAAGAGTCAGAATCATTCATTTCAGCTGTACCTCGTCCCTCTTACCTTTCACTGGGCCCCATGGCTGCAGTCACGTCTTATTACGATCTGAATCTCTGTCCGGCACTTAGATACATAAATCAGTGTGTGGTTTGCCCTCTATAGGATTTCCACACAGGTATGTTGCAAGGTCACTGCATGGGCGTGTCTTTCCCACAGACACCGACAGGGCTGAAGACTACCATCCTCACCTCCACTCCCCAAGGGTGCTCTGGGCCTAGGGACAGGCTGAACTGCTCAATGGAAGCACCAAGTACACACCTCCCCAAAAGGGTTCCCTAGTTCACTATAAGAAGTCATATGAGCTGGTGGAGTCCTGAATAATCCTCCATTTGGAATGTCTTTTGGGAAATCCACTTTTCAAGTAAATAGCTTGACTGAATGAACTTTATTAACAAAAACTCTGACTTTTTTACTTACAGAAGTGAGAAGGAGGGCATCAATCCCTCCTCATTAATGCCAATTCTTCATAAAATTTCTAAAGGAAGATTTGGCTAATTGTTAGGATATGCAGGGCCTCCAATGCCATTATAAATAGTATCCTTTGAATTTATAACCAGGGGCCCTTTTTCATATTCCAATAACAATTAGTTCTTAGAGATATATATACCGTGGCATTTTCTTAAAGAAGGCACTTTTACAAATCCATGCCCTTGGATATGTTTTAATGCTTCAGTTGTGTTTTGACATTTTCATGTCTTCATTAGTGAATTCCTGCAAATCTCTTCTCCTTGAAACCATAGCCTGACCCCACCACCTCTCTCTGAGAATCATTTGCTCACTGAAGGATTAGGGCAATTTTTATTACTTCCAACAATAAAATAATGTGATGCCTTTCTTTGCCTGTACTATGAGGGCATCCATTATTCTTCTCTACCCTCCCATCATGCTGAAAATTCAAGGTGGTTTAATTTAATTCAATCCATTGTATCACAGAATGTTAATCCCTGAGCAGTTAAGTATTTACAAAGTACCAACATTCTGGCCACCATGTACATCAACAATTTTTCCTTCCTCTCCTCTCTATTGAGCATTTTTTTCTGTTGAACATCAGAATTAATACAGAAAATAATTACTTTAAAAAAATAAATTGTACCTTCAAGATACAATTTTTACCCTAGGATAAAACTGCTGCAGGAGTACTTGGTCCAATAACACACAGACCAAACAGGGAAGACCAGGAAGAATTCTGAGAGCCACATTATGTCATTCCCAAGCTTCTAAACCCTTTATCTTTCTGCACACCATTTCTGCAACCAGACTATGGAGCCCCAGAGTCTCCATTTACTGTCTTCCCCAATCCAGAGTTTTGGTATCCAAAACTCGCTCCTTTCTATCTACCATTATACCTTTTCCTCACAATCTAACAAGCCTCATAAGTGGTAATTAATACCTGATCTCAACCTCAGTTTTTTCCAATTTAACCTGTACTTAGGTCTCCAAAATCTTTGCCATCCAGGCTCTATTTTCAATAAAATAGAAGAAAATATATGAAAGAGCTAAAAAACACAGATCTCAACTAGGTAAGTGAGAGTGTTGGTAAAGAATGAGATGAGGGAGAAGAAGACAATAAGAAAAAAATAATTCCAGATTGCCATCTAGGAGTCTGTGAATGTATTCTTTAGCAGGAATGTGAGGGACCTTCCCTGACGATCCAGTGGTTGGGACTTGGCCTCCCAGTGCTGGGGTCACAGGTTCATTCCCTAATCAGGGAACTAAGATTCCACGTGCCTCATGGCCAAAAGGAGAGGCAATATTGCAACAAATAAAATAGACACTTAAAAATTATTTAAAATGAATGTGCAATTCAGTAACACTAGAGTTCCAATTTACTTCTTCACCACAGAAGTCATTACAAGTAACCAGTGCTCTGTAGGCCTGAGGGAGTCAGCATGGCTGCCATGTCTGTCATCGGAAGTACTGCAGGCTTTCCGAGGCGCTTATCAGCTCAGCCATTTTATTGATGATTATCATGATTACCTGTTCTTAATTCTCCCTGAATGTATATAAGCCCTTAAGGGTGTCTGCAGGGAAACAATCCCACAGGGCTCTTTGGTAATCCCTTCCTCTGGTCAGACACCTAGTGCAGTCAGGAAATTTTCCACATGTCAGAGATAAACCTACTTGTGGCAGGCTCTGCCCCGTCTAGAGAGTCTGTCTTGAGTGGAAATAAAGACCACATGTGCCTCTGTCCTCCTCCATTTTCCCACTTTCACTCAACTTAATAATCTGATTTATTACATTGTTACTTTCATATGAAGACAGGGCTTCCATGCAAGCCAGGATAATTAATGACCTTCTTCCTTACCTCCTGAGCAAATTGAGAAATGAGTGAAAGAAGGCGGTCAAATATCCCTAATGACTCCTCATGGCTGAGGTAGAAGATATCAGCTAGCATGAGACCTTAGGCTAACTAAAAATGCAGACTAGGTCAGACTTATTCCTCTCTACAGCACCCCCTCCAAGTCCAAGATCCATGCAGGTGAGGCTTGCAGAATGGAGGGGCACTGAAGAAACCCTCGACCCTGGGCACTGACCTGAGCTTTATTCTTCACAAATCTACTAATCAGTTAGGCGCTTGTCCTCCCCAGGGTGCTGAGTGAATAAAGGGTGGGGAGAACAGCCAGAAAGAATTAAAGAAAAGCCTCTTGTAATGTAAACCAGAGGTTGAAAGAGGCAACATTTACCTAAAAATGGACCAACACTACAGAGAGAAATTGAACTCTTTCTTACTTTAAATTCTCATCTAGAGTTACTAGCCCAGCATTTTTTGGTCTACTTAGTCATTCCAGGAGCAGTTTTGGCCATTTCTGAGGTAGATGCAACCATGGATAACTATCTTATTTCTCCTTCAACAATATTTACTTCTGAACATTCCTGGCTAATTATATGGCTTGGTCAACCAAGTCAGGCTAGCCAAATCTCCCACAGGAGACACTGCAAGAACTGAACTGCCCAGAGACTGTTCACTTTCAGGAGAGTCATGTCTCAGCCTAGTCCTTCTGGTTCATTGTACAGAACCCTGTTTAGTCTGAGCAGTTAACTCCTTCAGAACCATGGTGTTGCCTTAGTTGCTTCAGTGGCACTGATTTTACTCCTCAGTTGAGACAGACAGTACACAATGCACTTGTGGGAATACCTCACACCTCCTTTGTCTTGTTAAAAAAAAAAAAAAAATGACTGGACAGATGTCAAGGTCTTAGTGTTAAGTTTGTAGGAATAAAGCCGGAAAAGGACTGGTATCCTGGTCAACAGGATCAGCCTGTGCCAGGTGACCACAGCGACAACTATAAAGGTGTTGCTATTTGTGTATTATACTATATTATGCATTTCCTAAGGGCAGGGAGGAATACTACCTTCCTTTGCCACAGTTTCCTTTCTGTGCCTGGTATATTTCTTACAAGGGAAAGGACACAGTGTGTCCTGGAAGAAATAGGACTTTAGAGCTTTATCAGCTTATGCGGGGTTCAGCTCTCTCAGTGGTTTTGGGAACACATCCCTCCACATCTCTGAGCCTCAGCTTTCTCAACTATAAAATGAACACATAATAATTGCCTCATGTGTTTATGGTGAAGATTGAATGAGTTCAAGTATGTAAAGTACTTAGTACACTACCTTTAAGACAGTGACATAGTGTTGATTAAATAATCCCTGTTATGACAATCTACCAAACACAGAAAAGGTAGCATTCAGATACACTCTTTTAGTATTCTCTGAGGCAAAAATTTTGACCAAAGAGTTTGTTCTTCAAAGAGCCATAACTCTAAATGTCTGAGTTATAATTCATTCTTGGCTTTTGTGTTCTAGTCTTGACTTTTTTTAATGGCACTAGCCTATAAGAGCAATAATTTACAATGAAAACAGAAATGGAAGCCATGTCAAGGTGAGATTTCCAGAATGAAATAAAAAGAAATAGGATTTCATATCTTAAAAACCTACATGAGACAGGTCCTAACATCACTCAATTAAGAAACAGCAGAGCTGAGAGGAGCTACCCCGCATCTGAGGCCAGGGGCGGCGGCAGGGAGGAGCAACCCCAAGTCCAAGGATCAGTGGCTGCAGGGGCACAGGAGGGCCTAGAGGAGCTATCCCACGTTGAAGGTCAGGAAGGGAGGTGGTGAGGAGATACCCTTCATCCAAGGTAAGGAGCAGCGGCTGCACTTTGCTGGAGCAGCTGTGAAGACATACCCCACGCCCAAGGTAAGAAAAACTCAAGTAAGACAATAGATGTTGCAAGAGGGCATCAGAGGGCAGACATACTGAAACCATACTCACAGAAAACTAGTCAATCATTTCACACTAAGACCAATGAATGACCAACTCAATGAAACTAAGACATGCCCGCAGGGCAACCCAAAATGGGTGGGTCATGGTAGAGAGGTCTGACACACTGTGGTCCACTGGAGAAGGGAATGGCAAACCACTTCAGTATTCTTGCCTTGAGAACCCCATGAACAGTATGAAAAGGCAAAATGATAGGACATTGAAAGAGGAACTCCCCAGGTCAGTAGGTGCCCAACACACTACTGGAGATCAATGGAGAAATAACTCCAGAAAGAATGAAGGGATGGAGCCAAAGCAAAAACAATACCCTGCTGTGGATGTGACTGGTGATAGAAGCAAGGTCCGATGCTGTAAAGAGCAGTATTGCATAGGAATCTGGAAGGTCAGGTCCATGATTCAAGGCAAATTGGAAGTGGTCAAACAAGAGATACCAAGAGTGAACGTTGACATTCTAGGATCAGAAAACTAAAATGGACTGAAAGGGGTGAATTTAATTCAGATGACTATTATATCTACTACTGCGGGCAGGAATCCCTCAGAAGAAATGGAGTAGCCATCATGTTCAACAAAAGAGTCCAAAATGCAGTACTTGGATGCAGTCTCAAAAACAACAGAATGATCTCTGTTCATCTCCAAGGCGAATCATGCAATATCACAGTAATCCAAGTCTATGCCCCAAGCAGTAATGCTGAAGAAGCTGAAGTTGAATGGTTCTATAAAGACCTACAAGACCTTTTAGAACTAACACCCAAAAGATGTCCTTTTCATTACAGGGGACTGGAATGCAAAAGTAGGAAGTCAAGAAACACCTGGAGTAACAGGCAAATTTGGCCTTGAAATGCGGAATGAAGCAGGACAAAGACTAATAGAGTTTTGACAAGAATGCACTGGTCATAGCAAACACCCTCTTCCAACAACACAAGAGAAGACTCTACACATGGACATCACCAGATGGTCAACACTGAAATCAGATTGATTCTATTCTTTGCAGCCAAAGATGGAGCTCTATACAGTTAACAAAAACAAGACCAGTAGCTGACTGTGGCTCAGATCATGAACTCCTTATTACCAAATTCAGACTTAAATTGAAGAAAGTAGGGAAAACCGCTAGACCATTCAGGTATGACCTAAATCAAATCCCTTATGATTATACAGTGGAAGTGAGAAATAGATTTAAGGGCCTAGATCTGATAGATAGAGTGCCTGATGAACTATGGAATGAGGTTCATGATATTGTACAGGAGACAGGGATCAAGACCATCCCCATGGAAAAGAAATGCAAAAAAGCAAAATGGTTGTCTGGGGAGCCCTTACAAATAGCTGTGAAAAGAAGAGAGGCAAAAAACAAAGGAGCAAAGGAAAGATATAAGCATCTGAATGCAGAGTCCCAAAGAATAGCAAGAAGAGATAACAGAGCCTTCCTCAGTGATCAATGCAAAGCAATAGAGGAAAACAACAGAATGTGAAAGACTAGAGATCTCTTCAAGAAAATTAGAGATACCAAGGGAACATTTAATGCAAAGATTGGATCAAAAAGAACAGAAATGGTCTGGACCTAACAGAAGCAGAAGATATTAAGAAGAGGTGGCAAGAATACACAGAAGAACTATACAAAAAAGATCTTCACAACCCAGATAATCATGATGATGTGATCACTCATCTAGAGCCAGACATCTTGGAATGTGAAGTCAAGTGGGCCTTAGAAAGCATCACTACGATCAAAGCTAGGGGAGGTGATGGAATTCCAGTGGAGCTATTTCAAATCCTGAAAGATGATGCTGTGAAAGTGCTGCACTCAATATGCCAGCAAGTTTGGAAATCTCAGCAGTGGCCACAGGACTGGAAAAGGTCAGTTTTCATTCCAATCCTAAACAAAGGCAATGTCAAAGAATGCTCAAACTACCGCACAATTACACTCATCTCACATGCTAGTAAAGTAATGCTCAAAATTCTCCAAGTCAGGCTTCAGCAATACGTGATCCATGAACTTCCTGATGTTCAAGCTGGTTTTAGAAAAGACAGAGGAACCAGAGATCCAATTGCCAAAATCTGCTGGATCACGGAAACAGCAAAAGAGTTCCAGAAAAACATCTATTTCTGCTTTATTGACTATGCCAAAGCCTTTGACTGTGTGCATCACAATAAACTGTGGAAAATTCTGAAAGAGATGGGAATACCAGACCACCTGACCTGCCTCCTGAGAAATCTGTATGCAGGTCAGGAAGCAACAGTTAGAACTGGACATGGAACAATAGACTGTTTCCAAATAGGAAAAAGAGATCGTCAAGGCTGTATATTGTCACCCTGCTTATTTAACTTTTAAGCAGAGTACATCATGAGAAATGCTGGACTGGAAGAAACACAAGCTAGAATCAAGATTGGCAGGAGAAATATCAATAACCTCAGATATGCAGATGACACCACCCTTATGGCAGAAAGTGAAGAGGAACTCAAAAGCCTCTTGATGAAAGTGAAAGAGGAGAGCGAAAAAGTTGGCTTAAAGCTCAACATTCAGAAAAGGAAGATCATGGCATCTGGTCCCATCACTTCATGGGAAATAGATGGGGAAACAGTGGAAACATTGTCAGACTTCATTTTTGGGGGCTCCAAAATCACTACAGATGTTGACTGCAGCCATGAAATTAAAAGACACTTACTCCTTGGAAGAAAAGCTATGACCAACCTAAACAGCACATTCAAAATTACTTTACCAACTAAGGTCCGTCTAGTCAAGGCTGTGGTTTTTCCTGTGGTCATGTATAGATGTGAGAGTTAGACTGTTAAGAAGGCTGAGCACCAAAGAATTGATGCTCTTGAACTGTGATGTTGGAGAAGACTCTTGAGAGTCCTTTGGACTGCAAGGAGATCCAACCAGTTCATTCTGAAGGAGATCAGCCCTGGGATTTATTTGGAAAGAATGATGCTAAATCTGAAACTCCAGTACTCTGACCACCTCATGGGAAGAGTTGACTCATTGGAAAAGACTCTGATGCTGGGAGGGATTGGGGGCAGGAGGAGAAGGGGATGACAGAGGATGAGATGTCTCGATGGCATCACTGACTCGATGGATGTGAGTCTGAGTGAACTCCGGGGGTTGGTGATGGACAGGGAGGCCTGGCGTGCTGCGATTCATGGGGTCACAAAGAGTTGGACACCACTGTGCGACTGAACTAAACTAAAAGCACTTATCCTTCTCGCTTGCCTGTCTAGTTATCCAATCATTTGCCAAACTAGTTAGTGAATGTCCCTTAAATAAACAAACATGGTGGAAAAAGCCTAAGCTAATGGTAAGTCTAGGTGTACTGAATGATAAGCTCTTATTCAGTGATTTTTCTGTAGGCGGTAATTAGAGGGGAAATATTAGTAAATGGACTGACTATAAATAAATCTCACTGCTTTTGTTTCTAACTCCTCAGTGTTATTCCAACAGCCTCTTTCTTTGCTGATCTACCTGCCTCCACCATTCTACTTCTCCAGTTCATCCAAGTATTGAATATTACTGTGTTTTGACAGATACTAAGGAAATGGCAACCCACTCCAGTATTCTTGCCTGGAAAATCCCATGGATGGAGGAGCCTGGAGGGCTACAGTCCACGGGATTGCAAAGAGTCGGACAAGACTGAGCGACTTCACTTTCACTTTCACTAAGTACTGTATAAGCACTTGTGGAATGAAAAATCTGTCTACTCTTTGTAGCCAGCATATTCTAAATTTAAATTAGTCCAAAATTTACAAACAGCTCATGTGGCTTGAAACATTAAAAACAAACAAACAACAACAACAAAACCTCAATCAAAAAATGGGCAGAAGACCAAAGTGGACATTTCTCCAGAGAAAATAAATGGATGGCCAAAGGTACATGCAAAGATGTTCAGCATCGCTAATTATTAGAGAAATGCAAATCAAAACTATAGTGCATTAAATGAGATATCACCTTACACCTGTCAGAATAGCCATCATCAACAAATCTACAAACAATAAATGTTGGAGAGGGTGTGGAAGAAATGAAATCCTCCTACACTCTTGGTGGGAATCTAAATCAGTACAGCCACTGAAGAATAGTATGGGAGTAAATTTAAAATTGAAAATAGAGCTGCCATATGATCCAAGACATTAGATTCAAGGAATTAGGTTTGTAGACAGACTGTTTGAAGAACAATGTATGGGGGTTTGTAACATTCTAGAGGAGGCAGTGACCAACAGTATCCCCAAGAAAAAGAAATGCAAGAAGGCAAACTGGTTGGCTGAGAAGGCCTAACTGATAGCTGAGGAAAAGAAGAGAAGTGAAAGGCAAGGGAGAAAGGCAAAGACATACCCAACTGAATGCAGAGTTCCCGAGAGTAGCAAAGAGAGAAAAGAAAGCCTCCCTCAGTGATCAGTGCAGAGAAATAGAGGAAAACAATAGAATGGGAAAGACTAGAGATCTCTTCAAGAAAATTAGAGCTACCAAGGGAGCATTTCATGCAAAGGTGAGCTCAATAAAGGACAGAAATGGTATGGACATAACAGAAGCAGAAGATATTAAGAAGAGGTGGCAAGAATACACAGAGGAACTATACAATAATGGTTGTAATGATGCAGATAACCATGATGGTGTGGTCACTCACCTAGAGCCAGATAACCTCTAGTGTGAAGTAAAGGGGGCCTTAGGTAGCGTTACTATGAACAAACCTAGTGGAATTGATGGAATTCCAGCTGAGATATTTAAAATCCTAAAAAAATGATACTGTTAAAGTGCTGTACTCAATATGCCAGCAAATTTAGAAAACTCAGCAATGGCCACAGGACTGGAAAAAGTCAGTTTTCATTCTAATTCCAAATAAGGGCAATGCCAAAGAATATTCATAGTACCATACAATTGTACCCATTTCATATTCTAGCAAGGTAATGCTCAAAATCCTTCAAACTAGGCTTCAACAGTAAGTGAACCAAGAACTTCCAGAGTGCAAGCTGAATTTTAAAAAGCCAGAGATCAAATTGCTACCATCATTGGATCATAGAAAAAGCAAAGGAATTCCTAAAATACATCTACTTCTGCTTCATCAACTACACTAAAGCCTTTGGCTGTGTGATCACAAGAAACTGTGGAAATATCTTAAAGAGATGGGAATGAAAGACCACCTTACCTGTCTCCTGAGAAACCTATATGCAGGTCAAGAAGTAACAGAACTAGATATGGAACAACAGACTGGTTCAAAATTTGGGTTAGGAGTATGTCAAGACTGTATATTGACACCTTGCTTATTTAACTTATATGCAGTGTACATCACATGAAATGGCAGGCTGGATGAATCACAAGCTGGAATCAAGATTGCCAGGAGAAATATTAACAGCCTCATGTTTGTAGGTGATACCACTCTAATGGCAGAAAATGAAGAGGAGCTTAAAAGCCTCTTGTTGAGTGTGAAAGAGGAGAGTGAAAAAAACTGGCTTAAAACTCAACATTCAAAAAATAAAGATTGAGGCAACAAGTCCCATCACTTCATGGCAAATAGAAGGGAGGAAAGTGGAAACAGTGGCAGACTTTATTTTCTTGGGCTCTAAACTCACTGTGGACAGTAACTGTAGCCATGAAATTAAAAGATGGTTGCTATTTGGAAAGAATGCTATGACAAATGTAGACAGCATATTACAAAGAAGAGACATCACTTTGTGACAAAGATCTGGCTTTGTTTTTCCAGCAGTCAAGTATGAATGTGAAGTTGGACCATATGTGCTGAGTGCTGAAGAATTGATGCTTTTGAATTGTGGTGCTGGAGAAGAGTCTTGGGAATCCCTTGGACAGCAAGGGGATCAATCAATCCAAAAGGGAAGCAGCCCTGAATAGTCATTGGAAGGGCTGAAGCTGAAGCTTCACTTTGTCCACTTGATATGAAGAGCCAACTCATTGGAAAAGGCCCTGAGGCCGGGAAAGATTGAGGGCAAAAGAAAAAGTGGATGACAGAGTGGGATGGTTGGATGGCATCACTGACTCAATGGACGAGTTTGAGGAAACACCAAGAAATAGTGAAGGACAGGGAAGTCTGGCATGCTGCAGTCCGTGGACTCACAACCGTATGATCCAGCAATACCATGTGCACCCAGGGTTCATTGCAGCACTGTTTATAATAGTCAAGAGATGGAAGCAACCTAAATGTCCATCAACAAATGAATTGATTTGATAAAAAAAGATTTGGTACATATAATCAATGGACTCTTATTCAGCCATTAAAAAAGACTGAAATAATGTCATTTGCAGCAATGCAGATGGACCTGGAGATTAACATATTAAGTAAAGTCAGACAGAGTAAAACAAATATTACATGCTATCACTTATGTGTGGAATCTAAAAAAAAAAAAAAAACAAATGAACCTATTTACAAAACAAAAGCAGACTCACAGACTTAACTTATGATTATCAGTGAAGAAGGGTCATGCAGAGGAATAGATTGATAGTTTAGGATTGACATGTACACACTGCTATATTTGAAATAGATAACCCACAAAGACCTAATGTATAGTACATAGCAATCTGCTCAATATTTTGTAATAACCTACATGGGAAAATAATTTTAAAAGAATAGATGCACGTATATGTAAAACAATAAATAAATAAATAATAAAGTGAAAAATAGGAAACCATGTGATTTAAAAAAAACCTTGCCTTTGCTCTCTCCTTACAACATTTTGATGTATCTTCTTTGCCTTTAGGTTGTTGAAACTAAAATGTGTGACATTCAAGAGCCTTCTGATTTGGCCTCTATTTCTGTCTGTATCCTCATGTGTAATGATCCCATTTATGCAAGTCATACTGAACTGTCTGCATATTCCCAAACATGTTCCTCCTTGAGATCTTTGTACATGGTTATTCCTGGAATGCTCTACCTACATTCTCTTTGCTCCTTTTCCACTTACTTTTCAGGTCTTAATCTAGGAGAAAGTGTTCTCTGAACTCTCATAAGATAATAATAGGTACCTTCTTTGTGCTTCCTTGTTGATGTGTCTGCTGGTATCTATCTACTTCTATCCTTTCTTTTTCAACCTATCACTGTTAAACCGTAAGCATTCTGAGAGCTGCTCTTATTTCGTTATATTTACTTTTGTATCTTAGGGTCTAGCATTAATGGTTTTCTGAATGAATAAATCAAACAATCAATGAGCAGTGTCACCGACATGAATATGAAAATGATTGGGGTAAATTGGAGGACAGTATACATGCATTAGAGTCCAATGCCTTGAAAGAGTTGACCTTGATAGTACCCCTAATGTCACTACCATTTCACACATGCATCTCCTTGGGAACTTTTAGACCATCTCTGACAACAAAAAGCAAAACCAACCAGTATGGAAATGAAAAGTGTTTGTTGAATTAAATTTGAATTGAACAAGCAGGAGGTAGCATTTCTAAGTCATGGTATTTATATTCAACCTTATAGGACAATTTATAACTAAACAATAAACTGATAGAGATTATCTAGAAAGACACTCATTCTATAAGGATCAAGTGCCTGCTCTGTGCCCAAGAGTGCTAAGCGAGGATGTCATAGAAGTGAATCACACTGAATAAAACCCCCTAGGTCTCGGTTCCTTTAACCTAAGATGAGGAGTTTTAAACTACCTATCTCACAGAATCACTGGGAGAATGAAATATGCTAATTCATATAGTTGATTAGTGTAATGGCTGGTTCCTAACACTCAAAAATGTTAGCTATGCTCAGGTGATAATGAAAGAGAAATGATGATGATGGATGATGGTGATGGTGCTGGTGATGATACCACCATATGGAGTTTGAAATCTCATAGATACAGAACTGAATTATTGTTCAACAATAATTCAGTGATGCCATCCAACAATCTCGTCCTTTGTCATCCCCTTCTCCTCCTGTTTTTACTCAAAAAGAGTGATCAACTCTGCCTAGGAGTGGCAAAAAAGATGGAACCTATCATTAAAGCATTATGGAAGAAGAGACAGATATGAGGCTTCAAGAAGTAGCGGGAGTTGCTGACAATTGAAAGGTCTGTCTTAAGTCTCTGAAAGATCTCAATCCTCTTTTCACTTCTTCCTATGATAAGAAGTACCTTTTCTATACAAGAAGGTGTTAACAACAGAGCCATCTCATCAGGAGAAAACAAATATAGAGGTACCAGAAAATATCTTCTTCTTCACTAAGGCTTATTTGTCTATTCCAATTTTCCAGAAAAGAATTTTAAGGTATTTCAATAAAATATGTTAATCAAGTTGAAGTCTGGATATATTTTAAATTTTAATTTTTTTTAATGGCTCACCTATCAAAGGGGGATGATCTGTCTAATTATTTTCATGACACCTATTACAGGTATCTTCCTGCTTTGACAAGTGCATTCACTTTTAGGGAAAACATATGAGCCAAGAAAATTATAGTGTCTGTCAACCATGGAGGAATCTGGAACTCATGCTTTGCTATGAAAATCACAGACTGTGGAGTTGTAAGATTGTGGCCACTACCCTAAGCTGGAATTGTAGGTCCTTGTGGAAATTATTTTGAAGACTCTTTTAACCTGTTATTCACAGGTATTAAGGGGCTCCCAGGTGGCGCTAGTGGTAAAGAACTAGCCAGCCAAACATCGTTCAGTCGCTCAGTCATGTCAGACTCTTTGTGACCTCATGGACTGCAGCATGTTAGTCTTCCCTGTCCTTCACCATCTCCCAAAACTTGCTCAAACACATGTCCATTGAGTCAGTGATGCCATCCAACAATCTCGTCCTCTGTTGTCCCCTTCTCCTCCTGCCTTCAGTATTCCTCAGCATCAGGGTTTTTTCTAATGAGTCAGCTCTTTACATCAGGTGGCCAAAGTATTGGAGTTTCAGCTTCAGCATCAGTCCTTCCGATGAATATTCAGGACTGATTTCTTTTAGGATGGAGTGGTTTGATATCTTTGCAGTCCAAGGAATTCTCAAGAGTCTTCTCCAACATTACAGTTCAGCTGCATAGTCGTGTCAGACTCTATGCGACCCCATGGACTGTAGCATGCCAGGCCTCCCTACCCATCACCAACTCCAAGAGTTAACTCAAACTCATGTCCATTGAGTCGATGATGCTATCCAACCATTTCATCCTCTGTCATCCCCTTCTCTTCCTTCCCTCAATCTTTCCCAGCATCAGGGTTTTTTCAAATGAGTCAGCTCTTCACATCAGGTGGCCAAAGTATTGGAGTTTCAGCTTCAACATCAGTCCTTCCAATGAACACCCAGGACTGATTTCCTTTAGGATGGACTGGTTGGATCTCCTTGCAGTCAAAGGGACTCTCAAGGGTCTTTCCCAACACCACAGTTCTAAAGCATCGATTCTTTTGTGCTCAGCTTTCTTTATAGTCCAACACTCACATCCATACATGACTACTGGCACTTTGTTGGCAAAGTAATATCTCAGCTTTTTAATATGTAGTTCAGGTTGGTCATAACTTTCCTTCCAAGGAGTAAGTGGCTTTTAATTTTGTGGCTGCAGTCACCATCTGCAGTGATTTTGGAGCCCCCCAAAATAAAGTCTGTCACTGTTTCCACTGTTTCCCCATCTATTTGCCATGAAGTGATGGGACCAGATGCCATGATCTTCCTTTTCTGAATGTTGAGCTTTAAGCCAACTTTTTCACTCTCCTCTTTCACTTTCATCAGGAGGTTCTTTAGGCCTTCACTTTCTGCCATAAAGGTGGTGTCATCTGGTTATCTGAGATTATTGATATTTCTCCCAGCAAACTTGATTCCAGCTTGTGCTCCATCCAGCCCAGTGTTTCTCATGATGTACTCTGCATAGAAGTTAAATAAGCAGGGTGACAATATACAACTTTGACGAACTCCTTTTCCTATTTGGAACCAGTCTGTGGTTCCATGTCCAGTTCTAACTGTTGCTTCCTGAACTGCAGACAGATTTCTCAAGAGGCAGGTCAGGTGGTCTGGTATTCCCATCTCTTTCAGAATTTTCCATGGTTTATTGTGATCCACACAGTCAAAGGCTTTGGCAGAGTCAATAAAGCAGAAATAGATGTTTTCCTGGAACTCTCTTGCCTTTTCAATGATCCAGTGGATGTTGGCAATTGGATCTCTGGTTCCTCTGCCTTTTCTAAAACCAGCTTGAACATCAGGGAGTTCACAGTTCATGTATTGCTGAAGGCTGGCTTGGAGAATTTTGAGCATTACTTTACTAGCGTGTGAGATGAGCGCAATTGTGCCGTAGTTTGAGCACTCTGTGGTATTGCCTTTCTTAGGGATTAGAATGAAAACTCACCTTTTCCAGTCCTGTGGCCACTGCTGAGATTTCCAAATTTGCTGGCATAGTGAGTGCAGCACTTTCACAGCATCATCTTTCAGGTTTTGAAATAGCTCAACTGGAATTCCATCACCTCCACTAGCTTTGTTCATAGTGATGCTTCCTAAGGCCCACTTGACTTCACATTCCAGGATGTCTGGCTCTAGGTGAATGACCACACCATCGTGATTATCTGGGTCATGAAGATCTTTTTTGTATAGTTCTTCTGTGTATTCTTGCCACTTCTTCTTAATATCTTCTGCTTCTGTTAGGTCCATACCATTTTTGTCCTTTATTGAGCCCATCTTTGCATGAACTATTTCCTTGGTATCACTAATTTTCTTGAAGAGATCTCTAGTCTTTCACATTCTATTATTGTCCTGTTTCCTTGCACTGATCTCTGAGGAAGGCTTTCTTATCTCTCCTTGCTATTCTTTGGAACTTAGCATTCAATTGGGTATATCTTTCCTTTTCTCCTTTCCTTTTGGCTTCTCTTCTTTTCACAGCTATTTGTAAGGCCTCCTCAGACAGCCATTTTGCCTTTTTGTGTTTCTTTTTCTTGGGGATGATCTTAATCCCTGTCTCCTGTACAATGTGATGAACCTCTGTCCATAGTTCATCAGGCACTCTATCTATCAGATCTAGTCCCTTAAATCTATTTCTCACTTCCACTGTATAATAATAAGGGATCTGATTTAGGTCATACCTGAATGGTCTAGTGGTTTTCCCCACTTTCTTCAATTTAAGTCTGAATTTGGCAATAAGGAGTTCAAGATCTGAGCCACAGTTGGCTCCTGGTCTTGTTTTTGCTGACTGTATAGAGCTTTTCCATCTTTGGTTTCAAAGAATATAATCAATCTGATTTCAGTGTTGGCCATCTGGTGATGTCTATGTGTAGAGTCTTCTCTTGTGTTGTTGGAAGAGGGTGTTTGCTATGACCAGTGCATTCTCTTGGCAAAACTCTGTTAGCCTTTGCTCTGCTTCATTTTGTCCTGGGAGCAGTGGCTGTGCTTTGCTGGAGCAGCCATGAAGAGATACCCCACATCCAAGGTAAGAGAAACCCAAATAAGACAGTAGGCACTGAGAGAAGGCATCAGAGGGCAGACAGACTGAAACCACAATCACAGACAAATAGCCAATCTGATTACATGGACCACAGCATTGTCTAACGCAATGAAACTAAGCCATGCCATTTGGGGCCACCCAAGATGGACGGGTCATGGTGGAGAGGTCTGACAGAATGTGGTCCACTGGAGAAGGGAATGGCAAACCACTTCAGTATTCTTGCCTTGAGAATCCCATGAACAGAATGAAAGGGCAAAAAATAAGATACTGAAAGATGAACTCCCCAGGTCGGTAGGTGCCCAATATGCTGTTGGAGATCAGCAGAGAAATAACTCCAGAAAGAATGAAGGGATGGAGCCAAAGCAAAAACAATACCTAGCTGTGGATGTGACTGGTGATACAAGCAAGGTCCGATGCTGTAAAGAGCAATATTGCATAAGAACCTGGAATGTTAGGTCCCTAAACCAAGGCAAATTGGAAGTGGTCAAACAAGAGATGGCAAGAGTGAACATCAACATTCTAGGAATCAATGAACTAAAATGGACTGGAATGGGTGAATTTAACTCAGATGACCATTATATCTACCACTGTGGGCATCTCTTAGAAGAAATACAGTAATCATCATAGTCAACTAAAGAGTTCAAAATGCAGTACTTGGATGCAATCTCAAAAACGACAGAATGATCTCTGTTCGTTTCCAAGGCAAACCATTCAGTATCACAGTAATCCAAGTCTATGCCCCAACCAGTAATGCTGAAGAAGCTGAAGTTGAACAGTTCTATGAAGAAATACAAGACCTTTTAGAACTAACACCCCCCAAAATGTCCTTTTCATTATAGGGGACTGGAATGCAAAAATAGGAAGTCAAGAAACACCTGGAGTAACAGGCAAATTTGGCCTTGGAGTACAGAATGAAGCAGGGTAAAGGCTAATAGAGTTTTACCAAGAGAATGCACTGGTCATAGCAAACATTACAGTTCAAAAGCACCAATTCTTTGGTGCTCAGCTTTCTTTATGGTCCAACTCTCACATCTATGCATGATTACTGGAAAAACAATAGCTTTGACCAGACAGACCTTTGCTGGCAAAGCTGCCTTTTAACACACTGTGTAGGTTTATGATTGCTTTTCTTCCAAGGAATGCTGGAGACATAAGAGATGTGGGTTCGATCCCTAATTCAGGAAGATCCCCTGGAAAAGGGCTTGGTAACCTGCTCCAGTTTTCTTGCCTGGAGAATCCCATGGACAGAGGAGCCTGGCAGGCTACAGTCCATAGATTCACAAAGAGTTGGACATGACTGAAGCAACTTCACATCTTTGGTATTAAAAATCAAATAGAATGGACTTTTAGACTCTGTGGGAGAGGGAGAGGGTGGGATGATTTGGGAGAATGGCATTGAAACATGTATACTATCAGGTAAGAAACGAATCACCAGTCTATGGTCGATACAGGATACAGGATGCTTGGGGCTGGTGCACGGGGATGACCCAGAGAGATGATATGGAGTGGGAGGGGGGTTCAGGATTGGGAACTCATGTACACCCGTGGCTGATTCATGTCAATGTATGGCAAAACCAATACAGTATTGTAAAGCAAAATAAAGTAAAAATAAAAATTAAAAAAACAAAACAAAAAAAAATCAAATAGATCCTCAGCCAGAGAGGGCCCCTCACTCCATATTGTTTTCTGTTTTTCTCTGAGTGTTAGGATTACTGTAAAAAGATTCATACATCAGCAATGAGCCTTTCTGCTGCTACGGCAAAATCTTATTTCATTTTCAACAAGTATGGAAAAGTGTTACAATCCAAATAAGTCTCCGTTTCCCAGGAGCACAACTGCCTGCAAGCTAGACTTGTCCAGCTACATGAATCTTATTAGCCTCAAGTATCTTCTCCTTTTCACTTGGGTCTCCGCACTATCTAAAGTTCATTCAATTGTTTTCCCTCTTTTTATGTTTATGATGTAAATTCATTATAAATCCACAGCCAATAAACTAACCAGAAATTAATACTAATGGCAATGATATAACAACAGCAGACATAAAAAATACAGCTGGAATCCATCATAAACAGGCAAAACTGAGCTCCAAAGAGTCCTTCACTCCTCAGTTCATAAAAGGCGGAATGCTGTCAGCCCAGCCACAGGAGGGCAATCAAACTGGTTTTCCTGGACAGGCACGGCAACTCATTGATCAACTCTGTCACTTCAGCCAGAGCTAACAAAAGGAAACGGTTCTCTCTCCTTCCACTCTGGCACAGTAGGAAACCAGGGGCGGCAGGGAAAGAGAAGGGAGGAGGGCGTGATGTGTAGATGTTAAGGTGAGCGGCCAGGCTTGGGGAACCACAGGGGACTCTCAGATGAAACTGCTCTGGGACCCTCAACATAATCCATCACTCATTAAGTGGAACTACGCAGCACTCTTAAAGCCTATATCAGGGATGACTAAGTGATGCAGCTTAGAGACCATGAAAGAGAGGACCATGTAAGAAAAACGGAAAACTTCCTGAAATAGGATTGTCTCAGGAAATCTATACGCTACAGTTGAGAAACCCATGAGATGACCGGTTTTCCAGTCAAACAGATTACGGTATGTATAAACTTTCCTGATTATAGATGTTCATTGACTTCATTCATGGATATACTTAATTACCAATAACAAACACATGCACACCCACATGCTAAGCCTTTTTCTAGGTGCTAAGATTTACTTTGGCCACCTGATGTGAAGTACTGACTCATTTGAAAAGACCCTGATGCTGCGAAAAATTGAGGGTGGGAGAAGAAGGGGATGACAGAGGATGAGATGGTTGGATGATATCACCGGCTTGATGGACATGAGTTTGAGTAATCTCCCAGAATTGATGCTGGACAGGGAGGCCTGGCATGCTGCAGTCCATGGGGTTGCAAAGAATAGGACATGACTGAGCAACTGAACTGAGCTAAACTGACTGAAGATTTCATCTGGAGATTTTTTTCTTCTCTTGTTAGTTTGTTGCTATGATTTAGTCTTAACACAAAGAAGAGTGAAAGTGTGGCAAAATGGAGATGACCAATGTGTTTTGAGATGATTTCAAGTAAGAGCTTGAGGGCACTCTTGGAAGACAAGGCATTTAGGCTGCATCTTAGAGCTGAGACTTTGACAGGCAAGGTCAAGGCCAACAGGATGTTTCAGAAGAAATACCGTAAATGATGGTGCAGTGGTGTGCTTGTGTATTCGGACTAAGAGTGGACCAAGAAGGCTGGAGCAGTGGTATGTGGAAGAGGGCAGTAGAAGGTAAAAATAGAAAACTAGGGAGTGAGCACCTTTCTGTGTGCTCGCTCAGGTGCATCAGTTTCTCACTCTTTGTGTCCTCTGCCAGACTCCTCTGTCCATGGAATTCTCCAGGCAAGAAAACTGGAGTGTGCTGCACTTGCCTACTCCAGGGATCAAGCCCACTTCTCTTGCACCTCCTGCATTGGCAAGTGGATTCTTTACCACTTGAGAAGCCCCATGAGTACATGTTAGGACTTTGGAATTTACCCTATAGGCATACCCTATAATTTGTTCAAGAAGACATGATATGTCTTAGAATGATCAGTATACATCAGTGCATGCTTTCTCAGTCGCTCAATCATGTGCAATCATGTGCAACTCTTTGTGACCCCGTGATCTGTATGCCAGACTCCTCTGTCCATGGGATTTTTCAGGCAAGACTGTTGGAGTGGGTTACCATTTCCTCCTCCAGGGCATCTTCCTGACCCAGGGATCGAACCTGCATTTCCTGCACCTCCTGCATTGCAGGCATATTCTTTACCGATGAACCATGGGAGAAGCTCTATACATCAGTATGAAGGCTCAATTAAAGGAGAGAGATTGAAAGCAGTAAATAAGAAGCTACTTAGTAACTTGTAAGTATCATGCTTGCTCCTTGGAAGAAAGTTGCGACCAACTTAGACAGCTTATTTAAAAACAGAGACATTACCTTGCCAACAAAGATCCGTTTAGTCAAAGCTCTGGTTTTTCCTGTAGTCATGTATGGATGGGAGAGCTGGACTATAAAGAAAGCTGAGTGCTGAAGAATTGATGCTTTCGAATTGTGGTGCTGGAAAAGACTCTTGAGAGTCTCTTGGATAGCAAGGAGATCAATCAGTCCATCCTAAAGGAAATCTACCCTGAATATTCATTGGAAGAACTGATGCTGAAGCTGAAACTCCAATACTTTGGCCGCCTGATGTGAAGAGCTGACTCATTTGAAAAGACCCTGATCCTGGGAAAGATTGAAGGCAGGAGGAGAAAGGGACAATGGTGGATGAGATGGTTGGATGCCATTAACAACTCGATGGACATGAGTTTGAGCAAGCTCTGGGAGTTGGTGATGGACAGGAAAGCCTGGTGTGTGACAGTCCATGGGGCTGCAAAGAGTTGGACATGACTGAGCGACTGAACTGAACTGAACAGAAGTATCACATAGAAGGTTCTTGTGATATCCTTGATTAATTAAAAGACAAAATGATTTGGTTATTCACTGGATATAGATTTTCAGGAAAAAGAAAGTTCTAGATCTGTGCTTCCCAAATTTTGATATTTTTACAAATCACTGATCTGAACTCACTAGATCTGTGTGGAGACTAAGACTTTGTATTTCTAGCAAGCTGCTGGTCCATGAGACATATTTTGAGTAGCAAGACTTGGGACAACTCTTAACTATATCATCCTTGTGAGGTTGGCTATATGTGTCATTAAATGTGACCTTTTTGGATCAGAGGAAAATACTGATTCTATTTCCAGACACATTCTATTTGAGACCCTCCAGTCAAGACTTAGAGATTGGATTGTTTGTTCTAAAACAGGCTAACACTTGACCTAAAGACCTGGAAATCACTAGATGAGAAGAAAAAGGCAAAAATCTGAGTGGATAAGATTTCCCCAGGAAGATAAATGGTGAAAAGGGGGTTAAAATACTAAATTATGGGAAATTTGGAATAAATGAATAATTAATAATTACTCATGGATGAAACTAATGAGTGAATCCATATTCAAAAAGAAAACTGGGGAAGAAAAAAGGAAAAAGAGCCGGAGTGGAGACTGGGAAGGAACAATCAAGAAGGCAAAAGATACCTGGGTCACAGAAGGCCAAAGAGGAAAGCCCCTTGCTGGACAGGGAATGTTCATGATGCCAAATGTCGCTGAGAGCTTGCATGGTCTCAAAGGACACTGTAGTGGATGACGTGGAGTGCCACTCAGACCCTGTCAGGATTGAAGCCCTCCTCCTCCCAGCTGCTGGGCAAGTTTGCTATAATGACTCTCAGCTAAGTCCTTTGTCAGGAACCATCCTCCTCACCCAGGTTAATTCTCCTTCTCTGTGCATGCATGCGTGACAAATTGCTCAGCTCTGTCCGACTTTTTGTGATCTTACAGACCGTAGCCCACCAGATTCCTCTCCTCATGGGATTCTCCAGGTGACAATACTGGAGTGGATTGCCATGCCCTCATCCAGGGGATCTTCCCGACCCAGGGGTTGAACCGGCACCTCTTACGTCTCCTGCATGGGTAGGCATGTTCTTTACCACTAGAGCTACTTGGGAGACCCGGTCCTCCCTCTCTTAGAGGCAGCCCAAGTACAAGGTCTGGCCCTGTGTGGATATAAAGCACAGACTCCCGGCTTTGAAGCACAGCTACTCTACAGGGGCGCCCAGCTCAAGAGAACCCCCATAGAAACCGGTTGAGCTCCTTGTTGAGACTGCAGGACAGTTCGGCTCCTCTCTCTGCCTCTGCCTGCCTCCTTCCCTCCCTCACAGGCATTGTTTCTGAGAGCACCCCCAGTCAAATTGTATCTCATATAGTCTGTTTCCCAGAAACCTGACCTAAGACAGATGTGAAGTTTATTCTTAGAGACTGTGTTGCAAAAATCATTCATAGTGGCATCCCCCTAAGGCCCTTTCCTGAACTGAGATCTCTCTATCTCACCTTGCTCACCCTTTGCATTTTTGTTTCTGAAATTGCTCGAGTAGGTGCTGCCACACCATCTGTGCAGAAGAGCCTGGCAAACTGGGGGGCAGGGGAAGCGTTTGCTACAAGAGGGTTATATTCTCAGCTGTTTGCTCATGTAACCCACATCTTCTCTCACTCCCCCCACTCCTTATTTTGCAGAGAGCTGTTTATGGTGCATCCCCTCCTTCCTTGTTTCTACTATCCACCTGCTGCTGCAGAGAATTGCCATGATCTTATGTGTTCTTTAAAATGGAAGGACACGAAGCCCACTAATTAAATCTGCAGATCAAGCTGAAACGCAAGGCATAGCAAAACCACGAAGGACAGGCAAGTAACATAAAGGGGCTGCAGAGAGCAGAAATATGGGCAGGAAATTACCAAATGAGCCTCAGCATGAAGGCCTGAAAACTAATACAGCTGGAGGAAGGGAACCTGAAACACAGCTATTTCAATTTCCAGGGAGAAGCCTGGAAAGCAACAAGTCGAGGAAGAAAAAAGGAAAAAAAAAAAAAAACAGGAAGGTGATATTAGATACTTCAACATAAGCTCATGGTGCAAGGGAGTGGAATAAAAAACAGAACACATTTCTTGGCTGCATTTTAAGTCTCATGGCCACAGATGGCTGCAAGGTGACCCCTGGGGGGGGCTGCCATGGCTTAGATCAAGTTTGGTTTTCAGGCACTTGGGTGATAGTGAAATACGTGAACAGCGAGATGATTGGAAGTCAGAGATAGAAACAATCAATGGATGGGAGTGATTGAACACCAAAAAAGGGAGATGGACTGATGTAGGTCATCTCACCTAGTGGTAAGGGACAGTGAAGACGATGATAAGCATAGGAATGATGTGGGCTCTAGTGAGAAAACGCCTGGCTGGGGTGTGTGCTGTGCTAAGTTGTTTCAGTTGTGTCCGACTCTGCAACCCTATGGCCCATAGCCCGTCAGGTTTCTCCGTCCATGGGATTCTCCAGGCAAGAATACTGGAGTGGGTTGCCATGCCCTTCTTCAGGGAATCTTTCTGACCCAGGGATCGAACCCAGGTCTCTTAAGTCTCCTATCTTAGCAGGCAGGTTCTTTACCACAAGCACCACCTGGGAAGCTGGGGTACTGCTTGTCAAAGGGGACTAAGCCTCAGGGAAGAAAAGGTGGTTTGGAAAAGATGATAAGCACTTCCAAATGGGCAGCAACCTTAACACAGCCATCCAGAGACCTGTGAAAGCAACACTGCCACAGATATGAAGGAAGGCACACGCAGCTCTTTGGAAAGTGAGTCTGAACCCGAGGCAGATTCTGACCTTCTGACAAGGTTGCATCTTCAAACCAGGCACAGAGTCAGTTCAGATAACATCTGATCTATTTTCCCATTTTTAATTGATTCAAGAAAAAATAGTTGAACAAGTAGAATTTGTGTTCCAAAGTAGAGTTGGTGTTTCACTAGCCTATAATCTTATAGAGAATGGGAACCTTGTCTTGTTCATCTCTGAATCTCAAGAGTTGAGTATTTAGATATGCTTATTCAGTGTTTTCTGTGTCAATTAATGATGGAAAACTGGAAAAATATTCTCTGCAGTGATGTAAAAGAACACACGTTTTTAAAATATAAATTTATTTTTAATTGGACGATAATTGATTTACAATATTGTGTTGGTTTCTGCCATACATCGACATGAATCAGTCATCGGGGTACGCATGTTCCCTCCCTCTTGAACCTGCCTTCCATTTCCCAGCCCATTCCATCCCTCTAGATGGCCACAGAGCACCAGGGGGAGCTCCCTGTGTTACACAGCAGCTCCCCACTAGCTGTCTATTTCACACATGGTAATGGATATATTTAATGCTACTCTCTCGATTTATCCCATTCTCTCCTTTCCCCACTGTGTCCAGAAGTCTGTTCTGTATGTCTGCTTCTCCATTGCTGCCCTGCAAATAAGTTCATCAGTACCATCCGTATAGACTTCATATATATGCATTAATATACTATTTGTTTTTCTCTTTCTGACTTACTTCACTCTGTAAAACAGAACACATTTTTGGCAGTCCAGAGACTCATCACCTTTGAGGCTCTTTGGGAATTTTCCCCGAAGTGTTGGTATTCAAGAAAGATTTGTGCTTCTCTGTCTACTAAGGGCAAAGAGCAACCTTTATCAGGGGTAGAAAACCCTTCTGCATGGGGTTGGGCAGGCTCTCACATTTAAAAATTAGATAGCTTCTTTCTTTCTAAAGTCTGAGTGAGAAACGGAGGAAACTGATGGGAACTGTTCATTAATTTATTGAACAAATGTTAAGATGCTGTATAGTTTAACAGTTAAGAACATGGTCTAAGAGCCAGATGGCCAGACTTCACATTCTGGCTCTGCTACTTCCTAACTGGGTGTATATTTTGGCAAGTTATCTAACTGAACTGTGTTTCTGTTTCCTCATTTGTAAAGCAAGGATGATAACAGTTCCTGATGAATGAGGTTGTTGTGAGGATTAAATTAAATAATACATGGAAAGCATTTAAAAGGGTGCTGATCAGTAATCTTCCCTTTCTGGGTGTGTGCGTGTGTGTGTGTGTGTGTGCGGTGTGTGTGCAGATACATTGAGCACAGGCCATGACCTGGGTGCTTTTGCACACTGAGAGGACAGTGATAAGCAAGATAGGCAAGGTGTAAGATCATCGGTTCTGATTAGAGTCAGACTCTAAGTCAGGAGGTGAGTAAAGAAAAGCAGTAACTTCAGACGCAGATGAGTTACATGGAGAAATAAAATGACATGATGTGCCACAATAAGCTGCAGAGACCGAAGCACACTATTAGAGAGGCCAGAGGAAGACCCTTGAGAAAGTCAGGGCTAAAATCTGAGTGACCAGAAAGAGTCAACCATGCGAGGGTCTGGAGCGGAAGAGACACCGTGTGCAGATGCTGCCTTCAGGGAAGCAAGCCTGTCTTGTTCAAGAAAGACAGAGTGACAAGGATTTCTGGCAAAAGAGCAGAGACAGGTGAACTTTAGGAGGTAGGCAAGGGCCAGATGGTGTAGAGCTTTGTTTTCAAAGAGAACAACTTTAGGTTTTGGTTTAAGACAATGGGAAGCCGGCAGAGACTTTTGAACAGAAAGTGATATGATCTGGCTTTGAATGTTTCAAGGATCGCTCAGGTTTTGATGTAGCGAGCAGACGATCTGGTCCAAGAAAGAAAGCAAAGGGTCTAGGTGGAAGCTATTGTCAGTTGCAGAATCCAGCAAGATTAACAATCCTAGAGTATAGCATTAGAAACGGGAAGGAAAAAAAATGTAATGGGTTTAAATTACATTTTAGAATTGAACCAGCTGGATTTCCTGATAGGTTGGATATGGCAGGAAGATGAAAACAGAAGAAACTATTCATATCTTAAGTGTCTAGCATTTGATTAAGCTCTGAAAGAAAAAAATTAGTTTCAAATTATTGATTATACACAGTACCTGCCTTTAAATGACTTCCAAACCATATTGTTCAGGGTCTTGATAGGAAACAGAATCCCTCTCAGACTTTAAAGAAGGGATAATCTACATAGGCATGAGCAAAACAAGAGGAGTCAGTAGGCAGGTGAAGAACACAGTAACCAGCCAGGATGAGGAGTGAGGGGCCACGACCACGCCGACATGTGAAAAGACGGGAGAAGGGCGTGTGGACACAGCAAGTGAAGGGGAGGGCGGGCTGAGCTGGCAGAGCAGCGCTGACATAGCATCCCTCTGGGAGACAGGCAGCTAGTGGGAAGCTGCCGTGTAACACAGGGAGCTCAGCTCAGCGCTCTGCGATGACCTCAAGGGGCGGGGTGGGAGGTGGGGTGGCAAGGAAGAGACGCACACAGATATATAACTGATTCATGTTGCTAGACAGCAGAAAGCAACACAACATTGTAGTGAAAGTGAAAGTTGCTCAGTCGTGTCCAACTCTTTGTGACCCCACGGACTATACAGTCCATGGAATTCTCCAGGCCAGAATACTGCAGTGGGTAGCCTTTCCCTTCTCCAGGGGATCTTCCCAATCCTGGGATCAAAGCCAGGTCTCCCACATTGCAGGTGGATTCTTTATTAGCTGAGCCACAAGGGAAGCCCAAGAACATAGCATTTCTACTCCAATTTTAAAAAGAAGAAGAAAAGGCAAGAGGAGGAAATCTTACTTAGGAGCTTCCATAAAACATGAAGCCTTGGCACAGAGCCATCTGGCAGGAGCTACGTGGCACCTAGAGGTGTATGTCACTCCCACAAGCTGGGGCCCAGAGCATTACGGAAGTGAAGTAGGGACTAAATACTCTGACGTCTCTCCTCTCACACCCCAGGGTCTCGCTAGTGCTTCCCATGACTCCCGCTGGAATCCAGGCAGCAGAAGAGCCTATGTGATGGTCTCCCCGGGGCACAGAGGAGGATGGAGAAAAACATAAGATAAGTCTGGTGTGTTGACAGCACTGAGCAAAAGTTAAAGCATGCAAATGAGCAACATCGTTAAAGAAGGAAGAAAATACAATCTAGATCCAGTCTAATACCAACTTCATGGTTTTCATACAGCCTCAGCCCAGAGTCAGCATCCAATTTAAATTCCCTCAAGCAAAAGATGCAAGGATACAACAATTGCCCTTCTTCTAAATGTGGGCTGTTCCCAGTCCACGTCCATTCTTTTTTCCCCCACAAGGATGGAGGTATTGGGCTGCAACCCTGCAGGCCTATAAACCCTGTACTTGCCCAGCTTCAAGATCCAAGAAAGAGCCAAGAGTCAGCAAAAGAGAAGTCATTTTTTTTTTTTAATTGGAGGATAATTGCTTTACAATGTTGTGTTGGTTTCTGCCATACAGCAGCGCAAATCAGTCATAACTATATACATACACATATACCCCCTCCCTCCTGGGGGCTTCCCAGTGGCACAGTGGTAAAGAATCTGCCTGCCAGTGCAAGAGAAGCAGGAGATGTGAGTTGGATCCCTGGGTGGGGAAGATCCTCTAGAGGGGGAAATGGCAGCCCACGCCAGCATTCTTGCCTGAAGAATCCCATGGACAGAGGAGCTGCTGAGCTGCATGCGTCAGGAAGAGTGAGAGGTGACTGAGTGAGTGCACGCCTCCTCCCGAACCTCGATCCCACCTCCCCAGCCTCTCTAGGGTGTCACAGAGTGCCAGGGCGGTCTCCCCGTGTTACAGGGCAGCTTCCCACTGGCCTGCTGTTTACACATGGTAGTGAATATACATCAGTGCTGCTTTCTCTATTCATCCCACCCTCCCCTTCCCCAACCGTGTCCACCAACCTGTCCTCTGCGTCTCCAGGGGTTTAACGGGGTGAGGGTTGGGAGGTAGAGCCGGAGCCACACCTTCCCGTGTGCCGGACAGGCGCAGTCTCTGCTCCGGGAAGGAAAGGAGCATAGGTTCAGTAGTTACCAGGGAAACCAACAGAGGGGCGCCAGCACCTCTCCTGTGATGAGAACCCTCAGCAGCTGGGGCCCAGGGCAAGCAGGCAGGGGGTCAGTCGTGTGGGTCAGGTGTAGGGGAAGCACAGGCTGGCTGGGCAGGGGTGTGCGGAGAGCACGAGGGCAGCATCTTGAGTGGCCTGACCACATGGCCGGTGAGCACGGTTGCCGGGAGTGGTTTAAAATCTCCGTGGCCTCTGAAGCAAAATAAACACTTCTTTGTTTTAAGAGTTTTACCATTGCTTACACATAGTAGGGGAAGGAGAGAGCGGGACAAACAGAACAGCGCTGAAACATATACCTCACCGTATGTAAAATAGAGAGCCTGTGGGGGTGTGCTCTGTGACACAGGCAGCCCAAACCCAGTGCTCTGTGACAGCCTAGAGCGCGGGGATGGAGTGGGATCGGGGAGGCGGGAGGGAGGTTCAAGAGCGGGGGGACATGTGTACACCTGTGACTGATTCATGCTGATGTATAGCAAACCAACACAATAATGTAAAGCAATTATTTTCCAGTTAAAAATAAATACATTTTAAATAGAACAATTTTACCATCAGAAACTGCAGAAAAATACACAGAGGATAATACACAAGAACTAGCACCGAGAAGTTGTAAAGCTCACCGCCATGCCGCGTGGGTCCCACGCCTGGGCCCTGCATCTCTCTGAGACCGCATGCAATGCCATGTTTTAATAAAACAATTTGACCGAGAAACCTCCACCTCACCTGATCTGTAGCTTTTCAGCTACAGAAACCTCTGTGTCAGGCTTCCTCCACACCACTGCTAGTCTGCTGGTCCGAAAGAGTTCTTAGGACTCCCTCTGGGTCCTTTTGCCCCTCCCCTGTCTCAGTGCCCATCAGTTCAGTTCAATTCAGTTCAGTTCAGTCGCTCAGTCATGTCCGACTCTTTGCGACCCCATGAATCGCAGCTCGCCAGGCCTCCCTGTCCATCACTGTCCATATTTACACATAATTCCCACAACAGCCAGACACCAAGCCACTGCCCAAGGGCAGATTCTGGCTCGGAGAAGCTCCTGGGATCTCACAGAACGCCATTTGCTCATCATCAGAACCTGTCTCCCTTTGCTCTCTGATCATATCTGAGGCTTGGGAAGCCTGCGTACACGACAGATCAATGGCATTTTAAGCTTTCCCTGTGGCCTTCATTCACTATACCTCCTGGTGCAGCTTGTTGTGCTGATCACATTTATGACTTAACCTAAATTCTTAATGCTCTATTTCGGTGCAAAGAAATGGCATTCTTATGGAAATGTAACTCTTACCTTATCCCACCAGACAATTGCCAATATTCCAGGAGTTGTAGATTATAAACTCAATCAGGACACAGATCCTGTCTGCCTTGAATTTTATTATATTTCCTAAAGCTTATCTTCATATCTGATATAGTCTGCTAAATTCTTGTTGTTACTTAATCACTAAATTGTGTCTGACTCTTTTGCGAACCCATGGACTGGGGCCCACCAGGCTCCTCAGTCCATGGGATTTCCCAGGCAAAATTACTGGAGTGGGTTGCCATTTCCTTCTCCAGGGGATCTTCCTGACTCAGGGATCAAATCCATGTCTCCTGAATTAGCAGGCAGTTTCTTTACCACTGGCCAACAGGGAAGCCCATCTGCTAAATACTGAGTAGAAAATTGTTTTGCAGTTTTTAAATGTCATTCTCTCCTATACCATCCTAAGCCTGTGCCCTCTGTACACACATAGACATACACACACACACGCACACACATACACACACACACTTTCTCCATATTTGCACACATAAGACATTCTTTGTGATACTTAAAGCCATGTTTAGCTCAAGGCACCAAGAAAGTTAGCAGTGAGAGAAAGCAGAAAACATTTCTCTAGGACAAGACAAGAAATCTCTCCCTTGGCTTTGTCCCAGGAAGGGCACAGCCCTCATCCTGCTCCAGCTCTGTCCCTGACTGTTCTGAGAACCCTCGCCCATTCGCTTCTTGTCCACGATTAAAGGGAGAAATTGAATTCAGTCTCGTCTTTCACTATTACCTTTGCTTCATCAAGTTTTCCGTAGAGTAGTGCATCTCCTCCCAAGGAAATTTTGGCCATTCCCGACAAAGCGTCTGTATGCGTCTATTACAAACTTCCTCTCCCATAAAGCCTTGCCTGTTTCTCTTTCCTAACCAAACAGCCAGTCTCCTTTTGTTTTCCTTATAACTAACCCCACCTCTAGCCCCATCTTCACCCCACACATCATCCCTAGGGCCCCTCCATATGATTATATTTTTGCCTTGTTTAATTACATATTTGTTTCACAACTAGACTATAAAAGTCTCGAGGTAACACCCTGTCTTTTCATCATATTCCCTCCCACATACGTTATCTCCAATCAGAAATATAGTCTTTTATTTGGTCCCAGAGCTGCTGCTTCTTTCCAGCTTTGATCTGTCAAAATAAATATTATTTGGAAGAAAAATCTAAAAATAGAAAAAAAAAAAAAAGTAGGTTAACCCCGTGAAGGTAAAATGCTCTCTGAGAAGTGCAATTCAAAAGCTCTGGGTTAAATGCTGCTTGAATCCTGTGAACTAGAATTCCTCGCAGAGTTCCTTCTCTCCTCCCTCAGGTGTAACACCTCTTGGTCCCACATCTTGGTTTTGCAAAAGCAGCAGAAACCTGTCCACAAGCAGTGCAAGCACAGCAGGTTCATGGATGGGCAGAGATGGCCAAAATATATTAAAAGCATCCTCTCATTGTAGCCCATGGATATAAGGTGGCTCAGTGGTAAAGAAACTGCCTGCCAATGCCAGAGACTCAAGAGATGCAGGTTTGATCCCTGGATCAGGAAGATCCCCTGGAGAAGGAAATGCAACCCACTCCAGTATTCATGCCTGGAGAATTCCATGGACAGAGGAGCCTGGCAGGCTACAGTACTGGCTATTGCAAAGAGTCAGACACAACTGATCAACTGGGCACACACATATCATTGTACACATTGGGTTATGAAGAAGGTGTTTGATAATATTCAGGAAAGAAAAAAAAAAGAAGGAAGGAAAAAAAAAAGAAAAGACAAACCTTACATGTGCACATGGCTTAATATCTAAGAGTAATTCACATCCATTCCTACAGCTGACCTTCACAATAGCTCTGTGCAGTAGGGTGGTTAGTTATAATCCCCCATTTCACAGATGAGGACACTGAGGATCAGTATTTGAATAACTAGCCTGAGGTCACATAGCTCTGAATGGCAGAGCCAAGTCTCAAAACTAGGTTGCTTGACTCTTAGATCCAACACTAACAGACAAGCTTCGAATCTTTAGGGAAAACCTGAGGAAATGAGATTTCTCTAAAAACAATTATTTCCCAAATAGCACAAGTAGGCAAGGAGAGTGAGGATCATGGAAATGGTCCTCTGAGAGAGAGGAGACTAAGAAATCTCTTATTATGAATTCCAAGGTGATGTCTCAGAGAGCCATATTTAGGTGTGGAGTGCCACTGAAAACCAGAGCATTTTTACTTGATTGTTCCAAATTTTACCTGAACAGGGAGTCTCCTAATAAACAAAACCTGCCCTAGAGCAATGGAAGTCTGTTCTGCCAGCAGCACTAACTAAAGAGGAGAAACTGTTTTATCCCAGACCTTAGCAGTAGAGGCCAACTAACCACTCTTTTATCTATCAAGCCCTTGTGGCTTCACTCATCACTTCTACAAAGCAACTGATAATTTATGCAGTTTCCTTATATAAGATCTTAAAGAATTTCCAATGTAAGCCTGCAAGTTTCCAGGCTCTGCTACTTAGGAATGTAAATTATTTACTTGTTTGCCTTTGATATGTTGTTATTTTATCTTGTTACCAACAATTGGGATTTCCCGGAAGAGAAAATTGTACATCTTTCCTATGAAGATACATTTTAATAAAGCATAAAAATTTTCAACCCTCAATTATTCATAGTTGTACAGGGAATACTTAAGATTCCATTCACCAACAAGAATCTATGCATGCATTTTGTTGCCCAGGGGAATAGTACACAGAGCCTTCAGATTTGCATAGCCAGAGAGGTTGCTAGGTCTGAGACTACAATGCTCTGACACTTCCAGCATTTAAAAACAATTGTTATATATATGGATCTGAGATTAGAATGACAAAATTCCTTATGGTGTCAGAAGAATGCGATTTGCTAATCTAAAAGACAAAACAACCTGTACTTACTCAGACAGAATTCATATCTGTTCAGGTGATACATTCTGTTCAGGTGAAAAAGAAAGCAGGAAGAGACTTTGAATTTAAAGCATTGTGGGGAAATTGGTAGAGATCTGGGAGCTTGACTAGGACACCTTAAATTAATAATTAAACCAATTTCTGAATACCAATAAGCCTAAGAGCAAATCCACTAGAATTCAAAAGTCTAAGGATGCAGATAGCCTAGGGTCTGAAATAGGTTATCTTGTGATGCATCTGCCTTCACTCACTCACTAATAAGCATCAGGAGGGTCCTATGGTGAGGAAACAAGGTAAATAAATACTTGGACATTGGAAAGCCCAGAGCAAGCGTGATGGAAAGGAAACTGCTTCGTTTGGGTGAGAAGCTGAGTATCTAGAAGCAGGTGTGAGAGTCAAAGCTGGAAAGACAGTTGGGGATTGTGTCTTGGATCCCCAAGCCATCTCCAGGTTCAGTGGTTTTCTAGAAAGACTCGAAGATCTCAGAAAAGTGATTATACTCGTGGTTTCAGTTTATTACAGCAGAAGAGTACAGAGTAAGATCAGCAAAGGTCCCAAGCACACAGGGCAGAGCCCAGGAGAGATGCAGTACAAGCTCCTCTTGCACTCTTGTCCTAGATGTCTTCTCCCAGTGGAGGCCCCGGGAAGGCACTCAGTCCTCCTGCCAGCAATAGTGTGTGACAATAGATGTGAAATATTACCCATCAGGAAAGCTCACTCAAGCCTTGATGTCCATGGTTTATACCAGGAGTGAGTCGCAGAGGCCTGGAGCATTTCTGACCTGCTTTAGTTGCTTTGTCTGCAGCCCTGGCAGAGGTCAAACTGCTACAGAAGGGCACAAAGCACCCACCATCAATCACATGGTTAGCCAAACTCTGTCCTGTCCCAGGGCCCCCAGAGAGATATACTCACCTGTCGGGTAGGGTATTCCAAAGGCTTAGGGGCAGCTCCTAGACTCTGTGAAGGGCCAGCTCTTTACTTAGAATGTGTAAGGTTTGACCCCCCTCAGGGCTCCTTGTTGTTTAGTTGCGAAGTTGTGCCCAACTCTTTGCAACCCCATGTAGCCCACTAGACAACTCTGCTCAGGGATTTCCCAGGCAAGAATACTGGAGTGAGTTGCCTTTTCCTTCTCTGGGAAATCTTTCCGACCCAGGGATCTGTTATGCCCAGAGTCCGAGTCCCCAAAACTGAGAGAATAAGATGTCCACAGCAGTGCAAAAGCATAAAGGGGTTTATTACTAGCTCGAGCCAGGGCCTAGGTTTCATCCAGCACAGTGGAATCTGACAAAGGCCCTGAGCTCTGAATCACATATACTTTTATACAGACGGTTCTTTGTTTCTGTAACAGCATAGCTGATTGGTTAAACCATACGCGCGCGCAGGACTTTTAAACCTCGCATCCCTATCTGGATTGGCTCGGGTCTGGCGCAGGCGGGGGCTATGGGGATTTTTCTGATTGGTCGAGCTACACTGCCTGCGGGAGTTCCCAGAGCCTCAGCTTTTCTCAGGCCTAGCCTCCCCCTGAGAGTCTGTCCTGGCTTCCGTTTGGTCCTAACAGGATCAAACCCACATCTCCTGGATTAGAAGACAGATTCTTTACCACTGAGCCTGGGCTGTAGCTCTCAGAGCTGCCAATGTAAACTTTTATCACATAGGAAGTAAATCATGGAGGGTGTCATGGGAAGCATTAAATACGAGGTAGGGTACAGACAGCTTAACCCAGCAGCAGAGTTTACAAGAGTTAGCAGAAACAGGGGTGAGAACTAGGGGAGAAACTCCAAATCAGTTGTATTCATCCCCATAAGATAATGAAATGCCAAAAAGCATGAAGACTGAAAGGGGCATTTTCAAATAGGGGGATTATATGATAAGATCCATGTAGCGTTCAATTGGGTAACAGTGTGTAGAACCACATCAACTCATCATAAACAGGAAAGCCTCAATTCCAACATAAACCCTTCCCAGCCAATACATCAAACAAATTCCTGTTACAACCCACCACACGTGTGTAGAAAAGATCCCAGCATTTGGAGAGAAGCTTTATATTAATGATTGAGCCCCTGAGATGATTTTCAATTAATGTGTCTAAAATGATCTTCTACTGAAAATAAATGTTGTCATAATACAATAAAACTAATTTTTTTATGAATTTTTTTTTCTTTTTTGTGTGTTTTGCCATTCTAACCATTCTCACAGTCAGGTTTTTGTGCCCAAGGACTTAGGAAACAGAAATGGCAGTCCCTGGAAGAAAGAGAGAGAGAGAGCAAGAAAGAGAGGCAGTCCCTCTTTCTATTTTTATGCATTAAAACCTTACACACTGGGGAAAATATAAAGAACATACATCTAAGACAACAAACCAGGCAGAAAATAATCATAAGGACTAGCCCCAGCCTTTACTCTCAAGGATATTTCACTGAAAGGAGAGGGACGGCAGAGACCACAGGGGTGATTTTGTGCATCCCAGTGGTTAGACTCCAGCGTGAGATCTAGGAGGTGGCCTGTGCTGCAGAGAACAGGGCCCTGTATCTTAGGCTAATCTTCAGGAAGGAGTCTTCAAACACACATACCCTCACACACACACTTCATTGCAGCCAGAGTATGCAGACAAGGGCCTTATTGAATACACATTTGTCAAAAAAGACTCTAGACGAGAAATGACTCCATGGCACCCAGACAAGTTCTGACAAATGAGGTCTTAGAGAAACTCACATATTTTGCAATACCTAGAACATGGTGCAGGAGGATGACCTGTATGTTCCTAAGAATGGCCAAGATGTGTCCTATCTGATGGCTAGAACTGAAGGCTCATGCAGTTAGAAGCAAGAGATGTCTCCAAGGGACTCTTGAATGTACTTCTCAACCAACTCTGGTTGGAATAATAGGAGTCTTAGAGGATGTCTGTATTATTATATGACAGAGAGGACTCAAGGGGCCAAACTTCTAATGCTTTGTTATGAAATAAACTCTCTAGGATGTAAGGAAATCCAGGGAAAATATCGAAATATGATTCCCAAATTGAGAAATAAATCTCCCATACCCTCTAACACAGTGGCACATTAAAATTTAAAAAAAAGTCAAGTTATAGAAAAAGAGTTAAGCTCTACTTCTCACATATGTTGTGGGTCTACACCTATTTCAATTATAAGATGATTTTACATCATGTAAAATGTGTCTCAGCTAGCACTGTGTGCCCACTGGTCTGCATCTCATTGTGTATAATAATCATTTATGCATCGGTCTCACTAAGATGAACTTCCTGTGAGAAGTATTTACATCTTACATATCGTCACATTTCCCATGGTGCTAGCAGAGTTATTGGACACCCAAACACATTAGTGAATTTGATAATGAATAAATGTTATCTTAGAAAAATGGCAAGTATGGGAAACTGAAGTTGGTGTAAAAACAAACCACAATGCTACCCATTATGTAAAGTGACCTAGTCCGGTTTCTGCCAAAATACCAGCTGGAATTTTTCAATGTAATTTGACAGACTTGGTTAGTGATTCTATGAATCAATGAGTTGTCCGAGATTTGTGTTGACATACTCAGGGAGCCTAAGATAAAATGAGCCTGACCAAGGAGGAATTTGTGTTTTTATGATGTGGGAAATATTGCTGGGAAGAAAAGGCCCTATTTCCACTAGAGTGCATGGAAAATATCCTCTGGGCTGCCAGGAATCTTACTCCCATCTCACCTTGCTCTCTTCTATAACCTGATCTCTCACAGGTTCCTAGTATGAAAGACTTCAAACACACACACACACACACACACTTCGTTTGAACCAGAGTATGCAGATAGGAGCCTTACAGAATATACATTCATCAAAAAAAGAAACATGGAAGAGGTCAAAGGAAGAGAATGGCCTTGAAACATGTATACTATCATGTAAGACACGAATCGCCAATTTATGTACTATGCAGGATACAGGATGCTTGGGGCTGGTGCACGGGGATGACCCAGAGAGATGTTATGGGGAGGGAGGTGGGGGGTTCATGTTTGGGAACGCATGTACACCCGTGGTGGATTCATGTCAATGTATGGCAAAACCAATACAGTATTGTAAAGTAAAATAAAGTAAAAAAAAAAAAAACACACACACACACATCATTATTTACTTAAAAAAAAAAAAAATGACCCAAATTAGTCAAAACAAAGCAGTGTCCAAACTGCTTCTGAGAACAACTCTGTCTGATGCACTGGGTAGGATGCAAAGCTCCAACGCCATTTTGCAGACTGCTGAAAGACAAATGCAACCTTCCAAAGTTAAATATTGCACTTATATTCCCTTTGAGTCTATATTTAACTTTAATTTCTGATCAAACTAACTGCTTGTGGGATGACAGAAATTCATTATCATGTGAAAAGCATTTCTCTTGGTGGCATGTACTTGGAAGAGGGAAAAAATAGAACATTCAAATGAGAACCAGAGGCTCAGGTTCACAGTGAGCACTCTGTGCATGTCAGAGAGCTCTGTGACTTACTAATATATGCAAAATGCCTCCGTGATATGTTAGGTAGGTACTTAGCTGAAAAAATTAAATACTGCCACCACGTGCCATTTAAGGAATGATCCAACCAGTTTTGATCAAGTAAGAAGGGGTGTGTGCACTTTGCAGAATTTTAAACAAAGCTTAAATAAGACATGTTCCACCCTCCTCCTGTGACACAGCTTAAACTCATCCCAAAGCTGTCCTTCCATGGCTGCCCACAGAGGTCCCTGCGGAGAAATGTAGTTTCACCATTTCTAAAACCGGCAGGGCTCTAGAACTCTGTTCCAGAGATGACAGTGGTGGCAGAGGTGTTTTAGTTGCTAAGTCGTGTCTGATTCGTGTGACCCCATGGACTATAGCCCACCAGGCTCCTCTGTCCATGGGATTTCCCAGGCAAGAATACTGGAGTGGCTTGCCATTTCCTTCTCCAGGGAATCTTCGCAACCCAAGGATTAAACCTGCATCTCCTGCATTGCAGACGGATTCTTTACTGCTGAACCACCAGGGAAGCCACGGAAATGATACTCCAGACCAAGAGAAGGTGTAGCTGTAAAGCTCACCATCACATTAGAGCATTGGAATTGACATGGAAGACGATGTACTCCATCCTCCTGTTTGATACTGAAACCCTGTATTTATTGTTACCAAGTAATGCGGCAGTTTCTGTTATTGGGCGTCAGGGCAAGTAACCCCAAAATGTGCCACAATGACTGTTTGAATTAAAGTTACTTAAGTGAAAGTGAAGTCGCTCAGACTCTTTGCGACCTCATGGACTGGAGCCTATGGGGCTTCTCCATCCATGGGATTCTCCAGGCAAGAATACTGGAGTGTGTTACCATTTCCTTCTCCAAGGGATCTTCCTGACTCAGGGATTGAACCCGGGTCTGCCACATGGAGGCAGATGCTTTAACCTCTGAGCCACCAGGGAAGCCCAAAAGTTACTTAAGAAACAGTCAAAGCAAAGGAGATACTCTGATCTTCCTTTCTCTTTCCTGTAAGCAGAAAATAAATCTGTCATGTGAAAGGTGCCCTGCCTGCATCTGGATGTAGAAAAACACTTTTATCCCCAGAGATAAGGAATTCAGAGCAGAAAAGCCTGTCTAACCACACCCTGTTACTTCTTTAATTTACTGCCCAAAGACCAAAATCTGTTTAGAGTCTTCACTAATTCAGCACCCAAAATCTAAGTTTCTTTGTCCTGTCAATTCATCACAAATGTACTGTTTGTCTGAAAATTGTACAATCTGCCCACTTTGGCCACTTCTTGAATTCGACTTTTATGAAATTAAAATTTGTCTCTTTTTCTCCTGTTAATTTGTCTTATATTAATTTTATTATTAGTTCAGACACAAGAACCCAAAAAGAAAAATTTCTGCCTTCCCTGACAGTGTGCTGGCAGAATACCCGTTTTATTAGGGCCCATTTTTTTGAACCCCTAAGTTACAACACAAGCATCCACTTCATAGACTGTTACATTTCGGGAAATCAACATCTGCTAATGTCACAACCACGGTATTCATTTAGTGCTTTCAATGAGACAGGCACAGTGTTTTTACAAATTGAAAATTATGTACAAAGCGAACATTTATTTTAGAATACAAAGTGAAATCATGATAAATTGCAAATTTCTAAGAATGTACAAGTACCAAGGATATGACAAAGTCCAGAAAACATACTATTTTTCTTAAATAACTTCATCATATATCTGTCACACCTTTATCATTCATGTTTTGGCTATATGCTCTTTGATCACCTATGTAATATTATTTTTGATGGTGACATTAGAATGATAAGTTAGCTATTCCTCTAACGTAGTTGATTAAAATTTGTTTTTATTATTAATGATTTAGGAAACTTTTTTTTTCTTTTACAACTCCACGACTCATCAATGGTAACTGTCAGAAAATTTTAGAACTGCTTTCACATTTGGGAAAATCTGGATCAAGTTTGTTACCAACCTTGTAAAGTATTTATAAGTACTTACATTGCCAGTATTTGAAGGTGTTTATAACTCTTTTCCTTTGAGCTAAGTTAGATTCCAGTCTAACTTCTGGTTCCATGCATTTCAAACACTGTTTCTTCTCTGCAATAGATGAAAAGTGAAAGTGAAAGGCGCTCAATCCTGCCCGACTCTGCGACCACATGGACTATTCAGCTCATGGAATTCTCCGAACAAGAATACCAGAGTGGGTAGCCTTTCCTTTCTCCAGGGAATCTTCCCAACCCAGGGATCGAACCCAGGTCTCCCACATTGCAGGTGGATTCTTTACCAGCTGAGCCACAAGGGAAGCCCTTGATGAAAAGTAGACCCATGTATATACATTGCTCAAGTCCCTCTCAGGGTAGAGGCCTTGCAAGGAACCCTTGTAAATGAGCTTAATGAACTTCTGTGTGGCCTCCCAGGTAGCCCTAGTGGTAAAGAATCTGCCTACTAATGCAGGAGATGTAAGAGAGGCCAGTTTGGTTTCTGGGTCAGGGAGAACCCCAGAGGTTGGCACGACAATCCACTCCAGTATTCTTGCCTGGAGAATTCCACGGACAAAGGAGCCTGGTGGGCTATAGTCCATAGGGTGGCAAAGAGTCAGACAGGGCGGAAGAGACTTAGCAAGCACGCAGACCTAAAATGTCTTGGCCTATGCCAGCTCCTCCTAAGTGCTCAAGAAGAAGAAGAAGCTTCTGTGTAAATCCACACTGCCTATGAAGTAAATGATACAGTAGTTGATAACCCCATCTATGTTTCAGGTGAAAAAAGTTAGATTTAGCAAAGTTGAATATTTCATAAAGCCAGTTTATTAACACTCACCTAGGAAAACCCAGGGACTCTTCCTAACCTCTGTGATGTATTCCTTTAAGGTAGTTTCCCAAACACTGAAACTCTCAAATAACTTTGCAGCCATCCTTGTATTCGATTCCCCTACCTCCACTTCCTACCCCGTTTTACACACACACACACACACACACACACACACACACACACGTATGCATGCACATGTATATTTCTTCACCTAGAAAACTCTGCTAGTTATTTTTTCAATTCTCAGCTTAAACATTTCTTCTACCCTGAAGATTTTCCTATTTTATATCCTAGGAATAAATATGGAATTTTAACATATGCTTTTTCTACCTCTTTTGAGATTTTTATAAGATTTGTGACTTATACTCCATTAATATGATGTCTTAAATTGATTCGGTTTTTCTCCCTCCCAAGTTTATTGAGATATCATTGACAGATTGCACTAAGGAAGTTTAAGATGTACAGCATAATTATTTGACTTACATATATCATAAAATTATTTAAATTTATTTGTTTCTAAATGTTACCAACTTTGCTGTCCTGAAATAAATTCATATTAGCCTTGAGGAATCTTCTTTTTATGTAAAGCTAAATTCAGTCTGCTAGTACTTTATTTATAATTTTTATATCTAAGTTTGTGAGACCTGTTAGTTATTTTTGTTTCTTCTTGTGACTTTGAATTTGGTATTGCTAAGGTCTGAACACTTTGGCCGCCTGATGTGAAGAACTGACTCATTTGAAAAGACCCCGATGCTGGGAAGATTGAAGGTGGGATGTCAGGGAATGTTTAACAGGAGAATTCCTACATGCTGTTTCTCTTTTTCATATATGTAAATCAAATAGACCCAATTTTCACTTTAACTTAACTTCTTGGTCTTTGGGTATCTTGGAACTGACAACACTGATGTTGTTAGAGGTAGGTTTTTCTGGTTGATACAGTTTATGCCTCATGTTTAACAGATGGGACAGTCACTGGCCTAAAGCAAGCCTTTGTAGACATATGCATCCATTAAAAAAATATTTTTTCATTAGGCCCAGTTGTCAGTGGCACGGTCTGTCTAACGTAGAGTTTATCAGCTCCAACCAAGCAACGTGTCAGTAAGCAAGCTTGCCTTAAGTCCCGTGAGGCACCACAGTCTCGTTGCCATCATTGACTAACTATGAAAATTTGGCTGTGGTTTTGAAATAATGGGTTGATTTCTTCCTCATTCAGTACATATATTTTTCCTGATATAAAGAGAAATGGGATCTGACTGTGTTTTAAGTGGTTTGTGTTATTTGGGGCAAAGGATTAGGAGCAAACACTCAAACATTTTTTCCTAAGTGAAATTACTGAAAAGCTGATGCAGAACAACTTGACAGATGAAATGCTGCTCATATCCAAATATTTGACCTTGTCCCCAGAGAAGAAACTCAGCCTGGCAGCTGCTGAATGTCTCTGTTCAGAGTGTCAAGAAAGATGATTATACTTTCAAGACAGACCTGAAAAGAAGATGACTATTTTGCATTTTTGATACTCTTAGGAACAAATAACATTCAGCAAATGGTGTCTTTTTTATGTTGTTCTTGTTTCGTATTGTGAAACAGGCACTGAAGTTGATGTTATTTTTTTTTTAAGAATCTTATAGACTGCAAACAGAAATAAAGCTACATTAACAATAGTTATATGCTTAACGAATATATTGCATTAGAATCTAGTAAAGTCTGCTCTGGATAAGGAAGATAAAAGTGTTCCTGTGTATTTCCTCATATTTAAATTTTTATTTGTAGTTTTAGTGTGTAATGTGTTTGTTTAATTATGTCCTGTGTTTGTGGATTATAAGGAATGTCTATAATCTGTTTAATAGAGAATGAATGTAAAAATTGTTTGAACTGCTTAGAAATATAGGCAGGGCCATTGTCTGTTTTTACAGAGTTAGGTGTTCTCATTATTGCAAAGTAAGTTGACAGGTGGGTTATAACATGTCATGTAGTTTCACCTCGGAGAGGTGTGGCCCATATAAAAGAAGAATCTTTATTGATCGACACATGTAAGAAGGGAGAGGGAAAAAGTTCAGAGAATGAGCTAAATCCATTTGCCATAAAATTCTCTTTCATTTGTTATAAACCTTTTTTATATTTTTGTATTCATCATTTTATTTGCCATTTTTTATATTCTTTTATTAAAAGCATACATTTTACTTTTCTTTAGCAACTATGAAGTGTCTTATATATTAGCATTTTATAGATTGGTGAATATATTTATTATATCACATTATAATATATATTTATTATATACAAATATATTATATATTAGATAATATATTTATTAATAGTCTAAAATCTGTAAGGAAAAACCTTTTTGTAAGAGGAAGTTAGTGTTCAGTTATTAATGTTTTAAAATCTTATTTTATTTGGAAATGACCTAGCTATTTAATAAACTTTTATCATTTAGTTTAGTACAATTCTAGAAATTTGTTACCCCAATCCTAAGAGATTATTTTAGATTATAATAATAGATTACTCTATTAAAAATATCATTATTTTTAATAGAGTTTATCTAAAAGTTTTCATCTCATTTATATACTTTTATATATATATATATATGAAGAGTTACTTTTTTGTTGACAAATTTAGTTTACCTTAAACCTAGGCATAATAAAAGTATTACATAAGGTTGATGACTTAAGACATGTCTTAATTAGATTAGCAAATAATTATATTTAAATTATATTTATATTTAAATAAACATTATATTGAATATTGAATATTTTTCAGTTCACGTGAACTTGAATTTAAATAGAGTTTATTAACTTCATATTATCCAAAAATAAAGACATATATTGAGACATAGATAATTTTAGATAAACAGACAGACATAGTTTTCCACTTGAAATATCTCTTCAGTTTTAAAATATCTTTTTGATATATATATATATATATATATGTATTTTTTTTCCACCAATTTGTTTATGGTTGGAGTCCCAGATAGAGTGGGCTGTGTATATTAAGAACATGATAAGAGTTAACTAGGTGTTTTCTTAGGCCTGTTTTTGTTTCCCAGGCAGAATTAGATGTCCAAAAATGTATTTTAACAAGTTAACTTTTTCATAACTGCACGTGTAAGAAAAACCATTGTTGCAATTTCAAAAAAGATTTTATTTTAATCAGTTTTCTCTGGAGTCTAAAGAATATCATGGCCATTTAGTGTCAAAAATATCATTTCTCCTATTTGTAGTTACTGTATATTATTAATGGCATATACATGAGGGAATTGCTGTCACATTGGAAGTAAAGCCTTGGCTACAAAATTTTGACAAATAGTAGGACTGTTAAGCATACCTTGAGGTAACATAGTCTATTGAAATATTTTATGAGGCACGGTATGATTAGGATAAGGGAGAGAGAAAGTGAATTTCTCCCGGTCTAAAGGGTGTAAAGGTATATTTAAAAAGTAATCTTGTAAATTAATAATAATAATATGCCAATTTTGAGGAATAGTAGTAGGTGATGGGATCCCTGGTTGTAATGTATCCATATGTTTCATAGATGCATTAACTTTTTTTTAAGGTCTGTTAAGAGATGCAATTTAGATTTCTTTTTTATAACAAAAATAGAAGCATTCCAAGAAGAGCAAGATTCCTCAATATGTTTTAATTCTAATTGTGTGTCTATAAGTTCTTTAGTAGCCTGTAATTTTTCTTTCGTAAGGGTCCACTGTTCTGTCCAAATAGGCTTATCATTCTTCCAAGTTATTTTAATAATTGCTTTGTTTGTTAAATGAGCAGTGTCCCTTAGGAAAATGTGGAATGTATATCTGAGTTTGCCATTGCATAAGTAAGTCCCTTCCTACTAGATTAAGGGGTGCATCTATCACATAAGGTCTTAATGTTGTAAGACCTTAATGTCTGGCCTTTTTGTCTTTCATATGGGTAGATTTGAACATTCTGATAAATTTCTTTTACTTTGGTTTGAGAAATTCCTGCAATTTGGCAAGAGACCTTTCGTATAGGCCAGGATTGGGGCCATAAGTGTTTGGAAATAATAGTAATATCAGATCCAGTATCAAGGAGACCAGAAAATCTTTTACCATTAATTTTGATATTTATATTTGGTCTGGCATATTCAGATACCAATGATGTCCATAAGGATTGTTTTTGATCTGTACTACCGAATCTGCCTGTCTGTACGTTATTACAGGAGTTAATAGAAATGAAGGGCAAAAAAAGTAATTGAGCAATTTTGTCCCCCTTTGTGTATTGCCATAGAATCTGAGATGACATCATAATTTGAATCTCTCTTTATAATATGAATCAACTATTCGAGGGTGAACAGTAATTCCTTTAGAAGTCAAACTAGATTGGCCAAGTAAAAGACCGCAGGTGTGTGGGGGCAGGAGTCCAAAATGTCTGGTAGGTACTCTAGAAGGGACTGCTTGAGGGTAAATGAAAAAATTATTTAGGGCTGGTATATCGACAGCAGCACTGACGGATGTAGAGGGTTTGGGGGAAAAGATAGAATTTGCCCCTAGTTTTTGTTGTAGGGGGCCTGGGGGGGTCCCATGTCTGGAGTTTCCTACAATAGGTTTTCCTTCAATATCAAATTTAGATTTACAATCTTCGGCCCAATGCATTCCTCTACGGCAGCGAGGGCAGATTCTTGGAGGTTTGTTTTATCAGTCTTCTTTGTTTTTTTTTAATTTATTTATTTATTTATTTTTAATTTTTACTTTACAATTCTGTATTGGTTTTGGCATAGATTGACATGAATCCACCACAGGTGTACATGCGTTCCCAAACATGAACCCCCCTCCCACCCCCCTCCCCACAACATCTCTCTGGGTCATCCCCACACGTCAGCCCCAAGCGTGTCATATCCTGCATCAGACATAGACTGGCATTTCGATTCTTACATGATATTATACATGTTTCAATGCCATTCTCCCAAATCATCACACCCTCTCCCTCTCCCTCTGTGTCCAAAAGTCCGCTATACACATCTGTGTCTTTTTTGCTGTCCTGCATACAGGGTCATCATTGCCATCTTCCTAAATTCCATATATATGTGTTAGTATACTGTATTGGTGTTTTTCTTTCTGGCTCACTTCACTCTGTATAATCGGCTCCAGTTTCATCCATCTCATCAGAACTGATTCTAATGTATTCTTTTTAATGGCTGAGTAATACTCCATTGTGTATATGTACCACAGCTTTCTTATCCATTCATCTACTGATGGACATCTAGGTTGTTTCCATGTCCTGTCTATTATAAACAGTGCTGCAATGAACATTGGGGTACATGTGTCTCTTTCAATTCTGGTTTCCTCTGTGTGTATGCCCAACAGTGGGATTGCTGGGTCATAAGGCATTTCTATTTGCAATTTTTTAAGGAATCTCCACACTGTTCTCCATAGTGGCTGTACTAGTTTGCATTCCCACCAACAGTGTAGGAGGGTTCCCTTCTCTCCACACCCTCTCCAGCATTTATAGCTTGCAGATTTTTGGATCACAGACATTCTGACTAGTGTGAAGTGGTACCTCATTGTGGTTTTGATTTGCATTTCTCTAATAATGAGTGATGTTGAGCATCTTTTCATGTGTTTGTTAGCCATCAGTCTTCTTTGGAAAGTCCCTTTTAAATGGTTTTTATCTCCACATGTAAAGCATCCTTCATTTCCCCTTCTAAAGACAGTAGCGATAGTCTCAGCTAGCATTTGCATCTTTTGAGTTTCTGACCCTAGATTATGACAAGCCTTCATATAATCAATAATAGTCCCAGTCTCATGAATTGGAGCTATAGCTCTTTGACATTCTTGATTTGCATTTTCATAAGCAAGTACTTTATCTAGCTGTTTCTTGGTTTCTTCTCTGATTACAGTACTGGAAATATCAGTTTCTAATATAGCTAAAAAATTAGCATAACTTTTATTAAGTTCAGTCGCTCAGTCATGTCCGACTGTTTGTGACCCCATGAACTGCTGCACACCAGGCCTCCCTGTCCATCACCAACTCCTGGAGTTCACACAAACTCATGTCCATTGAGTTGGTGATGCCATCCAGCCATTTCACCCTCTGTCATCCACTTTTCATCCTGCCCTCAATCCCTCCCAGCATCAGAGTCTTTTCCAATGAGGCAAATCTTCACCTGAGGTGGCCAAAGTACAGGACTTTCAGCTTCAGCATCATTCCTTCCAAAGAAGACCCAGGACTGATATCCTTTAAAATGGACTGGTTGGATCTCCTTGCAGTCCAAGGGACTCTCAAGAGTCTTCTCCAACACCACAGTTCAAAAGCATCAATTCTTTGGCATTCATCTTTTTTCACAGTCCAACTCTCACAACATACATGACTACTGGGAAAAATACAGCCTTGACTAGATGGACCTTTGTTGGCAAAGTAATGTCTCTGCTTTTGAATATGCTATCTAGGTTGGTCATAACTTTCCTTCCAAGGAGTAAGCATTTTATAATTTCATGGCTGCAGTCACCATCTGCAGTGATTTTGGAGCCCAAAAAGTAAGGTCTGACACTGTTTCCCCTGTTTCCTCATCTATTTGCCATGAAGTGATGGGACCAGATGCCATGATCTTACTTTTCTGAATGTTGAGATTTAAGCCAACTTTTTCACTCTCCTCTTTCACTTTCATGAAGAGGCTTTTGAGTTCCTCTTCACTTTGTGCCATAAGGGTGGTGTCATCTGCATATCTGAGGTTATTGATATTTCTCCCAGCAATCTTGATTCCAGCTTGTGTTTCTTCCAGCCTAGCATTTTTCATGATGTACTCTGCATAGAAGTTAAATAAGCAGGGTGACAATACACAGTATTGATGTACTCTTTTTCCTATTTGGAATCAGTCTGTTGTTCCATGTCCAGTTCTAACTGTTGCTTCCTGACCTGCATACAGATTTCTCAAGAGGCAGGTCAGGTGGTCTGGTATGCCCATCTCTTTCAGAATTTTCCACAGTTTATTGTGATCCACACAGTCAGGCTTTGGCATGGTCAATAAAGCAGAAACAGATGTTTTTTCTGGAACTCTCTTGCTTTTTTGATGATCCAGCTGATGTTGGCAATTTGATCTCTAGTTCCTCTGTCTTTTCTTAAACCAGCTTGAACATCTGGAAGTTCACGGTTCACGTATTGCTGAAGGCTGGCTTGGAGAATTTTGAGTATTACTTTGCTAGTGTGTGAGATGAGTGCAATTGTGCGGTAGTTTGAGCATTCTTTGGCATTGCCTCTCTTTGGGATTGGAATGGAAACTGACCTTTTCCAGGTTCTAACAAAGGAGAGACATTTGGAGTTGCACCTTTTGGCAGAGGAAGAGCATTTGGAGCAGCTTGGGCAGGGCTAGTAAAGAAATTTTGAATTATTTTATGTTGTTCTAATTGGTCCTTTTGTAAAGTTTTATCATTTAATTTATATTCATGTAATAAGTGTTCTGTATGTTGTCAAATATTGGGAGGGCTAGAATTTACCTTGAAACGACAGAATTACAACTTTAATGAGAGCCCATAGGGGCCAGAAATCTATTGGAATATTTTCTCCCTGCCTGGTGACTCGGTCAACATTTTCTTTGCCCGATGCCAAATTTCTAAGTCAAAACTGCATTTATCAGGGAACCAAGGATTACATTTAACCACTGTTTGAAAGCAAGCCTCTATTCATTGGCGCAAAACCAAAAGTCCCTGAGCTTTAAACAAATGGTGAAGTAGAGTAGAGAAATGATGGGGCTTTCCAGCCATTTGACCCGTGTCTTAGTACTTACCAACCTCAATAGGTCCCTGTCTCAATAGGCCTTGAGTCACTCTGTCCGAAATGCCACATATACCAGAGTCCCTGTTTGGGCACCACTTGTTACAGTCCTTTAATGGACCCAGACCTGGCAGTCCAGGGTCTATGATAAGAAAGTGAAAGAGAGAGCTGGAGAGAGAGGGGGAGAGAGAAAGAAAGAAAGACACAGGGACCCAAGCTCTGATGGAGCAAAGGTGCTTTAATGATCTTTCTGTGAGTATATATAGGCTGTTGTACAAGAAATTTCTTTCGACAATGATAAACATCAGAAAACCAAATGTATAGCAACCATTACCAAGGGAACAAGGGATTAATAATGGTCACAAGGTGAGGAGACAATCCATATCTGAAGAAAGAAGATTGAGGCTAAGCAGTTCTGTCATAAGGAGAATGTTTACTGAAGGAGACCCAAGCCTTTCTCACATAATGACCTCAGTCCTGGGAACAGCTGGCTGCTCCTCTGATAAGGAACAGAGGATTTATGAGAAAGAGCACGTAGGAATCCTCCTGTTAAACATTCCCAGACAGCAGGAGGAGAAGGGGGTGACAGAGGATGAGATGGTTGGTTGGCATCACCAACTCAACAGACATAACTTTGGGTAACCTCCAGGAGTTGGTGATGGACAAAGAGGCCTGGCTTGAGACAGTCCATGGGATCACAAAGAGTTGAACATGACTAAGCGGCTGAACTGAACTGAACTGAAGGTTTCAATGACTGTGTTTCCCCAAGACCCTAACACCCAGTGTGATGTGTCCAACACTATCTTCAGTTCAGTTCAGTTGCTCAGTCATGTCCGAATCTTTGTGACCCCATGAATCATAGCATGCCAGGCCTCCCTGTCCATCACCAACTCCCGGAGTTCACTCAAACTCACATCCATCGAGTCGGTGATGCCATCCAGCCATCTCATCCTCTGTCGTCCCCTTCTCCTCCTGCCCCCAATTCCTCCCAGCATCAGAGTATTTTCCAATGAGTCAACACTTCGCATGAGGTGGCCAAAGTATTGGAGTTTCAGCTTCAGCATCAGTCCTTCCAATGAACACCCAGGACTAATCTCCTTTAGGATGGACTGGTTGGATCCCCTTGCAGTCCAAGGGACTCTCAAGAGTCTTCTCCAACACCATAGTTCAAAAGCATCAATTCTTCGGTGCTCAGCTTTCTTCACAGTCCAACTCTCACATCCATACATGACCACTGGAAAAACCATAGCCTTGACTGGACGGACTTTTGTTGGCAAAGTAATATCTCTGCTTTTCAATATGCTATAGAGAATAGTCATAACTTTCCTTCCAAGGAGTAGGCATCTTTTAATTTCATTGCTGCAATCACCATCTGCAGTGATGTTGAGCCCAAAGAGTAAAGTCTGACACTTTCCACTGTTTCCCCATCTATTTATTTGTCATGAAGTGATGGAACCAGATGCCATGATCCTCATTTTCTGAATGTCGAGCTTTAAGCCAACTTTTTCACTCTCCTTTTTCACTTTCTTCAAGAGGCTTTTTAGTTCCTCTTCACTTTCTGCCATAAGGGTGGTGTCCACTGCATATCTGAGGTTATTGATATTTCTCCCGACAATCTGGATTCCAGCTTGTGCTTCTTCCAGTCTAGCGTTTCTCATGATGTACTTTGCATAGAAGTTAAATAAGCAGGGTGACAATATACAACTTTGACGTACTCCTTTTCCTATTTGGAATCAGTCTATTGTTCCATGTCCAGTTCTAACTGTTGCTTTCTGACCTGCATATAGGTTTCTCAAGGGGTAGGTCAGGTGGTCTGGTATGGCCATCTCTTTCAGAATTTTCCACAGTTTATTGTGATCCACACAGTCAAAGGCTTTGGCATAGTCAATAAAGCAGAAACAGATGTTTTTCTGGAACTCTCTTGCTTTTACCATGATCCAGCAGATGTTGGCAATTTGATCTCTGGTTCCTCTGCCTTTTCTAAAACCAGTTTGAACATGTGGAAGTTCACGGTTCATGTGTTGCTGAAGGCTGGCTTGGAGAATTTTGAGCGTTACTTTACTAGTGTGTGAGATGAGTGCAATTGTGTGGTAGTCTGAGCATTCTTTGGCGATTGGAATGAAAACTGACCTTTTCCAGTCCTGCGGCCACTGCTGAGTTTTCCAAATTTGCTGGCATACTGAGTGCAGCACTTTCACAGCATCATCTTTCAGGATTTGAAATAGCTTAACTGGAATTCCATCACCTCTGCTAGGTTTCTTCATAGTGATGCTTTCTAAGGCCCACTTGACATCACATTCCAGGTTGTCTGGCTCTAGGTGAGTGAACACACTATCATGATTATCTGGGTGATGATTTTTATTTTACAGTTCTTCTGTGTATTCCTGCCACCTCTTCTTAATATCTTTTGCTTCTGTTGGTCCATACCATTTCTGTCCTTTATCGAGCCCATCTTTGCATGAAATATTCCCTTGGTATCTCTAATTTTCTTGAAGAAATCTCTAGTCTTTCCATTATGTTGTTTTCCTCTATTTCTTTTCATTGATCATTGAGGAAGGCTTTCTTATCTCTCCTTGCTATTCTTTGGAACTCTGCATTCAAATGCTTATATCTTTCCTTTTCTCCTTTGTTTTTTGCTTCTCTTCTTTCCACAGATATTTGTAAGGCCTACCCAGACAGCCATTTTGCTTTTTTGCATTTCTTTTGCATAGGCATGGTCTTGCTCCCTGCCTCCTGTACAATTTTATGAACCGCCATCCATGGTTCATCAGGCACTCTGTCTATTAAATCTAGAGTCTTAAATCTATTTCTCATTTCCATGTATAAGCATAAGGGATTTGATTTAAGTCATACCTGAATGGTCTTTTAATTTTATGGCTGCAGTCACCATCTGCAGTGATTTTGGAGCCCAGAAAAATAAAGTCTGACACTGTTTCCACTGTTTCCTCATCTATTTCCCATGAAGTGATGGGACCAGACGCCATGATCTTCATTTTCTGAATGTTGAGATTTAAGCCAACTTTTTCACTCTCCACTTTCACTTTCATCAAGAGGATTTTTAGTTCCTCTTCACTTTGTGCCATAAGGGTGGTGTCATCTGCATATCTGAGGTTATTGATATTTCTCCCAGCAATCTTGATTCCAGCTTGTGTTTCTTCCAGCCCAGGGTTTCTCATGATGTACTCTGCATAGAAGGTAAATAAGCAGGGTGAAAATATACAGCCTTGACATACTCCTTTTCCTATTTGGAACCAGTCTATTGTTCCATGTCCAGTTCTAACTGTTGCTTCATGAAATTAAAAGACACTTACGCCTTGGAAGAAAAGTTATGACCAACCTAGATAGTATATTCAAAAGCAGAGACATTACTTTGCCGACTAAGGTCCGTCTAGTCAAGGTCAAGGCTGTGTTTTTTCCTGTGGTCATGTATGGATGTGAGTGTTGGACTGTGAAGAAGGCTGAGTGCCGAAGAATTGATGCTTTTGCACTGTGGTGGAGTGGTGGAGAAGACTCTTGAGAGTCCCTTGGACTGCAAGGAGATCCAACCAGTCCATTCTGAAGGAGATCAGCCCTAGGATTTCTTTGGAAGGAATGACGCTAAAGCTGAAACTCCAGTACTTTGGCCACCTCATGCGAAGAGTTGACTCATTGGAAAAGACTCTGATGCAGGGAGGGATTGGGGGCAGGAGGAGAAGGGGACGAGTGAGGATGAGATGGCTGGATGGCATCACGGACTCGATGGACATGAGTCTGAGTGAACTCCGGGAGTTGATGACGGACAGGGATGCCTGGCGTGCTGCGATTCATGGGGTCACAAAGAGTCGGACACGACTGAGCGACTGAACTGAACTGAACTGAATGGTCTAGTGGTTTTCCCCAGTTTCTTCAATTTAAGGTTGAATTTGGCAATAAGGAGTTCATGATTTGAGCCACAGTCAGCTCCTGGTCTTGTTTTTGCTGACTGTATGGAGCTTCTCCACCTTTGGCTGTAAAGAATATCAGTTCAGTTCAGTTCAGTTCAGTCGCTCAGTCATGTCCGACTCTTTGCGACCCCGTGAATCGCAGCACGCCAGGCCTCCCTGTCCATCACCAACCCCTGGAGCTCACTCAGACTCACATCCATCGAGTCAGTGATGCCATCCAGGCATTTCATCCTCTGCCGTCCCCTTCTCCTCCTGCCCACAATCCCTCCTAGCATCAGGGTCTTTTCCAATGAGTCAACTCTTTGCATGAGATGGCCAAAGTACTGGAGTTTCAACTTAACCTCATTCCTTCCAAAGAAATCCCAGGGCTGATCTCCTTCAGAATGGACTGGTTGAATCTCCTTGCAGTCCAAGGGACTCTCAAGAGTCTTCTCCAACACCACAGTTCAAAAGCATCAATTCTTCGGCGCTCAGCCTTCTTCACAGTCCAACTCTCACATCCATACATGACTACTGGAAAAATCATAGCCTGGACTAGATGGACCTTAGTCGGCAAAGTAATGTCTCTGCTTTTGAATAATGCTATCTAGGTTGGTCATAACTTTTCTTCCAAGGAGTAAGCGTCTTTTAATTTCATGGCTGCAATCACCATCTGCAGTGATTTTGGAGCCCAAAAGAATGAAGTCTGACACTGTTTCCACTGTCTCCACATCTATTTCCCATGAAGTGATGGAACTAGATGCCATGATCTTCGTTTTCTGAATGTTGAGCTTTAAGCCAACTTTTTCACTCTCTTCTTTCACTTTCATCAAGAGGCTTTTTAGTTCCTCTTCACTTTCTGCCATAAGGGTGGTGTCATCTGCATATCTGAGGTTATTGATGTTTCTCCCAGCAATCTTGATTCCAGCTTGTGTTTCTTCCAGCCCAGCATTTTTCATGAGGTACTCTGCATAGAAGTTAAATAAGCAGGGTGACAATATACAGCCTTGGCGTACTTCTTTTCCTATTTGGAACCAGTCTGTTGTTCCATGTCCAGTTCTAACTGTTGCTTCCTGACCTGCATACAGATTTCTCAGAGGCAGGTTAGGGTGGTCTGGAATCTGATTTCAGTGTTGACCCCATGGTGATGTCCATTTGTAGCATCTTCTCTTGTGTTGTTGGAAGAGGTTGTTTGCTATGACCAGTGTGTTCTCTTGGCCAAACTCTATTAGCCTTTACCCTGTTTCCTTTAATACTCTAAGACTAAATTTGCCTGTTACTCCAGATGTTTCTTGACTTCCTACTTTTGCATTCCAGTCCCCTATAATGCAAAGGACATCTTTTTGGTGTGTTAGTTCTAAAAGATTTTGTAGGTCTTCATAGAACAGTTCAAGTTCAGTTTCTTCAGCTTTACTGTTTGGGGCATAGGCTTGGATTACCATGATATTGAATTGTTTGCCTTGGAAATGAACAGAGATCATTCTGTCATTTTTGAGACTGCATCCAAGTACTGCATTTTGGACTCTTTTGTTGACCATGATGGCTACTCCATTTCTTCTAAGGGATTCCTTCCCTCAGTAGTAGATATAATGGTCATCTGAGTAAAATTCACCCATTCCAGTCCATTTTAGTTTGCTGATTTCCTAGAATGTTGACTTTCACTCTTGCCATCTCCTGTTTGACCACTTTCAATTTGCCTTGATTCATGGACCTGACACTCTTGGTTCCTATGCAATATTGCTCTTTACAGCATCCTTGGGCCTTTGCGAGAGAATTAGATCATTAGGTGTCTCATGAGTAAGAATAATGCACTTAGAAAAGAGACCCTAAAGAGCTCCCTTGCTCCCCCTGAGCATGTGAGGTTTCAGCTAGAAGTCTGTGATCCAGAAGAGGACCTTCAACTGACAAAGCTGACACCTTGATCTCAAAATTTCAGTTTCTAGAACTGTAAGAAATACATTTCTGTTGTTTATAAGCTATCCAGTCTGTTTTTTTGTTATAGCAGCCTGAAGAGACAAAGACAGGTTTTAAGAGCATGGTGGTGGTTTAGTTGCTAAGTCATGTCTACCTCTTTGTGACCCCATGAACTATATTCCACTAGGCTTCTCGGTCCAGGGGATTTCCTGGGTGAAAATTCTGGTATGCTTCTTTAATCTGAGGATTACTCTCTCTATCATCTATATTGGAAAGTTCTTAGCTAAAATCTTTCTGAATATTTTTTCTTCTTTGTTTTCCCTATTCCCTCCTCTAGGATTCCTATCAGAGTCTCATATGACTTCATTATCCTACCCTCTCTCTATATATAATATTCACATCAACTCTACACACATTTTGCCTCTACCTTAAAATATATCCAAAATTTTGTTACTTATATTTTTTTCTTCTCTACCCTGGTCCTAATCATCATCTCTCCTTTAGATTTCTGAGATCGCCTTCTAATCGCCCTCTTTATTCCTCCATTTTTCCCCTTACAGGTTACTCTCAAAATAGTGGCCAGAAAAGTCCTGGTAGAAATGTTTTTCAGATCATGTAATGCCTACTCAAAACCCTCCAGTGGCCTCTCAGTCCCCTCCAAGCAAAAGTTGGCTTTACATTGGAGGATAGAAGGTGTTTTTCTCTTTTTTTTTTTTTTTTTAAATAAGGGCAGCCTTTCCAGGACCTCACTCTGCCCTGTCCTAGGCTCTTACACAGTTTCCACATGTCCACCTTTATCATATTGTTTTAAATGCCCTCTGTGTTTCTAGCAAGTGAGAATTTTCACTTCTTTCTTTTGAACTCAGATGCTTCTTTCTTTCTTTCTTTTTTGGTCATGTTGTATTTAGTATTTCTTTTTATTAGTAATAGGGCACTTTCTCTTAGCTCAACTCACCATAATGTGGTTAAAAGATATCCATTACCGATTTTTAGTTAAAAAAAAAAAAGTAGTAGAAATAAATTCTAAAAGAATTTTAAATATAAACCTTATCATATTGAAATAAGTATCAATTTAAAATACAGTTTATGGAGCTTGTAGTATGGAGTCCTAGATGTTCTATTGTCTACTCAAGTCAATTATTTAAGTATCTCTGCCTTTATTTCACTACATATAAAATAAGGATAGCAGTAGCACCTATATTTTAGAGTTCTCTGAACATTAAATTGTTTTGATACTCTTAGAGATTTTTGAAGAGCATCAGGCATGCCATTAAGTGCTTCTGAGACTTCATCTTCTTCAGTAACACTGTAATTAAGTACTGTATATGGGATCAAATCCAATTGTTTTGTGAACCACTCACAGTTAGATTCTTTTTGCATTCTTAAAGTCCACAAGGTTTGGCAAATAATTCATATTCCTAAAATACTTTTTGATTAAAAGCTGTTTAATATATATATTATTACACATATTGAATATTAAAAGCTCCTATATATATATATATATAAAAATTCAGTTACTCAAGTCATTCTATTCTAGTTTCCAGGGTTAATAATTTATTTTTAATAAAATAATATTTTTTTGTTCTTGCTGTTGTTGTTGTTCAGTTGCTAAGTTGTGTCCAGCCCTTACAACCCTATGGACATTAGCACACCAAGCTCCTCTGTCCTCCACTATGTCCCAGAGTTTGTTCACATTCATGTCTGTTGAGTCCGTGATGCTATCTAACCATCTTATTCTCTGCTTCCCACTTCTCTTCCTGCCTTCAGTCTTTCCCAGGATCAGGGTCTTCTCCAATGAGTCGGCTCTTCTCATCAGGTGGTCAAAGTATTGGAGCTTCAGCTTCAGCATCAATCCTCCCAATGAATATTCAGGACTGATTTCCTTTAGGATTGACTGGTTTGATCTCCTTTCAGTCCAAGGGACTCTCAAGAGTCTTATCCAGCTTCACAATTTGAAAGCATCAATTCTTCAGCACTCAGCCTTCTTAAAGGTCCAACTTTCACTTCTATACATGACTACTGGAAAAACCTTAATAATAAAATAAAAAATAAAATAAAAAGATAATGAATATAATAAGTAATAATACCTTCTTCAACAAATTACCTGTGAGGTTCTACAGCAAACCTGAATAAGAATCACATTTGAAACTTCAATAACTACATTCTTATGGGAATAATATTATTCTGATAAACATTTAAATCAATTAAATATAACAAAAGTATAATTTTGATATATACTTTTTACAAATAGAAAATCAGATTTTTAAAAATTGGAAGATGCATCAGATACAATAAGTATTAATAATAATCACTGTATCTGTGGCTGTGTTCCAAAACTGGACTGTGGGATGATTGCATGAATCTGGAAGTGTACTGAAATGACTTAAGGATCACTTTAAGGATGATCCTTAAAATGGTGGATTTTATGGTATATAAATTGTACCTCAATAAAGCTATTTTCTGAAAAGGAAAAAATAAAATCCTGTTATTAACAATAAAAATTAGAACGTGTGGGGGGTAATGGTGACAAAAATAAGACACATCAACTTTCTCATTTTTATAGATAAATGTTGAATAGACAAGACTGATTTTTTTAATTGTTTTGACTATAATTCACAATAACATGCATGTTTTTCAATATTATCTGGCAAAAACACACATCTTTCTTATTCAGCATCTTGCTATATTTAATTGTGAGGTAAAATGAGTTTTTAATGTGGGTAGCAGCTAAGACTTGAAATACAGTACACTAAATTGGGTTTATGACCCACTAATGTGTTGTGACCCACATTTTAAAGATTAATGACTTTGACCTTGTGTTTTCTTGATTTTTATAATTAAGATGTTGGTTCAATTATTACTTTATAAACACATCTTGGAAATAAAAATTTTTATACAGATGTATAAGATCCACAGTCTAAAAAAAATATACTTAAAAACAAAATATACATATGTATGCATGTAAGAGAAATGTATCAGCAAGGCAACACACAGAAAATAAAAATGGAAAACATAAATCAGAATTTAACAATAAAAAGTTTGTTCAAAATAGATGAAAACAGGTTAAACATTATAATTATAATGCAAATAATCTAAAACTAGGTCTAAGCAATCTTATCATGTGCTGTTAAAAATAACAAAAATCAATATGTTTATAATGATAAGTTTGGTAGAGACATAATAGAAAAATAAAAATATGGTTTAATATATCAAAATCTACTAGCATTCCAGAGAAAATTCAGTTTAAAAGGCAAAAGATATTTTGTTTAAAGAGTATAATTCAATAAGAAACTGATAAAATGTTTGCAAGGCATTTGATTAGTAAGAACTTTGTAATACTTTTATAACCATTTATGAGATGCTTCTATAAATCAATATTGTATCATTTATCTATTGCTCTGCAAATTATTCAAAATGTAGCTGTGAAATCAACCAATATGTGTTATCTCAGTGTCTGTGGGTCAAGAATTCAGTAGCAGCTTAGCTGGTGGGTCTGGCTCACAGTCTCCAGATTACAGTCAAGATGGTGGCTCAGGGGGGCTGCGGTCACTTAAAAACTTGACTGGCAGTGAGGAGTCATTGCCCAGATTGCCCATTCACAGGCCTCAGTGCACTCCCAGATGAGCCTCTCCATGGGACTGCTTGAGGGTCTGCACAGCAATGGCAGCTGATTTCCCCCAGACAGAGCAATCTAACACAGAGAGCATGTTTGTGTGTTCTGTAACAAATCCTTGGGGATCATATGCAGTCACTCTGACACATTCTACCAAACACAAAGACTCTGAAACAAGGTAGAAGGAGACTACGTAAAGGCCTGGAGATTTGGAAGCAGAAATTGTTGTAGCTCAACTTGGAGGCTGGCAACCATAAGTTTAAAAACAAAAAGACACTGCCCCAAATGCACAAAGGCTACAAGCTTCAAAACACAAAGAGATACAAAAATTAAACAAACAAAAACTCCCTAATGATTTTTAAAAATAAATACTGTAAATAATATCTGCCAGATGGTAAAAAAAAAAAAAAAAGATTATGTCTGAAAAATCAAGTGTTGAGAATTAGGAGCAACAGAACCTTTACCTTTCTGTGCTGCTGTGCTGTCCTTAGTCACTCAGTCGTGTCCAATTCTTTGCAACCCCATGGACCATCTAGTCCATGGAACTCTCCAGGCCAGAATACTGGAGTGGGTAACCTTTCCCTTCTCCAGGAGATCTTCCCAACCCAGGGATCAAACCGAGGTCTCCCACACTGCAGGTGTATTCTTTACAAGCTAAGCTGTAAGGGAAGCCCAAGAATACTGGAGTGGGTAACCTATCCCTTCTCTAGCAGATCTTTCCGACCCAGGAAGTGAACTGGAGTCTTCTGCATTGCAGGTGGATTCATTATCAGTTGAGCTATCAGGAAAGCCAGTATTATCTACTAAAGTTCTGAATGTCCTAATATCCAGTAATACTGCTTCATAGAATTTCTTGCTCTACCCTATATAAATTCTTGCATATACACAACAGAGGATATGTCCAAGTATGTTTTTAGCCACGTTTTAGCCATGTTTTTAGATTTATAATTGAAAAAAAGCTAGAAATATGATCATTTGCACTTGTTTAGTCATCTCTCAGTTTATAGAATGGTGAAACATCAAAATTTTATTTTCCTAGTTCTTTATTTCTCAAACGTACTATTATGAGTTATATCAGAAACAAAAAAACCCAATGGCTAAAACAAAACAAGCCTAAAAATAAATTAATAAAAATAAAATAATATGAGCCTAGAAATAAAGTGAGTGAAGGAAGAAAGGACTGGAAATAAGTGTTTAATATGAAGCGTTTCAGAGACAATACAGACAATGCTATCCCTTAGCCTCTGATCCCAGGCTAAAATGTAAGGAAAAGGACCAAGTTTAAACCGAACTTCTTAGAGCTGGGGTAGCAACCATGACCTTTGTCAGTGTCAGTTCTGGGGAATTAAAGGGCAAGATTGAAGTGCAGTTTTCTGATGGCCCTGGGCCTAATGATGGAGTCGATACTAAACAGTAGAACTGGGGCAGTCCTAAGATGGTGGAGGAATAGGACGGGGAGACCACTTTCTCCTCCACAAATTCATCAAAAGAACATTTAAATGCTGAGTAAATTCCACAAAACAACTTCTGAATGCTGGCAGAGGACATCAGGCACCCAGAAAAGCAGCCCATTGTCGTCAAAAGGAGGTAGGAAAACATATAAAAGGCAAAAAAAGAGACAAAAGATGTACGGATGGAGCTCCGTCCTGGGAAGGGAGTCTTAAAAAGAGAGAAGTTTCCAAACACCAGGAAACACTCTCACTGCTGAGTCTGAGGCAAGCCTTGGAAGCACAGAGGGCAACATAACAGAGAGGAAAAATAAATAAATAATTAAACCCCACAGATTATGAGCCCAATAGTAACTCCCCCAGCGGAGAAGCAGCACAGACGCCTGCACCTGCCACTAGCAAGCGGGGGCTGGGCAGGGAGGCTCGGGCTGCATTGCTTAGAGTAAGGATCTGGCCTGAATGCCCTGAGGGCACTCTGAGTGAACTAACTAGGGCTAGCAAGCCAGACTGTGGGATAGCTACTACGCGAAAAGCCCTAAGACACCACCAGGCCTACGCACAGAACAAAGGCCTGAACAGAACTGCTGCTAAGTCACTTCAGTCGTGTCCGACTCTGTGTGACCCCATAGACGGCAGCCCACCAGGCTCCGCCATCCGTGGGATTCTCCAGGCAAGAACACTAGAGTCGTTGCCATTTCCTTCTCCAATGCATGAAAGTGAACAGAACTAGCCAGCTGCAAACCATCCCCCTCTGGTGACAGGCAGCCAGAGCCAGAAGGGAGCAATTGCAGCCCCAGAGAGACATTATCTACCAAACTGCAAGCACGCTGGTTTGCTAACTAAGACTTCTTGGGGTTCTGGACAGTCAACATCCGCCTGAGAAGGTGCACCAGTTGTACACCCAGAAAACCGAGCAGCTGGGACAGGGGAGGCAATAAGTTGCAGCTACCACGTTCACCAAACACCTCATCACCTGAGCTGCTCGGACCTGGGAAGAGCACAAAATGCAGGCCCAACCGAGTCTGCACCTCTGAGGACTACCCGAGTGCCTGAGCCTGAGCGGCTTAGACCTGGGAGGTGCATGCAGCCCAGGGCCAGCCTCAGACGGTTCCCGGCAGAGCAACCTAGAGCCTGAGCAGTGTAGACAGGGAGGGCACCATGAGCGGGGGCAGGCCCAGTGTGGCTGAGGCACTGCGAGCACACACCAGTGTTATTTGTTTGCAGTGTCCCTCCCTCCTCACAGTGCGACTGAACAAGTGAGCCTAAAAAAAGGATCCACCACCCCCCTCCCTTTGTGTCAGGGCAGAAATCAGACACTGAAGAGACCAGCAAACAGAAGAAGCTAAAACAGAGGGAACCGCCTTGGCAGTGAGAGTGCAGTAGATTAAAACTCTGTTGTTAGTACCGACTACATAGGAAGGGGCCTATAGATCTTGAGAAATTTAAGTCAGACCAAGGAATTATCCAAAAATGAACTGGCCCCACAATACCCACAACAACACTCGAGAAAGTCCTAGATATATTTTTATTATTTTTATGATCATTCTTTTTTTTAAATTTTTAATTCCTCTATTACTCCTTTAATTTTCACTTTTATAACCTACTATTACTTTGCAAAAAAAAAAGACCCTATTTTTAAAGCAAACTTCATATATATAGATTTTTTAAAATAATTTTTGTGACTTTTTTTTCTTTCTTTCTTTGTTTTTCTTCTTTTCTTTAATATTGTATTTTTGAATTCCAAACTCTACTTGCTTTTTGGTATTTGTTATCACTTTTGTACCTTTAAGAACCCAATCTTCAGTACCCAGTTTTACTTTGGAGCGAGATTACTGGCTTGACTGCTCTCTCTCCCTTTGGACTCTCCTTTTTCTCCACCAGGTCGCCTGTGTCTCCTCCCTACCCCCCTCTTCTCTACCCAACTCTGTGAATCTCTGTGTGTTCTAGATGGTGGAGAACACTTAGGGAACTGATTACTGGCAGAATCTGTCTCTCCTTTTGATTCCCCCCTTTTATCCTCCTGGCCATCTCTGTCTCCTTCCTCCCTCTTCTCTTCTCTGTATAACTCCATGAACATCTCTGAGTGGTCCAGTTGTGGAGTGCACATAAGGAAGTGATTACTGGCTAGCTTGCTCTCTCCTCTATTGATTCCATCTCATCTCATTCAGGTCACCTCTAACTCCCTCCTCCCTCTTCTCTTCTCCATGTAACTCTGTGAACCTCTCTGGGTGTCCCTCACTGTGGAGAAACTTTTCATCTTTAACCTAGATGTTTTAACAATGATACTGTACAGAAGGAGAGGTCTTGAGACTACTGTAAAAATAAGACTGAAAACCAGAAGCAGGAGGCTTAAGTCCAAATCCTGAGACATCAGAGAACTCCTGACTCCAGGGAATATTAATTGACAGGACCTCATCAAACGCCTCCATACCTACACTGAAACCAAGCACCACCCAAGGGCCAACAAGTTCTAGAGAAAGACATACCACACAAATTCTCCAGCAATACAGGAACACAGTCCTGAGCTCCAATATACAGGCTGACCAAAGTTACTCCAAAACAATTGACATCTCATAACTCATTACTGGACACTTCATTGCACTCCAGAGAGAAGAAATCCAGCTCCACCCACCAGAACACCAACACAAGCTTCCCTAACCAAGAAACCTTGACAAGCCACCTGTACAATCCCACCCACAGTGAGGAAACTCCACAATAAAGAGAACTCCACAAACTGCCAGAATACAGAAAGGACACCCCAAACTCAGCAATATAAACAAGATGAAGAGACAGAGGAATACCCAGCAGGTAAAGGAACAGGAGAAATGCCCACCAAACCAAACAAAAGTGGAAGAGATAGGGAATCTACCTGAGAAAGAATTCCAAATAATGATAGTGAAAATGATCCAAAATCTTGAAATCAAAATGGAATCACAGATAAATAGCCTGGAGACAAGGATTGAGAAGATGCAAGAAAGGTTTAACAAGGACCTAGAAGAAATAAAAAAGAGTCAATATATAATGAATAATGCAAAAAATGAGGTCAGAAACACTCTGGAGGCAACAAATAGTAGAATAACGGAGGCAGAAGATAGGATTAGTGAAGTAAAAGATAGAATGGTAGAAATAAATTAATCAGAGAGGAAAAAAGAAAAATGAATTGAAAGAAATGAGGACAATCTCAGAGACCTCCAGGACAGTGTTAAATGCCCCAACATTCGAATCATAGGAGTCCAAGAAGAAGAAGACAAAAAGAAAGACCATGAGAAAATACTTGAGGAGATAATAGTTGAAAACTTCCCTAAAATGGGGAAGGAAATAATCACCCAGGTCCAAGAGACCCAGAGAGTCCCAAACAGGATAAACCCAAGGTGAAACACCCCAAGACACATATTAATCAAATTAACAAAGATCAAACACAAAGAACAAATATTAAAAGCAGCAAGGGAAAAACAAGAAATAACACACAAGGGGATTCCCATAAGGATAACAGCTGATCTCTCAATAGAAACTCTTCAGGCCAGGAAGGAATTGCAAGACATACTTAAAGTGATGAAAGAAAATAACCTACAGCCCAGATTACTGTACCCAGCAAGGATCTCATTCAAATGTGAAGGAGAAATCAAAAGCTTTACAGACAAGCAAAAACTGAGAGAATTCAGCACCACCAAACCAGCCCTCCAACAAATGCTAAAGGATCTTCTCTAGACAAGAAACACAAAAAGGGTGTATAAACTCAAACCCAAAACAATAAAGTAAATGGCAATAGGATCATACTTATCAATAATTACCTTAAACATAAATGGGTTGAATGCCCCAACCAAAAGACAAAAACTGGCTGAATGGATACAAAAACAAGACCCCTACATATGTTGTTTACAAGAGACTCAAAACAGGGGACACATACAGACTGAAAGTGAAGGGCTGGAAAAAGATATTCCACGCAAATAGAGCCCAAAGAAAGCAGGAGTAGCAATACTCATATCAGATAAAATAGACTTTAAAACAAGGCTGTGAAAAGAGATGAAGAACACTACATAATGATCAAAGGATCAATCCAAGAAGAAGATATAACAATTATAAATATATATGCACCCATCACAGGAGTGCCACAATATGTAAGACAAACGCTAACAAGTATGAAAGGGGAAATTAACAATAACACAATAATAGCGGGAGACTTTAATACCCCACTCACACCTATGGATAGATCAACTAAACAGAGTATTAACAAGGAAGCACAAACTTTAAACGATACAATAGATCAGTTAGACATAATTGATGTCTATATGACATAATTTCACCCCCAAACAATGAATTTCACATTTTTCTCAAGTGCACACAGAACCTTCTCCAGGATAGATCACACCCTGGGCCATAAGTCTAGCCTTGGTAAATTCAAAAAAAATTGAAATAATTCCAAGCATCTTTTCTGACCACAATGCAGTAAGATTAGATCTCAATTACAGGGGAAAAATTATTAAAAATTCCAACTTATGGAGGCTGAACATCACGCTGCTGAATAACCAACAAATCATAGAAGAAATCAAAAAAGAAATCAAAATATGCATAGAAATGAATGAAAATGAAAACACAACAACCCAAAACCTGTGGGACACTGTAAAAGCAGTGCTAAGTGGAAAGTTCATAGCAATACAGGCATACCTCAAGAAACAAGAAAAAAGTCATATAAATAACCTAACTCTACACCTAAAGCAACGAGAAAGGGAAGAAATGAAGAACCCCAGGGTTAGTAGAAGGAAAGAAATCTTAAAAATTAGGGCAGAAATAAATGCAAAAGAAACAAAAGAGAACATAGCAAAAACCAACAAAACCAAAAGCTGGTTCTTGGAAAGGATAAATAAAATTGACAAACCATTAGCAAGACTCATCAAGAAACAAAGGGAGAAAAATCAAATCAATACAATTAGAAATGAAAATGGAGAGATCAAAACAGACAACATGGAAATACAAAGGATCATAAGAGACTCCTATCAGCAATTATATGCCAATAAAATGGACAACGTGGAAGAAATGGACAAATTCTTAGAAAAGTACAATTTTCCAAAACTGAACCAGGAAGAAATGGAAATCTTAACAGACCCATTACAAGCACAGAAATTGAAACTGTAATCAGAAATCTTCCAGCAAACAAAAGCTCGGGTCCAGATGGCTTCACAGCTGAATTCTACCAAAAATTTAGAGAAGAGCTAACACCTATCCTACTCAAACTCTTCCAGAAAATTGCAGAGGAAGGTAAACTTCCAAACTCATTCTATGAGGCCACCATCACCCTAATACCAAAACCTGACAAAGATGCCACAAAAAAAGAAAACTACAGGCCAATATCACTGATGAACATAGATGCAAAAATCCTCAACCAAATTCTAGCAATCAGAATCCAACAACACATTAAAAAGATCATACACCATGATCAAGTGGGCTTTATCCCAGGGATGCAAGGATTCTTCAATATCCACAAATCAATCAATGTAATATACCACATTAACAAATTGAAAAATAAAAGCCATATGATTATCTCAATAGATGCAGAGAAAGCCTTTGACAAAATTCAACATCCATTTATGAGAAAAACTCTTCAGAAAGCAGGAATAGAAGGAAAATTCTTCAACATAATAAAAGCTATATATGACAAACCCACAACAAACATTATCCTAAATGGTGAAAAATTGAAAGTATTTCCCCTAAAGTTAGGAATAAGAGAAGAGTGCCCACTTTCACCACTACTATTCAACATAGTTTTGGAAGTTTCGGCCATAGCAATCAGAGCAGAAAAAGAAATAAAAGAATCTAAATTGGAAAAGAAGAAGTAAAACTCTCACTGTTTGCAGATGACATGATCCTCTACATAGAAAACCCTAAAGACTCCGCCAGAAAATTACTAGAGCTAATCAATGAATATAGTAAAGTTGCAGGATATAAAATCAACACACAGAAATCCCTTGCATTCCTATACACTAATAATGAGAAAACAGAAAGAGAAATTAAGGAAACAATTCCATTCACCATTGCAACGAAAAGAATAAAATACTTAGGAATATACCTACCTAAAGAAACTAAAGGCCTATATATAGAAAACTATAAAACACTGGTGAAAGAAATCAAAGAGAACACTAATAGATGCAGAAATATACCATGTTCATGGATCAGAAGAATCAATACAGTGAAAATGAGTATACTACCCAAAGCAATCTATAGATTCAATGCAATCCCTATTAAGCTACCAATGGTATTTTCCACAGAGCCAGAACAAATAATTTCACAATCTGTATGGAAATACAAAAAACCTCGAATAGCCAAAGCAGTCTTGAGAAAGAAGAACGGAACTAGAGGAATCAACTTGCCTGACTTCAGGCTCTACTACAAAGCCACAGTCATCAGGACAGTATGGTACCTGCACAAAGACAGAAATATAGATCAATGGAACAAAATAGAAACCCCAGAGATAAATCCACACACCTATGGACACCTTATCTTTGACAAAGGAGGCAAGAATATACAGTGGATTAAAGACAATCTCTTTAACAAGTGGTGCTGGGAAAACTGGTCAACCACTTGTAAAAGAATGAAACTAGAACACTTTCTAACACCATACACAAAAATAAACTCAAAATAGATTAAAAATCTAAATGTAAGACCAGAAACGATAAAACTCCTAGAGGAGAACATAGGCAAAACACTCTCCGACATAAATCACAGCAGGATCCTCAATGACTTACCTCCCAGAATATTGGAAATAAAAGCAAAAATAAAAAATAGGAGCTAATTAAAATTAAAAGCTTCTGCACAACAAAGGAAACTATAAGCAAGGTGAAAAGACAACCTTCGGAATGGGAGAAAATAATAGCAAATGAAGCAACTGACAAACAACTAATCTCAAAAATATACAAGCAGCTCCTGCAGCTCAATTCCAGAAAAATAAACGACCCAGTCAAAACATGGGCCAAAGAACTAAATAGACATTTCTCCAAAGAAGACATACAGATGGCTAACAAACACATGAAAAGATGCTCAACATCACTCATTATCAGAGAAATGCAAATCAAGACCACAATGAGGTACCATTTCACACCAGTCAGAATGGCTGCAGTCCAAAAGTCTACAAGTAATAAGCCCTGGAGAGGGTGTGGAGAAAACGGAACCTTCTTACACTGTTGGTGGAAATGCAAACTAATACAGCCACTATGGAGAACACTGTGGAGATTCCTTAAAAAACTGGAAATAGAACTGCCTTATGACCCAGCAATCCCACTGCTGGGCATACACACTGAGGAAACCAGAATTGAAAGAGACGCGTGTACCCCAATATTCATCGCAGCACTGTTTATAATAGCTAGGACATGGAAGCAACCTAGATGTCCATCAGCAGATGAATGGATAAGAAAGCTGTGGTACATATACACAATGGAGTATTACTCAGCCAGTAAAAAGAATACATTTGAATCAGTTCTAATGAGGTGGATGAAACTGGAGCCGATTATACAGAGTGAAGTAAGCCAGAAAGAAAAACACCAATACAATATACTAACACATATATATGGAATTTAGAAAGAAGGTAACGATAACCCTGTATGCGAGACAGCAAAAAAAGACACAGATGTATAGAACAGTCTTTTGGACTCTGTGGGAGAGGGAGAGGGTGGGATAACTTGGGAGAATGGCATTGAAACATGTATAATATCATATATGAAACGAATCGCCAGTCCAGGTTCGATGCATGATACTGGATGCTTGGGGCTGGTGCACTGGGACAACCCAGAGGGATGGTACGGAGAGGGAGGAGGAAGGGAGCTTCAGGATGGGGAACATGTGTATACCTGTGGCGGATTCATGCCAATACAGTATTGTAAAGTAATTAACCTCCAATTAAAATAAATAAATTTATATTGAAAAAAAGTAAACAATAGAACTTTCCCAGAAGGTGCATTATTTCCAAAGCTTATGATTCTCTGGAGCTATTTTGACTTAGACTTCCTGGAATTTAGAATACACACAGCCATTATTCCAAAAATAATTTTCAAAAGCCTCAGAGGCTTATAAAAGGTAGTACCTTTCAGGTACCACACGTCTGTTGCTGCCATTGTGTACTGACTGGATGGGAAGCAGTGGTCAGTGATGGAGGGACAGAGGCTGTGAGATATGTTTGGCCATGTCATCCTTTCTCAGCAGCCTCACTTCCCAGGCCTTTTTCCATGGTCTCTGCCCCATGCCACCTTCCCTGGCAAGGCCCCAAGGAGGTTCAGCCAATAGAGCACCTGCTCTGTGTAATGCTGGCCTAGCCTCCTGGATGCTCTTGGCATGGACACACTGGCTCATGAGTGAACATCAGGCTCTGGCATGACTTGGCATTACAGGATGCCAGGCTCAGGTCCTCTCTGTGTCATGGCCACCTGTGTCCAAGACTAGGATTGCTTCCATCTTTTGAAGGACAGTGGGCATTTTCCACTACTTGTCAGAGTGAGCCCTAAGTTTCCACTTTTCTATAGTTTCTCTAGGGATGTATATCTTGTTTCAGATATGTTCTTCAAAATAAATCTGCTTGGAATCTAACAGTGGATATAAACAGTCAGCCTCATGATTATAGTACATGGTAGTGATCATCTAAAATCATAACTAACACTTGTAGAGCCTCTGTTCTAGTCATTTCTATAAGGGCTTACATAAATCAGATCAGTTAAGCCATAAAAAAGTATCCTATTTTATAGATGAGAAACAAAAGGCACAGAACAACCTAACCTCTGAGTTTCTGCTCTTACATCTTACTTGAGATTACATTGAGTGCTAGGGAAGCACAGACAAGGTACATTAATGCCTGCTTCAGAAGCTGGAAGAAGGAAATACAAATAGCAGCATTTGAACAGCATCATTCAGTCATTCAGCTCTTCTGATTGGCTGGACAGAGACCCTCTCCTTTCTCACTCATTACTCCCACTGATGCACTCTTAAAAAAAATAATCTCCTTGTAGATAAAAAGGCTGCTCTTATATGACAAAGGTAGGATGACCTGTACTCTCCAAATTAGCCCTTATTGTCCATTTACAGAAAAATGGGGCAGGAAGTTCTCAATACAAGAATGTTGTACATGATAGAAGCTCAAAAACCTCAGTCTCAGTTAAATACGTTCACTGTGTCTAGACTCAGCTCTCTCTCCATGTTGAACATTACCTATGAGATTAACCACAACACATCAACAACACCAAAAATTATAATAATTCTTTGCTTATTGACCACTTACTGTGAGCCAAGTGCCAAGCACTTTATATGAATGATATCTTTAAATCCTCAAAACAATAGAGTCAATAGGGTTTGATTATTATAAGTTTACAGATGAACAGTCTTAACTAAGAGAACAAGTGATTTGCTTTACATCACACAGAGAGGAAATGGTACATCTCCTCTGGGTTGTGAGTCCCATCTCCAAAGCCTTTCCTCATGACCATTTCATTTCCTCCCTCCTTTTGCCCCTTCCACTGACTCCAGCACTCCTTGTTTGAGGGCATCATGCCTGGGGCCAGCCTTCCACTTCAAGGAAGCCATCATTCTTGCATACATGGATCCTTTGAGCCTTAGGGCAGCCAATTCAGATAAACTGCAATCCCAAAGGAAGGCACAAATGTATTTTGTGCAAATTGGCTCCCAAGCATTTCCCAAGTAGGTGATTACATTGATTTCACTGGGGTTTTATTTCTTGTGGCTTTTCACTTGAAGTTTTCCCAGTTTTCCAGGAAAACAAGTCTTCCAAATAACTAAATAAATACCTCAAAGGAAAAGCATTATAAACACCTTCAAACACCAGCAATGGGCATGTGTGGAGCTCTGAACATCTATAAGCTGAAGTCTCACGTCTTCAGCATCAAGGCTTTTCCATCAACTCTACTCGTGACCTGCAAGTCCAAGGTCCAGGAATGCTGATGTATTTCACACTCACCTCAAATAATGGGCATTTTCTCTCTTGTGTAAGTTTTTCTTGCTGTGCCCTCTATTTAGAGTGACTTTCTCCTTTTTTGTACATCTTCTGTCTGCCTGAACCAACTCATTTTTAAAGACCAGCTTAAATTCATCCCCCTTTATGGTACCTCTATCAATAGTCCCATTTTGAAACTGCTTTCTATTTCACAGAACCATTGCGTTTTGTGTAAGCCTCTTTTTTACCCTTGTAACCCTGGGATATTTGTACTGCTCTAGAGTTATTTATAAGCATGCCTGTATGTCTCACTGGATTTTAATGTCCTTATATGAATCTCTGTGTGTGTGTGTCTTCCCATTTATGATTTTACTCCAGGACTCTCCCCTTCTACAGTTTCTACTACACAGTAGAGGCTTAAAATAGATTCGTTGAATCAAAGAATGAATGAATGAAATTTTCTCCCCACTGACCCTTATTACGGTTAAGAACATAAATCTTGCTTAACAAATTGGCTAAAAGATGAAAAATTTCACACACACACACACACACACACACTCACTCACACAGAAGGAAAGAACGGAAGTAAGGAGGGAAGAGTGATATTGATATGAATGCATGCAGCTGCTCTTTAGATCACTGCTATTTGATGATTGGCAGATATGGGGCACTGTTCTAAATACTTTACCCATATTAGCTCATTTAATCCTTACAAAACCCTAAAAGATAGAGACTATTAATATTCAGTGTGCAGATGAGAAAATTGAGTTGCAAACAGGTTACTAGTTTTTCCAAAGAAGATGATGGAGTGAGTGGAGGCCTGCATGTTACACTCACTGTTGATCCCTAGCATACTAAATGTATAAACGTTTAGTTAAAATGCTGATAAACAGAAAAGAAGTACTATTTACAATACATTTGATTTCTTATTCTTGCCACAGGAAGCCTGCTTGAGGCCCTTGACTCTTGTTAATCTCTGTCATCCACCATCACCCAAAACAAATAAAGACTCATTATAATAGTATAACAGAGAAAAGTAACAACAGAGTTAATAAGGAAGATGGGCTTCCCTGATGGCTCAGCTGGTAAAGAATCCACCTGCAATGCAGGAGACCTGGGTCGGGAAGATCCTCTGGAGAAAGGAACGGCTACCCACTCCAGTATTCCAGCCTGGAGAATTACATGGACTGTATAGTCCATGGGGTCACAAAAAGTCAGACACGACTGAGCAACTTTCACTTTACTTAATAAGGAAGACACTTCAAGGTACCTCTATTAAAGCAGACTCGGGGACTGGCTTTATATCCTACCGTGTATGATTTAGCTTCAAAGGAATATGATTGAACTCACTCAATGGATGCTTATATTTGTTTAAAAGTATCAATTTTCTTTTCTAGGCTGAACTGAGTTTTTTTTTTTTTAATTATCAGGCTTTCCTTTTGGATAGTTTAAGAAATATCACTTTTTAAGCCAGAAAAAAGACAAAAACCAACAACTGATTATTTCGGTCTTGACTTGAGCTCCCTAGAGAGAATAAAGAAATTGTAATTACATGCTTAATTCAGAATAAAAGAATTATGACTGCCTAATTCCACCAGTACTTAGGAGAAGTCTTCTTTTCTTCTGCATCTTTCTTTGAGTCCCTCTTTATCCCACACACAGGAGCCCTCAGACTCTTTCAGTGTTCTGAGCTGAGAGACATTCTGCTTTAGGGACATTCTGAACGCACTATACAAATAGCTTTACTTTTACCATATGTGGTAGCTTGTCTCAAAGATGATCCCCAGTGACCTCTGCCTCATAGTATTTTTGCTCTTGTATAGCCATTCTCCTACACACTTACTAGGGCTGATTTTGTAAGCATTAGGATATCATGGAAACGGTAGCTGGTGACTTCTAAGGCTAGGTCATCAAAGACACAGTGGCTAACTTCTTGCTCTCTTTCGGTCACTTGTTCTGGCAGAAGCCAGCTGCCATGTGGTGAGGACGCTCAAGCAGCCCGCTGGAGAGGCCAGCATGGCAAGAGACTGAGCCGCCTGCCATCAGCCAGTAAAGCAGCCAAAGCCTCATGCCAACAGCCATGTGAGTGGGCTCTCTTGGAACTGGATTTTCCCATCCCAGTCAAGTCTTCAGATGCCTGCATCCCTGGCCAACATCATAGCTGTAATCTCATTGAAGATCCAAGACAGAACCATCCAGAGGAGCTGTTCCTAAATTCCTGATCTATGGAAACTGCAATAATAAATGTTTATTTTTAAGCCACTACATTTTGAAATACTTTGTTACACAGCAATAGGTAACTAATTTCAGAATTGATGATACATTTTTTTCCAATGTCTTTTTACCCATTACCACATGTTTTTGTCTTCCCAAGAAGTCTTGATGAAAATGCTTTTATAGTATTGATAGATCAAGGTTAAAAATAATCACATAGCTATGAAGTGCCTGAATTTTCCTTGAACCCAGATCTGTCTGCTTTCAAATTCCAGTTTCTCAAACAGTATACTGAAGCATCTCCTAATGCCTTGTTGTTGCTACTGTTGTTATTATTGTTGTTGTTCAGTTGCTAAGTCATACCCAACTCTTTGCAACCTCATGGACTGCAGCACACCAGGCTTCCCTTGTCCTCCACTATCTCCCGGAGCTTGCTCAAGCTCATGTCCATTGAGTAGGTGATACAATTTAACCATCTCATCCTCTGTCGACCCCTTCTCTGGACCTCAATCTTTCCCAGCATCAGGGTCTTTTTCAAAGAGCTGGCTCTTCACATCAGGTGGCCAATGCCTTATTTTTGTTAAATCATCAAAGTAACTGTCAGGACAGATGCTTATCGGTCCAGCTACTAGTCTACAAGAGTTTCCCATACTAGGAAATAAAACCTCTCAGCAAGAGTGTTCAGTGTTTCAAAAGATTGCCTTTGTTCTTTACTAGCTTATTAACTACTGTGGGGGGAAAAAAAGTACTTAAAACAGCCAGCATAAAATTCATATAGTCTGTGTTATGTGGTAGGTTACCCTGTAATCTTCTCTCCTGATAGTCACTATGAGGCTGCTATTTAAGGAAGTCATTATTCCAATGCTTTACATTAAATTGGACTAGATTTATGAATTGATATTTAGTTGCCAATAAAAGGATTCTTTTTCTCCCCACATTTTCTCTTACTTAGGCCCAAAGCAACACCAACTGGTAATCTTCTCAAGCAATGTACAGTTATCCCAGGTGAGAGAGACAGAACTATCTGGCAAAATGGCAAGACTTCCAAAAAGAATATTTTTTAGGTTCTGCATTTCTAGCTCACTGCCATCTGTGGATAGGGTTGCAAAGTCCCAGGAAAGGCTGACTGATAGAGGAGCAACTTGTCAAGTAACACATGGGATGAAATGAAGGTGGTTTTAAAATAGCAATGATAATGAGTAGCCTTATATAGCGCTTTTAATTTTATAAAATCTCTTTACATGCATTTGCTTTCAGGATTCTTAACATTCTATAAGAAATTATGATGATGTCAAAGATGATGACAGTGTCAACTATTATTATCTCTATCTTACAGATCAGGAAATTGAGGTTCAGAGAAATCAGGTAAATCACTCAAATTCATGAAGCTGGTAATAGGAACTGGAATTCAAACCCCAGGCTTGATTTCATCCCCAGTGGCCTTTTGTGAACCTGACTTATGGATCAGTCATCTTTGGGCATATCGTTCAGGGGGCACCTTGACTCGGCAATAGTAGATCCTCACTGTATTTTATTTAGACCACTGAAAATCGGATGGAGCTTATATTGCAAGTGAAGGAGGAAGGGAAAAACTGAGTTTACAGGGAGCCAGTCCTATTGTTTTCCTTCCCTTCTTCCTTCTGTGAACATCGAGCAAGCGAACAAAAGATGAGATGCAAATGAACTGTATTGCAACGAGATTCCAGAATGACACCATAAATGGAGACATTTTCTCATCTGCGTTGTATCATTCTGCTTCCGGACAAATGGTGTGACTATTCCCTGGAAAACAGCATGCAGTCACTTCCAGGTATGAGGGTCATGTGCCTTTTCCCCTTCACCTCCTGCACACTGTCATTTGAATAATCAGAGTGAAACATGGGCGGTGATAGCCTGATTTTCCCGGGAAGGCCTGGCTCGGTTGTGCCTTCAGGACCATTCTCGTTTCAGTTCAGCACAGTTTAGGTGGTAAACAGCTCACAAAAAAAAAGGTTGCTTTCATGCGATTCAGCCAGAGACATCCAGGCCCATTAATTAAAGCCAGATTTGCAGATAATCTTAGGATACTGGTGAGGTTTAGGTGAGAATTCTTTTAAGAGGTAAATAGCAATTTCAGGGCCAGTGTGAGTCTCTGGTTCTTTCCTCCCCTTCCCTCCCCAACCTCTCCCTCTCTCTCTCCCCAGAAGCAGCACAGTTGTTGTTCAATGCCTCACCACAAACAGCAAAACCATCCCATCCAGGGTGCTTGCTCAGTGATTTGCTTGTCCTGGTTGATCTGTTTATCCTGAGTTAAGGCTTTGTGAGGAGTTGATAAACACTTATCTGTGTTCTTTTCATAGAAAAATAACATCCAAGCCTCAACACAGTGGATGTCTCAGGAGTTTTATTTGTGTGAGTCTGTGTGTGTCTGTGTGTGTATTGTGTTCCTTTGAGACTTCACCCAATTTTGTATCCATTTCATTAAATAAATTATAGAGTGTTATGGTTGATCTTTTTATTCTTTTCCTTACTTTAGAAGGTAAAGTAATGCATTCTTTTTCTTAAAAAGAAAAGTCACACTGTGAGAGACCATTGATTTACATCACTTTATGTGAATGGAAACATATGCTGATGAAGAAAAAGAAAAACCAAATCACCTCTCCATGAAAATATAAGCCTAGATGTGAGCTAATTTGCCCAGCTTTATAGCTTCAGTATTATTTCTCATTGATCAGTGTGCTTTAGTTTTCTTTCACACTAAAACAACTATGTCTTTTCTCCAGGGGTTTAGAGTTTTAGAACTATGTGTTCAAACAGTTAATATCTGAGGGATTCATGGTGACTCTGCCACAGGCAGTTCTGATGTAAATTGTACTTTCCATGTAAAAATACAGTCTTCAGCTATTAAGTACAATGGATATAGTTTCTGAGTGCCTGTCTAAAATGATTTAAATGCCTTATATGTCCAAACTCAAATGACTATACTTTAAAATACTGCAAGCACATTCATTAATTAGATTAACCTTTAAACGTCTATTGTTAACTAGAACCCCATTGTGAAATTTGGACTGAATTTTCCATGGCTTATTATAGTCATTATAGCTTATCACTAAGATGTGATTTGCCAGAATTCCATAAGCATATACCAATCATACATCCCTAATTTTCTCAATGAATGCCAGCCTTGCTTAGTATTTTCATATATTTTTATATAGCCATTATAAAAGCACAGGATTATTGACAAATGGCTATTTTCTAACTATAGAACTAAAATGACATTCTAATAAATGTGTTCTGTTTGCACATGCTAGTGTACATTCTGCCCTACTGGTTAAGGGTGTCAGGTTATTACCACTAAAGTTAACTGGCACTTTTAATTGCACCAAATGGTGTTATAACTATGGGAAAGTCTCCCATTAAAAATGCTATTTTCCACTGAGTGTCAACCAATGGGTATTTGAAGAGATTCTTCCAGAATTAGAATTGATCATGAGGGATTGGTAGAAAATGGGACTAGAGTCTGTGGCAGGGTGACTGGCTCTGTGATTTCAGGTCTCAGCTATTCTCACCAAAGAATTGTGAAAATGAAATTCACAAAGACAAATTATCCTGGGCTTCAAAACAAGATTTCAAAAGATCAGGGGTCATTCATTTGCAATACTTTATTTGGGTTGATTGAGTTAAAATCAAGCAATAACTTTGACAACTTGTTTTTTTAAATCTTTACACTATTTTTTTTTTAAAGTAAGACAACTTTATAGCTTTAATAATTGCCTATTACTGAAATGTTCTGTGAGGATTTTGCTTCCTTTGTTGTTAGGCATCTGGCCTTTGGAACTAGCCAGATCCCACTCACACTGTAACTCTTCCACACAAGTGCAGTACACTTGGAGCAAGCTGCTTATCCTTCCTCGGCCTTCATTTCTTTAAAAGTCACATGTGGATACAGTGAACTTCACACAGTCGCTGTAAGGCTTAAATGAGGCAGGCTGTTCAAAGGCTCCAAGCAGACTTCTTAGCACATAGTAAAATCCAAAATGATAAAAATTACTATGTCAGTGAGTCTACTAACCAATTTGCAAGTGGCCCAAATCATTAACAAATATTTAAATATGGACATTTTTATTTTATTTCATAAATAGCATTATTTCATGAATCACGGTATCCATCACAGAACTGTGAAAAGGTACTATGTGATTCATTAATTAAGAAGATACCCAAAATATAAACCCCAAAGCTCTCTTTTTTAGACTAATATATCACACACACATCCACACACACACCCTCTGGAAAAGAGTAATTCCTAATTTCCTGTAAATGCAGTTATCCCCAGAGGAGATTCTGAAGAGCCCGTAGCCTGGTCCTGGGGAGGGGGTTAACACTACAGATTCCCTCCTCTAATTATTTTTTCCCATCTTCTCAAAATGCAGTTTAGCTAAGGCCCAACCAGTACTGGTTTCTCCTCTACCACAAGTTCCATCACAACTTAAGAGGTAGTTTGATGTGATTTCCTACTGCTTTTAAATATGTGGTCTTCAGGGTCAGCTCTGACTTCTAATTGTAGTTATCATACGAGCTTGCTTTGTGACTTGAGCTAGTTATTTAAACCACTGGAGCCTCTGTGTTCTCACTCATAAAATGGCAATAATATTTCAAGGGCTACTGTGAGAGTTAACTATTTAATAAAAAGAAGCTCATATTAAAATGTGCCCCAGTTCCAGGTATAGTAAATGGCAGTCTTTATTTTTAAAATATCCCCAATGACTTTGAGGTGTCTCAAGTTGACTAAGCTAAACTACATTCCTTAGAATGCCCCCTTCCAGTATGTTTTCAGATAGGGTGAGCCACAGGAGATAATTTTTCAGGAGAGTGAGAGAATGGAATGTAGCAGACATTTTGTAGCATACCTTCTCTTGACTGTTTAATTAAATTCCATTTGCTGTTGTGAAGATATTTTACTGATGTAATTAAAGTCCCAACTGACTTTAAATGAGACAGATTGTCCTGGTGGGCCTCACTTAATCAGTTGGAAGCCTTTAAAGAGTGCATTGCTCTCTAAGAGAGAGATAGACACTCACACCTGTGGATAACAAACTTTATCTTGTGTCCATGGGATTTTAGTCTACTCATGAATGTCCTGTGAACTACAGATTTGCTTAGTCCTCCAAATTAATTACATAAAAGATTGTATTGTTAGATGATGATAGAAAGATTCCCGATATATCTATATGTAGGCATATAGGTACGTAAATGTATGTACACATTCCTGGTTCTGCTTCTCTAGTTGAACTTTGATTGATATAATACTTAATTTGATGGCTATCCTTTCCATTTTATTTTGATCCTAATCATATTTATTTAGATTTTGTTCCTATATTTGAGCATGCTGAATAAAATTTAAAAACAATAGAATCAGATTTAAGATAGAAGAATGTCCCAAGCTCACCACTTTTTAGCAGCGTGTAATGTGGGCAAAAATTTAATGTCTCATGTTCATATGTGAGTGAAATTGTCACCACATTGTCTACTCCATAATAAAGACTCAGTAAGGGGTATATCCCTTACCTTCTCTCTTTCTCTAGCTCACAAGATTTAAGAGGAATAAAATGAACTAAGATACATGCTCTCTTTTATTAATTTAAGAAATAACTTTTTAAAACTAACTATATGCTGAGCAGTGTTAAAATAATTTAAAACATTAGCTAACTTAATTCAGACAGTAATCCTATGGAGTGGACTTCCCTGATAGCTCAGTTGGTAAAGAATCTGCCTGCATTGCAGGAGACCCCAGTTTGGTTCCTGAGTCCGGAAGATCCTCTGGAGAAGCGACAGGCTACCCACTCCAGTATTCATGGGCTTCCCTTGTGGCTCAGCTGGTAAAAGAGTAATCCTATGGAGTAGATAATTTTATAACCATCCCATTCTATAGATGAAGAAACTGAACAAAGGGGTTAAACTTGCCTAAGATCACACAAGTGATAATTTGAATCTAGTTTCAGAGTCAATGCTTTTGGCAATTATGTTATATACTATGCATGTGAAGACAACATGAAAGTTATAGAATTGTAAATGTAGTACAAATTTAAAGTATTGCTCTATTAGTTTACTATAGCTACTATAACAAAATACCATGGGCTGATGGGGAGCGTAAATAACAGGAATACACTTGATCAGTTTGAGGTAAGATCTAGGTGTCAGCAGGTACTTCTGCTGAGGTCTCTCTCGTTGGCTTGCAGACAGCCACCTCCTCACTGTGTCTCCACTCAGTCATTTTTCCCTGTGTCAGTACCTCACTGTCCCTCTGTGTTGCCAGATTTTCTCCTCATATAAAAACACCAGTCAGATTGTATTAGAGCCCATGAGAACAGCCTCATTTTAATTCAGTTACCTCTTTAAATGCTATATCTCCCAATACAGCCACATTCTGAAGCACTGAGTTCATTCAACATATGAATTTTTGGAGAGCACAATTCAACCCATAACAATTACTGTTCTAAACAGTCACTGTACAGTATTATGACTCTAACAACATCCTACCTACATTAGGTAGCTAATCACTGTACAGTGAGAGATTGAGCAGATGCATAGATAAGTGTGGAATGGTTCATCCTGAACTGTGCTAGGATCCCTGCTCTATCTTCTACATTCTGACTTCTGGAAAACTGTAAATCATTTTGTTATTTCCCAACTTATTTATGTCATATCTTATTTATAGAGGATTTCAGGTGGTAAAGGATCTGCCTGCAATGCAGGAGATCCAAGTTTGATCCCTGGGTCAGGAATACCCCTGGAGAAGGGAATGGATACCCACTCCCATATTTTTGCCTGGAGAATTCCATGGACAGAGGAGCCTGACGTACTGCATAGTCCATGGGGTCACAAAGAGTTGGACACGACTGAGTAGCTAAAACTAGGAAACTGCAGAACTGATTATTTATTTCTTTGACATTACATTTTGTTACATTACTAGCCAAAATGCTTTAAGCCCAAAGAAAATGGGCTCTACAGAAACCAACAAATTTCAGAGTTGTCATAAGAGAAATCAGTGCCTAGAGGAACTGAGAAATGTTCTCATAAGAAAGCGGGAAGTGAGGCAAAGGATAACTAAAAAGAAAGATAGCACCCGGAGGGTTTTTTTTGAAATATCTCGCAAGCTAGGACAATAGACGGGGGAGAGCCAGAGTAACTTAAAATTTCAATAACTAGAAGACTGCACACATTCATAGCTGCTTTAAAGAAAGGAGACTCTTCTTCAATCAGAGTTCCCAATCCTTATATTCAAAACAAGTCAGTAGCTAAAATCAACAAATGATCTTTTTTGTAAATTAACAGCACAAACATCAGGATTTTTTTTCTCCAATATTCTAAGAGTTGTTTTGCTTAATATATGGAAAAGAAATCCTGAAGGATTATTAAGGAGGAAAATGAGAGAAGCTTCCTTTTACTGAGCCCCTACTATGTACTAATTGAAATAGCTATTAACAACATTTACTAGATATTTAATATTATCCAGTCACTGTATTCTCTGCAATTTTGCTCATTCACCATCATAAGAAGCTTATAAAACAGGCATTACTATAATCCTCATTTTATGGATGAGAAAAGGACTTTAAAGATATAAAATATCTTGACCAGAGTATAATCAGATTTGGGCCCATGGAGTAAAACTAGAACCTCAAAGCTTAGGCTTCCCTGGTGGCACAGCAGTAAAGAATCTGCCTGCAATACAAGAGATGCAAGAGAGGCAGGTTCAATTCCTGGGTCGGGAACATCCCCTGCAGCAGGAAGTGGAAAACTGTGTCAGTATTCTTGCCTGGAAAATCCCATGGACAGAGGTGACTGGTGGGCTGTCCAGTCTGTGGGGCCACAAAGAGGCGGACACAATTGAGTGACAAGCATACACACACACACACACACACACACACACACAGGGCTTAAAGACCTTAGGACAAAGGTTACCATTATTCCACTTGATCCTATCAACACTAGGATGTTCAGGTCTTAACCTATCATGTCAATGAAAAAACAAAAACAAGGAAACGCTGGGGATCATTTGCCTTAGGTCACACAGCTAGGAAGTTACAAAGTCAGAATGGAATTCCAGGTTTCTGTCCCTCCAAATTCCTTCCAAGTATGCCATACTGCCTTTCTCTGTGCAATCTCTCAGAATGGTTGATAGAGGGAAATAACAGGAGTATTAAAACATTATTTCATTCTTTAGCTAAGAAAGCACTGTATCCTAAATAGAAGGGTATTTCTGACTAGAATATTTATAAAGGTTAATGAGAAACAAAATGAACCAAAACCAGCAGGGGAATATTCTCAGCTATAAATATCAAACTTATACATTTCTAATTATATAAGAAAATATCCCAGGCAGAAAGTCAAATTTTTCCATCAGATGCAGGTGAATCATATGAGCAACACTTTTACCATTTTCTATCTCTATTTTGAGGTTAACTCTGACTGAACATTGGCAGCATCACTCTACTCAATCAAATGTTGCTGAATTACAATGTAGGTGCTTAAAAGGGGAATTAAGGACTCAACTGTCTCAGTGAGGAACTTCTCACAAAGTCAAAGAAGATTATCTGTGATTGCGCTTGTCTTTATCTATGGAAATTATGAAGGTGTTTTACATTTTTACCAAAAGCTGAGAAAGGGTTACAAAGTGATGCAATGAATTGGGCCTTTTTTTTTTTTAATGGAAGTAGACTTTTGCAGATTTGACAGCATGCATCTTGTGAAGGCCTCCTTTTTCACCAACAAGATTCATGATTCATAAGACAGAGGCCCTGGCAGCATCTATGAGCATCAGTTTGGACAGCTTTGATGACCTCAGGGACAGCAAAATCTCCAAGTCTGGGGAGGAGCCGTAGGAGGATAACAGTCATGATCCAAAGTGAGTAGAGAGTCCAGGGCAAATCCCCTTGGCCCACAAGGAATCTCTTAACAGGTTCCCAATCACTTCGTACTTGCCAGGAATTCATCATATGGTAAGCTAGCTTTTACTAAAGCCAGTTCTTTCTGATACTAACAAGGAAAATAAAAAATAGAGGGGGTCAGATGATAAATTGTCTTAGGTCACAGAGCTGGCAACTAACAAGATGCCTTATCCATCAGACTAATGGCATCTTCTTTGTTAGCCTTATCCACCCTAATGTATTACAACTTACTAGACACAGGAGGTTTCACAGTGTTCAAAACACCTAAAACACTGACATCCAAAATCATCATCTTTTTCTGATTGCTTCCTATGGCATTCATCATCCTGCCTTCCCTATTTCTTTTAATGTCATCAATTTTTCTTTCCAAGTCATACAGGCTCAAAACCAGAGTCATGTTAAACTCCTCTGTTTTCCAAGTCCTGCAAATTCTGCTTCCACAGCATTTCTAGAAAGATACCATCACCTTGTGTTCAGTCTTTCACACGTGTCTGACTCTTTGCAACCCCATGGACCACAGCACGCCAGGCTTCCCTGTCCTTCACCATCTCCTGGAGTTGGTTCAAACTCATGTCCGTAGAGTTCATGATGTCATCCAATCATCTCATCTTCTGTCTCCCCCTTCTTCTCCTGCCCTCAAATCTTTCCCAGCATCAGGTTATTTTCCAATGAATCAACTCTTTACGTTAGGTGGCCAAAGTATTGAAGCTTCAGCTTCAGAGTCAGTCCTTCCAGTGAATGTTCAGGGTTGATTTCCCTTAGGATTGCCTATCTCCTTGCTGTCCAAGGATTCTCAAGAGTCTTCTCCAACACCACAGTTTGAAAACATCAATTCTTCAGTCCTCAGCCTTCTTTATGGTGCAACTCTCACATCCATACATGACTACTAGAAAAACCATAGCTTTGACTATATGGACCTTTGTCAGCATAGCGATGTCTCTGCTTTTTAATATGCTGTCTACGTTTGTCATAACTTTTTTTCATCCAAATTAAGCTTCCTAACAAGTCATGTCACTACCCTAATCAAAAAACTTTTATCCCAAGTTATCCTGTGTGAGTTTTACTGTATCTTACTTCATTTTGAAAGCCTTACATCAAACATTCCATGTCATACAAGTTCAGTATGATCCTTTTAAATACATTAATTTTTTAAAATAACTTTTAAGTGGCACATCTTATTTCTTTTAGTGTTCTTATCTTCCTCTCTATTATTTAGAATTTTTCAAAGGACAGAAACCACATCACATTTTCCATCTTTTGTAATTGCCAAGTAGGTAATCCATAAATGTTCATTTCAGCAGGATCCAACCCAATAAAATAAACTGGAATTAAAGTGTCAAGGCTTGCCTAGAGCTAAACTCTCAAGTTGAAGTGAAATAAAACAAATCCATAAGAACATTAACCTACTACACATCATGGTGCATCTATTAACTGTTAGACACCAACTTAGATGCTTAGGACAAAGAGGAAAAGATGACCCCTGAATGGGTCCTGCTCTCAGCAGCATCCACGCTAAGGGAAAATGAGTGAAAAAATGACTGTTAGACAACATAGAAGTGCTAACTCACACTTGAGGAAAGAAAACCAAGATGGACCAGAGAGTGAAACAAATCAATGTCATGGTAAGTACATGATTTGCGTTAAGCCAGCTCCCTGGTGACCACCTGGTCCAGTATTTTTTAAGGACCTGGGAATAAATAGTACCAGATTTCTGCCTGATGTTCACTTGTGATGAAGTACAGCTTATATCTTCCCCTATTTGTTTCTTTCATGTCAGCAGTATAAAAATGGCCTTCCTGCTATCATTGTAAGCAACATGCCTTTATCACATGGGCTTACTAGAAGAAGAAGTCATGAGCCTGGGGTGGGGGAGGGGCGAGCACCAGTTTTTTAACGTAGAGAATCTCACCCTTTCCTGATGAGAATTGTAGGGGCAAGATAGGAAAGGGAGCGCATTACAAAGGTTGGAGTATTACAAGCAATTCAAATGGCTGTGTTAAAATGGAAATCACATAAATATTAGAAGCGTGCTTTTCTGGCTAGAGGCTCTGCAGACCCAATTGCCAACAGGAATGAATTTTAATGACTAGTTTATAACCTCTGAGATGCTTGAAAATCTACCACAGTTGTAGTTAAAATGTAATACTATTATAGCACTTGTGCAATTAACAATTCTGCAGGGAATGTACCCTGCTGGAAATTTTAAGTTGGCCTCGCATTGGAAAACGAAGCTATTTCTGATCATTTAAGATGGAATGTGTCTAATTTATTGATCTGTAAATGTTACCAAAATATCTGACCCCCAAATATTGAATCACATTACTACACAATTCAGTCTCTCCATGGGATAAATGTAAATATCAACATAAAAACTGACATTTATGTTGGTTTATAGTTTCCCATTTTTATGAACACAGTCGCTTCTTTTTAAATTGCTTGGGTCTTGAAAGCACAGTGAGGAAAACATTACAGACTCCAAATGCAGGGGCCAATCGAAGCGTTATGTCATGGAGCCACTGCTTTGCGGCCTAAGTAAGCTTCGTTTTCCATGTTCTAATGTATTGCCATGAACTCCCTGGGCAGCACTTGCATTAAAAAGTATGGTGTGGGTAATGGTTGCTTATTAGGAGGAGAGCAGCTCCTAATATTATAAAGACTTAGTCACGACCCCTTGTAGCTTTCACTAAGATTTAAAACTTTATCTCATAAACTCTTGGACGATAGGGAGTGAAAAGGAAATAGTATTTAAATCCATACCTCAAAATATCCTTTTTCCTTTTCAGAGAACACAAAAACCAATGCTTCATATAAAATCAAACTAAATATATCTCTGAGATCCAGGGCTCACCATGCACAGAGCAAACATATGGAGTTGTATATATAGTCTTGAAATCCCAAATTCCCACCATTCAGATGATTCCTTGGCTAAAGTATGTCTTCACAAGGTCTCTCTTAAAATTTTATGTTCTCTGATGAGCCATCCTTCTATACATGAACATATTTTAATTTCCATTTTTTTCTCAGTGACCCTTTACAAGTGAGAAAAGTTCTAAGAGATTGGCCACAGAATGGGTAAATTTTGTTTCAGGACAAAGAAGGAAAAGAAATGAGCTGAACGTGGCATGGGGGCAGGCCAAGAAAATGGGCATTCAAACATCAGATTAGAGCCATTAAAATGTAAGTCGTGTATGTGGGAGTTTGCCCAAGGAAAAGAGGTTTCTACAGGAAGATAGGGGGTACAAACAAAATGGACCCAATTTATAATATTGCCCAGAGGCAATCCTGTTAAAAGGAGTAAGACATACATAGAACATTAGCTACACAGTGATCTACCAGGAAACATTGCCCCAGTTAAAGCATTTGTCATGGTTCCTAGAACCAGTGTTGAGAAAGGCAATCTGCCTTGAGTCCCAACCCCTGCACCTCTTGCTGGATGTACCAAGAATGCAAATCCCAAATGGTTTTTGCCCAAACATTTCTCCGAGTTGTATTTGCAGGGAGCAACTTTGAAGGATGAAGAACTGTCTCCCCCCTGGGTCTAAGAGAACGCTGTTTACTGTTAGCTGCAAAATGATGAGGTCCCCAAATGTAATATTCCTCAGCTGCAATGAAATTTGAAGATACACAGAGCATCCACGGGACCCTTAGCGCATCATCTCTGTGAGACTCGGCAAAGGGCAAGCAGAACCATTGCCTTCGATGCTACTCATGATGCTTGCTGTACCACAAGCAACAAGAAGCCCTTTACGCTCAATCCAGGAGTCTGTGTCTTCTCAGCATCCATAGCACACACTAATCCATTCAGTTAACAAGTAGGGCTAAATCCCTGACCTGACACCTAGGAACTTCCCAACAAAAGTAGCCATTACTATCAGTGAAAAGTACACATCTGAACAACTCTGCCAGAAGAAGATATAACATGGAACAACTAGGAATACATTCAAAGATTTTAAATCAAGGATGAAGGTTTTAAAATAAAATCATTGAACTGTAGTGAAGTACAAAGCAATAAAGTAATCAATGACTAAACATCAATCCTTTATCTGGTCAGTCTAAAAGTACAAGATCAGGTTTACCTTAAAATTGACCTTCATGTGAAGTCCTTATGCACGTGAAGACTCTCTATTACTCTACCTTTATTAGCTCACATAGGACTTCTCACAGTTCTTAGAAATACTGATAATAACAGCACATACTAACAAGGCTTCCCACTCTGTTCTAAGCAACTCATATAGATCTTAATGTTTCCAATCATACCGTAGGTCTATGAGGTAGGTGCTATTATCGTCCCTATTTTACAGACAAAAGAAAAAACTCAGAGACAAGAGGTTGAATAACTTGCTGTGAGCACCAAGCTTGTAAATGGGACTTAAACTCTGGTATCGTAGTCCCAAGTCTTCCTAGAAAATAATGGTCATTTGTGGGATAGAAAAAATGGAACTAGCATTTTTGAATCCCACTTGTTGCCAGATGCTTTCATGCTTTCACAAGATTATTTCATATATTAAGAATTTTCTCCTTATAGAAAAAATAATGTCACCATTTTTATAGACAAAGAAACTAGGGTTCAGAGAAGATACACAATTCTGTTAAGAGCATACAAATAAGCTGTTTGGAGGAAAAAATTTTTTTGAAGTAAGGTTTGACTCAATCCAAATCCCATGTTTTATCTATTATGCAATGTGCTTGGAGGACATTTAAAGAAAAGGCTGTGGATACATAGCACATTTTTCCAAATAAGTAATCTTGTCTATTATAAGTCCTTTTTAATTTAGTCAAAAATAGAAACAAATAAAAACTGTTCAAATGACAAGTTTCCATCATCACTAGATACTTCCCATATTATTTGAAAGACTTTGTTTAATATGACTAAATTTATATAGGCCTTCCCTGGTAGTTTAGCTGGTAAAGAATCCACCTGCAATGCAGGAGACCTCAGTTCAATTCCTGGGTCAGGAAGATCCCCTAAGAAGGGCTAGGCTACCCACTCCAGTATTCTTGGGCTTCCCTGGTGGCTCTGCTGGTAAAGAATCAGCCTGCAATGAGGGAGACCTGGGTTCGATCCCTAGGTTGGGAAGACCCCCTGAAGGAGGAAACAGCTACCCACTCCAGTATTCTGGCCTGGAGAATTCCATGAACAGAGGAGCCTGACATGCTACATAGTCCATGGGGCCACAAAGAGTCAGACACGACTGAGCGACTTTCACTTTGTATAGAGGATCTCCTTCCCTGGGATATTTGTCAATCAAGTTTTCATTGTTCTTTCATTTCTTGGGTGCCTTTTTTAAACTCTATACTTAAGTATCATATAACTAACACTGGACTGGAGTCTAAGACTAAATCTCTACTAAATATCTAAATTAAATGGCTCCTGTCTGGGATTAATGTAAAATGACAGAATAGCAGAGCTGGAAGAGGTTCTTCAGGCAACATGGTCTTCCTTATTTGAGGAAATTAAGGCCCAGAGAGGCAGGTGGCCAGTTTTCAAATCTAAAAGCATTTTGGTAAGTATAGTATAATAAACAGCCATATATATGAAATCCAAATCCACCAGCTGCTAACATTACATTTATGCTCACTAGCTTTTGTTTTATGCTTTTGTATATGGATGTGTGTGTGTGTGTGTGTACCTATGCATGTGTGTGTGTATATATATATATGTGTATATACACATCACATACATGTTCATGTACCATTGAAAAGGAGAAGAGTGTGGCAGGAGATGAGACAGTCAGATGGCATCACACTCAGTGGTCATGAGTCTGAGCAAACTCTGGGAGATAGTGAAGGACAGAGAAGCCTGGTGTGCTGCAGTCCATGGGGTCATAAAGAGTTGAACACAATTTAGCAACTGAACAACAACAATGGTTGATTCACATTACTCAAGGTGATCACGTTCCAAAAAGGCACCTCAAATGCTGAATTAGTAAATACTGAACCATGACTCCAAGGAAAAACACAAGATGCAGTGTCTGAGAGTCTCTGGTCCCCATATTTTTGATCAACCAATTAATATATGTGCTTATTTCATGTGTATTTCTGTTTAAGGACACCTTATTTAATATCCCTGTTAAGAAATTTCCTGGCATCCAGTAGTTAAGAGATGCTTTCATTTCTGTGGGCCTCAGTTTGACCCCTGGTCAGGGAACTAAGATCCCACAAGCCTTACAGCATGCCCCCCCCCAAAAAAAATAGTAAAAAAACATTCTTGCTAATTCAGTAACAGTGAACTCACAGCCAACAGCACTACAGCTCATATCTGAAGAAAGATTATCAATACAAGCATTTTTACCATAAGGCGTATCACTGCATTCAGAACCTAGACAGCGTGTCAGTATTATGCTTGGGGCCATTTTAAGTAGGGAAATCACCAACAAAGAGGACAAAAAAATATTAAAAAGTACTCCTAATACAACTGCAGAAACAATACTTGTTTACAGTATGAGAAATGAAAAAAGAAGGCAGAGATGCCTTGTCTGACCTCAGCTGGGAGCACGCATGTCAAGCAACTGAAATTTTTCATCACTCTGCACTTGGTTTTGAATGACCATGAAAGCACCATGAGTATTGATCTGAGGATTACAAATAAATTATCTGGTAGGCAGATTTTCAAATACAGAATCCATGAATAATGAGGCTTGGCTGCATATATTTAAATTGAACCATTTAAATTAAGAAGCCAACCTCATGACATTTCACATTAAATACATCAAAGCGGGTGGACTTTGAGTACTATGGAACTGAATCAAAAGTGAAAATCAATACACAAAAACATTTTGGAAATTTTTATAGCCTGAGGGTCCACAGGCTTCCCATTTTGGGGAATCATGTCTATCATTTTTAGGTCTCTCTGACCCATCCAAGCTCCAGCACACCCATCCCAAGTTCATGACCAGTCAAAACAAGTAAGGCCAACTGTAGAGCATTACCTCATAATACTGGAGTTACTCATTTACCTCTATGTGCATGCAGCAGAGTTATCTGTCAATGTCCTTTTTATGTCAATTATGGATTTCACTCTCTAATATACAGTATTTCCCTGAGCAATCCCCAGAGACCATGGACCTGACATTTTCACAAACATATTGCATATTGCAGAGCATATTGCAGACATAGCAGCAATGCTGTGAGACTGCAGTGAAGCAGAAAGAAAGCACACTCTGTGCCTCAGTCTTGAGCATTGTGTTTCTATTTGTGCAGAATTGCCTGGGTGACCACATGTCTCAGAAGCTAGAGCCAAAAGCAGGCACACAGGTATCAACTTTAGCTTTTAATCAAGGCCATCCTTTTGTTGCACAAGGACCATCCCATCCTTTAACTCATCAAGCTTCCATATTTCCCCCCAGTCATTATTGTTGGAAAACAGCACTGCTGATGAATGAAGAAATAAAATGAGGAGATGAATCCTTGACCTTAATGAGTAGCACACATATTACTAAGAGAGAAAAAAGGACTGTGGGTTTTGAGATGAGCTGGATTTACTGTCGAAGGTAACAAAAGTCGCATGATTCCCAAATGCTGTGTACTTGGTTTAGCTGGTTTGGAGGAAGTTTCTGATGGTGGCTTGCACCATTAATAAAAGCTATCTTTTCCCAAAGACTTTACTGAGAGGAACTTCACCTAGCTGCTGCCTCTGCCAACAGCATCTCTCGTAGTTTCCCCATCACATCTTTGGAGGTAGATACACCACGGTTGCCTTCAGTTCTGTGGTCCTGATGGCACTGAGTCCTTGCACATGGCTTTTCCAAGCCCCTAGAAAGCCTTCTTCACCCTCCATCAACCGGCTACCTCATCTTCTTCTTTCCAGTCCTGGTTCCTCCACCACTTTCTCATGGAAGACCCTTTGAACAATTCCTTGGAATTATTTACCTTTCCTTCCCCTACCATTCACTAGGGCCCCCTGGCTCCCCTCAGTCATAGCATCCTTCAGCCTAGATTTCATTGCTTGCCCTCGGTCCTGGCACCCACACTGTGAGCCTTTTGGTCCCTGGCAAAGACTCTCCTGTGTCGTTTGTCATCTTCTGTGGCTTGCATAGTACCTTCCAGGATAAGAGTTCAAGGAATACTTGTTGCCTTAAAATTGAATAAATGAGTGCATGAGTTTCAGTTTTCACTTGCTCTCATTAGAAATACTATTTGCCCCTTTAAAAGGCCTAACCCTTATTTTATACATTTAGAATTCCTATAATGAATTTATAAGTGTGTTTTTTCTCTAAATGCCTCCATATGTCCCTTGTCTTCCTCATTCAGGAAGGAGTTATTCAATTGCTAAGTTGTATCCGACTCTTTGTGACCCCGTGCATGGCAGCACACCAGGTTCTTCTGTCCTTCACTATCTTCTGGAGTTTGCTTAAATTCACGTCCATTGAGTTAGTGATACTATCTAGCCATCTCCTTCTCTGCCACCCCCTTCTCCTTTTGCCTTCATCTTCCCTAACGTCAGGGTCTAATCTGGTGAGTTGGCTCTTGGCATCAGTTGGCCAAATTATTGCACTTTCAGCTTCAGCATCAGTCCTTCACATGAATGTTCAGAGTTGATTTCCTTTAGGATTTACTAGTTTGATCTCTTTCAGGATGAATACTAGGTATTAATTTAAACCGATGTATTTTTAATTATCTGCCAAGTGCAATTTTTCCACAGTCTCGTAATCTCCCTGTAGGGGAGATGTTGGTACCAGGCACAGCCCCTGGGATGCTCAGGAAAGAAAATGCTCAGTAAAGAAAATAGCTGCTCGTCAATGCCCACAACCCCATCACCCCTTTCCCAACTCAAAGGGCAATGCTCCAAGCTGACTTCTCCTCCCAAGAGGTCACATATGTCCTCTCCATCCTCTGAGCATCTGAGCTCATGTGTCCTTCTTGGGGGAAGTTGACACAGGTCCTAATGAATCAGTGTGACTGAGCAAGGTCTGGGTCCCATCATTTGACTTCAGCCACACTTCATCTTTCATGTAGCACAAGTGAGCAACACCAGGCTTATTTTTTTCTGAAAGGAATGAAATGCCTTTAACCATCCCAAACAAATCAGTCTCACCAGGCTCCAAAATGCTCAAACATTCAGCTCATTTCTCATAATCCATAATTAAACCCAAGACCTACTTGGAATGATAAAGAATGATATTTTCACATGCTCAGCAACATTAGTATGGGAAAAGTAAACAAGGAAATTGGGTACAGCAAACTGGACTTCTCAAGGTGAATAAACATATGGAATGATTTTTTTTTAAGACCAAGCCTTTGGAGCCAAGGCAGTTAAAATTAAAAAAAAAAAAAATCACTTCTGGTTATATTTGCCTGGTTTCCAGAAACACAGAGGTGAGAATTAGACAGATAAATAAAAATAATACTGAAAATAAGCAAATTAGACCCAGCTTCTCCATCATAGCTTACGCCATATATATTTTCACAGTACAGGTTTCAATGGGTAATTGATGATAGTCACCATTCACTTAAACTAACGTTTATTTACTATGGAAGGAAACTGTGTAAATGCTATCTTGTGTGATCCTGAAAATAACTCCATGAAGTAGGTGTTGTTATTATTCTCATTTTACAGATGATGAAACAAGCTCAGAAAGGTGCTTGTCTTGCCCCTGATTAAAACTATCTGGATTGCTCTGTCTTTTGTATTGCATGTCCTTTATCAACTTGGCTTGCAAACTCTCTAATAATTTCTAAGGATTGGAGAAGATTATTTCATGATGGGCTACACCAAAACAAAGCAAGAATTTCTGAGAGATACAGACACCTGAATGCATTAATGTATAGTGAGCTCAGCCAATACTGGTGGATCCAGGGAATTCGAAGGTGGGGACGGCGTCGGCGTCTTTGGAAATAACTTGTTTAATTACAGGTAGAGAGAGATTAGAAGATTAGCAGAGAAAAGAGGCTGAATAACTTGGTGGTGATGGAATACCAATCACCACCTACGCAGGCCGCAGGTGTCTTCCCATTTTCCCAAAGGAGAGGAGGCACTGAGGTCCCCCCTGGTCCGATCTTAGAAGCCCAGGCAAAATTAATAGGCTTGGTGGGTACCCATGCACCAGATGGGAATTTGGCCAGAAAATAGTAGGAGAGAAAAGGGGGCTGAATAACTTGGTTTACATGGGATACCAATAAAATTCCAAGACAAGGAATTTGCACCATCTACGTTGGGCCACCGGTGCCACTTGAATATCGGAAGGTGCCCTCCTTGGGCTCCTTCTCGCATGGGCTTGAAAGCCAGGGCAAGTAAGTAGACTTGGAGGGCACCCACGCTCCAGATGGGAATTCAGCCAGAAAAATGGGGAGCAGAAAAGAACGACATGAGGGAATCAGTCTTTCCGGAAACTGATCCGATTTCTTTATTTTGGGTTTGCTTATATACCTTTTGTTACACATAGGGATGAATACAGAGTCATGTGGGGGTCAGCAGTCCTGACCTTTATCAAAATCAGGTCCTTCACATAAATGTATAAATAAAAAGGTCTTAGGGATATTACATCATCTTCTGGCCATGAGATCTGCTGACATTTTATGATCCTTTCTTTCTGATAACCAAAAAACTTATTTTTTCCAAGGTTGTTTTTTCTTAAACCAGGCACCACCCTCCAAATCAAGTTGCATTCCTATAAGGTAAGGGTGTAGTGAGTTACAATCAAGAAAGGAATTTATTTAACCCAAGGTTAACATGATTAATCTTAAAGGTTAATCCTATATGCTTAAAGGTTAATACTTATTTCTCCTACATGCTAGTTATATTCATTATAAGGGCAGGGAATATGGAGATTTAGCAGCAAACATCAGCCCAACAAATGAAAATCCTTTCACTAATGCTCCCCTTAAGATCTATTTAGTCTTAAGATAGTAATAAAGTTACATTTTACATAGCAAGGACACAGTAATTTATAACAAAGTACAGTGATCTATTACAAAAGAGAAAATCCATTAACTCAAAAAGTCTAGTATTGCTAACATCAAAAACTACTATATTTCCTTTTCTATATTCCACATACATTGATTAATATATTCCCAGGTGCCTAAGGATATGGAGGCCTGGCGGCAATCATTGACTCAACAAGAAGAAAAAGCCCTACGCTAATTAAGACTCTCAAAATACTCCAAAACTCTCTGTGCTGTTTATGGTTAAGAGGTAGTAAACAATCATGTGCATAGTGGCAGGAGTATGGATAATCCTGTCACACAAGCTGGTCTGTCAGCAGAGAGGTTTGACCTGAGACATCCTTGTCCCACCCAGGGGAGGGAATTAGCAGCAATTATTGACACAACAAATGAAAAACCCTTCACAAATATAATTCCTAACTAACCCACTATACTAATACTTTCTAACTCCCCAAGAGAATCTGCCTTTAGTAAGTGTAAAACATCTTGTGCCTCTCAGATTTGGAGGCTGTAAACAATCACATGTGGCTGGACGAACCTATACAGGTAGTCTAGATAACCTTCAGAGGAGTCCGTAAGCTGAAACACTCTTGTCATGCCCAGGAATTTTTATTGCCTTGGAGCTGCACATTTACTCCTTCTCCAAGAGAAACGGTTATGGGGGAGAGCCCCCCATAAAGTCAGAGGTGTAGGTGAGGGCATAAAACAGACTCTGATTTTGGGGTAGATGCTCAGGAACAGGGGGTTTCCTGAGGCTTGATCGTGCCTTTGCGTATGCCAAGCCTCCTTCCTCATGACCTTTGCCATGGGCGGAGGTCCTCAGGCTGGTTCCCAGAAAACACCTATAAACTGACCTCTGCTTGCCACCAGCTACATCTCCAGGTGAGTTCTAACTGCTCATAAAACATCTCTACTTGTGTGTTTGCCCATTGCCTGGAGTTTGACATCCTCAATGGGGTGACCTTCGTAACCTCCTCATCTTGAAGAAATATGTAATCTGTGTATATGAGGATCAACCCATAATCCAGGGCAGACAAAGGGAAGCAGAGCATGGGGAGACAGGTATTTAAAATGTAAGACTTACTTCCTGGGATAGAGAAATCCCACCTCAAACCTGACCTGTTTCTGCGACTTATCTTGAAAAAGCAACAAATTACCTATATTTCCAGTCTGACCTGTGCTGCTTCTGACCTTGGAAATGACTTTGCTGTTTCAGGCTCCAACCTCATTTCCATCTGCAGTATTTCCTCCTACTCTAAGCTGATGACTTGACCATGTCTTGACTGCCCCTCCCCAGACAGTTTTAAAGTTCCCAGTTTGGACTTCAACTCCCTCCAATTAAACCCATAAAACTGTTAATAGATTGTTGTTGTTTAGGGCTTCTTCTCTGTCTCTGCCAGTCAAGCAACAACACATATAAATATAAATATATATATATATACATGTATATGTATATGCATATATATAATGATATTTATATATCCTTATATGTTATATTTATCATAATATTATGTTTTATAGGTGATAAAATATGCCAAGTAATTTGCCCAGTGTCATATAATGTAAGTGTTAAATCCAGAATTTGAATCTCCCATCACTCTGCCACTAAGAATTCATGCTCTTAACCACTATATCAAGACACTTCTTGCTAAGAAAAAAAAAAATGCCAAACCTCCCTCTCGAAAATTGATGGTTACAAAAGAATCATTCTTCCAGTACCCCAGGCCAGTGCTATGGGATATCTTTGAATCACATCTTTTCTTTATCTCCAATGGCCATTTGTCCACTAGTTATCAATCCTTCCATCTAAAGCTTCATTCTTCATTTCCTTTCCACTTTTCTCTAATCGCTATCATTGTAATAGTATTCCAACTAGTCTCCCCAAAGGTAGTTTTCTTCCTGATCTAACATGTCTTACACAGATTTGCCAAACTAATTTTAAATATCATGCTCACCAGAAAAGACTGAAGCCTGACGATAGTCTTTAAGGAAAAGTGGAATATGTTTAAGAAGCTGTAGGACTGTCAAGCAAAAAAAGGATAAGCTTTGTTTTATGTTTCCAGAGAACCAAAATCATGATGATATACATGGGATGGGAAGGTAGAAGCTTTTTAAGATTAATCTTGATATGAGGAAGCACTTTTTTAAATCAATTATAGCCATTTAACAATGGAATAGTTTGCATATATGCATTGTGATTCACCCACTAATATGTTCAAGCACAAACTAAATGACCACATGCCAAAGTCTGGGGATGTGGAGAGGTTGGACTCAATGAGCTCAAATATTTCTTTGGGTTTTTTAAAATTCTGTAATGAGTCCCTGTACAAAGGCCAACAATGACCCTCAAATTCCTATCTCATTATCCATCCAACCTTGCACCTCGATGCTTCCAATTTTGAGTTTCTGTCCCAGGCTGGTGAATTAATACCCACACACCAAGCTTACTGCCCTACTCTCTGCTTTTGTTCAAGCAAGTTGACCCAGCCAGAATCCCTGTCTCCTAAGTCTCCCTCCAGTCAAATCTTCTTGCTTTAGAATTGTAAAACTCCTCTAGAATTTCACCAAAATTACAAAAGCTATCTCATTTTTTATTCTCTCACCTTCCCTTTCTTCAAGTCCTAATTCATCCACACAGCCTACCTTGGTGAAAGTATTTAATATGAAATAGGCTTATATGGACACTTACTGGGATTCCCTGGTGGCTCAGCTGGTAAAGAATCTGCCTGCAATGCAGGAGACCTGGGTTCAGTCCCTGGGTTGGGAAGATCCCCTGGAGAAGGGAAAGGCTACCCATTCCAGTATTCCAGCCTGGAAAATTCCACGGACTGTATAGTCCATGGGGTTGCAAAGATTCACACACTTATTACATGAGCTCCTAATTTTGGTGTCATCAATGTGTTTGTTTCCCTGTCGTTGTATTTAAAATTTTATGCATGAGTGCTCATGTTCTGTTTTCCAGTAAATACAATTATCTTTGTGTTTTATTGGAAACAAAGAGATCTTTGTGCCCAAAAATGTTTAAGAAAAATTCTTTTTGCATTTTTAATCACCTATCAGTTCAGTTCAGTTCAGTTGCTCAGTCATGTCCAACTCTTTGTGACCCCATGAACCACAGCATGCCAGGCCTCCCTGTTCATCACCAACTCCTGGAGTCCACCCAAACCCATGTCCATTGAGTTGGTGATGCCACCCAACCATCTCATCCTCTGTCATCCCCTTCTCCTCCTGCGCTCAATCTTTCCCAGCATCAGGGTCTTTTCAAATGAGTCAGCTCTTCGCATCAGGTGGCCAAAGCTAATCTGTGGCAGAAATTTGATAAAACATGATAAGATATTTACATATCTCAAGTGTGTGTTAGGAATTAAGAAGCTGCCTTCTAATTGATTACCCAAATCTAGACTATTCAAAGAACTTCCAAAGGAAACTGAACACTGTTATATGAGAAGATGTGGCATTTATTCTTTCAGTCTTTTGTACACAAACATTTCTAAAATTCCCACTATACCCCAGGTACTTGAGATATAGACATGGTGCTATCTTTTCATAAAGGCATTCACAAAAAAGAACAAACAAAAAAAATGAATAAGCAAAAAAATATAGTCTCTATTCTTAAAGAATTTACAATCTAATCCAAGTGAAAAATATGAAACAGAGAGAATAGTTAAGCTAAGTGGCCTCAGCTTCAACATCAGTACTTCCAATGAACACCCAGGACTGATCTCCTTTAGGATGGACTGATTGGATCTCCTCAAGAGTCTTCTCCAACACCACAGTTCAAAAGCATCAATTCTTTGGCACTCAGCTTTCTTTATAGTCCAACTCTCACATCCATACATGACCACTGGAAAGGACCATAGCCTTGACTAGACAGACCTTTGTTGACAAAGTAATGTCTCTGCTTTTTAATATGCTACCTGGGTTGGTCATAACTTTCCTTCCAAGGAGTAAGCATCTTTTAATTTCACGGCTGCAATCAGCATCTGCACCCATATGACTTAACTATTCTCTCTGTTTCATATTTTTCCACTTGTTTTCTCTCTTAGGTTGTAAATTCTTTACGGGTAGAGACTATGTTTTTTGCTTATTCATTTTTTTTGTTTATTATTTTTTGTGAATGCCTTTATGAGAGAATAGCACCATGTCTATATCTCAAGTACCTGGGGTGTAGTGGGAATTTTAGAAATGTTTGTGAACAAAGGCCTGAAGAATAAATGCCACATCTTCTCCTATAACAGTGTTCAGTTTCCTTTGGAAGTTCTCTGAATAGTCTGCTGCTGCTGCTGCTGCTGCGTCACTTCAGTCCTGTCCGACTCTGTGTGACCCCATAGATGACAACCCACCAGGCTCCCCCTGTCACTGGGACTCTCCAGGCAAGAATACTGGAGTGAGTTGCCATTTCCTTCTCCAATGCATGAAAGTGAAAAGTGAAAGTGAAGCTCAGTCATATCTGACTCCTAGTGACCCCATCGGAGAAGCAATGGCACGGAGGAGCCTCGTAGGCTACAGTCCATGGGGTTGCTAAGAGTCGGACACAACTGAGCGACTTCACTTTCACTTTTCACTTTCATGTATTGGAGAAGGAAATGGCAACTCACTCCAGTATTCTTGCCTTGGAGAATCCCAGGGACAGAGGAGCCTGGTGGGCTTCTGTCTATGGGGTCGCACAGAGTCGGACATGACTGAAGCAACTTAGCAGCAGCAGCAGCAGTTGTGACCCCATGGACTGCAGCCTACCAGGCTCCTCCATCCATGGGATTTTCCAGGCAAGAGTACTGGAGTGGGTTGCCATTGCCTTCTCCCTGAATAGTCTAGATTTGGGTAATCAATAAAAAGGCAGCTTCTTAATTCCTAATTCACACCTGAGATATGTAAATATCTTATCATGTTTTGTCAAATTTCTGCCACAGATTAGCTGAGATTCTTTGCCATTCTAGAGGTAACTGCATCCACTGAATTTCCTATTTCTGGAGCTCACAGAGAAACATCTTGGCTATGCTACTGATCGTTATATGCCTGTCCTGTTCCCATTCTGCAGTGAAAGTCCTGGATGCCAAAGCAGGTAAAGGCCCTGCAAAGGGGTTTCTAGTGGTTGCTCACCAAAGCCACAGGAAGGCTGCCATAGGCACAGCCCTGGGAGAAAGGCTGGTGGAACCAGGACTGCCTTCTGTTTACTCTGGATCTGTTTCACCCTCTCATTTACCAGTTAAAAATAATCACAATGAAAAGTAATGTAGTTCTTCATTCTTACACACGTGTTCAGTGGAAGATCAATTACTTAGTTGCCCTGACAGGAACTAAGAGTTCTGGGCAACTTTGTTTTTAAGGTGAATGATGAACTGAATGAAATCAGGTTCCTTAACATTATCAGTGAAACTCTGTGCTAAGTACCCCCACACAAGGTTTTAAAGGGTGCTCAGTCTTGACAGAGAACATGCAAGGTACTGAACTCATTTTAGTAGCAATTTTCTGTCTGTGTGTTAACAAGTAGAGAGAATGGCTAACTTGTGTTAAATGCTTTCTCTCCTTACCATAGGAGTTGCTTTATTTTAGGTATCTAATATTAGCATTCACTGAACACCACAGTGAGCTTGAGACTGTGTTGCATAGAGACACATTTTCCTTCTCAGTTGCTGCACTGTATTGGTCAACAATGGAATAATTAAGCATGTGGCAGACTTGCAAGCTGTATTATATAAAAAGACACAGACCTGGTTATGCCTGGGAATTCTCTAAAGAGAAAGCAAACTCTCTAGCATCAAAATGCACATGTTTGAGCACTGAACCTATGCCTGGGAACCTCCTGAGATTTTTTTCTTTCTTTTCATCTGATTTTTAGCATCTGTTACTGACTTTGTAGGGACCAGATGCCTCAATGCAATATATGTTTATTGATGATGAACTCAAGTCTTGTCTGTTATTTCAGAGTGATAACAAAAACCAAAACAAACAACAAAAAAAACCCTATCATTGCCATCAATAAACTTTGAATTATGGTTAATATATATATCATTACACTGAACTTAAGAAGTTAAGTTCAGATGCATTAGGCTAAAGGAGACAGAACCTGATTGGCTAGAGCTTAACACTTCAGAAAACAAGAAATCTTCATTTTCTACATAGAAGTTTAAATATAGTTGATCCTTCCAACTCTCATTTGAGATAATAAATGATAATAATGTTATTAATATTAATAATAATAATAATAATGGATGAGGATGAGGAATCTGAAGTCCACTAAAAGAAGTAACTTGCAAGGATCACACAATAGCAGAGATGGAGATTTGCCTGGGTCTCATGAGTCCAAATCCTATCCAGTTTTCCCAACTTTAAGGAGTCTCAAGAAGTGTATATTTGGTTTGAGGCCTTGTATGATCAAAGCACTGATTTTGTTTGGAACAGAAAAGCATAAAATTGGATAATAAATAATGGCTCCTCTCAAGAACCTTAGAATTGAGTAGGAGTAGTAAGAAAAATAAGGCATGATTGTAAATATCCATGACACAAAGTCGAAGAAGGCAATGGCACCCCACTCCAGTACTCTTGCCTGGAAAATCCCATGGATGGAGGAGCCTGGTAGGCTGCAGTCCATGGGGGTCTCGAAGAGTCAGACACGACTGAGCAATTTCCCTTTCACTTTTCACTTTCATGCACTGGAGAAGGAAATGGCAACCCACTCCAGTATTCTTGCCTGGAGAATCCCAGGGACGGGGGAGCCTGGTGGGCTGCCATCTATGGGGTTGCACAGAGTCGGACACGACTGAAGCGACTTAGCAGCAGCATGACACAAAGTAGTGTGGAGCAAGTGACACATAAGCTCTTCAGACCAGGTATCACGAGTGTTCAGAAGAAGGCAGGGCTGTCAGAGGCTTCCTGGAGATGCTGGGCAAACTGAATGTTCAGTAAATGTGCAGACAAACAGGATGGAAATATAAAACAAAACTTAACAGATGTCAGAGAATAATGAAAACTTTTTGGTGGGTAATGTGGGGAGATGTCAGGAAAAAAAAAAAAAAAAGCACATAAGGTATCATCATTGCAAGGACCTAACAATTAAATTGAGTAGAAAAGAACCTCACATTCAAAATAATGAAGAGCAATCTAGAGGAGCGCATCCCATATAGTAATTGAATGGTGACTTTTGTAGCACAAGCAACAGAATACTGACAGTGCTCAGAGAAAGAGCTCTGCAGGTCTTAAGTCAAGTTTGTCCACAAAGAAGAAAGAAACAGAGCAAATATTGCCAAAGGCAAAGAGAAAAAAGCAAGAGAATAAGGACTAAAATACTTTGGGGATTATTTGTCTGAATATTTATCAAATTTCTGTGTGCTCAGTTCACACAGGGCTAATTATTTACCTAGAAGTCACAGAGGGAAAGTGTGACTGAAGGGAAAAAAAAAAAAAGCCAAGAAACCATGGTGACCGGTAAACCTAGAGAAGGGGGTGCACATCTGAGCTGAATGCGCGAGCCCTCAGGAGGAGGCAGCACCCTACCACTAGTTATGTGGCCTTGAGTAATTCATGTAGTCTCTAGTTCTGCTTTCTCATCTATCAGACGGATCTAATAATACCTCCCTTGCCTCAGTCACAAGTTTGTAGGGAGAATATCATAAGCCTTATTGATTTCATTGACCAAGTGTCAAAGAAATCTGAAGCCCTACCTACAGTGCAAGTGCAATGCCAGATGCCAGGTACAGAATGCAGAGACAGTAAAACACCGCAACCCATGCCCACACAGTCTGGCCACCCATTCCAATGCGCCCAATGTTAGTGCAACCAAAATTTTGAGACTCTATTAGGTTCCAGATAGCACGCTTTTCATTAAGGATCCTAAGTCAAAAGAGGCAAAGTTTGAGAACACATAAGTATAATAAATCTTCATGACCTTGGATTGGCAATGGTTTCTTAGATATGACACCTAAACTACAAGACATGACGTAAAAGTACAAGGTAGATAGATAAAGTGAACTTCATCTAAGTTTAAAACTTTTGTTTTTCAAAGACCTCTATCTAAGTGATAAGGCAATGCAAAGAATGTAATAAAATATTTGCAAATCACATATCTGATTAAGCAAAATATTGAAATTCACAATGAACTATTATAACTCTACAATAAAATAGCAAATAGCCCAATTAAAAAGGAGCAAAAGATTTGAATGGACATTTTTACATACAATACATACAAATAGTCAATAGCATAAGGAAAGATTCTCAACACTGTTAGTTATTACAGAATGCAAATCAAAATCTCAATGAGATACTGCTTCATAACCACTAGGTTAGCTATGTTGATGTATGGCAGAAACTAACACAATACTGTAAGACAATTATCATCAAATTAGAAATTAAACACACAGACAAAGATGGACAATACAGATTGTTGGCAAGGATGTGGAGAAATTGGAATCATTCTATTTGACAGTGGGAATATGAAATGATATAGCCATTGTGGAAAACCATTAAATAGTTCCTCAAAAAGTTAAATATAAAGTTATCATGCTGTGTACTGTGCTTAGTCGCTCAGTTATGTCTGACTCTTTGTGACGCTATGGACTGTATTTAGCCTGCCAGACTCCTCTGTCCCTGGAATTCTCTAGGCAAAATTACTAGAGTCAGTTGCCATGCCCTTCTCCAGGAGATCTTTCCAACCCAGGGATCAAATCTGGGTCTCCCATATTGCAGGCAGATTCTTTACCTTCTGAGCCAGCAGGGAAGCCCAAGAATACTGGAGTGGGTAGCCTGTCCTTTCTCCAGAGGATCTTCCTGACCCAGGAATCAAAAGAGGGTCTCTCACATTGGAGGCAGATTCCTTATCAGCTGAGCTACTAGGGAAGCTCATAAAGTTATCATATGACCCAACAATTCCATTTCTGGGCAAATAATCAATAGAACTGGAAACATATTTACACAGAAACATGCACTCAGGTGGTTCTTAGTAGCATTGTTTATAATAGACAAAGAGTGGGGGAAAATGTTCACCAACTAGTGAATATATAAGCAGAACATGGAATACTATTCATCTATTAAAATGAATGAAGTACTGATACATGTTATAATACGAATGAACCTTAAGAATATTATGATAAATGTCTGACACTAAAGACCACTTATTATGTTCCCATTCATACAAAATATCTGGAGTCAAATCCATAGCCACAGAAGGTGGATTAGCTGTTGCCAGGGGATTGAAGGACAGGGCAATGGGAAGTGACTATTAACAGGAATAAGTTCTGTTTAGGGTGGAAAAAATGTTAAGGAATTATATAGTAGAGAGGGTTGCATGGCCTTGTGAATATCTTAAAAGTCACAGAAGGGTACAATTCAAAAGATTAAATTTTATGGTATGTAAACTATATCTAAATTTTCTTACAAATTCAGAGTTCCTTCCAATCAAGGAATTTACAATATGGTAAAAAGGCATCACTGACTCAGTGGACATGAGTTTGAGCAAACTCAGGGAGATAGTGAAGGACAGGGAAGTCTGGCGCCATGCAGTCCACGGGGTCACAACGAGTAGGACACAACTTAACAACTGAACAGCAACAACTAAGAAGGAAAAAGAAAAATCACTTACAGTACAAACCAAACATTTTCACTAGCTAATACAACAACCATTGCTGAGTATTTTCACACATACAGAGAGATATAAAGCAACAGCGAACATTTATTGAGCGCCTATTATATGCCACTTATTTTTCTAAGCATTTCTTGTGTTAGCAGCTTATTTAATCCCCATGATAGGTACAACTGCATCTTCATTTTTCAAATAAGGAAACTAAGGCCCAGAGTGATAAAGAACTTTGTCCAAGGTTATACTGCAAATGAATAACGGAGTTAGGATTTGAATCCAAGAAGAGAGAGTACAGTATTTATTTTCTTAACTGTGAGGTAACCCAATTTCTATGAAAAACATAAGGCACAAACACATAAAAAAGTCATCACCATCAAATGTCAGCTCATGGAAAGACTGAATCTTGATGTAGTACCTCCTCCTAGTGCATGCCTGAAGTGCCTACAAAATGCCCTGTCCAGATCTTGGACCCAGGGAGTGCTGTATCCTTCCTAATAAAGGGAGCTTAGCATTGACCCAGACCACTGGTTCCATCTTTAAAGGGCACTGTTTTGAAAGTTTTTTCTTGTATTTAAGGTTGCATGACTCTTCATTGATCAGGCTGCCTAGAAGCAGAGCCTGAGATGAGGATTTAGCTGCTGCTGCTAAGTCGCTTCAGTCATGTCCGACTCTGTGCGACCCCATAGACGGCAGCCCACCAGGCTCCCCTGTCCCTGGGATTCTCCAGGCAAGAACACTGGAGTGGGTTGCCATTTCCTTTTCCAATGCATGAAAGTGAAAAGTGAAAGTGAAGTCTCAGTCGTGTCCGACTCCTAGCCACCCCATGGACTGCAGCCCACCAGGCTCCTCCGTCCATGGGATTTTTCCAGGCAAGAGTACCGGAGTGGGGTGCCATTGCCTTCTAGGCAAGCTTTATTAACAAAGTGCTGTTAAGGATGAGTTTGTAACAGGGAGCAGGGGATAAGAAAGTGGTAAGTGGTCCATCAAGTACATTCTTGGTCCTGTGCATGGAGTAAGACTCTCTAGGACAGAAACCATGCCACAGAGATGCCTGCCTGGAAACATCGATGTGCAATGGTGGGGAAGAACGAGCGAGCCCGTGGAGGGGACTCAGGAGGGGGTGAGGCATCCGCAACCCAGGAGCATCCGCCCAGCAGCTGGGGCAGGGGGCACAGGCCTGGCGCAGGGGACTTTGTGGACAGCACCGCACCTCCCGCCTTCCCACGGGGCCTAGCCAAGGGGTTGAGGGCGAGAAAAGAGCCAGTTTTAAAAGACTGGCTAAAGTGACTCAAGGCTCCGCTCTTTACACCTATGAGCTATTTACAGCTAGGTGTAAATAGCAACAGGTGGCACTAGTAGTAAAGAACCCGCCTGTCAGTGCAGGAGACATAAGTGAAACAGGTTCAATCCCTGGGTCAGGAAGATCCTCTGGAGGAGGAAATGGCAAGCCATTCTAGGATTCTTGCCTGGGAAATTTCATGGACAGAGGAGCCTGGTGGGCTACACTCAGGGAGTTGCAAAAGAGTTGGACACAACTTAGCAACTAGACAACAGGAAAAACAGCAATGCCTATAGCAATGTCATAGGGGTGGAATGAGAATAAAGAGAAATGACCAAAAAAATCACTTAGCACTATGCTTAGCACATAAGTAATGGTCAAGCAATTATTACCACAGCAAATATATATCAAATGCTTGTTAACATGAAGTTTTCCCCATTTCCTTCCAAAGTGAAAGAAGTTGAATTACTTGTTTAACCCACCAACAATTTCAGATCTTAAAATTTCCAGTTCTTGTGATAGAATTTTTAGCATTTTCTCACCATTGTTTGAATTCACAGAGTGAAATTTTAAATTTTGTCCTGTTGCTATTCACTGAAGCCATCACCTCCAGAACAGTCTTTCTTTCAGCTTTACTTTTTCATCCTGTTGGATTAAGCTTTCCTTCTGGACTATCATAAATTCATCAGTATCTGATGTTTCCCTTTGTGGCTGTGAATACCAAACCTGACTATGAATCCAAGTCCTGCTCTAATGATTTCAAATGCATTTATCCTTGTCAAACATATTTTTATTAGAATCTGGTATTTTGCCAGGAAAAGACTTGTCGTCCAACTGCCAAAACTTGAGGGCAAGCATTGGACAGCAATTCAGTGATGGGTTTGTTGAATGCCAGTTTGTTGACTGCCAAAATCACAGTTCCATCAATGATAGTAGAACTGGTCAGATTGCACTTTGACTCTGAGCTGGAAAAAAAAAAAAATGGTGCTATACCATGATCCGGAGAAGGCGATGGCACCCCACTCCAGTGCTCTTGCCTGGAAAATCCCTCGGGCGGAGGAGCCTGGTGGGCTGCAGTCCATGGGGTCACGGAGAGTCAGACACGACTGAGCAACTTCCCTTTCACTTTTCACTTTCATGCACTGGAGAAGGAAATGGCAACCCACTCCAGTGTTCTTGTCTAGAGAGTCCCAGGGATGGGGGAGCCTGGTGGGCTGTTGTCTGTGGGGTCACATGGAGTCGGACACAACTGAAGTGACTCAGCAGCAGCAGCAGCAGACCATGATGAGTACAGAATATCCTGCAGAAAGCCTTCTCATCTGCTAAGTGTTGAAAGGCCCTTCCAATGAAGAAGCAGCTATTCACACACAGCACTGGGGGGTACATACGTCATTCATAAAGCTGCTCAGTAACTCCACAGAGATGGCAACAGGAAGCTCTTTCTACCAAAACATGCCCTGGAATTCCGTGGCATTTCAGGTAGTGAACTGACTAGACATTTTTAGCATCCTCCCACGCCAAGCCTCTCTGCTCTGTACATATGCCAAGGGACACATTCTTAACCAGTGCTCTTTCGATGGAGGCTGGTCATATTCTTTTGTTCATGCATTCAGTCATTCAATTACTCATCAGTGAGCAGTCCTTGAGTGCTTAGCAGGTACTAGTGATACCTGGGTGAAGATGGATATAAGGTAAAGGAAACCAAAGGCTGGGTCTCAGTGTTAACCCTTGCACACTATAAACTGTGTCCCACCCGTGTAACATATGATTTCAAAGAGAAATTCTGGAGGAAAAGTTCCTTACTTCAAACCCTAGATCAGTAATGGTGGGAATGCAGGCACTGCTGCATAGAAAGACAGTAGGGGACTTCCCTGGCCCTTCTTGAGCCACACCACCAAAGCAGCTGGCTATGCAGCTACAGAAAGTCTGGGCTTGTCTCTGCTCAGACAAGGTAGAAAGCAGCTTGAGATCCCAGTGCCTTGAAAGAACCCTTCACGGTGTCCATCTTCATCCAAGTGGCCCCGTGGAATCAGTTTCCGATGGCTCCATCTCCCATTCTGTGAAATGAGAATGCTGTCACGCACGAGGCTGGCAGGTGCCTGGACAGCAGAAAAATACTATTTTCATATATAAAGGATTCTTTTCAAGTTGTTTGTTTTTCTTTGTATGTTTGAAATGTCCAGCTAATAATACTGAAATGGGACATGATGATGAAAACTCTTTCATTTAGCAAGATTCATTTTTCAAAATCATCCCAGAGCATCTGAATCACTGCCTAGCAGAGGAGAACAACAGCTGGCAAACAAGTGGTGATGTATTACAATGTTTTTAGCACCATATGGCAATATGTCTTCAAAGTCACCTGCTGGTTAGAAGGAAAACCCTTTTTACAACTATCCCAAGAGATTAGGGGGTCGAGGAATCAAGAGGTGCATTGGAGTAATACTGTATGGTCACCAAAAGCATGTGTTACTAAATATTAAAGAAAATATTGAAACAGCAACATGCTATTAAGAAGCTAAAATGACAAGTTGTCTAAAGCCTTTAATTGCCATAAAGTGCAACAAAACAAAGCCTCATCTATTGAAGCACAAGATGGTTTTATCTAAGCTCAATTAAAAGTGATTAATAGTTATTGCGGTAGGCCTTAATTAGGATTCTCGCCCTTTAATATGAGAAATGAAATCAAGAAGTTGGTGTCAAATAGGATCTAAGTGTTAGTTGAAGGTTTTTTGTTTGTTTTTTTTTTTTCTGTCATTTTTGTTAAAGAAATAGACCTAGCGGATCTAACATTTTCTTTCCTCTGACAATGAATTGTCTTGCCCATATTCTTGGGAGGAGAATCCAGCTTGAAGAATCAGAGGAAACTGTCTGCTCCAATCTCTCCCCCAGCCTCTCTCCCTGCATGCTGCTATCCTCCCAAACCTGGTTCTGTTTCTCCCACCTCAATGTAACCAGTGTTACCCTACATCACATCAACTTGGGGGCAATAGCCAGGGTTGGGGATCAGGGTGGGAGATACAGAGGCAAAAAAGGCCCAGAGTTGTCACTAAATAGTAACTGACTGCCTCCTAGCCTAGCTTCCTCAAATTTCTCCCTGAAGTTCCCTAAGTCCTTAGAGACATGATGGACATGCCATCTCTCAAATTCTCCCCTAAGCAATAGGCTCCCTTCCACCCTTTTCCCTCCTTCTTTTCTGGATCTCTGAACGCTGCTGCTGCAGGCGCCATCTATGGCCATCACAGAGGGGCCACTGCACTGTATCATGTTCTTCGTTCTAAACGTAGTGTGTGCGCTCAGTGGCTCTATGTTGAGCGGGCTCCAACAGCCTTCACTCACCAGCACCCGATCAGTCTGCCCCGTGGGCTGGAGTGCCATTCTATCTCGCGTGCCTCTCAGACTCACCCTTCTCATTTTCACCCACTGTACTAATGCCACATCTCTCCCTGGATCTCAGGCATGACTCCACGACACTGCATTAACAGAAAATACAGCTGACCGGCACCTCTGCACCCCGACCCTGCCACTGTCCTGAAACCAAGCATAAAAATAATGGTAACACTAAAAGCATTAATGATAGTCATAATTTACTGAACTTGTGATAGCTGCCAGGCATTCTATTAAGCATTTGAAGTGCATTAATCATTACGTCATTTACACCAATCATTATCTCCGTCACTGAGAGAAATTGCATAGCTTATCAGCACTAAGGAGTCAAGATTCAAGCCCAGGTTTGACTTCAGAGTGTGTACTCTTATCCACAGCATATACTGCCTTTCATTCCTCAACTCTTTCTTCCTTTAGTACATGTTGTTTTCCTGATAACTCTTTGGTGCACTCAGAAATACATTTCAGGAACCAAAGCATGGCAAGAAACACATGACTGAATTCTGGTTGAAAAACACAGCTTAGTTTCTCCAGCCAAGACCCTCCCAACAATACAAATAATTATTTTTATGTGTGTGTTTCTTTAACCTTTACATTTGCTCCTAACACCAACTCTCTGCTCCATTTATTCCTTCTTTCTAGAATGCTTCCTGCTCCACTGCAAACCCCAAACCCCAGCAGACATGAAGGAAGTCTCGACTTGACCCTACATGAGGTCCCCAAATTGTACTTTTTAGGGCATCGTGTATACCCCTCAGGAGATAATTCTAAATTTTTGGTCACTGAAGTTACTTGAATAGTTGTCTTATCACCACCATTTTGGATTGTAAATTCCCTTGATGGAAAGACTTGGCCTTGCATCCTATATGCTTTGCAGTACCTGAGAGAGCTCTCCATGTTCTGAAGAGGCACTTAATAACCATTTGTTGAATTAAAATAACTTTAATTTTTGCTCCTTTATTAACATATCATATTTATGATCAACTATTCTACACTCCATTTCCGCTTGTGGGTCTCCATATTCTCCCTTGAAACAAGGGCAGTTTGAAGTCATTCTGAGCTTTTAATTTAATCTTCTTTTAATGGAGTTTGCCTCCCAGTTAGTTCCATATATTCTCTAGCAGTCTATTTCTTTAACGATTTATAGCCCTGAAAAACTTATTTTTCTACCTTAAAAATCTCCTGGATTATTTATTGGGGCTGATTCATATCAAGTGCATTTATATTGTTTTCTTATCAAAAGACAATGTCCTATTCCATTTCACCCAAACTATCTCAGTTTTTCTCAAGCCTCAAGTGATTTATGGTATATAATATACATTGGGGAAAATTAAAATTTTTTATAGATCAAACAAATATATTGGGCATGGCTTTTTTGTAAGCCTTGAATGTGAGAATTTTTCTGGACAAGGTTTGGTTCTCTATGCTGCGTCCAGTAGCAGCAGATTGTGGTTCACAGCCAGTGCTACTGAGTGAGCTAAATAGGAGTTTCCTGTTCCTGCACCAGTGTTTCACCAGTGGATCCATCAGTGCTTCCGTTGAGAGCTCTTGGTTTGCCAACACATAGAAAGAGTTTAGATAAGGACAACATGTGGGAAAGTGCAGCCTTTTCAAATCACCTTGCCAGCGGGTTTTTTTTTTTTAATACTTTTTGTCTTTATTTACAATTTTATTCCTGTACATAGTAAATTATTTACACCAAAGATATACAAAGGAAAACATGCTCCCCTCCCACCTGGTTTCCATTTCCCAACTCCAGAGATCACCACTGTTAGTGTTGATCTAGCACATTCTAGACAGGAGGTTTAAAGAGAGAGCAGAGAAATTACGATCAGACACAACCACAGTTGGGCTTCCCTGGTGGCTCTGTGGTAAAGAATCCACCTGCCTATGCAGGAGAGGCAGGTTTCATCTCTGGGTTAAGAAGATCCCTTGGAGAAGGAAATGGCAACCCAGCCCAGTATTCTTGCCTGAGAAATCCCATAGACAGTGGAGCCTGGTGGGCTACAGTCCATGGGGTCACAAAGAGTTGGATGGCACTTAGCGACTGAGCATGCATTCATGAATGCAACCACAGCCTATCAGTGGTCTGCTCTGAGCGCTTATTAGGCCCCAGGCGCTATTCTGGGTGCTATAGGTAACTCCTCCCTCTTTCACAAGGTTTACAGCTATGGATAGTACAGTAAGCAGAGCTTTAGGATGCCTGTAATTAGCACTATAACTGTAGAAGTGCCAGGTGCTAAGGGAAATTGCAGACTTCCCAGAAGTGGTTAAAACTTTCTGATGGCTCCAGTAGGGAGAACTTTATCAGGCACTGAGAAAGGAAATAGTGATCTCCGATAACAACCTGTGCAAAGCCAGGAGGTATGAGAGAAGGCATAATAAATTTAACAAACTGGAAAATGGTCAATGCAGTTAAAACTCATGTTTGAAGGAAAACAGGCAAACCAAAAGCCATAGAAAGGGAAAAGTCACTCAGAGGCCACTGACCACTTTTCCCAGTGTCCTTCCTGGTCATTTTATAAAAAGAATACTGCACATGAACTAACAAGAAAATCTGGTTTCAAATACTGGCTAATTACCTGAACATCTCAATTGCCTCATGTGTGAAAGAAGAGAAATCAAAGCTACTTTGCTACTTCACAGGGTAACTGAAAGAATTAAAGTCAATTATCTAATTCATGCAAAGCTGCCTGAGCAGAGTGCCAAGCATATACAAATAACAGAACCCCAAAAATGTCAAAAGCAAAAAAAAGGGGGGGATTATTCTAGGCCATTGGAATTTCTTCTGTGCATTATCATTATCATCTGGGCAAGATTCTGAATTGCCAGGGCACGAATCAAGAGGGATATTTATTTGTTTAACTATTTTATGCAAGTGGAGAATAATAACACCCCCTCCCATCCCAGATCATGGGAGATCCTAGAGCTCACACTCTCCTCCACTACCCTGTTCCACTTTGAAGACTGGAACACTTTGAAGAATTTCCAAAGTATATTGTAAGATACATATTGCTTGCCTCCTAAGACCTGATATTCCTTAAGATGTTATTAATATTGTGTCCTGCCTCCTGAGAAATCTGTATGCAGGTCAAGAAGTGACAGTTAGAAACAGACATGGAACAATGGTCTGGTTCCAAATTGGGAAAGGAGTACGTAAAGGCTGAATATTGTCACTCTGCTTATTTAACTTATGTGCAGAGTACATCATGTGAAATTCTGGGCTGGAGGAAGCACAATCTGGAATCAAGATTGCCAGAAGAAATATCAATAACTTCAGATATGCAGATGACACCACCCTTATGGCAGAAAGCGAAGAAGAACTAAAGAGCCTCTTGATGAAAGTGAAAGAGGAGACAGAAAAAGCTGACTTAAAACTCAATGTTCAGAAAACTAAAATCATGGCATTCCAGTCTCATCACTTCATGGCAAATAGATGGAAAAACAATGGAAACAGTGACAAACTTTATTTTTCTGGGCTCCAAAATCACTGCAGATGGTGACTACAGGCATGAAATTAAAAGACACTTGCTCCTTGGAAGAAAAGCTATGACCAACCTAGACAGCATATTAAAAAGCAGAGATATTGCTTTGCCGACAAAGGTCCATCTAGTCAAAGCTATGATATTTCCAGTAGTCATGTATGGATGTGAGAGTTGGGCCATAAAGAAGGCTGAGCACTGAAGAACTGATGCTTTTGAACTGTGGTGTTGGAGAAGACTCTTGAGAGTCCCTTGGACTGCAAGGAGATTCAACCAGTCCATCCTGAAGGAAATCAGTCCTGAATATTCTTTGGAAGGACTGACACTGAAGCTGAAACTCCAATACTTTAGCCACCTGAAGTGAAGAACTGACTCATTGGAAAAGGCCCTGATGCTGGGAAGATTGAGGTCAGGGGGAAAATGAGGTCAAAGGATGAGATGGTTGGATGGCATCACCTACACTATGGACATGAATTTGAGCAAACTCTGGAAGTTGGTGATGGACAGGGAAGCCGGGCATGCTTGGTGTCACAAAGAGTGATTCACTGAACTAAGCTGAATATTAACTGGATAAATGAATCTACTCTTACATTTGTGGGGTGGAAAACTATGTCGATCACTTGGGAAGCAAGTTCAGATCTTAGTCACTGACATAACTCTCCTGTTTTTCAGGGTTAAGTTGTGAAATTGGCAAAGGAGTTACTTGTTAAAGATTGCTGGTATTCTTGCTTGCTTACTTGCTTTTGTAGCCATGGATAAACAGAAATTCTGGCAGAAAGGTTATTTTTAAATGGATCACCTTGAGAGTGACAGAGAATTCAAATTATTTGAATGGTGGTGCTTGCTTTAGCATCTTTACTGAGAATTTCAGTGGAGCAACTGATATTGTACAGAAGACTGAAGAATTGTGTAGTTGTATATTATTACCCCCTAATTACTATTTAATTTGCACTTCAGTGCTTGCAAAATGAGTGTGAAAAATGAAAATTGAGTAACAATTGAAGGGTAAGAGACATAATTGTGTAATTTTTGACATCCAGCACAGACTTCCAATAGTAAGAGCAAATTAACTATGACAGTTCAGGCGTCTGACCCACTTTGGGCCTATAGCTCAAGAACTTGAAATGCCAGGAGCTATGGCTTTGAAAGAGTTGAAGAGATTATACTTGACATGGGAATATATGAACCTATTGTCAAGTCCATAGGCTTTCTCTGGTAGAACTATATGACTCCTTTAAAGAATTCTCTAGGTATTGCCTAGGCATACCGAGGAAAATGCGGACCTCTGTCTAATGCAGTGTATCATCTCTAGTGTGCTAAAAGTCACTTAGTATTCAATCCTGGCTATGCTACAAAGAATTATCCATTTATCCACTCAATTCGTAAGCAATTCTAGAGCACCTACTAAAAAGTCAGGAAGAATACTAGACCTTGAAGATTTAAAGGGGCTTCCCAAGTGGCTCAGTGGTAAAGAATCCATGTGCGAGCACAGGAGCCGCAGGAGATGCAGGTTCGATGCTGGGGTCAGGAAGATCCTTCGGAGGAGGAGATGGCAGCTCACTCCAGTATTCAGAGATAAATAAGTCACAATATCTGACTTCAAGGTATTCATAGTGTAGGGTATTGAGTACCACAGAGAATAATAATCATTACAGAAAATAATTTTGTGTATAGAGATGGGAAGGGTTAAGACTGATCTGCTTTAGGTGTCAAATACTTTAATATGCTCTTGGTAGAGATATAAAACTAAACAAATAAAGATACATGCAAAGTGAAAGGGAAAGTGTTAGTCACTCAGTCATGTCCAATTCTTTGCCACCCCATGCATTACAGCCTGCCAGGCACCTCTGTCCATGGAATTCTCCAGGCAAGAATTACTGGAGTGGGTTGCTATTTCCTCCTCCAGGGGATCATCCATACCCCAGGACTGAACCCAGGTCTCCTGCATTGCAGGCAGATTCTTTACCACCTGAGGCACCATGGAAGCCAAATAAATATGTAGTTACTGTTGTTGTGACTCCTTTAATTAGAACATCAAGGCCATTTCCCACCTACCCTGACCAACAGAAAAGAAACAGATGATTGAGGTGGATTAAATGCCTAGCAATTGTTGCAATTTCAACAACAGAGTTGATCTGAATTAGTCACGGAAAAACTGTATTTACTCTTTAAAAGAGAGTGTTTGGTGCTTAGGATCCAATATTCAGCTCTGCAGCATTGCTCCCACTGCAGTTCTTTGATCTCTGTAGCCCCAGCTTGCGACGTCTATATATATGGCCAGTGCTGGGAAAGAAGGCTCCTGATTTTCAAAAGCTAAGATAAAAGACAATGAAGAGCCCCTGTGCTGGATAAACACAGAGTTCTCTCTTTTAAAGCCAGTATGACTACAATAAGTATCATCACTTATGACTGCGGCCACTCACCTTTGGTCTTTCCCTGGAATCAGAAAAAATGTCTCTGACCACCAGTCAGAAAGTAGTAGTCTGGAAAAACCCTAAGTTAGACTCTGTATCGCAGCACATCTTCCCTTAGATTAAGAAGAAAAAAATCAATTGCGCTTTTTTTAAATTTAGTTTTTGTTAATTTTCTTGCCATAGTTTGGATTCCAAAAATTCCTTTGAAGCTCTTTCAGGGTCTCTTAGAGCTCTTTTTCCCACTTTGAATCAGAATATATCTTTTCCCAAGTTGGAAGGAAATTCCTACTTCAAAAAGAAGGTTTGAAGATTCAATCTGGCCTTCTTTCTAAAGGATAGACTGGTTATAAGGATGAATCCATGAGATTCATTAACCACACATAACTCATGGTGTAATCTAGAGATTTGAAGTTGTAAAAAAAAAATGATTATGTTAACGCTTTGTTACATCATGCTTTCACACAGTCTCTGGAGGTGATGCTTAGAGTATACTAAGTTTACTAAGCACTCCTGTTACATAGATTTTAAGATGTATAGTCAGTGACCCACAGACAGAAGGGATTGCACCACAAAATATCTCCTGCAGGCAAAATATTCAGTGTGATTTTAAAACTGAAATATATGAGATGTAATATGGAAAAGAATTAAAGACATCAATGGCATGGAGTCTTTTAACATGCAGGTACCTTAAAGACTATATAGATCCCTCATTTTCAAAATAAGAATATTTAAACCAAGAAGGAAAAGAAATCAATAGTTTGCCCAGGGCCATACATTTAGTTCATAGCAGAGTAAAACTAAAATAATCTCTTCTGACTCTTTTCCCAGCATACTATACCCTGCATTGCATTTTATATTTAAAGCATAACAATGATTGAGGCATGATATATTTCAAAGCCACCTCTAAATTAACATACAATGCTAAAAACACACACTAGCAATAAAGAAAATCAAGCAGAAGACCATTCATGATGATGGAGATAATAAAGCAAGATTATATAAACAGATTGTCTTTGAGAGTAACCTTAAGAGAATAATAAGATATGTTAGAGAGAGAGAAGAGTATTCTAGATAAGAACACTTCAATTTAATTCAGCAAGCATTTTATCTAGTGCTTCTTATATGCCACAGTAACGTGCTTTAAGCTGCAAATATACAGTCGATTAAGACAAAATCTCTGCTTTCAAATTTTCCAACAAGTAAACACACAAAAGATTAAAACTCTATTGAGGCAAGGTGGGATAGAAGACTATCCAAGCTGTTCTTAAACCACAAGATGGGAATCAGTAGATGAAGAATTGGAGGAGACCTCATCAGGGTAGTAATATTTGAACTAAGTTTTAAAGGACAAGTTGTTGTTAGCAGGACAAAGACAGCAAGAAGGAATTCCCAGCAGAGGAGACACAAAGTTTGAAGGCACCAAAGAAGACACCCATTGCTGAAGAACTCCCAAGTATCTACATGGCCAGAGCTTGATGTCTGCGTGAGGAATGGCAGGGAGGAAGGCTTGAGGAGGGACTGCAAACGTGGTCCAAAAGGTGGCAGGGCTGAGCTTCTGGAGCAAATAACCATTTGGTTGCAAATCTTTACCTACAAATTTCTGCTTCCTCAAATTCGTACATGAGTTCAAGACCTAAAAAGGGCCCATCCCTGTAGGGAAAGGGATAGGTGGGGGCAGACCGTGGTGAGGTTTGTGTGCTGATGTGCTATGTTTGAACTTAATTCTAAAAATTAAACCCTTAATTCTAAGAGTTATTGAAGTATCCAAAGCAGAGGAAGGGCATGATCAGATTTGTGTGTTAAAAACATCAGTTTGGCAGTAGAGTGGAAGATATACTGGCAGGAAAACAGACTGGAAATAAGGAATCTGATCAGTAAATTGTGACAATAATCCAAGGTATCAGAGGTTTGGGCCAAGAGAAAAACAGTGGCAACAATACGGAGATTCAGGAGATAGAGGCAATAGGACCTGATGTCTAAGGAAATGTTGAGGATGAGGGAAAGGATTAAGGAAAGGGAAAGATTTCATCCTGTCTAACTTCTGGTGGTTTTGTCACTAAACGTGAAATGAGAAGAGCTTATTGGCCTGTAGATGCTAGCTGATGCACAGGAGGAGATGCTACTTCCCAAGGACTGCTCTAAATAAGAAGGGGGCTGAGTGGGGAGGCATACAGAGCCAGCTTTCAGACATAGGGTGAGGCTGTGAGGAGAACTGAAAAAGATTTAGGAGGAAAACTAGAAACAAAATACATAAAATGTGTACATGGGGATGAGCAAAATGTAGTATGGAAAGAAATGTCATGGGAACAGCTTCACTTATCAATCCCAGGCAAGGGATTGATAACAGCTGCTCTTAAAGTCAAGTCCAGTTGAAAGAAGGATTTGGAAGCCTGGATGAGAAGTTTGTGTTTGGTAGAGAGAATATTTTGTTGCTAGTGAGTCAGTTGATAATACTGTCTTTTTCTTTTGCTTTATAAAGCTTTCAAAGTTCTTCTGCATTCATTAATGTTCTCATTTGGTACTTGTCATAATCTCTTTGAGGGATATAGGGCAGGACTAATTATCCCTACTTCACAGATAAGGAAACCAACTCCCATAGAAGGCTGAATGATTAGACCTCACTTACATAGCAATTAAGGCAAAGCTAGGACCGGAATCTTGATTTCATGTTCCTCCAGTAAGACTCTTTTGAACTTGCAATCTTGCCCAAGCTCAGGCCTTCTGAAGCTCAGCAGAACGCATGTAACTGTCTCAGACTGCAGACAGAAGCACTTCCTCTCTGTCACCGTCTTGATGCTTACGTGGTTGTCCTAACCCTGCTCGGTGTCCTGAGAGAAATCCTATGGATTCTCCCCATCTCTGTGCTTTCCCCCTGCCTCCCCACCCTCCACAGCTGCTCTGATATCCTTCAGAAGAGTTGAGTTCAGTTCAGTTCAGTCACTCAGTCATGTCCAACCCTTTGCGACCCCATGGACTGCAGCATGCCAGGCCTCCCTGTCCATCACCAACCACCAGAGTCCACCCAAACCCACGTCCATTAAGTCAGTGATGCCATCCAACCATCTCATCCTCTGTCACCCCCTTCTCCTTCTGCCCTCAATCCCTCCCAGCATCACAGTCTTTTTCAATGAGTCAGCTCTTCGCATCAGGTGGCCAAAGTATTAGAGTTCCAGCTTCAACCTCAGTCCTTCCAATGAAAACCCAGGACTGATCTCCTTTAGGATGGACTGGTTGGATCCCCTTGCCATCCAAGGGACTCTCAAGAGTCTTCTCCAGCACCAGAGTTCAAAATCATCAATTCTTCGGTGCTCAGCTTTCTTACAGTCCAACTTTCACATCCATACATGACCACTGGAAAAACCATAGCCTTGACAAGACGGAACTTTGTTGGCAAAGTAGTCTCTGCTTTTCAATATGCTGTCTAGGTTGATCATAGCTTTCCTTCCAAAGAGTAAGCGTAGGCGGCCACTGCTGCTGGTTTTCACATTCTGCCTTACGAATGGCAAACAGCCACTAGACTAGCTAGGTGATGAGCAGGTCTGCTTTTAGGATCACACCAGGCTGACTCACAATTCTGCCTAGTCCAATTCATAAGGTGAAAACAAAGCTCAGTTCTTCCCCCATTGGCCCGTTATCACAGCTGTACAATGTGGCTACACTCTCAGATCAACCCCTTTCACTGGAAGGCACACCATTGTCAGAAAGACTGACAGTTGAGGGACTGGGGAAAAGTCACTGTGTTTGTGTGTGTGTGTGTGTGTGTGTGTGTGCATGTTTAGTTGTGTTGGATTCTTTTGCAACCCAATGGACTGTTGCCCACCCGGCTCTTTTATCTTTGGAAATTTCCAGGCAAGAATAATGGAGTGGGTAGCCATTTCCTTCTCCAGGGGATCTTCCCAACCCAGAGATCGAACCAGAGTCTCTTGCATCTCTGCATTGGCAGGCAGATAGTTCATGACTGTGCCACGGGGAAAGTCGTTATGTGCTTGGAAATATATTCCTTCCTCTATAGAAGAAAAGTGCATTTTTTTTTCAAGTGTCAGAACTTTTGGACAAAATCCAGAACTCTACACAGTCAAGTGTGTGAATCTGGAGCTAAAAGCCCTGAACTGTGTCTTCTTTATGTTGAAGCCACATTGAAGTAATTCAAATCTGGATGAGAGTACTCCAATGTTCTGGTTTCTGCTGTGTGTGATTCAGAGGCTAATAAATCTGGAAGTCCAAATGGATTTCATTCCTGAATCTCCAATTAGAGCTTTTAATGGCTTAAAAATATAGGCACCAAGTCCAGGTCCATTTTTAAAATAACCAATAATTTAAAACCAAAGCTTTAGCTATGAGAGTAAAGGAAAATATATATATATATATATATATACAAGTATACAAGCTGGAAATGAAGCAATTTTAATCTATGTTCTGCCTAACCAGCATTGGTCAAATAAAGAAAAGCTAGAATCTGGAGAGCAAGCCCTCTGTTCTGAGACCCAAGAATGAGCAGTAGATTGAATGAGGGAAGCCTAGGTACAAGAACGTATGTACAGGGAACGTACAGGCAAGAGTCTGGTAGGAAAGGGAGGCTTGTGCAGGGGTCTTGGAAGCCCACTTGAGCAGGACAGCTACATCTTTATGTTTCTGAAAAGTCAAGGGTGCCTCCTACCTGGAGCCTTGGTTCCACTGGGTTCCTGAACCAAACCTGACTAGAAAAACAGCATCAGCCTTATAGCCAAGGAGATCAGAATTTAATCTTGTGACCATAGTCTCACTGCTTTGAGTCATTCTGATGAGAGTAAAACCTGAGTATGTAATTATACTGACTGGTTCCCACCATTCACCAACTATTGTTGGGTTAGTGAGTGAAGTCGCTCAGTCATGTCCGACTCTTTGCGACCCCATGGACTGTAGCCCGCCAAGCTCCTCTGTCCATGGGATTTTTCAGGCAATAGTACTGGAGTGGATTGCCATTTCCTTCTCCAGGGGATATTCCCGACCCAGAGATCGAACCTGGGTCTCCCGCGTTGTAGACAGACGCTTTACCATCTGAGCCAGCAGGGAAGTCCAGTCTATATAATGAGCTTCTAATTCAATGTCCTGTTCCTGATTCCAGCATCTATAGAGTAGGGATCTGGAAACCATGGCCCCTGAGCCAAATCCTGTCCTCAATTTAATTTGTAAATAAGGTTTTATAAGAACTTGGTCACATCCATTTGCTTAGGTGTTGCCTATGGCTGCTTTTGAACTATGCTGAGAGCTAAGTAGTTGTGATAAAGACCATCTGACCTGCAAAATCTAAAATATTTATTATGTAGCATTTTGCATAAAGTTTGTCAGCCCCTGCTATAACAGCTAAAATCCTGTCCTAACTATCAGAACATAGAGTGAACGCACTAACACCCCAGGGGTTGTCCTTGGAGGCACTCCCCCCAGGAGCTTGCCCCATTTCCTGTCCTTCCAGCCTCTCTCTAGGTGACAGCATGAGGTGCATAGATGGTTTAAGTCAAGTCTTAGATTTCAACCATTTTAGAGAGCAATTCCAGCCCAATCAAGCTAGAATATACCTCAAGATGAAAACTTAGCCTTTCCATATCCACAGCCCACTCAAGAGAAGTCCCCTGCCCTCCAGAAGGCTGGTTTATAAGGATTATAGCAATGAGTTCCTTTGTCTTTTAGTTAAGTTTAATCCATGAGGAACCCCTACAGGGGATCAAAATAAGGGATAAAGATGAGATAAGGGTATTTATTTTCCTGCTCTTACTAATAGCCCTGGCGGCTGGCTCTGTTCCACAGCCAAAGGTCCTAGATTTTGTTAAATGATCTTTCTCCAGAGTTTTTTGTCTCCAGGTTCTGCTAACTGTTCCCACTCCTTACCGTTTCAGAGTTAGAAATGGTAACAGCCTCCACTATTACTAGCCTTGCCAACTGCTTTATCCTTTGTCATTTTTCTACACTAGACACTTATTTTTAGAAATAGTTTATTAAAATTTTCTCTAACTACCCAATTTTAAATAATTTATTTCAGGATGCCATTTTAAGATGCTAACTTTGGTTTGTCATTTTTCTCCTGCCCTTGTGGCTCAGCTGGTAAAGAATCTGCCTGCGATGCTGTAGACCTGGTTTTGATCTCTGGGTTGGGAAGATCCCCTGGAGAAGGGAAAGGCTCCCCACTCCAGTATTCTGGCCTGGAGAACTCCATGGACTGTATTGTCCATGGGGTCACAAAGAGTCGGATACTACTGACTGACTTTCACTTTCAGACTCATAACTGGCATAGTAATTGGGATCAGAATCCCACATATGTTTTGTACTTTTTGATGCTTGACATCTTAGAGTCTTGTAGGCCTAGGGAGAAATTGCCCTTCTGAGGGTTAAGTCTTTCCTAGAAACAGCGAAAAATTTGACTTTGCGCGTACCTTTGATAGGCAAACCAACCAATACAGAAGCCGTAGACTCCCAACCACCTGCTTTTATCAAATTCTCACACGTGAAACCAATATTGCCCCTGCCCCAAATCACCCCAGATCTGGGTACCTGACACCTAGGAACCACCCCAAAAGGCCAGAGCCTTGAAAATGTGCAAACGCTCCAAACCTAAGTTTACCCAGCATACCTACCCTACCTTGTCTATCTTCTTCACTCAAAAAAATATCATAAACCTTGGGCCCAAGCTTCCCTGCAGGCCCTTTGCCTCCTCACTGACTCAGGTGCTCCCTCATACAGCCTCACACAGCATGACCTGCCCATCCTCTCAGAAGCCGTGAATAATATCTTCTTTCAAGGTAGTAGTCTCATATCTGTCATCTTCTCATATTTGATTAAAACAAAAGCTCAGGTATGTTTTAGAGTGAAGACAGAAGGCTTCAGGAAAGGGAAGCAGTGGAATGAATCACCTTTGTTCTCATCAATCCCCTAAACTATATCTCATTTGAAAATTCAGAAAGCACGTCTTTCTTATTATGAAAGATAATGTTAGTGTTAGGGCAGACTGAGTGCCCGGTTTCCTGAAGAGCTCCATTTAGTAGACTGGAGAGCATGGTGGTAGCTGCTACACTGAACAGTCCCTGACCTCAAAGGGACTAATGAGATGCTAGAGAAGTAAACTGAATGACTGTGAGTATGAGTGTTAGTGGCTCAGTCGTGTCTGACTCTTTCAGACCCCATGGACTATAGCCCACCAGGCTCCTCTGTCCATGAGATTCTCCAGGCAAGAATCCTGGAGTGAGTAGCCATTCCTTTCTCCAGGGCATCTTCCTGACCCAGGGATTGAACCATGATCTCCCACATTGCAGGCAGATTCTTTACCATCTGAACCACCAGGGAAGCCCAAATAGTGGCACTTAACTCTTAGAATAAAGCTGCGTGCAGTTGCTACAATAAGATATGGAGTATTGGTGATCAGAGTGTTTTGATTCTGATTAACTGCCATAGGGTTCTATGGCAATAGTTAACTGATCACAAGTTTCCTAGAAATAAAATAGATGCACAGTCCACAATGATATAGCTTGGATATAGAGGTCTGGTAGACAGAAATATAATTTAAGCATCAATAATGAGGATCTGTGGGCTTGTCTGTCAATGTAGACATGAGACACAGATTCAATTCCTGAAGATTCCCTGAAGGAGAGCATGGCAACCCTCTTCAATATTCTTGCCTGGATAATCCCATGGACAGCCTGGAGGGCTAAAGTCCAGAATCACAAAGAGTCGGACATAATTGAAACAACTCAGGAGGCAGGCAGGCAGTTAGGATCTGTAACCTATAAAGCACACTCTAAAGATTTAAGCCGTTTCATACACTTGGATCTATTCAACTAAGGGAAAACTGGATACTTTATTCAAGAGGAACTAACAGCTTTCAACTTCAGGTCCTTTATCTGTTGAGTATTGGAGCTTAGCTGAAGTTCAGATACGGTTAATTCCCTTATAGTTTCTGCAGATGGTTAGTTTAACTGTGCTGTTAAGCATCCATTTAAAAATACTAGCTTCTTTACCTGCTAACATGATATTCTGTTTAAAAAGAAATACAAAGTTATAAGTGTAATGGAGTTCTTTGGATACTGAATACAACCATGCTATCAGATCTGTTCCTTGGTTCAGTTGGGTATTTGTTTCTGCTCCTCTTTCAACTCCCAAATTGTTAATGTCTATCTCAAAATTTAATACCAGTGATTTTTAAAGTGATGGTAGAAATACCAAGAGTATGAGATATTTCAATATATGGTAGGTTTCTTACATTTTATTACACTCTAGTCAATTCATTTTTTTCTTTTAGAAGCCTTGATTGATTGCAAGAGAAAGGATTAACTTTATCAGCTAACTGGTCTGATTTTCTTTGAGTCAGATGTATATAATAAAGTTTTGATAACAAAATCTTATTATGGCTTTAATAATTTAAAGAGAAAGAAAAAAGAGATGCCAGTGAAAAGTGTATGCTTAAATGTAAAACTTTTAGCAAATGAATCAACAGTCTCTGGAATTTTCCATGTAACTTTTAAGTTAATAAACACATTTTTCCTAATTCCCATCAGTTTTACGAAACAGTCAAAAACACTTTTCCATCACATGCCAAGAATAACAGTATATGCTTACTATCTTGCTTTAGGGCTCACTAACTTCCCTGTTTTCCATCATGTAAGGTGAAAGGAACTTTATCTTAAAATTCATGAAACAGTAAGTGAGCCAATCAAACAATGACACTGTACTAACTGGACCTGTAGAAATTACTACATACTTTCTCAAGTGCAACTTGGCAATAATATATACCAAAGCTAAAATACTGTAGGTACCTTGTGATCCAAGAATCCTAATTGTAGGATTTTATCTTTGAATTTATGCTAATATAATAATTGATTGCATGCAATTAGATATCTGACAAGAAGCTTTATTATATCATTGCTCCTAAATGTGACAATTTGAAAGAACTTAGATATTCTAAAGCAAAAAATCATTTAAATAAACTGTGGAATATTCTTATTTTAGAATGCTATACAGGCATGATAAAAAAGATTGTATAAATATACATTTATTAACCTGGAGAGGATTTCTTAGTATGGCATACAGAAAAGTAGGTTATAAAATAGTTTTTATACTGTGATAATATTTTGCCATAAAATGCTTGCTTTTTTAAGTCTGAAAGATATATATATATACATATATATAAGCTAAAATGTTAATAGGTCATATTTAGATTTATTACAGCTGATTTTGCATTATCCCTGTTTTATCTGAATTTTTATAATAAATATAAGTGACATTTATAATTTAATAAAACTAATTCCAATTTGGAAAAACAATAGTCATCTTCCAGAATTTGAGTCAATATGTAAGAAAGGCTTTACATCAACTGAGCATGCTGAACCTATGGAGAATTTCACCAAGCTTTCTATAATCTCCTGAATAACAACAGACTTAGGCCATCACTGGGGCTGCATTGCACCTGTACATAATGACTAAGTGAACCCCCAGGGGTGATTGGAGGCCTACAGGAGCAAAGAGGGAACAAGGCCATCATACGTACTCTCATGAGAGTCCCTAAGGTGTATGCACTGGCCAAAGCACTCCCAAGATGAGCAGAATCATGAGCATTAGAAACCAGATACACAGGAAGAAAACAGTAGGTGTGCCTCCATGACTCAGCGACCCCTGGTTCCCAAAGAAATTAGATACCAAATTATTTAAACCTTTGTACTTACCTTACTAAGCTTAATTTGATCTTACTATATACCAAATGCTGTACTAGACACCAGGTATAACAAGATGAGTAAGACAGAAAGGGGAGGGGATGGATAAATTAGAAGTTTGGTTAACAGACACACAGTACTATATATAAAGTAGATAAGTTCTTACTGCATAGCACAGGGAATTATATTCAATATCTTATAATAACCTATAGATAGATATAGATATATATTTGAATCACTTTTCTGTATACCTGAAACTAACACAACCTTGTAACTCAAACATACTTCAGTTAAAACAAAAAGATGGAAGGACAGAACTATTCCCTACCTCCATAAAGCTTGCATCCTAGTGAAGGACAGTCAGGTAAAAAGAAAATTAAAATGCACTCTAAGTGACAAGAAGGGAAAAGTGAGATGGCTGTAAGAGGCATAAACAAAGACCAGTGTTCAATGAGTAGCTGGGGAAGTGCTCTAGAGAGAAGTAACATCAGAATGGCATCTGAAAGTAAGAAGGAATAACTCACACTGAAAGGAGAGAAGGTGTAGACAGTGATGTTGGGGAGGTGAGCCTGCTTAGCAGAGAAAATCTGCATTTAAACCTAGTCAGGGTCTTGTTCTGCATTATGGATCTTTCTATAATTAATTTTGCTTGAACATTTTTAGCCATAGTGAGTTGCTTATCATCAAGGGAGTCAAATCCATTTTGGATAGCTAGAGTTGTTTTAAAGTAGTTCTTTAAATAGAGCCTGCACATTTCCTTTCTATAAATTTCATCCACAGATCTATTTCTTCACTTAGAAGTTGTACAGAATGAGTAAAATCACTCTTCCCATGTTTTAAACCAGTTATCAGATCCTTTGCTGGCTGCTCCTCCAAGAGTTTTTCTATCTTGCTTTTTCATGACATAAGTTCAAATTCCTCAACATTCTAGTCACTTTTCTCTAGACACACTCTAAGGTGCCAAGGTCCTTGATAAATTTTTAAAAAAATGATATCCAACATTCAACAAACATTTATTGACTACATACTACAAGATTGCTGGAGAAATATCAATAACTTCAGATATGCAGATGATACCACCCTTACGGCAGAAAGCAAAGAACTAAAGAACCTTTTGATGAAGGTGAGAGAGGAGACTGAAAAGCTGGCTTAAAACTCAACACTCAAAAAAGAAGATCATGGCATCTGGTCTCATCACTTCATAGCAAATAGATGGGGAAACAATGGATACAGTGACAAACTTCATATTCTTGGGCTCCAAAATCACTGCAGATGGTGATTACAGCCGTGAAATTAAAAGACACTTGCTTCTTGGAAGAAAATCTTTTACACACCTAGAGAGCATATTAAAAAGCAGAGACATTACTTTGTTGAAAACGATCCATATAGTCAACCTATGGTTTTTCCAGTAGTCATGTATGAATGTGAGAGTTGGACCATAAAGAAGGCTGAGTGCTGAAGAATTGATGCTTCTGAACTGTTTGAGAAGACTCTTGAGAGTCCCTTGGACTGCAAGAAGATCAAACCAGTAAATTGTAAAGGAAATCAATGCTGAATATTCATTGGAAGGACTGATGCTAAAGCTGAAACTATACTTCGGCCACTTGATGAGAAGAGCTGACTCATTAGAAAAGACTAGAAGGGGAAGATAGAAGACAAGATGGTTGGATGGCATCATCGACTCAATGGACATGAGTTTGAGCAAACTCTGGGAGATGGTGAAGGACAGGGAAGCCTAGCATGCTGCAGTCCATGGATCACAAAGAGTCGAACACGACCAATGACTGAACAACTGCAAAACTATATGACAGACGGTTTTCTAAGATCAAGTAAAAGCATCAGTTTAGTCACTCAGTCCTGTCTGGCTCTTTGAGACCCCATAGATGTAGCCTCCACTGTCCATGGATTTTGCAGGCAAGAATACTGGAGTGGGTAATACACCTGGACTCGATTCCCTGGGTCAGGAAGATTCCCTGGAGGAGGAAATAGCAACCCGCTCCAGTATTCTTGCCTGGAAAATTTCATTGACAGAGAAGCCTGCCAGTTTTACTTGCAAAAAAAGTCAGACATAACTGACCAATCTTAGGGTAGATTCTGAAAAGCAAAAAAGCAAAATTCTTGGATCAAACAGCAAGCAAGCTTTTAAGTCTGTCAATACATCTTACCAAATTACCTTCCGAAATTTTTTCTCAAACTGATTCCCCACCAGCAAGGAATATGATTTGTAATTTCCCACTGCCTCAGCCTTCTACTTGCCATTTATTTGTTTTTGTTTTTTTAATTCATTTATTTTTAATTGGAGGATAATTGCTTTACAGTATTGTGTTGGTTTCTGTGATACATCAACATGAATCAGCCACAGATGTACATATGTCCCTTCCCTCTTGAACCTCCCTCCACCCTCCCACCCCATCCCACCCCATCCCACCCCATCCCAGTGCTCTCGGCTGTCACAGAGCACTGGGTCTGCCCTGCGTCATAGAGCAAATTCCCACAGGCTCTCTGTTTCCTGTGTGGTAATATGTATGTTTCCGTGCTGTTCTCTCTATTCATTCCACCCTCGCCTTTCCCCCCTGCTACTTATCATTTTAAAATATTTCTGATTTAGTTGGTAAATAATTACATTACATTTTAATTTGAAAGTTATATTACCAGTGAGCCTAAACAATTTTGTGTTTTCCTGAACTGCTTCCTTATATCCTTTCCCCATTATTATGAAAGTATTTTTCTTTAGGTAAAATAGTTGTAAATATTTTACCATGTAATAAGAATATTAACCTGTTCTCTCTTATATGTCTAAAATAGTTTACCATCATTTCATGATTGTCTTAAAGTTATTTTTTTGCCAAAAGCTGTTTTTAAGCTTTAGATTTTTAGTAGTCAAATCTATCCATCAGTTTTTTCATGCTTTCTGATTTTGGACTTTGATGTAGTTCTTGGAGATTTATTTCCCTTCAGGTCATATAAATCTTCATCTATAGTGATCTCTGGTCTTTATAAGAATTTTAAAATGCAATAGTATTTAGGTATGTATAATTTATTTTGGTGAATGGAGTAATCTAGAGATCTTTATTGTTTCCACTTACAGAAGAATCCCATCATTTCGGTAACATTATATCCTCATTCATGTTTTTTAAAAATTTTTATTTTGTATTAGGGTAATCAATTTGAACCAGAGGTCAAATTGCTAACATTTGGTGGATCATATAGAAAGCTAGGGAATTCTAGCGAAACATCTACCTCTGTTTGATTGCCTACACCAAAGCCTTTGACTGTGTGGATCATAATAAATTGAGGAATGCTCTTAAAGAGATGGGAATACCAAATTGTTTTACCTGTCTCCTGAGAAACCTGTATGTGGGTCAAGAAGCAAGTTAGAACCCTGTATGGAACCAACTGATTGGTTTAAGATTGAGAAAGGACTGTTTAATCCTTTGTTTAATCCCTACACTGTGCACATCATGAGAAATGCCAGGCGGGATGAGTTACAAGCTGGAACCAAGACAGGTGGGAGAAACATCAACAACCTCAGATATGCAGATGATACCACTCTAATGGCAGAAAGCAAAGAGGAAATAAAGAGCCTCTTGATGAGGGTGAAGGAGGAAAGTGAAAGAGATGGGTTAAAACTAAATGTTAAAAAACCAAGATCATGGCATCCGTCCCCATTACTTCATGGCAAATAGAGGAGGGAAAGGTGGAAGCAGTGGCAGGTTTCCTCTTCTTGGGCTCGAAAATCACTGCTGATGGTGACTGCAGCCATGAAATCAGAAGACATTTGCTCCTTGGCAGGAAAGCTACAACAAACCTAGACAGTGTGTTGAAAAGCAGAGACATTACTCTATCAACAAAGGTCTGTATAGTCAAGGCTATGGTCTTCTGAGAGGTTATGTACAGTTGTGAGAGCTGGACTGTCAAGAAGGCAGAGTGCCAAAGAATTGGTGCCTTCAAACTGTGGTGCTAGAGGAGACTCCTGAGAGTCCCTTGGACTGCAAGGAGATCAAACCAGTCAATCTTAAGGGAAATCAAACCTGAATACTCATTGGAAGGACTGATGCTGAAGCTGAAACTCCAAAGATTGAAGGCAGAAGGAGAAGAGGGCATCAGAAGATGATGGCTGGATGGCATTGCCCACGCAATGGACATGAACTTGGGCAAAGTTTGGGAGATGGTGAGTGACAGGGAAGCCTGGCGTGCTGCAGTCCTTGGGGGTTATAAAGACTCAGACATGACTGGGCAGCTGAACACCAACAACAATAATTGGGATAATCAGCAATATCCCATTAAAAAAAAAGTTTTATTTTGTATTGAAGTAATCAGCTATACCCCAATACAAAATAACTTTTAAAAAATGAATGAGGATAACAGTCAGTGAAATTATTGGATTTTTTAATAAGATAAAGCAATAAATATCTCCACGCACACATGCACGTAAATAGCTGATTAACAATGTTGTGAAAATTTCAGGTGAACAGCGAAGGGAGTCAGCTGTATATATACATTTACCCCTAAAGTCCCCTCCCATCCAGGCTGCCAGTAAACATTCAACAGAGTTCCATATGCTATAGAGTAAGTCCTTGTTGGTTATCCACTTTAAATATAGCACCGTATACATGTCATCCCAAACTCCCTAACTACCCCTTCCCCCAAGACAATCCTAACTTCATCCTCTAAGTCTGTGAGTCTCTGTCTAAATAGTGACTGCCTCCATTAGAGGAAGCATAAGCTGTCCCTCTTGCCAAGTTCTTCTCTTATTGTACACATCTACTTACCATTCTGGCTTCATATATGAGTTTGGAATCCTGTCACAGTTGGACATTCTCCTGATAATCAATGCTTGTAACTCTGCTAAACATTCATTTAGCCTCCCAAACATATCTCACAGATATTAGGAAGAATGCCAAAACCTCTGGCAGCATCAGCAACATCTACAAATCTGGGGAAGAACACCCCATGCCTGAGGTTGTACAGCTTGGTCCCATGTGGAAGTAGATATACCCGATGTTTAAGAAGTTTCCAAACAGAAGGGAAGGAGTCCAGGCTGCTACACAATGCATGTGTCTAATTCAGTCTTACAGAATACACTGGAGAATACACCTAGATAAGCACTGCAAGTGGGTGATTTTTTTTCTATTAGCTATGTCCTTCCTATATGTATGCACCTGGAAGCTACTGCTGTGAGGCACTCTGATAAAGAGTGCCAGCCCAGTCACAAAAGTGACTCCCTCAATACAGGCAAACATTTCTAAGTTCTAGGGAGACCCAGAGAGACATCAGAGAAAGTTAGTGACCTACACAGGGATAATTCTGGAGACTGATGAAAAATCCCTTACTCAAAAATCCCTCTTATTGACTTTCCAATAGGTTAATTATTATCCCTCTTGAAATGCAGTATTCAGGAATGACTGGTAAAAGGACATGATGGTTAATATTATGAATCAATATGGAGTTTTTTGAATGAGATTAGCAGTTGCATCTGTTAACTTTGAGGAAGCCGATTGCCCTGCATACCATGGGTGAGCGTCATCCAGTCAGTTGAAGACCCAAATGAAACAAAAAGTCCAACCTCCCAGAGCAAGAGGGACTACCCCAGCATATTGCCTTCAGACTTCGGCAGCAGCATCGGCTAATCTGGGTCTTTACCTGCAGCCCTTCAGACTGGAGCCACACCGTTGGCTCTCCCAGTCTCCATCTGCCAGTCAACAGTGAATATTTGGATTTTTCAGGCTCCATAATTGCAGGAGGCAATTCCTTATAACAAATCACATGTAATCATATATGTGTGTACACACACACACATACATCTCTTTGCTTAAATTTCTCTGGAGAACCATGAGTAATATGGTCAAATTTTAATAGGAAAAGCAAAAAAAAAGGGGGGGCATCATATTGCAATACCAAATTACCTAGTCATCTCTCTAGATTCTGAAAGAACAATATACAAGATGAATACATTTTATGGAGATGATACACAATAGAAAAGAATAGAGTAGAACAAGATAGAATAAAACTGATTTACAACCAGTGCAGATATCTGAGCATCTGAAGGGCATCAAGGAAATGATGGACATGGTTAACGAAACAGAAGAGGTAGACAAAACCAAGAACACGGAAAGCAAACTGTTCCATATTATTTTTCTGGGAGCAGGACCTGCAGGTGGTGAATAAGAAGCTGAAATGCCTCAGAGGCAAGTGTTACTGGACTGTGCCACGGCCCAGTGATAAGAGTTCTGTGAGTCACAGACCAGAGAATTCATAGGCATGTGGTGTGTGTTAGAGTGGGACCACTGGGCAAGACCAGGGCTGCTGAAGAAACTAGAGCAAGTGCTCAATCTTTAAAAAATCACCTTTTCAAGTAGAAAAGAAAAACGTAGGAAAACACAACATTGGCCTCTTTGGTGGCCTGAAATGCACTGAAATTAAAGTCAGAAGAGGTCTCTGTCATTTGCCATCTGTGTGCCCAGGGATAAATTACTTTCCTCATCTGTATATGATAACTGGAAAATAATTCCAAGTCATGTAATTAAGTATTATGAACTACGCAGATTTATTCAACACTTTAGACTTGCAACAGACATCACATTCCTGTTTTTAATCCTAATGTTAAAATGGATATCATGATATTTTCCTTCTGGAAATAGCTGGGACTAATTTTGAACTCATTTTCTCCTCACATATTCCTCACATAAGTCCATTTTGAGCCTTTCAGTAATCCAATGACTGGCCCATCATAACTTTTCTTGGTGAGTAGCCTGCTGTATCCCCAATCCATATCAACTCGAGGGTACAAATACAAATAGCTGGTAGAGTTTAGTTTTTGGCTATGAATCAGTCTTCTATCTCCAGTTCCCTAGGTTTACAAGCCCAAGGAGACTGATGGTATCTGGCCCCCACGTGTCCTCTGTATTTTATTGGTGATTAAGTCATGTGAGTGTTGCCTCCACAGAGGTGCCCACAGCTGTCCTCTTTCTTTACTTCATTCCTAAACTAATTCAGGCTTTCCCTACCTTTTCTCTCAACTACGACTTCAAATTTAGGCTCCAAGATGTTGTCTTTCAGTCACTCAGTTGTGTCTAACTCTTTGTGACCCCATGGACTGTAGCACGCCAGACCTCCCTGTCCATCACCAACCCCTAGAATTTACCCAAACTCATGTCCATCGAGTTGGTGATGCCATCCATCCATCTCATCCTCTGTCATCCCCTTCTCCTCCCGCCTTCAATCTTTCCCAGCATCAGGGTCTATGAGTTGCTCTTCCCATCAGGTGGGTAAAGTATTGGAATTTCAGCTTCAGCATCAGTCCTTCCAATGAATACTCAGGATTGATTTCCTCTAGTATTGACTGGCTCCCAGATGCTGCTACTGCTGCTAAGTCACTTCAGTCGTGTCCGACTCTGTGCGACCCCATAGACAGCAGCCCACCAGGCTCCCCTGTCCCTGGGATTCTCCAAGCAAGAACACTGGAGTGGGTTGCCATTTCCTTCTCCAATGCATGAAAATGAAAAGTGAAAGTGAAGCCACTCAGTTGTGTCCAACTCTTAGCAACCCCATGGACTGCAGCCCACCAGGCTCCTCCATCCATGGGATTTTCCAGACAAGAGTACTGGAGTGGGGTGCCAGATAAACCTTTCTAAAATATTGGTCAAATAAAGTCACTCTGTTGCTCAGTTTCCCTCTTAAAATGGAGTGCTTATCTCATGGGGTTTTTGTGAGGACTGATTGAGGGTTTCTGCCTGTGCTGGGTCTTTACTACTGTGTGTGGCCTTCTCCGACTGCTGCGAGCGGGGACTGCCCTTTGCGGCAGTGTGCGGCTCCTCACCAGGCTGACTTCTCTGGCTGCAGAGCATGGGTTCTGGGCCACGCAGGCGTCAGTAGTTGTGGCTTCAGGGCTCTGAAACATAAGCTCAGGAGTAGTGGTGACAGGTTTAGCTGAACTCACACACTGATTCATTTACTGAGCTACCTTTTGCCAACTACAAACTGAAATGACTACACTGTGTTTGGCATTATTCAAAAACAAAGGAAGGTATAAATACATCACCTGCTCTCAAAGGAAATGATAATAGCAGCACACAATGACACAACCAGAATATATGCCTCACTATTACCTCCTGGGATGGTGCCCACCGTGGGTCCCACCCAGTCTTTGCATCAAACTAAACTTCAGGTCACATCACAAGATGTGACAATCTTACATCACAAGAGTCTGCCGAGACCCCCTCAAAATACATGAATGCTATGGAAAGAGATATTCTAGGGAAAATAAAGAAAAAAAAATAGGACAGATTTTTGGGTCAGGTGACAATAAAAAGCCAAATTTGTGAAAGTTCTGTGATGCCTCCCTTTTCTCTCAATTTTTCACCAGGATTATCACCTAGCATGTGACATTGCCTCTTGGGGGTCTCAAAAAAATTTCAGACCTATGTGTCCAAAGTCCTATCATTACCAGATAGACTCCTGGCCCCAGCCCTTGGTGCTGACCAATGTTCCTTACCTCGAGGGTTGGTACCAATACCGTCAGTACTGATGTAGGCAAAACCGTAGTCATCTTCATTGAGCCTCCTCTCCATCAGCCCCACATCCACTTCCTCAACACACTCGTTGCTCTTTATTGAAGTATATTCAAGTTACAATGTTGTGTTACTTTCACACATATGGAAAAGCAATTCAAATATATTCTTTTTCAGATGTCTTTCCATTATAGAGTATTACAAGCTATTGAATATGGTTTCCTATGCGGTACAGTAGATCTTTATTGTTTATCTATTTTATCCATAACAATGTGTATATTTTAATACCAAAGTCTTCATTTACCCCTCCCTCCCACATTTCCCTTTGGTAACCAAAGTTTGTTTTCTATACCTATGCAACTATTCCTGCTTTGTAAATAAGTTCATTTGTACCATATTTTAGATTCCACATACAAATGACATCATACATTTGTCTCTCTCTGACTGATTTCATTTAGTATGATAATCTGTAGGTCCACTCATGTTGCTGCAAAAGGCAATATTGCATTCTTTCTACTGCTGAGTAATATTCCTTTGTGTATATGTACCACATCCTCTTTATCCACTCCATTGTCGATAAACATTTTTGTTGCTTCCATATTCTATTATAAAAAGTGCTGCTATGAACATTGAGAGGCGTGTATTTTTTTCAAATTAGCGTTTTTATTATTTCTGGATACATGCCCAGGAGTAGTGTTGTTGGATCCTGTGGTAGCTCTGTTTTTAGGTTTTTAATGAACCTCTGTACTAAATTAACTTCTCAAATAACATTCAAGTGGAATTCTCTTTCTCCATTTCCACTGCCACCACCATATGGTTCAAGGCAAGCTCCTCGCCTACCTCTCTACTTTCTCTTATTTTTATAAGATTATAATTTTTATATCCGTATCTATTCAGGCCTTTCTCTGCTGTGTCTTCTGCAAGAGTCAGAATTACCTTTTCAAAAGGCAATTATTCATATCTACGCCTGAAACACTGAAAGATTCCCATTGTTCTTAGGAGGGGGCTGGGACGGAAGAGAATTTCCCATATCCTTCTAGGTTACTCTAGTTGGTGTAGGATTAATTTGACATGAGATAGATAACAGAAGAAAATCAAGCAAAAGTTTAATAGCATCTGTACATAGGAGAGATCCCGTAGAACTAAGTAACTTGTTGAATGGCAGAAAACCTCACGCTAATACCATCTTCAGCTAAGTATTTCTACGGGGAGGAAGGTAATGCACAGGGAGACGGAGAAGCAAATGTTGGGTAAATGAGTGTTTGTGGGGCCGGGCAGCAACAGGCACAGAGCGGAAACTCTGATCCTAAGCCCTGCCTAGAATCTCCCCACCACACAAGGCCAATGTTCCTCGCAGATATGCTTGGTTACAGCTCTATTAGTGAACAGGCCCTCTGTTTAAATTCTTTTAGGCGGTTAGGGCAGTGTCAAAGTTTCCTCCTGAGGCTTTTGGACTCTTGTTGTTTTCTGTTTGAAATAATCCACATGCCAAAGAGATGGTATGAAGGGGCAAATTTTGCTCCCCTACAAGGGATTGAGGTAAAAGTTAAAACGGACCTCAAGGATCTATACTATCCATTGCTCTTACCTATCTGTGGACCTCCACTTGGCATAATGGCCCCTCATTTGCTGCACTTTATCTACTCTCCCTTCCCTCCAATAGCCCTCTGCACCCATCCTAATTCTTTCCAACAGGCTCACTGTCTCTCTTATACACACTCGCCACAGTGGCAATTTTTTGTATGGGCAATTATAGGATTGTTCATGTCCCCCTGTCAACTAAACCTCACTAAGGCAGGACCTACGTTTTTTCCCAGCTTTACTGAGACATATTGACATATAATATTATGTAAGCTTAAGGCCTAAAACATGCTGATTTGATACACTTATACTTTGCAAAATGATTAGTTCCATAATGTTAGCTAACACCTGCATTATATCACATAATTATTATTTTTTGTGGTGAGAACACTTAAAATTAACTCTCTTAGCAATTTTCAAGTATACAATACAGTATTAATAACTGTAATCACTATGCCGTGCATCAAGTTCCTAGAAGGGAACATATTCCTTTTCACTGTTGTATAATTAGGGCCTACCCCATAGTAGGTACTCAGAATATATTGCTGGAAAACAGATAAGTGAATAAATCATTACAAGAGATTATTCTAAAATATGCTTCGCCATTTCCTATTATTTTTAAACTAGAATATGCTCAAATAGGAGTTCCATGATGGCTCAAAATGGTAAAAGATGGTAAAAGAATCCACCTGCAATGCAGAAAGCACTGAAGACTTGCGTTCGATCCCTGGGTTGGGAAGATCACTGGAAAAGGAGATGGCAACCCACTCTAGTATTCCTGCCTTGGAAACCCCACAGACAGGGGAGCCTGGTGGCTACAGTCTATGGGGGTCACAGAGTCAGGCATGAGTGAGCAACTGAGCACACATGCTCATACAACTGGTCTGTCTTTCTTTTTAATGCTTTCTTTATAAAATACATAGAATTCACTGACAAATGTTTCCCATTATTTGAACCTCTATTCCATGTTAACACATAAGTATTATCTGTTCTGTCAAAAAGGAAAATAATTATTTTAAAGCATTGAAAATATAAAAGCCAGTCAAATCCAGTACTCAAAGATTATTAGTAGTATTTTGATATATATTTTTCTATTTTCTATTGCGTATTTTTGAAGGCCAAAGAGGAGGGTGAGAAAGCTGGCTTGAAACTCAGCATTCAAAAAACGAAGATCATGGCATCCTGTCTGACCACTTCATGGCAAATAGATGGGGGGAAAATGAAAACAGTGACAGACTTAATTTTCTTGGGCTCCAAAATCACTGCAGATGGTGGCTGCAACCATGAAATTAAAAGGCACTTGCTCCTTGGAAAAAAAGCTGTAACAAACCTAGACAGCATATTAAAAAGCAGAGATCACTGCTGACAAAGGTCCATCTAGTCAAAGCTATGGTTCTTCCAGTAGTCTTGTATGGATATGAGAGGCTGAGCACCAAAGAACTGATGCTTTCATACTGTGATGCTAGAGAAGACTTCTGAGATTCCCTTGGACACCAATAAGACCAAACCAGTCCATCCTAAAGGAAATCAATCCTGAATATTCATTGGAAGGACTGATGCTGAAGCTGAAGCTCCCTTACTTTGGCCACCTGCTGCGAAGAGCTAACTCGTTGGAATAGACTCTGATGCTGAGAAAGATTGAAGGCATGAGGAGAAGGGGATGACAGAGGATGAGATGGTTGGATGGCATCACGAACTCAATGGACATGAGTTTGAGCAAGCTCCGGGAAACTGTGAAGGACAGGGAAGCGTGGCATGTTGCAGTTCTGGGGTCACAAAGAGTCAGACATGATTGAGCAACTGAACAATAACAAAGCAGAACTTGAGCTACACGAGTAAATTTCTTGTGACTTGTTTGTTTTTTCCACTTAATTATCAGGAAAATCTTTCCATATCAATAAATAATTTCTCTTTCATATTTAGTAGACTTTGCATTATTTCACTTGGCTAGATTTAGAATTTAGAATATTTTTCTTTTGCAACAAGAAATTCTCTGCTAACAATCTTTGAAGTCAAATTTTCATGTTTTAATTTTGCTAAATCAACATTTGTTAAGAGGAGAATAGGCTCTGAATGGTGAGCTGGGGTTCCACAAAAGATCCCAGGAGAAATTGAGTCTGAGAAGATGATTACTCACCAACCCTGGAGGAAGTTCAGGCACAGGGAAACAAAGGCAGAATGTTCACAGAGGGAGGGGCAGCACTGAAACCTGCTTGTACTGGGGTCCACAGATGAGGCGCCTCGGCATTCTCAAACTAAGGCAGTGCTCACCAATCTAAAAAGAAGGGGATTTTGGTAAGCTCCATGGGAGGTCTTACCTAGGGGGTGCACCCAACCCTGGGAGGTGGGTAAACAAGGGTTATTGGGAAGCCAGATCAGGAACTTAGGGCTCGTGGCTCTGTGGCCTGTTTGACCTAGGGTACCAGCTTGCCCAGGGGGGCTAGAGTCGTGTGAAGGCTCCCAGGGGTCACTTGGCCAACTAAATGGATGCTGAGGCAGCAAAACCGTGACATAGCTCAGCTGAATTCCTGACACATTATGAACACACTTAATGTTTGAGGGAGTGAAGTCTTTCATTTACTGAGTCAAAGGATTACACGTTTTAAAGGTTTTTCCATCCGCTGCCAAAGTGCCCACTAGGAAGCTTGTACCAATTCACTCTGTGCCCAAGACAGCTGAGAATGCCTGCTTCTTTGCCCCTCGGGCAACCGTGGCTATCATCTGTTTTTTAGAGTTTTGTCCATTTGACAGATAAATAAATACGTTTTTCAGAGTTTATTTGTATCTCTTTGGTTACCTGTGGCAAACCAAAGGTAATTGGCCTTTGGTCTTTGTTGGCCATTTGGGAATTCTTCTTTTGTGAACTAAATTGATACTGTTCTTGATGATACAAGGCTATGGTTCAGAATGTGGAGTACTTTCTGCTGAGGTCTCTGAGGCGGAGGGCGGGTTTCTGTCTCCATATTCTCACTGGTTGAGCCATGGCTCTCAGACTTGCTGCTGTGTCTGCTTATTCTCATCTCTCTTAACTTGGCATCAGTGAGCCCTTCTGACCCCTATCTTTACACATCTCTAGCAGTTGCATTGTACTTACCATCTTCACATTTTCTAATCTTCCCTGGGCTCAAATGAGTGAGTAAATAAACAGCTTAGGGAAAAAATAGAAAAATAGACCAGTTAGAACTTTGCCAAATGAATGCAAAATTAACTTGGAAATTTGCTCCGGGGAAATCATTTAGCTCCTCAGAGAACTTTGTGTTCTGCTTCCGGGTGTTGACTGTGCTGCAGAGAACGGACTGTTGTTGTTGCTGTTTAGTCGCTAAACTCGTAAGACTCTTTTGTGACCCCATGGACTGTAGTCCACCAGCTCCCCCGTCCATGGAATTCTCCAGGCAAGAATACTAGAGTGAGTTGCCATCTCCTTCTCCAGGGGATCTTCCTGACCCAGAGGTGGAACCCACACCTTCTGCTTTAGCTGGTGGGTATTTTACTGAGCCACCAGGGGAGCCCACAGAGAATGGATATTTCCAAGTAAATTCATCTGAATGAGTAAGAATCCGCTGCACTGGCATTTTATTTATTTTTGTCTTTTCAATGGGAACTATCTGAGCTCTTGAGCATCACGAGACTCTGGGAACTTCTGAGTCAATAATTATTGGGGAAAAGACTCAGTTACAGCCAAGAAGTCCTGGGAATCCCCTGACAGCTTGTCCACAAGAGCCATCTGGCCAAAACAGGGGAAATCAAAACAACTCTTCTCTGCCTTCACCAGGTTAGCAAAGAAGGAAAAAAAAATTCTTCTAAAGAGGATTTACCACTAAATTTAGTCCCTGACTTTCAAACACCTTCAGTGCATTAAGTAGGCTAAGACAGATTGTTCTGAGAGCTTCCCAAAAAGAAAGTCAGATAAACTCTAACAAATCTGAAAAGAAGCCAAAATAATTAATAGAAACTGTTTTATTGCTGTCTTCTCTTCCTAATTAATATTTATGCACACACATTCCAGAGAAGTTGCTGTTTGCTTAAGAATACACTATTGCAATATTGTTGGCTACAGCTGTTTTTGCAATAGAAATTCACTGAACAGCCTGAAATTGACAGGCTAATACTGGGCAATTAAATTTCCTAAAGAAGAGAAGCTATATCTCTCTTTCTAGAAAATAAACAAAATGATTATAGAAACAATGATAGAGGTAGAGAGCTACCACAGATCCTAAAATGGCAAAAGGAGTTTTGGGAATCAAAAGTGTGTTGCTTTTTTCTCTTCAAAGAGCTGTCACGGGTGAAGAATGACCAGACTGTGAGCTCTTGTTCCTAGGGGAAAGGACAGATGTCTACGGAAAGCTGCAGCCTTTTGCAAAAGGAGGCAGGGCTTGAGTTGGTAGTAGATGCTAGCTCTCTTGACAGTGAGTTTATTATGACAGCTCTACCTGGATAAATCATAGCCAGTGCAGCTTCTAATGGGGAAGTTTCATTCATACCAACGAGACACGTGAGCTTGTCCCGGGAGCCGGCCAGTTTGAAAGCCGTGACAAAGAATCCAGGAGAATAACAGTGCCCCCTGGAGTGCAATACCCCTAATGAAACCACAGCCAATTTGCCCCCGAATTCAACACCACCTTCAGCCGCAAGCCTAAGGAAAGCAGTTGTGATTTATACAGTGAGAGTCTTAGAATCATACGCACCCTTCCCAAAGCGAATAACCTTCCTAGCTTTCCCTGGCAGGCTAGATTTGGCTGCAGTCCTGAACCAAATTCCAGCATTTTTTTTTTTTTTTTTTTTGCTATTTAGCATTTGTAGAAAACGTACTACTTTCCCAGGGCTTTGCAATCATTGATTAGTTATTAGCCAGCCCATGATGGGTGAATGTGCAGTTCCTAAATTATACTCTGTACCAAATGCAGCATGTATCTTCAGCAGCATCTCCTTTCCCCTGCTCTCCCCTCTCCATGTCTGTCTCTCTCCCCAGGGTGGGATTGATTAGGGCCACCCTAATCAGTCCAGATCACACTCCCGTGAGCAAGCTCTCCATTCCAGCAAAGCCAGGCCTCCCAGAGCTCTCACCACCTCCCTTCAGCTGCTCCTTGACGCTGCACAGTCACGCCCATTTTCTTCTTCAGCCTGTCACTCATACGGAATCACTGAATCATCTCTCTCATCAGAGGTTTCAGCTGGGCCTCTCCTGCCCTCCCAGACTCAGATAGTTAGGGACAAATAGTGCTCTAACCGCCCGTTTATTAAGAAAACATTCGCCTCCCCTAATGCAGGCAGTAAGTAATTTGATGTGACATTGCTGTTAGTTAGGTTCACAGTTATTTTCGGGGCCGCTGAGAAATGCATATATTTATCTCTGTTTGGGGAAGCCCACACTGACACCCTGGGTTTTTCGTTAAAGGCACACCGTCTCCCGTTTCTAGTTTGCCTGCCCCGTTCAGCTGCGTGTTCGGGTTGTGTGACGTCTATAGATACCTGTCGCTAGGGAGACCAGAGGCACGCCAAAGAGGGACACTGGACATTCTGGAAGCCTGCCACAGGCACCGTGCCATCTTTCACAGGATGTTTACATGGAATTCTTTAATCACATAAAGATGCCGAATCCTAGTCAAGGTGTTCTTTTGTTATGTACCCTGAGGATCTTTGATCTAATTTCACACTTTGTCTAAAAATTGCGTTAGCACCGATTGCAGTTGTTTGTAACAGTATCCAGGGAGCATACTGGCTGCAAGCCCGTCCCCAAGTCTCAGCAGTCAGGTGGGTCTCTGCAATGTGCCAGGTAGCCCACCTTGGTTCAGTCATCATCGCCTCCCGATGGGGAGGAGGTAAACCCCTGCCCAGTGACACTTAATACCAGAAGCACTACTTTTTACCAAATTGCCAGACTTTCATTTTTCCCCCTCTCTTGCTAGATAACACCATGTGTTTAATTCAAGGAAGCATTCCTGCAGTATTCCCACTGACTCCAATTAATGTACATCCATAAGGGGCTTATTTTCTGGCATCCTGACTAATTGCTTATACCCAGTCTCCACTTGAACCAGGCAAAGAGGAAAAGAAAAAAAAAAAAAACTTATTATGAAAGCTTCATCAGTGCTCTCTGAATTTTTAGCTTCCTTGAAATTTCTGAATACTCTTTTCCCAGAAGGCTTCCAGACCAAAGAGCTCACCCTTGAAGCAGAGATGGGTTGCATCCATAATATTCCCAATAATGCATGTGTTAGCAGTGCTGTCAACTAATTAGCCAGGGTTGCCCGGCAAAAGCACATCTTGTTGCTTCACCTGCACACTGAGTAAGCAGCTCAGCTCAGCTAGGAAAACTAATTAACCTTTATCCTCCAATTTAAAAGTCCAGAATGTTACAAACAATTACCCCTTGAATCAATCATTATTAGTCCATTTGTGTACAGGGAAACACCACCTCCAAATTCTGGTATTCTAGTACCTTTATGCTCGTATGTACTCAGTCATGTCCAACTCTTTGTGACCCCATGGACTGTAGCCCACCAGACTCCTCTGTCCATGGGATTTGCCAAGCAAGAGTACTGGAGTGTGTTGCCATTTCCTTCTCCAGGAGATCTTCCCCATCCAGGGATTGAACCTGCATATCCTGTGTTGCAAGTGGATTCTTTACCTCTGAGCCACCTGGAGCCCTTAGTATCTTTATACATTTGCTCAGAAATGTTTATTGAGTATTCACCATTAGTCAGGACTAGGTCAGATGCTAGAAATGTCACATAGTTTATGAAGCAAGGCTAGTCTGGAGCAATAAGTTTATGGAAATAGGATCAAAAAGAAGGGTGCTATGCAGAGTAATGTCCCTCATATGTTTATGTTCCAGTCCCAAGAACTTGTTATTATGATATGTTACATGGCAAAGGGACTCTGCAGATATGGTTCAGTTAAGAAGCTTGAGATGCAGAGATTCTCTTAGGCCTAATCCTCTTACTAGGCCCCTAAAATCTGAGAACCTTTCCTAGCTGTGGAGAGAAAGAGGCGCTATAATGGAAACAGAGTCAGAGACATTCAGAGTTGCTAGCTTGAAGATAAAAAAAGAAAGCCACAAGTCAAGAAATGAGGTGGTCTCTAGAAGCTGGAAAAGGCAAGGAAACCAATTTTCCCAGAGAGTCTTCAGAAAGCAAAGAAGTTCTGTGGATACCTTGACTTTAGTCCAATGGGGACCGTGTTGGATTTCTGACCTATAGTACTGTAAGATGATAAGTTTTATTTTCTTAAGCCATTCAGTTTGTGTAATTTGTTCAGTTCAGTTCAGTCGCTCAGTCGTGTCCTACTCTTTGCAACCCCATGAATCACAGCACGCCAGGCCTCCCTGTCCATCACCAACTCCTGGAGTTCACTCAGATTCACGTCCATCGAGTCCGTGATGCCATCCAGCCATCTCATCCTCTGTCGTCCCCTTCTCCTCCTGTCCTCAATCCCTCCCAGCATCAGAGTCTTTTCCAATGAGTCAACTCTTCACATGAGGTGGCCAAAGTACTGGAGTTTCAGCTTTAGCATCATTCCTTCCAAAGAAATCCTAGGGCTGATCTCCTTCAGAATGGACTGGTTGGATCTCCTTGCAGTCCAAGGGACTCTCAAGAGTCTCCTCCAACACCACAGTTCAAAAGCATCAATTCTTCGGCGCTTTGCCTTCTTCACAGTCCAACTCTCACATCCATACATGACCACAGGAAAAACCTTAGCCTTGACTAGACGGACCTTAGTCGGCAAAGTAATGTCTCTGCTTTTGAGTATGCTATCTAGGTTGCTCATAACTTTTCTTCCAAGGAGTAAGCGTCTTTTAATTTCATGGCTGCAGTCAACATCTGCAGGGATTTGGGAGCCCAAGAAAAAAGTCTGACACTGTTTCCACTGTTTCCACATCTATTTCCCATGAAGTGATGGGACCAGATGCCATGATCTTCGTTTTCTGAATGTTGAGCTTTAAGCCAACTTTTTCACTCTCCTCTTTCACTTTCATCAAGAGGCTTTTTAGCTCCTCTTCACTTTCTGCCATATGGGTGGTGTCATCTGCATATCTGAGGTTATTGATATTTCTCCCACCAATCTTGATTCCAGCTTGTGTTTCTTCCAGTCCAACGTTTCTCATGATGTACTCTGCATTTAAGTTAAATAAACAGGGTGACAGTATACAGCCTTGACGTACTCCATTTCCTATTTGGAACCAGTCTGTTGTTCCATGTCCAGTTCTAACTGTTGCTTCCTGACCTGCATACAGATTTCTCAAGAGGCAGGGTAGGTGGTCTGGTATTCCCATCTCTCTCAGAATTTTCCACAGTTGATTGTGATCCACACAGTCAAAGGCTTTGGCATAGTCCATAAAGCAGAAATAGATGTTTTTCTGGAACTCTCTTGCTTTTTCCATGATCCAGTGTAATTTGTTATGATAGCCCTAAAAACTAATATAGGAGTTTGTGTTTAAGAGTAACTGTGCCACTCATTAGAAATTTAATTTGAGCCCACTGCTTAACCTTCTCAGCGCCTCAGTTTCTTTACCTGTAAACTGAAGGTAATAACATTTACTTGACCGGTTAGTGATGAAAAACCAAGATGAAGCTGTTGGCATTGTGCCAGGAGAAAACAGGTATGCAGTGAATGGTTGCTGAACATACTGTTGACACAGAACTCTGAAAGTCATCCCTACCAAGTTATCCAAGCGTTTACTATCATATCCTGCCGAGCAGACTGAGAACCCCACCAGCTCCAAGTAAGGGGTGTAGATGTGGAGATACTACATGGATAGGAGAAGAGCACCCAACCACCAGTCCAATATGTTTCAACATCCTGCCTGATAAAATCCTGCTGTAGCTTTCTTCATTTTCCAGAAGGTGCTACCATGTCCTGTTGCTTGTGCCAGGAGCACTACTATTGACCAGAGCTAGCAGTTCACATGTAGCTGCAGCCCTGAGCACTTAAAGCATGTGTCGAGCTATATTGTGGCTGATGGTTTCTCTCTATTCATGTTTCATTCAACCAATCACAGGGAGGGAGTGGAGGAAGCATCCCAAACAGAAGAACCTGTAGGAAAGAAAGAGCTCTGGATCTCTCAGTAATGAATGAGGATCTCCCAACATTGGTTGATCTGCTCACACAGCTAGAGCAGAGGTCTGCTGACATAAAAGTTTCAGTATACTCCCAAACCATGGGCTTCTAAACAATCAGAGAGGTTTTGATTAGGCAGTGATCTTAAAGGTTGCTGACCTTAACTTCCTGTTAAAAAAAAAAAAAAAAAAAGGAGGAAAGTTCCTAACTGTTCAGAGGAGACTGCTAAGTTGCTAAAGGGGGCAAGGTGGTTGTAAAGTTCCTCAGGGCCTTCTTTGTGTGGAATTTGAAGGTAAATCACTTAAACTTCAGAAAGTTCATAACTTTTCAGTTCAGTTCATTTCAGTCACTCAGTTTTGTCCGACTCTTTGCCACCCCACGGACTGCAGCACACCAGGCCTCCCTGTCCATCACCAACTTTCAGAGTTTACTCAAACTCATGCCCATTGAGTTGATGATGCCATCCAACCATCTTATCTTCTGTTGTCCCCTTCTCCTCCTGCCTTCAATCATTACCAGCATCAAGGTCTTTTCAAATGAGTCAGTTCTTCACATCAGGTGGCCAAAGTATTGGAGTTTCAGCTTCAGCATCAGTTCTTCCAATGAATATTCAGGGTTGATTTCCTTTAGGATGGACTGGTTGGATCTCCTTGCAGTCCAAGGGACTCTCAGGAGTCTTCTCTAGCACCACAATTCAAAAGCATCAATTCTTCAACACTAGCTTTCTTTATAATCCAACTCTCACATCCACACATGACTACTGGAAAAACCATAGCTTTGACTAGACAGAACTTTGTTGGCAAAGTAATATCTCTGCTTTTTAATATGCTATCTAGTTTGGTCATAACTTTTCTTCCAAGGAGTAACCATCTTTTAATTTCACGGCTATAGTCACCATCGGCAGTGATTTTGGAGCCCCCAAAACTAAAATCTGCCACTGTTTCCACTGTTCCCCATCTATTTGCCATGAAGTGACGGGACCGGATGCCATGATCTTAGTTTTCTGAATGTTGAGTTTTAAGTCAACTTTTTCACTCTCCTCTTTCACTTTCATCAAGAGGCTCTTTAGTTCTTCTTTGCTTTCTGCCATAAGGGTGGTGTCATCTGCATATCTGAGGTTATTGATATTTCTCCCGGCAATCTTGATTCCAGCTTGTGCTTCACCCAGGCCAACGTTTCTCAAGATGTACCCTGAAATTAAAAGATGCTTACTCCTTGGAAGAAAAGTTATGACCAACCTAGATAGCATATTCAAAAGCAGAGACATTACTTTGCCGACTAAGGTCCGTCTAGTCAAGGCTATGGTTTTTCCAGTAGTCATGTATGGATGTGAGAGTTGGGCTGTGAAGAAGGCTGAGCGCCAAAGAATTGATGCGTTTGAACTGTGGTATTGGATAAGACTCTTGAGAGTCCCTTGGACTGCAAGGAGATCCAACCAGTCCATTCTGAAGGAGATCAACCCTGGGATTTTTTTTTTTTTTTTTGGAAGGAATGATGCTAAAGCTGAAACGCCAATATTTTGGTCACCTCATGAGAAGAGATGACTCATTGGAAAAAACTCTGATGCTGGGAGGGATTGTGGGCAGGAGGAGAAGGGTACGACAGAGGATGAGATGGCTGGATGGCATCACGGACTCAATGGACGTGAGTCTGAGTGAACTCCGGGAGATGGTGATGGACAGGGAGGCCTGGCATGCTGTGATTCATGGGGTTGCAAAGAGTCGGACACGACTGAGCAACTGAACTGAACTGAACTGAACCCTGCATATAAGTTAAATAAGCAGGGTGACAATATAAAGCCTTGATGTACTACTTTCCATATTTGGAAAAGTCAAATGTGCTAGAATTGTCTCAAATGGTGTTACTTACAAGAAATAAGAACATTTAAACTGAAGCATTAGATATAATGTAGAAAATATTCCTGATTGGTTAAGAGGATCAGACAAGATGACATCTAAGAGAATTCCCAAAGAGAAAATGTTATTTTATCCTTATTATTATTCAGCTATTTGAGATCCTGTACCTAGAAGAGAGCCAATAAAATGAGAGGTTTAACCTACTGAGATATTTTCTTAAGAGACACTATGGAACTTTAAGCAGCCTTTGTAATTCTCTTTGTTTAATGTTAAACCCTAGAAGCAAAAGGTGGCTAACTTCCTGATGGCTCAGTGCATAGTGTTAGTCACTCAGTCGTGTCTGACTCTGCCACCCATGGTCTGCAGCCCAGCAGGCTCCTCTGTCCGTGGAACTCTCCAGGCAAGAATACTGCTGTGGGTAGCCATTCCCTTCTCCGGGGGATCTTCCCAACCAAGGGATTGGTACTGGGTCTGCTACATTGCAGGTAGTTTCTTTACCATTTGAGCCACCAGGATTTAATGCACATAAGAATGCTAACACAGGATTTCCCTGGTGGTCCAGTGGTTAAGACTCCATGCTTCCAATGCAAGGGATGTGACTTGGATCCCTGGACAGGGAACTAAGATCCCCCATGCCACGTGTTGCAACCAAAAGGTTAAAAAAACAGAACCTTTTTTTTTTTTTTTAAGAATGCTAACACAAATGTTTATTTCAAATAATGTTGGCAAGAAAGGAAAATAATTGATATTGGCCAAATGAAGCAGTGCATCCTTGCTGGACAAATACAGTCACAGACACTAGACAGTAAACTGATTAAAGGATAATGAACTTTAGCTTTTTTAAAGTAATATTAATTACACAACTCAAATGCTTCAAATGTGTACCTTCTCATTAGCTCAAATATCTTTGTAAACTGTATTCTATGACTTTCACCAAAGAGCTGCTCTGAAATCTCCTCTCCCACCTGCACCCATGCTCCTAGCATAGATATAAAAGTCCTGTCATTCCATTTCTTTGGTCTTTTTTTCCCACTCTAACTTGTTCATATGAATTTCTAAATTTGCAAAATTATTTTCCTAGTGGCAAAGATTACGAGTATTTATGATCTTGCTTAAAATACTCCACTTTGAAGATTGACATAAAATATATTAACTATTTTTTATAACTGAACTCTTTGAGTTTTCTGAATTCTTTCTATAAATACTCATGACAATTCAAAACAGCCTATGTGTAATTCAAGTTCCAAAAGTAAGAGCCTCCATTGCCTTCCTTGCTAGTAACTAGAAGATTCACAGCTTTGTCAGTGATTTCCATAACACCATCTCCAGAAAAACGCGTCTGTGTCCTTTCAGCCCAGCTCTTCTTCCCTTCCTGATGGGCCGCCGCTAATTGTTTTTGCTGCCAAAACCTCTGAGAGCTCACTGCTTCAGTGTACACAGCTGTCCTTGCTGGTTACCTAGGTGTGATCGCTACTCTTGTCTCTGGAGAAACACTTTAACTATTCCTTTCTTATATTCTTCCAAGGATGAAATATGCCCTTCTCATTAATCTTTCACAAAATAAGACAGATTCTTCTAGTACTCTTTTTTAAACTTATTTATTTTTATTTGGAGGATAATTTCTTTGCAATATTGTATTGCTCTCTGCTGTACATTGACATGAGTCAGTCCTCGGTAGACGTGTGTGCCTCCCTCTGGAACCTCCCTTCCGTCTCCTGTTCTATCCCACTCCTCTAGGTGGTCTTGGAGCACTGGGTTGAGCTCCCTGCATCATACAGCAAGTCCCCTGGCTGTCTGTTTTACATACGGTAGCATGTATGTTCCCATGCTGCTCTCTCAACCCGTCCCACCTTCTCCTTCCCCTATTGTGACCTCAAGTCTTTTTTATCTGTCTGCATCTCCAACACTGCCCTGCAAACAGGTTCATCAGCACCATCTTTATAGATTCCATGAAGTGGAGGAGCCGTTCAGTTGTGTCCAACTCTTTGCAAACCCATGGACTGTGGCCCTCCAGGCTCCTCTGTCCATGGGATTTTTCTAGGCAAGAATACCAGAGTGGGTTGCCATTCCTTTCTCCATGGGATCTTCCTGACCCAGAGATGGAACCCAGGTCTCTTGCATTGCAGGCACATTCTTTACCATCTGAGCCACCAGGGAAGCCCTCTAGATTCCATATATATGCATTAATATACAATATATGTTTTTCTCTTCTGACCTACTTCACTTCATGGATAGTCCAGGGATAATGGAAAAGCAACAAGCAAAACACAGAATAATTTACAACAAAGTGCCAAAGTGCAGACAACTCCCAGTGTTCCTTTAAGAGCCATCTTCTTTTTATGATAATATTCAGCTCAGACGGTAAAGCGTCTGTCTACAATGTGGGAGACCCGAGTTTGATCCCTGGGTTGGGAAGATCCCCTGGAGAAGGAAATGGCAATCCACTCCAGGACTATTGCCTGGAAAATCCCATGGACAGAGGAGCCTGGTAGGCTACAGGCCATGGGTTTGCAAAGAGTCGGACACAACTGAGCGACTTCACTTTTCTGTTGTATTACCATAAAAATAAAAAAGGAGATGGTTCTTTGAAACAACAGTACAGATGAACCTGTCATCAAAGTAGAAATAGAAACACAGACATAGAGAACAAGTTTATGGACAACAAGCAGGGAAAGGGGAGGAGTGGAATAAATTGGGAGATTGGAATTGACATATACACTCTACTATCATGTATAAAATAGAGAGCTAATGAGAACTTTCTATATGGCACAGGAAACTCTACTTAATGCTCTCTGAGGACCTAATGGGGAAGGAAATCCAAAAAAAAGAGAGGGTATATGTATCCTCTTTGCTGTACAGCTGAAGATAACACAACAGTGTAAAGCAACTATAGGTGGCGCTAGTGGTGATGACTGAGCAGCTGCTGCGGCTGCTGCTGCTGAGTCGCTTCAGTAGCACCCGGCTATGTGAGTGAGTGAAGTCTCTCAGTCGTGTCCAACTCTTTGCAACCCCATGGACACCAGGCTCCTCCGTCCATGGGATTTTCTAGGCAAGAGTACTGGAGTGGGTTGCCATTTCCTTCTCTGGACTGAGCATCTGAGCAGTCTTTAACAATACTCCAATTAAAAAAAAAAGAAAAGAAAAAGCCATCTCTTGCACCATCTGGGCTGCCTCCCTGGAACCAAGTGCACGTACCCATCCCCGTTGTCAGAAAGGCTCTGGTCATCTCTAAGGCTCCATATGTAGACCAAACTGTCATTCAGCTCCAGGAAAAAGAAAAAACTTTTCTCTTAATTTATTACAAAACCTGTCTCTTATGTAAAATTCCCCATGCTAAAATTCTCTTCCTTTTAGAATGATTAACATGGTTTGACCTCTTGGAACACCCAAGATAGGTAAACGAGAATCTCAAACTTTACATTTATCAATGTATTCAATATTGTAGTTTAAGTAATAAAGCCTAATTGGGGCCAGCCAGTAAGGTCCCTAAGAGCAATCCAGGTTTTTTTCATTTTCTCCTTATGACTGATTCAAAAACTTTGTGCCCTGATGTTACACATATCACACAGGGCATCTTAATACATGAGTAAGGATCTAGGCATGACACGAATTATCCCAAGTGTGTGGCCAAAAGGAGTGGAGAGATTTTGTTGGGCCTCACAGTTTGCAATGAAAGTATTCTTTTTAATAACATTAAGAGACATGCCACAATGGCACAAATAGTTTAAAAGAAAAATGTTTTAAAATGATTCTGTTTATGCAGTTTCGATCACTGTAGAGATTTAGTTTTCATGCTGAAACTTTAAATTAAAATTAAGATTCAGAAATTATATGGATTGTTAGACCAACACAAATGACTAAAATTTGTTGGTGGTGTTGCTGTTTAATCACTCAGTCATGTCCAACTCTTCTGCAACCCCATGGAACTTAGCCCACCAGGTATCTCTGTCCATGAGATTTTCCAGGCAAGAATATTGGAGTGGGTTGTCATTTCTTTCTCCAGAGGATCTTCCCAGAGGATCTTTCTCCAGAGGATCCTGGGACTGAATCTGCATCTCCTGCATTGAAAGGCAGACTCTTTACCACTACGCCAGGGAGGCCCAACCAAAGTGCAAGATACATTTGGTTTTGGTCATAAGACTGAGCACATTGGTTTCTAAATTCCAGGAAATCTTTCAGTTGTTATTCAGTAACATAGATCAGAGGTGGAAGAGAAAAGTGGAAAGGCAGTTAATATTTGATTGATCATCAAGGGTGAACATTTTTACATAGGCTACCTCATTTAATCACGACAAACATCCTGCAAGACAAGTGATGTTATTTCCATTTAATGAAGAAGAAAGATGAGATTCATGAAGAATAGGCAGCTTGAGCAATGACATGTGGCCAGGAAGTAGAAACATTGGGAATTTTATTCCGTTTCCCTCTGGCTTTAGAGCCTGTGGTCTGTCTTTAAAAATGGCTTAAAAAAGCCTACTAAAATGTGACCTTTGAATGAGATCTACAGCAGAGCAAGGAATTCAGACGTTTGCAAAACAAGCTTCTGCTTTCCTTTGAGAAATGCCCCATGTCACTCCCACATGACTTGGTTAATATGAGACAGCCCACTGGCTCCAGTTACCTAAAGGGTGGCATGGGCTCTCTTCTCAAGACAACATTAATTATTTGGAAAAAAGGAGAGTTTGTATGATAAAGCAACTCCAGTGAAAAGAGAATCTATTACTTCCAGGTTTCCTGATAGTTAAGTGACTAGATTTTATAAAGAATTACAAATATCATACACTTACTAACAGCTCGTACCTTGGGTCATAAATTCTTCAAGGTATGTACCTGTGTAGGACATATGAATGATATTTATGATTTGAATCTTACTAGTGAGAAATCTCAGAGAAGGCAATGGCATCGCACTCCAGTACCCTTGCCCGGAAAATCCCATGGATGGAGGGGCCTGGTAGGCTGTAGTCCATGAGGTCGTGAATCGGACATGACTGAGTGACTTGACTTTCATTTTTCACTTTCATGCATTGGAGAAGAAAATGGGAACCCACTCCAGTGTTCTTGCCTGGAGAATCCCAGGGACGGGGGAGCCTGGTGGGTTGCCATCTATGGGGCCTCACAGAGTCAGGCAGCAGCAGCAGCAGTGAGAAATCTATGGTTTAGAGGGTCTACAGAGCTTGCAAGCAATGAAGCCAAGAACCAAATCCAGGTTTATCTGATTCCATGTTCCATGCATTTTCCACTGTTTCTTACTGTATCAGAAGTTTCAGATACCATTTAAATTTTGATATGACTGAGAATAAGAGCTGTGTAGAAGTGTATCTGAGAGAAGAATTTAGTTGTGAAGCTGAATGATCAGCAGTGCAGCACTGAGTCAATGTCCCATGAATAGATCTTTCCAGGAATATTTCAGGATGGGAAGGATTGCTGGTATGTCAGTTGACAGACCTAGGGTTATTTTTCTTCCTTGAATGGGGAAAATGCCAAAATGGGTAGTATGCAGAGAAACTAAAGGCAAAAGAATTGTATTAAAATTAGTAACTCAAACTTTTGTGTTTTGATGCCCCATTGCCAGGAGACTGATGGGCAAATATCCAAAGTATTATAATATGAAAAAATAAATATAAAAATTCAAAAAGAGCAAAATTCTCTATAAATTTCTGAAAGTGTTCCACAACAATAACAAATAGTCATATTGTGCTATGAAAGTCATGCTGAAAATTAATTGCATATTTAAGAATTGCTTGATTTAACATTTTAAAATGTTAAAAGCTGTGAAGAGATACCCCACACCCAAGGTAAGAGAAATGCAACTAGATTGTAGGTGTTGCAAGAGGCCATCAGAGGACAGACACACTGAAACCATACTCACAGAAAACTAGTCAGTCTAATCACTCTAGGACCACAGCCTTGTCCAACTCAATGAAACTAAGCCATGCCCACGGGGCAACCCAAGACGGGTGGGTCATGATGGAGACGTCTGACAGAATGTGGTCCACTGGAGAGGGGCATGGCAAACCACTTCAGTATTCTTGCTTTGAGAACCACATGAACAGTATGAAAAGGCAAAATGATAGGATACTGAATGAGGAACTCCCCAAGTCATTAGGTGCTCAATGTGCTACTGGAGATCAGTGAGAAATAACTCCAGAAAGAATGAAGGGATGGAGCCAAAGCAAAAACAATACCCAGTTGTGGATGTGACTGGTGATAGAAGCAAGGTCTGATGCTGTAAGAGCAATACTGCATAGGAACCTGGAATGTCAGGTCCATGAATCAAGGCAAATTGGAAGTGGTCAAACAAGAGATGCCAAGCATGAACGTGGATATTCTAGGAATCAGTGAACTAAAATGGACTGGAATGGGTGAATTTGACTCAGATGACCATCATATCTACTATTGTGGGCAGGAATCCCTCAGAAGAAATGGAGTAGCCATCATGGTCAACAAAAGAGTCCGAAATGCAGTACTTGGATGCAATCTCAAAAATGACAGAATGATCTCTGTTCGTTTCCAAGGCAAATCATTCAATATCACAGCAATCCAAGTCTATGCCCCAATCAGTAACACTGAAGAAACTGAAGTTGAATGGTTCTATGAAGACCTACAAGACCTTTTAGAACTAACGCCCAAAAAAGATGTCCTTTTCATTATAGGGGACTGGAATGCAAAAGTAGGAAGTCAAGAAACACCTGGAGTAACAGGCAAATTTGGCCTTGGAATGTGGAATGAAATATGGCAAAGACTAAGAGTTTTGCCAAGAAAATGCACTGTTCATAGCAAACACCCTCTTCCAACAACACAAGAGAAGACTCTACACATGGACATCACCAGATGGTCAACATCGAAATCAGATTGATTATATTCTCTGCAGCCAAATATGGAGAAGCTCTATACAGTCAACAAAAACAAGACCGGGAGCTGACTATGGCTCAGATCATGAACTCCTTATTACGAAATTCAGATTTAAATTGAAGAAAGTAGGGAAAATCACTAGACTATTCAGGTATGACCTAAATCAAAACCCTTATGATTATACAGTGGAAGTGAGAAATAGATTTAAGGGCCTAGATCTGATAGATAGAGTGCCTGATGAACTATGGAATGAGGTTCGTCACATTGTACAGGGGACAGGGATCAAGACCATCCCCATGGAAAAGAAATGCAAAAAAGCAAAATGGCTCTCTGGGGAGGACTTACAAATAGCTGTGAAGAGAAGCGAAAAGCAAAGGAGCAAAGGAAAGATATGAGCATCTGAATGTAGAGTTTCAAAGAATAGCAAGAAGAGATAAGAAAGCCTTCTTCAGCGATCAATGCAAAAAAAAAAATAGAGGAAAAGAACAGAATGAGAAAGACTAGAGACCTCTTCAAGAAACTTAGAGATACCAAGGAAACATTTCATGCAAAGATGGACTCGATAAAGGACAGAAATGCTATGGACCTAACGGAAGCAGAAGATATCAAGAAGAGGTGGCAAGAATACACAGAAGAAATGTACAAAAAAGATCTTCACGACCCAGATAATCACAATGGTGTGCTCACTCATCTAGAGCCAGACATCCTGGAATGTGAAGTCAAGTGGGCCTTAGGAAGCATCACTACGAACAAAGCTAGTGGAAGTGATGGAGTTCCAGTTGAGCTATTTCAAATCCTGAAAGATGATGCTGTGAAAGTGTTGCACTCAATATGCCAGCAAATTTGGAAAACTCAGCAGTGGCCACAGGACTAGAAAAGGTCAGTTTCCATTCCAATCCCAAAGAAAGGCAATGTCAAAGAATGCTCAAACTACCGCACAATTGCACTCATCTCACATGCTACTAAAGTAATGCTCAAAATTCTCCAAGCCAGGCTTCAGCAATACATGAACTGTGAACTTCCAGATGTTCAAGCTGGTTTTAGAAAAGGCAGAGGAACCAGAGATCAAATTGCCAACATCCGCTGGATCATCAAAAAAGCAAGAGAGTTCCAGAAAAACATCTATTTCTGCTTTGTTGACTATGCCAAAGCCTTTGACTGTGTGGATCACAATCAACTGTGGAAAATTCTGAGAGAGATGGGAATACCAGACCACCTGACCTGCCTCTTGAGAAATCTGTATGCAGGTCAGAAAGCAACAGTTAGAACTGGACATGGAACAACAGACTGGTTCTAAATAGGAAAAGGAGTACATCAAGGCTGTATATTGTCACCCTGCTTATTTAACTTCTATGCAGAGTACATCATGAGAAACGATGGACTAGAAGAAACACAAGCTGGAATCAAGATTGGTGGGAGAAATATCAATAACCTCAGATATGCAGATGACACCACCCTTATGGCAGAAAGTGAAGAGGAACTAAAAAGCCTCTTCATGAAAGTGAAAGTGGAGAGTGAAAAAGTTGGCTTAAAGCTCAACATTCAGAAAACAGAGATCATGGCATCCGGTTCCATCACTTCATGGGAAATAGATGGGGAAACAGTGGAAACAGTGTCAGACTTTATTTTGTTGGGCTCCCAAATCCCTGCAGATGGTGACTGCAGCCATGAAATTAAAAGACGCTTACTCCTTGGAAGAAAAATTATGACCAACTTAGATAACATATTCAAAAGCAGAGATATTACTTTGCCGACTAAAGTCCATCTAGTCAAGGCTATGGTTTTTCCAGTAGTCATGTATGGATGTGAGAGTTGGACTGTGAAGAAGGCTGAGCACCAAAGAATTGATGCGTTTGAACTGTGGTGTTGGAGAAGACTCTTGTGAGTCCCTGGACTGCAAGGAGATCCAACCAGTCCATTCTGAAGGAGATCAGCCCTGGCATTTCTTTGGAAGGAATGATGCTAAAGCTGAAACTCCAGTACTTTGGCCACCGCATGCAAAGAGTTGACTCATTGAAAAGACTTTGATGCTGGGAGGGATTGCGGGCAGGAGGAGAAGGGGATGACAGAGGATGAGATGGCTGGATGGCATCACGGACTCGATGGACGTGAGTCTGAGTGAACTCCGGGAGTTGGTTATGGACAGGGAGGCCTGGCGTGCTGCGATTCATGGGGTCGCAAAGAGTTGGACACGACTGAGTGACTGAGCTGAACTGAAATGAACATTTTAAAATAAACAGACATCTTTCTTTGTTCAGGTATTGCTCTTCCAGATGTGACTCAGAGGCTTAAATAGATGGATGCTTCCTATAACTTGTCAAAAGGAAGACCATTTCACTGTTAATTTAGAAACTGATTTAGATTTTTTAAAACATCTTTAGTTTTATCCCTGATCTAGTGGTTAAAGGTCAAGTATATAAAGCAAGGAGAAATAGAGCAAAGACTAGATGTATATCCAATGATTAACATTAAAGACAAAAGGAAAAAATAAACACATAAAATGAAGGAAAGAATTAGAGGGAAAGTGGGAGAGGGGATAAGAAAAGGATTATTTGGTTCATATAGATGGGCAATTTAAAAGGCTAACCACAACATTTCTCTTTTACTTTTTTCCTAACCATTCACAGTGAACACAATAAAATCAGTTTTCCTGTTATAGGGAGAACACAGGCTGGCCATTTCCTGCCTTGATCCTGAACTATCCGTGTGAAAATCTCTGTCACACTGTGAAGATAGTTGTATAATCTGGGAATAACAGAGAAAGAATCTGAATTCAGAAACAAAATTCATATCAACATAAAAAATTGTCAGTGCTGCAGACCCATATCCCTGAACTAATACTAAATTCTTCACCTTGCAATTCAAGGCTCTCCTGTAACCAAGTGGCATAGGCAGTAAAGTTTAATAAAGCTTACGTAGATTTCTATCATCAAAGATAGTACCCAACTGAGAAATGCAAATTAAAACTCAATAAGATATCACCTCACAACAGTTAGAATGGCCATTATTTTAAAAATTGACAAATAATAAATGTTGGAGAGGATGTGGAGAAAAGGGAACCCTTCTACATTGTTAGTGGGATTGTAAATTAATGCAGCCACTATGGAAAATAGTATGGAGGTTCCTCAAAAAACTAAAACTAAAGTTCCCATATGATCTAGCAATCCCACTCCTGGGCATATGTCAGGACAAAGCTATAATTCAAAAAGATACATAGCATTGAAACATGTATATTACCATATGTGAAATAGATCACCAGTCCAGGTTCGATGCATGAGACAGGGTGCTCAGTGCTGGTGCACTGTGATGACCCTGAAGGATGGGATGGGGAGGGTGATGGGAGGGGCCTTCAGGATGGGGGACACATGTACACCCATGGCTGATTCATGTCAGTGTATGGCAAAAACCATCACAATATTGTAAAGTAATTAGCCTCCAATTAAAATAAATAAAATTTTTAAAAAGGATCAGTTCAGTTCAGTTCAGTCACTCAGTCGTGTCTGACTCTTTGTGACCCCATGAATCGCAGCACCCCAGGCCTCCCTGTCCATCACCAACTCCCGGAGTTCACTCAGATTCACGTCTATCAAGTCCGTGATGCCATCCAGCCATCTCATCCTCTGTCATCCCCTTCTCCTCCTGCCTGCAATCCCTCCCAGCATCAAAGTCTTTTCCAATGAGTCAACTCTTCGCATGAGGTGGCCAAAGTACTGGAGTTTCAGCTTTAGCATCATTCCTTCCAAAGAAATCCCAGGGCTGATCTCTTTCAGAATGGACTGGTTGGATCTCCTTGCAGTCCAAGGGACTCTCAAGAGTCTTCTCCAACACCACAGTTCAAAAGTATCAATTCTTTGGCACTCAGCCTTCTTCACAGTCCAACTCTCACATCCATACATGACTACTGGAAAAACCATAGCCTTGACTAGACAGACCTTATTCGGCAAAGTAGTGTCTCTGCTTTTGAATATGCTGACTAGGTTGGTCATAACTTTTCTTCCAAGGAGTAAGCATCTTTTAATTTCATGGCTGCAGTCATGCACCCAAATATTCATAACAGTACTATTCATAGTAGGCAGACATGGAAGCAACCTAAATGTCCATCGACAAATGAATGGACAAAGAAGATGTGGTATACACACACACACACACACACACACACACACACAATAGAATACTACTCAGCCATAAAAGTAAATGAAATAATGCCATTTGCAACAACATAGATGGACCGAGAGGTTATCACACTAAGTGAAATAAGTCAGAAAGGGAAAGACGAACACCATATGATATCACTTACATGGGGGATCACAATATTACACACGTGAATTTATTTACAAAACAGAAACAGGTTCACAGACATAGAGAAGAGACTTGTGATTACCAAGGGGGAAGAGGATGAGGAAGGAATAGAGTGATATTCAGGATGAGCAGATGTCAACTATTATATATAGAATGATAAACAACAAGGTCTTACTATATAGCACAGGGAACTATATTCAATGTCCTTAGATAAATCATAATGGGAAAGAATATGAAAAAGAGTATATGTGTGTCACTGTGTGTGTGCATGTGTGTGTGTGTGTATCATTCACTAAATAGCAAAACTTAACATACCATTGTAAATTAGCCATACTTCAATAAAATAAATTTCTAAAAGTAATACTCAGTTGAAAAATTCCTCCTTCCTGCATGTTAGATTAACAGGTACCAGACTTATCTTCCTGCATTAAATAAAAACTGGACAAAATATATAAAGCTACCACTTTTAGGCACTGGATGACAAGCCATATGTGTGTGTGCTCAGTCACTTCGGTCCTGGCTGACTCTGTGCGACCTTGTGGACTACAGCCCTCCAGGCTCCTCTGTCCATGGGATTCTCCATGAAAGAACACTGGAGTGGGTTGCTGTGTCCTCCTCAGGGGATCTTCCCAACCCAGGGATCAAACCTGCATCTCTTCTGCCTCCTGCAGTGGCAGGCAGGTTCTTTACCACTAGCGCCACCTGGGAAGCCCAGAAAAGGCCACAGAGTACTGCAATTCTTGACAGAGAGGGAAAAAAGAGGTAAGCCCCAAGATTTACAGTGCTCTCTGCAAAGCATGGTCTGTAAACCGTTTAATATCACAGTAATCCAAGTCTATGCCCCAATCACTAATGTTGAAGAAGCTAAAGTTGAATGGTTCTATGAAGACCTACAAGACCTTCTAGAACTAACACCCCAAAACTTGTCCTTTTCATCACAGGGGACTGGAATGCAAAAGTAGGAAGTCAAGAGATACCTGGAGTAACAGGCAAGTTTGAACTTGGGGTACAAAATCAAGCAGGGAAAAGGCTAACGGAGTTTTGCCAAGAGAACTCACTGGTCATAACCAACACCCTCTTCCAACAACACAAGAGAAGTCTCCACACATGGATACAGCCTGGCGTGCTGCATTCCATGGTGTCGCAAATAGTCAGACATGACTGAGCAACTGAACTGAACTGATAGATAGATATATATACATAAAACTTCTTTCAAAACCACAGCACAGAGAATTAGAACCCAAGCACAGTTCAGAGGTCCCTCTAAGCTGAGGAGGCAAAGGTCCAAGTGCAGGGCTGCAGAAGCACCTGAATTGTAGCAAAGAAGAGCAGAGAGGATGAGGTAACAGGGTACCATATGTAGGTTATTAAGTGCTAGTCACTCAGTTGTGTCCAATTCTTTGGGACCCCATGGACTGTAGCCTGCCAGGCTCCTCTGTCCATGGAATTCTCCAAGCAAGAATACTAGAGTGGGTTGCCATTTCCTTCTCCAGGGAATCTTCCTGATCCTGGGATTGAACCCAGGTCTCCTGCATTGCAGGTAGACTCTTTACAGTCTGAGCCACCAGGGAAATCCCAGACCCCTGGACAAGTCCTAGCCTGTGTATATTCAGTGTGAGATTCTGTAATGTCTATACAACTGACTGCTACTTGTATAGCAATTGATAGTGTTATGGAGATATTTTAGAATAATATGAAACATTGGCCCAGTGAGAGCAAAAAGGCATTGTTAATATACTGAACACATAGCTGAAACCACAGGATGGCAAAATTTCAGGAGTTTCTTAAGCACCATGTCTTAGTTTAAAGCTACTCTAGACACACCTTTACAAACACTAAGCAGAGCTTCAATAAGATGAATGAAACCTTCCAGTAATCAATTGCCTGTCAGAAAAAACTCAATGTTCTATTAAGGAAGACAACATAGCCCAAACTCTATATTATATACTCCAGAACGTCCAGCTTACAATTTAAAATTTTTTCTATGCATACAAAATTCAGGAAAAATATTGTCCATGATCATGAAAAATATCAATCCAAGAGAAATGACCCCACATTAAAATTGGCAGACAATGACTTTTAAGCAGCTGTTAAATATGTTGAAGGATTTAACCAAAAATAGCTCTTAATAAGTGACCTGGAGAAGAATTGCAGTCAAGAAATGGAAATTAACTTTTTAAGATGAATAGAAATATACTAATGGAAAATTATAGCTTCTGAAATTTTAAAATAGTCCTGGTGGCTCAGATGGTAAAGTGTCTGCCCGCAATGCGGGAGACCCGGGTTCGATTCCTGGGTTGGGAAGATCCCCTGCAGAAGGAAATGGCAACTCACTCCAGCACTCTTGCCTGGAAAATCCCATGGACGGAGGAACCTGATAGGCTACAGTCCATGGGGTCGCAAAGAGTCAGACATGACTGAGCGACTTCACTTCACTTCACTTCACTTCACTATTTGACATTAATAAAAGATTAGAAATAGCAATAGGAAAAGTTAATAAACTTTAAGTCATTCATAGAAATAAGCCACAAGGAAAAGCAGAGAAATAGGGTAGGAAAAAAAAAAAAAAAGATCTTCACTGACCTATGGACATAGAGTCTCATTATAAGAGGAGAGAGAAAATGGGGCAGAAAAAATATTTACAGGAGCTATGGCCAAATTTTTCCCAAATTTGGTGAAAAACATCAATGTACAGACCCTACAAGTTTAGTAACTTCCGGGAGAACAAGTAAAAATGAAACCAAATCTATTCACATCACAGGCATGGTGCTAAAAATCAATCAAAGTAAAAGAAAAACCTTAGAAGCCCCCAGAGGTAAACAGCATGTCACGTACAAAGGAAAAAAAAAAAAAGGCAACAATTGATTCTTCATTAGAAACAATGGAAGTCAGAAGACAAAAAGAGTGTCCATATTTTAAGAACTGGAATTTGAGGAAGGGGAAAGGGAACAGAGGGAAAGATTGTCCACAAAGAACTTTAAGTTTAGTGGACATATTTCAGGGGCTTCACAGGTGGCTCAGTGGTAAATAATCTGCCTGCCAATGCAGAAGACTCGGGTTCAATCTCTGGGCAGGGAAGATGTCCTGGAGGAGGAAATGGCAACCCACTCCAGTGTTCCTGCCTGGAGAATCCCATGGACAGAGGAGCCTGGCGGACTACAGTCCATAGGGTCCCAAAGAGTCAGACAGGACTTGATAACACATCAAATGCACATATTCTACAAAGTGAGAAGAAAACAATTTCGTGTTTAGAGGAATGATACCTGCAGGGTGTGCCGCCAGCTTATCTTTTTCATATGGATGTTAAAGGGATACTCTCCCAGGCTGAAAGAAAATAGTGCAGGGTGGGGACTGATTACATAAAGAATAGAAAAGCCCAGGAAAGAGTAACTTGTGCCTAATAAAAAAGAATAGTATTTTTATTATTTTAATTTTTTAAAAAGAAAAATGAAGGTTTGAAAGAAAAATAATAGCACTGTAATATCCATCTATAACCTATAAAGAATTAAAATATATGGAAACCACAGCATAAAGAATGGAGCAAATGAAATTAAACTATTACAAGATTTATAGCATTTATACATTTGTGAAATATGGTTTTTGAAGAGTGATGTGTAACATGTTTCAATATAATTCTGACTGTAATAATTTAAAATGTCATAAATTAATAGTAGCCTCTAGAGAAACTAATTAAAATGAATTTTAAAGCCACAGTCATCAAGACAGTATGGTACTGGCACAAAGACAGAAATATAGATCAATGGAACAAAATAGAAAGCCCAGAGATAAATCCACACACCTATGGACACCTTATCTTCGACAAAGGAGGCAAGAATATACGATGGATTAAAGACAATCTCTTTAACAAGTGGTGCTGGGAAAACTGGTCAACCACTTGTAAAAGAATGAAACTAGAACACTTTCTAACACCATTCACAAAAATAAACTCAAAATGGATTACTACTACTACTACTAAGTCACTTCAGTCATGTCCGACTCTGTGCAACCCCATGGATGGCAGCCCACCAGGCTACCTCATCCCTGGGATTCTCCAGGCAAGAACACTGGAGTGGGCTGCCATTTCCTTCTCCAATCCATGAAAGTGAAAAGTGAAAGTGAAGTCGCTCAGTCCTGCCCAACCCTCAGTGACCCCATGGACTGTAGCCTTCCAGACCTCTCCGTCCATGGGATTTTCCAGGCAAGAGTACTGGAGTGGGGTGCCATTGCCTTCTCCATAAAATGGATTAAAGATCTAAATGTAAGACCAGAAACTATAATACTCCTAGAGGAGAACATAGGCAAAACACTCTCCGACATAAATCACAGCAGGATCCTCTATGATCCACTTCCCAGAATACTGGAAATAAAAGCAAAAATAAACAAATGGGATCTAATTAAAAGTAAAAGCTTCTGCACAACCAAGGAAACTATAAGCAAGGTGAAAAGGCAGCCTTCGGAATGGGAGAAAATAATAGCAAATGAAGCAACTGACAAACAACTAATCTCAAAGATATACAAGCAATTCCTGCAGCTCAATTCCAGAAAAATAAACGACCCAATCAAAACATGGGCCAAAGAACTAAATAGACAATTCTCCAAAGATGACATACGGATGGCTAACAAACACATGGAAAGATGCTCAACATCACTCATTATCAGAGAAATGCAAATCAAGACCACAATGAGGTACCATTTCAAACCAGTCAGAATGGCTGCAATCCAAAAGTCTGCAAGCAATAAGTGCTGGAGAGGGTGTGGAGAGAAGGGAACCCTCTTGCACTGTTGGTGGGAATGCAAACTAGTACAGCCACTATGGAGAACAGTGTGGAGATTCCTTAAAAAACTACAAATAGAACTGCCTTATGACCCAGCAATCCCACTGCTGGGCATACACACCGAGGAAACCAGAATTGAAAGAGACACATGTACCCCAATATTCATCGCAGCACTGTTTATAATAGCCAGGACATGGAAACAACCTAGATGTCCATCAACAGATGAATGGATAAGAAAGCTGTGGTACATATACACTATGGAGTATTACTCAGCCATTAAAAAGAATACATTTGAATCAGTTCTAATGAGATGGATGAAACTGGAGCTGACTATACAGAGTGAAGTAAGCCAGAGGGAAAAACACCAATATAGTATACTAACACATATATGTGGAATTTAGAAAGATGGTATTGATAACTCTGTATGCGAGACAGCAAAAGAGACACAGATGTAAAGAACAGACTTTTGGACTCTGTGGGAGAGGGAGAGGGGTGGGATGATTTGGGAGAATGGCATTGAAACATGTATACTATCATGTAAGAAACGAATCGCTAGTCTAGGTTTGATACAGGATACAGGATGCTCGGGGCTGGTGCACTGGGATGACCCAGAGAGATGATATGGGAAGGGTGATGGGAGGGGGGTTTAGGGTTGGGAACTCATGTACACCTGTGGTGGATTCATGTCAATGTATGGCAAAACCAATACAGTATTGTAAAGTAAAAAAATAAAATTTAAATTAAAATAAATAAATAAATAAGTGCTATTTAGCAATCAAATATCCTTTAATAGATGAATAGATGAACTATATAGTTGAATACTAGCTAAAACCTTTTTAAAATGAATTTCTGATACACAAAACAACATGAATACAACATGAATAAATTTCATAGACTTTATTTTGCCCAAAGAAGCCAAACAAATTCTGTGAAGTTTATGGTGCTAGAAATCACATCAATGTTTGAGGCAGAAGGTATATTTCAAATCCAAAGGTACACAATCAAATACTGTATGACATTAATAAGGGTGATGTTTCTATGGCTTTATACATTTGTAAAAACTGATTGAACTGTGTACCTAAAATCTCTGCCCTTCATTATATGTAAATCATATTTTGATAGAATTGATTTTAAATAACACCTTTTAAATGTATAGGAAGCTAAAAGAATCACAGAGTAAAAATTACTCATAATGCCATCACCTACAGGTCGTGATTTAAACTTTGACGTATACATTTTTGTATTGTTTCTTTCCACAAATTTTTCATGCTATAGAAAACATTCCATGGCCTCCTTTTCGTTATAAACTTTAAAGGTGACAAAGTGTTTTATATCAATGTGCTCTGTTCCAGCATTTTAAAAATGATTACATAATATAAATGCAGCTGGATTAAAGGTTATTACAAAAATATTAATATAGCAATAAATGCCAAAATTTTTCTTTTCCTTCACAGATCTCTATGCATTGCTGAGCTCTCATGCCCACTGAGGATTAAGCATTAAATTTGCCAAGTGAAGGTATCCCTATGTCTTCTTGTTTAAAACATGCATGCATGCTAAGTTGCTTCGGTCGTGTCTAATTCTTGTGACCCTATAGGCTGTACCGTGCTTCTGTCTCCATGGGATTCTCCAAGAATACAGGAGTAGGTTGCCATGCCTTCCTCCAGGGGATCTTCCTGACCCAGGGGTCAAAGCCAAACCTCTTATGTCTACCTGCATTGTAACAAGGAGGCCACCATGACATTTGGGTCCCTGGTTTTTATATCATCTTCTTCTCTCTCTTGGTTTTATCCTACCCACTCACAATTTTACAAAGCAATTTCCCCTTTAATAAATAACAAAAATCTTTTTATCACATCCTCCTCTTGGCTTTTCTTTGACTTTCGGTAAAGTCAGGAGGAGAAGGGGATGACAGAGGATGAGATGGCTGGATGGCATCACCGACTCGATGGACATGGGTCTGGGTAAACTCTGGGAGTTGGTGATGGACAGGCAGTCCTGGCGTGCTGCAATTCATGGGGTTGCAAAGAGTCGGACATGACTGAGAGACTGAACTGAACCGAGCTGAAAATCAAGTCTCTACATAATTGATTTTGTATGTAAAATCCTACCTATCTGAGTTGAAAGTCTACCTACTAACTAACTTTAAAATAGAATTGTTTGAAACTCAAAGAAATGATGTCTGATGTCTCTGTTGTCTTTTAAAGAGACATAACCTCAACCTGAAGGCCCAGTTGTAATGGAAGTAGGACAGGGGCAGACACAACAAGGAAAGAAAATGCATTTAGTTCCATGTCAAACAGCATTTACTTTCAGTAGCAGCATTTCACTACCTTCGTGTGAGAATATGCGTTCACATATCCCATGCTGTTGAACACAGGTTGCTACTATTTTTTCATTATTTTTATGAAGTTCATAAAGCGAATTTTTAAGAAAACTAGAGAATGAGGCTTAGTAAGAGGAGATACAGAGATTTTGGTAGAAGAAAAAGCCTGTTACTGCTCAGCCTCCATTCTCTTCCAAACCACTTGCTGTCTTTACTGTAGGAGCCTGATTTGCTGCACAGTTAAGAGTTCGGTGTAGAAATATGTTCATCCAGAGTCCACTGTAACTTCCTTTAATGAGCCCATCTGTCCATGCCCCAGATGTGTGTGCCCGCATCTTCAGACACAGTGCCTGAAGTATCTTGGCAGCTTTAATCATCAGTTGTCTACCTGGGGAAAAAATAAATCCACTATCCATGATAATTTACTATTTTTAATAAACTAAAAGTCAGGCATGGAACCTATAGGCATTTTTGAAGGCATTTCAATCATTTACACTTCTTTTATTGAAAACAATTTCTATTGAACATACTCAACCTCTCATCCCCACAGCTAATCCATCACTGAGTCCTACCAGCACTGTTTTCAAAAGCCTTCTCAAATCTTGTCCATTCTCCAAACTCTGTTCCATTATGCTGACGTCAGTCACATCCATTTCTTCCCTGAACCTTTGCAAAACCTGAGGATGACTTTTCTCTTACCCCCCACACCCTCTCACTTAGCAGCCAGTCATCTTTCAAAATATGAAGCAAGGGCTTCCCAGGGGCCCAAGGGTTGAGATTTCACCTTCTAATGCAGGGGTGAGGGTTGATCCCTGACCGAAGAGCTAAGATCCCACATGCCTGCAGCCAAAAACAAAACATAAAATAGAAGCAATATTGTAACAATCCAATAAAGACTTTAAAAAATGATCCACATCAAAAATACCTAAAATTATTTTTAAATTTTTAAATAATAAAATGTAAAGTAGATGACACCCTTCTTCCACTCCAGTGTTCTTGCCTGGAGAATCCCATGGAGAGAGGAGCCTAAGGAGCTACACTCCATGGGGTCACAAAGAGTTGGACATGACTGAAGCAACTTAGTATATACACATACATGGAATGAAATTCAAACAGCTCACCATCAGTAAGTCAGAAAGGTGGTCTGGCTCCTGCCTACTGACTTCCAATCATCTTCCCTTTGCACATACTGTCCCTTAGCAAGACGGGTTCTTTACTGTCCCTTGAACAAGCCAGGTTCTTTCCTGCTCTGAAACTTTATACTTACTTTCCCCTCTGCCTACAAACCTTGTTACTGTGTTATCAACAGAGCAGATTCTTTCCTATCCTCAGCCCTCAAATCAAATATCACTTCCTCAGAGAGGACTTTCCTCACCAGTCTAATTAAAAACTCTTCACAAAGCTGTATTCTCACCCTCACACTGATCATCTGAAGTTATTTTGGTTGGTTTCATTGTTTATTTATTGTTGTTTTCCATCTGTTTCCAACAGAGATTTTTATGGTCTCTAAGAAAATAAACTGACTGACTTATTATTGCATCCCTAACATCGATCTGGAATCTGACTTATAAAGATACCTAACAAATATGTGTTAAATGAATATGTGAGTCACTTTGTTGTGAATTTCAGACAGCCATGATTCTCACAGTCGATCCTTTGACCATCAGCGTAGTGCTGTCTGGGAACTTGTGAGAAATGTAATTCCTGAGCTCCTCATTCAGACCAAATAAATCCTTAATTCTGGTGTGGTCCAGCTATCTGTGTTTTATCAAGTCCTCCAGTCACAATTAATCTTTTTATCATGCCCATTTTATAGATGAAGAAACTAGGGAAGGTTGAGTACTTTGTGTGAGTTCTTGGTCAGCTGCTCAGTCGTGTCTAACTCTTTGGGACTCCATGGACTGCAGCACGCCAGACTTCCCTGTTCTTCACGGTGTCCCATAGTTTTCTCAAGCTCAGGTTCATTGAGTTGATGATGCCATCCCACCGTCTCATCCTCTGTTGCCTCCTTCTCTGAGTTATATAAGTTTATATATGTGTTTATATATGTTTATATATGTGGCTGCTCCATGTCCTAGTTGTGGCACCTGGGATCTTCAGTCATGGCATGTGGAATCCTCAGTTGTGGCCTGTGAGCTCTGAGCTGTGGTAAGGAGGAACTAGTTCCCTGACCAAGGACTGAAGCCAGGCCTTCTGCACTGGGACCATGGAGTCTTAGCCCTGGACCACTAAGGAAGCCCCTTGTCCAAGTTAATAACTGAGAGATCTGTAGGTGTTGAGACTGAAGTTGCAGACCTTGACCCCTGAACCATGGTTCCCTAGGAGTCCAGAGAATTTAAATACCAATAAAATGGATTTCTTTGGAAGGAATGATGTTGAAGCTGAAACTCCAGTACTTTGGCCACCTCATGTGAAGAGTTGACTCATTGGAAAAGACTCTGATGCTGAGAGGGGTTGGGGGCAGGAGGAGAAGGGGACGACAGAGGATGAGATGGCTGGATGGCATCACGGACTCGATGGATGTGAGTCTGAGTAAACTCAGGAGTTATGAACAGGGAGGCCTGGCGTGCTGCGATTCATGGGGTCACAAAGATTCAGACACGACTGAGCAACTGAACTGAACTGAACTGAGAATGGTATGGACCTAACAGAAGCAGAGGATATTAAGAAGAGGTGGCAAAAATACACAGAAGAACTGTACAAAAAAGATCTTCATGACCCAGATAACCATGATGGTGTGATCACACACCTAGAGCCAGACATCCTGGAATGTGAAGTCAAGTGGGCCTTAGGAAGCATCACTACAAACAGAGAGAATGGAGGTGATGGAATTCCAGTTGAGCTATTTCAAGTCCTAAAAGATGATGCTGTTAAAGTGTTAAATTCAATATCCCATCAAATTTGGAAACTCGGCAGTGGCCACAGTACTGGAAATGGTCAATTTTCATTCCAATCCCAAAAAAGGCAATGCCAAAGAATGTTCAAACTACTGCACAATTGTACTCATCTCACATGCTAGTAAAGTAATGCTCAAAATTCTCCAAGCAAGGTTTCAACAGTACGTGAACCAGAAACTTTCAGATGTTCAAGCTGGATTCAGAAAAGGCTTCAGAAGAACCAGAGATCAAATTGCCAACATCTGTTTGATCATAGAAAAGGCAAGAGAGTTCCAGAAAAGCATCTGCTTCTGCTTTATTGACTATGCCGAAGCCTTTGATTGTGTGGATCACAATAAACAATGGAAAATTCTTCAAGAGATAGGAATACCAAACCACCTTACCTGCCTCCTGTATGCAGGTCAGGAAGCAACAGTTAAAACTGGACATGGAACAACAGACTGGTTTCAAATTGAGAAAGGCTGTATATTGTAATCCTGCTTATTTAACTTATATGCAAGGTACATCATGTGAAATGCTGGACTGGATGAAGCACCAGCTGGAATCAAGATTGCCAGACGAAATATCAATAACCTTAGATATGCAGATGACACCACTCTTATGGCAGAAAGCAAAGAGGAACTAAAGAGTCTCTTGATGAAAGTGAAAAAGCAGAGTGAAAAAGCTGGCTGAAAACTCAGCATTCAAAAACAAAAATCATGGCATCCGGTCCCATCATTTCATGTCAAGTAGATGGGGAAACAACGGACAGATTTTATTTTCTTGGGCTTCAAAATCACTGCACATGGTGACTGCAGCCATGACTTTAAAAGACACTTGCTTTTGGAAGAAAACCTATGACCAATCCTGACAGCATATTGAAAAGCAGGGACATTACTTTGCTGACAAAGGTCCATCTAGTCAAAGCTATGTTTTTTCCAGTAGTCACGTAAGGATGTGAGAGTTGGACTATAAAGAAAGCTGAGCACTGAAGAACTGATGCTTTTGAACTGTGGTTTTGGAAAAGACTCTTGAGAGCCTCTTGGACTGCAAGGAGATCCAACCAGTCCTTCCTAAAGGAAATCAGTCCTCAATATTTATTGGAAGGACTGATGCTAAAGCTGAAGCTCCAATACTTTGGCCCCCTAATGGGAAGAGCTGACTCACTGGAAAAAAACTGTGGTGCTGGGAAAGATTGAAGGCAGGAGGAGAAGGGGACAACAGAGGATGAGATGGTTGGATGGCATCACTGACTCAGCAGACATGAGTTTGAGTGAACTCTGGGAGTTGGTGATGGACAGGGAGGCCTGGCGTGCTGCAGTCCAGAAGGTCACAAAGAGTCAGAAATGACTGAGCGACTGAACTGAGCTGAACTGAGAATCAAGTTTTACCTTCATGATCAGTATAGTGAGTCAAATACTTGAATCAATAATTGTATAACTGTGTGAAAATGACTATCATCTGAGTTATGTGTAAAGTTCGAAGGGAGCATGGCAGCATGATGCAAGTCTTCTGTCTGGAGTGAGGAGGGAAATATGCTGAAAGTTACATGGCTGATGTGCCTCCCACTACAGGTGAGAATGAACTAAAATAGAAAAGAATCCGCATGGATAAATTCAGCTTCCTGGAGGTGGCGTTAAAGGTGAAAGGGTGAGGGGGGCAGGGTACATTTGGGAGACTACAAGTGTAGCCCGAATGGTCCTGCTCCATATTACTCAGAAAGAACTGCCACACAGAATACCCCATCTGGGGTGGCTAAAACAACAGAAACTTATTTTCTCACATTTCTAGAAGCTGGAATTCTAAGACCAGGGTACCAGTGAAGCTGGGTTATTTTACCTGACTCAGCAATGTCCACCTTCTCTCTGTTTGCTAACAGAGCCATTCCTCAGTACGTGAGCATGCAGAGTGATCTCTGATCTCTCTTTCCCTTTTTATAAGGACAACAATTCTGTCAGAATAAAATCCCACTCATTGGGATACAGGACTTCATGTATAAATGTATGGGGGACACAATTAGATCCATAGCATTCTGCCCCTGATCCCCCAGAACACTTACTGTAAAATAAAGTCTTAACTCATTTCAGCATAAAGCATTTCCGTCTAAAACCTTATCTAAATATGGTCTACAACATTGAAAAGTAATCTTCCTCCAAGTAAAAAAAATAAATATGATCTAAATCAAGGGCTTCCCTTATAGCTCAGTCGGTCAAGAATCTGCCTGCAATGCAGGAGACCTGGGTTCAATTCCTGGGTCGGGAAGATCCCTTGGAGAAGGGAATGGCAACCCACTCCAGTATTCTTGCCTGAAGAATCCCATGGACAGAGGAGCCTGACAAGATACATTCCATGGGGTCGCAAGAGTGAGACACAACTTAGTGACTAAATCAGCACCACCTATGATCTAAATCAGGATAGATGAGACTCAAGGTCCAATTCATCCTCAGGTATAATTCCTCTCCACTTGTGAACCTGTGAAAACAAGTTCTGTGCTTTCAACATACAATGATGGGACAGACACAGGATGGACATTCCGATTCGAAAAGAGAGAAAGAAGAAACAGATGACAGGTCCCAAGTAAACCCCAAACCCAGCAAGACAAATTCCAGTAGATCTTAAGGTTTGGGAATAACCTCCTTTGACCCAGTGCCCCTCTTCCCTGGCCCGGGGTGGCAGCGTCACCCTGCAGCTCTCAGTGGTGGCCCTGCCCTCTGAAACCAAGATGGAAGCCGTCTTGCCCCAGGTCACGGTAGACAAGGCAGCTTTGGTGATCTCTGAATTAACTTTGGGGTCCTTTCTCCCTTTTCCTGGAGAACAGTGCATGTTCCCAGTGGACTAGGCAGATGACTGGGTCCTGTACAGTCCGAGAAGTCTGACAGCTTTCTTTCATTCTGTCCCACTGTCTCTGTCCCCTGTGGTCCACAATGGCAGTTTCTCTGCTGGCATCATCCCATCTTTATCCCAGGCTTCTGCTGAGAAGGCTGATGAACATCATGGGTGACCTCTATATGGAGCGATTAGCCAGCTCCATCGTTGGTGCTCTCTCCAGAACAAAATGCTCTCTCTTCTTCATTTTTTTTCACAGTAAGGATCAGATGATAATTTTTTAAACCTTTTTGTCCCAGTTCCTTTTTGCTTAACAATTCTTCCTTCAACCCATTTCTCTCCTGTACATTTTCCTAAACTGATCAGGAGGAACCAGATTGCCCCTTCAACACTTTGTTTGGAAAATTTCTTCAGCTAAATATTTCATTTCATGGGTTGCAAGTTCTATTTCCCACAAACTACTAGACCATGATTTAACCAAATCCTTTACCACTTTGTGGCAAGAATCACTTTTCCTCCAGTTTCTAATAAGCTGCCCTTCATTTCTATCTGAGATCTCTCCAGAAAAGGCTTTAATATTGTATTTATATCAGCATTCTGTTCTAGGATTTTTCCAGCAGGCACCTCAAAACTCCTCCAGCCTCTACCCATCACCCAGCCCCAGAGCCCTTTCTACCTTTTTAGTTACTTGCTACAAGAGTACCCAGACTTCCCGGTGGCTCACATGGTAAAGCGTCTGCCTACAATGTGGGAAACCAGGGTTCAGTCCCTGGATTGGGAAAATCTCCTGGAGAAGGAAACGGCAGCCCACCCAGTACTCTTGCCTGGAAAATCCCATGGATGGAGGAGCCTGGTGGGCTGCAGACTATGAGGTCCCAAAGAGTCGGACACGACTGAGCAATTTCACTTTCACTTTCACAACAGGACCCAACTCTTGATTTTAGTATTAGTCTGCTAGAGCTGTCACAGCAAACATGCACCAAAGGCTAGGTAGCTTAAATAACTAAAATTTACTTCTAACAGTCTGGAAGCTGTGAAGTCTAAGATCAAAGTGTGGGTAAAGCAGATGTCTCCTCTTATAAGGATATCAGTCTTATTAGGTGAGAGTCCAACCTGTATGACCTCAGTTGATTTTAATTACCTCCCAAAGTTCCTCTATCCAAATGCAGGCACATTGAGTGTTAGGGCTTCCACAAAGGAATTCCCCAAATCCACCATTTTGTCCATAGCACCTTGCTATAGGGGCTTCCCTGGTGGCTCAGAGGTTAAAGCGTCTGCTTGCAATGTGGGAGACCTGGGTCCGATTTCTGGGTCGGGAAGATCCCCTGGAGAAGGAAATGGCAACCCGCTCCAGTATTCTTGCCTGGAGACTCCCATGGACGGAGGAGCCTGGTGGGCTACAGTCCACGGAGTCACAAAGAGTTGATCATGACTGAGCAACTTCGCTTTCACTTTCTCACCTTGCTATAGTTTGCCTTTTACCCTAAGGAATATAAAAAATAGTTTTAAAATTTTTTAATAAAAACATGAGACCAAGAACTTTCTTTGTATTCTTTTCCGCCAAGCACATAACATTTACATATTTTAAAGAGGGGTTCAGAATAATTTTAAAAAATGATGTCAGCAATGCAATCAAAGGCACTTTTATCCAACCAGAGTGTGAAGTAAAGTTTGCTCCATGGCACCTGTCAGTGGCACCTTCAGTCACTGGATTTTGCTTGGGCTCCTCTATTAATTTTTTATTGTGCCCCACTCCTAATTGGGATTTGTGTGGTATTTGAGCCTTAAGCTTGAATTAAATATTATTTCACACATACACACACACACAAACCTGACAACTGATAATAAAGGGAGAGGAACCGCTCTAAATGACCTGTGACGAAGGCAGACACTGGAGTCTGCCTTTTCCAAGTGAGTCGGGTAGAAGATTCAGCATTTTTGCCTTGTGGCCATGGGATGCTACTTTGAAATAGGTTTGCATAAAGAATTACATGCCATTTGCAAATAATTTGACAGACACTTAAGTTTGTATGGAAAGCTAAAGCTTCCGATGTTTATTTCTAGTGTTTAATAGTCAATCTATGTTTAATATTCTATGTTCAATCTATTTGGAACATGTTGTATGTGTTACAAATTAAAGAAATAGCAAACTATTATATACAGGATGGATAAACAGCAAGGTCCCACTGTACAGCACAGGGAAGTATATTCAACATCCTATGAGCAACCATAATTGGAAAGAATATGAAAAAGAATATATATATATATTTGTATATATAACTGAATCACATTGTTGTACAGCAGAAATTAACAACATTGCAAATCAGCTATACTTCAATAAATCTTTTTAAATTGAGGAACTATCACACTATCCAGAAAATGTCGTGAAAAGAATCTGAAAAATCTCCATACACACAAAGGTGTTTTAATATCAGGCCTTTCTGGGCTGAATGTTGTCTTCTTAGATCACAGATCTCTTTGATGCACAGTGATTATGGGTCTGTGCAAGTTGAGAAAATGAGTCACATCATTGGATTGGAGTATGAACATCTAATTTATGGAGATTCAATTCAGATGTGAAGAGAACATAATGAAAGACATTAATGAGCTCTGGTACTCATGACTGCACTGCAAACTGGAACACAACCGTGCAACTCCTTAAAAGTTAAAACAAGTTTAACCTTCACATGCTGCATAATATATGGTTCTTCATGGGGCCCTTCTCTCCTAAGATGCTCTTTTCATTCATTCCGAGTTTCAGTGAAGCATGCTCTCAAACCTAGTATTGCAGTTAGAATCAATTTGCACATGGACCTTCTTGGGAATTTGCTGTGAGCAATTGCTGGTCCCTTGTATTTTTTTCCATGCTATCTAGACAACTTTTGTACTTTGAGCAAATATAGACTTACTGAAAAAGATTGTATAAGCAAATTGCTTATTTTCAAATGTTACACATAGTTAAGTGGGGATGTACTAACTGAAGAAAAGTATGTTTTCTCCCCTAAAGTTAAAATCAATGTAGTATTGATTCTTTGGAAAAGACCCTGATGCTTGTCAAGATTGAAGGTAGGAAGAGAAGGGGACAAAAGAGGATGAGATGGTTGGATAATATCACCAACTCAATAGACATGAGTTTGAGCAAGCACAGGGAGGCCTGGCGTGCTGCAGTCCATGGCGTCACAAAGAGTCAAACACAACAGAGTGACCGAACTAAACTGAGTATTGGTTTAAAGAATCTTTTAAAAACCTGCTAAGACAGGCCTGAAAAGCTCTGACTACATCTAGGGCAGGTAATAAGATGGTACAAGTTGAAGAACAAACAGTCTAGCCTTTGTTTTCCTGCCAAGTTCTTTTCATCAGTCCTAAAGCTTTATTTTTCCCTATCACCTTATCTTAAACTTTTTCTATCTCTATAGATTTTTGAGAATAAGAATCATAATCCTATAGCAAGAATTAAAATTTAATAACAACTTGCTGTGTGTCAGACTCAGTGCTAAGCTCATTTAGTCTGTAACCCTAAGAAGTCAGTGCTAATATTAAGGCAGTCTATAACCCTAAGAAGTCGGTGCTAATATTAAGGCAGTCTGTAACCCTAAGAAGTCGGTGCTAATGTTAAGGCATTTAACTCCATCTGAGATACGTCTTAGCTTGTTTGTGTCTCTATACTGGGTCCAGTTGCATTCTTCATCATGTCTACTCAGTCTCACTAGTCTTCACAACAAATAGAGTGATAAACACACAGCGAATAGAGTGACAAATGAATGTGCTGTAAGTAGGCCTAAAAAATATAGTAAGCGGGAAGAAGGGCTTTCCAGGTAGCAGAGTGGTCAAGAATCCACCTGCCAATGCAGGGGATACAAGAGATATGAATTCAGCTCCGCAGCCCAGGAAGATCCCCTGGAGGAGGAAGTGGTAATCCACTCCAGTAGTCTTGCCTGGGAAATTTCATGGACAGAGGAGGAGCCTGGCAGACTATATAGTTCATGAGGTCACAAAGAGTCGGACATGACTGAGCAACAGAACGCCCACGCAAAAGGGAAGAAAAGTTATTTTACTGCAATGTTGATTCTCCTACTTACATATTTTTTCTGGGGCTTTATTTTTTTAATCTTCTAAACTTGACCTCTCTGGTCACTTTTTCTGACATAAATAGAAATTCTTGGAAAGATTCAGCTTGTAACTATTTCATTATTTTTTACCCTCTTATGGAAACTTTGCTCAGATTTCTCACACTTAGATATAGCAGCCAGTCCCTCAGACTGTGGAGAATAATTTCCACATTTACTATAGTGCATAAACACTAAAAAGGACTCAATAAAGAAACGTTTTTAAGTAATTCATTATCAAAAGAAGTCTATGGATGTCAAGGTACAGCTGACGAATGAATTATTTGAATTTTTAAAATCAAACCAGAATTTGGACTCTCAGTCTTTTAAATCCGATCATAATTCCTTAAGACACTAGACCAACCGTTTTCAAACCTCTTGATCTTGGCCACGTACACAAAACCCTAAATCTACTTTAATCACCAGCTGGCATTCAGATGTATGCACAATGCTGGTGGGCTCACATTGAGTTTCTCCTACAGAAATTGATCTGTTTTTACACAGAATAAGTTTATTTCTTTGCCTCTAATCACTAGGGAAATGCAAGTTACTTACTCCAGAAAAGATATTTATTCTTTTCTCTTTCGTTTTTGTTAACTACCAAGTCATTTTCAATGCATTAAGTGATACACATAGCTGTGGAATGAGACGTCCCAGAGATAAAATTGCAAGTTCTGCAGGCCTGTCCCCCACCAAACTGGCAGCTTCTCCAACACTACAGAAAAATTTGGGGGAGGTGGGCTGCATAAATTGAAGAAAAGGGAATAGCAGTAGATGAAAAAGAATAATAGTATTTTTTTAAGATATTAGATTATATCTCAAATAGTGTGGCACTTAAGCTAGTCTCCTTAGCCAAAAATAGCATGAGCTTATTTTGCTTGCCCATTACAAGTTCAAATCTAATTTATCATCTGGGATGGGGGAGCCTCATGGGCTGCCGTCTATGGGGTCACACAGAATCGGACATGACTGAAGCGACTTAGCAGCAGCAGCAAGACTGCAAGGTTATTTTTTATTTATTTATTTTTTTTTTTGCTGTCAATGCTCCCTGGGTTTTTCTAACGCATTTAATATCTGTATTTCACCTCATTTTTGCCCCATCTATATCAGATCGCATTTACCAAGACTGAACCTCATTCTACCAGTTCCTACTTCTGTTACAGACTTTTCAGGGTCTTTCATGTTACTTTCCTTACCTCACTTCAGCACAAAGCCCCTGTCCTTTCCGACACATGGCAATGTGCTTGATGAAGAGCAGCCCTAGGTGGCAGTGAGTATAACAGCCGTTCAGCCTCCACACCGGCACGGAAGTAACTCAAGTCCCTGGGCACACATCAGACACAGAGCAATCCATGCCAAGCAACTTCCTCCTGAAGGTACGCATGTGTATGCCCCTGGAGTGAATTCTCTGCCAAACCATGGGCATTATCAGACACTGCAGTGTTCAGTAACAATCATTGCCCTTGCAGACACGTTAAGCTGAAGATATAAAATGACTTTACTATAAATTCCCAAATCCTAAATTAAATATTTTACAAGCTTTCCAATTTAGTTCTCAAGTATTAGTCAAGTTCTAAGCATTAGCTTAAATATTGTCTTCTCAACTCAACTCAAATATTAATTCTATAACCCTGATACAAGCCGCATGATACAGCAATCACAATAATGTGTAAGTGTAGCAGAATGACTCAGGTGACCTGAAAGACTGATACTCCCATTAGCACTCTAAACAAAGGGATTGATGCTAAATCCTTCCTTTGTATAAATGTGTGTGCCCACTATGAGCCGAGTTAATTTTCTAGTTGCTAATTATAGTATTAAGTCCAGTAGTCATGTATGGATGTGAGAGTTGTATCATAACAAAGGCTGAGTGCCAAAGAATTGATGCTTTTGAACTGTGGTTTTGGAGAAGACTCTTGAGAGTCCCTTGGACAACAAGGAGATCAAACCAATCAATCAGAAGGACTGATGCTAAAACCAGTCAATCCTAAAGGAAATCAACCCTGAATATTCATTGGAAGGACTGACGCTAAAGCTGACGCTCCAATACTTTGGCCACCTGATGTGAAGAGTTGACTCATTGCAAAAGACCCTAATGCTGGGAAATATTGAAGGCAGGTGGAGAACAGGGACAGAGGATGAGATGTTTGGATGGCATCACTGACTCAGTGGACATCAGTTTGAGCAAACTCCGGGAGATAAGGAAGGACAGAGAAGCTTGGCGTGCTGCAGTGGACGGAGTCACAAAGAGTCTGACACAATTCAGCAACGGAACAATGACAAGGTTCAGAACATTTCATGATTAGCAGGTACCTTGATGGAAGGAGACTAAACACCATCATTTAGACAAAAAAGAATGGGATCCTAAATCTAGCATACATTCCCACCCCGAACATGAACCCACTATCTTTTTGGCCAAGTTAACACTTGTCTGGGCTATGTTTTCACCACTAAGTACAGAAAGGGGCTCAGTTCAATTCAGTCGCTCAGTTGTGTCTGACTCTTTGTGACCCCATGAATCGCAGCACGCCAGGCCTCCCTGTACACCACCATCTCCCGGAGTTCACTCAGACTCACATCCATCGAGTCCATGATGCCATCCAGCCATCTCATCTTCTGTCGTCCCCTTCTCCTCCTGCCCACAATCCCTCCCAGCATCAGAGTCTTTTCCAATGAGTCAACTCTTCGCATGAGGTGCCCAAAGTACTGGAGTTTCAGCTTTAGCATCATTCCTTCCAAAGAAATGCCAGGGCTGATCTCCTTCAGAATGGACTGGTTGGATCTCCTTGCAGTCCAAGGGACTCTCACGAGTCTTCTCCAACACCACAGTTAAAAGCATCAATTCTTCGGCACTCAGCCTTCTTCATAGTCCAACTCTCACATCCATACATGACCACAAGAAAAACCATAGCCTTGACTAGACGGACCTTAGTTGGCAAAGTAATGTCTCTGCTTTTGAATATACTATCTAGATTGGTCATAACTTTTCTTCCAAGGAGTAAGCATCTTTTGATTTCATGGCTGCAGTCACCATCTGCAGGGATTTGGGAGCCCCCCAAAATAAAGTCTGACACTGTTTCCACTGTTTCCACATCTATTTCCCATGAAGTGATGGGACCGGATGCCATGATCTTCATTTTCTGAATGTTGAGCTTTAAGCCAACTTTTTCACTCTCCTCTTTCACGTTCATCAAGAGGCTTTTTAGTTCCTCTTCACTTTCTGCCAGAAGGGTGGTATCATCTGCATATCTGAAGTTACTGATATTTCTCCCACCAATCTGGATTCCAGCTTGTGTTTCTTCCAGTCCAGCATTTCTCATGATGTGCTCTGCATAGAAGTTAAATAAGCAGGGTGACAATATACAGCCTTGACGTACTCCTTTTCCTATTGGGAACCAGTCTGTTGTTCCATGTCCAGTTCTAACTGTTACTTCCTGACCTGCATACAGATTTCTCAAGAGGCAGGTCAGGTGGTCTGGTATTCTCATCTCTTTCAGAATTTTCCACAGTTGATTGTGATCCACACAGTCAAAGGCTTTGGCATAGTCAATAAAGCAGAAATAGATGTTTTTCTGGAACTCTCTTGCTTTTTCCATGATCCAGTGGATGTTGGCAATTTGATCTCTGCTTCCTCTGCCTTTTCTAAAACCAGCTTGAACATCAGGAAGTTCATGGTTCACGTATTGCTGAAGCCTGGCTTGGAGAATTTTGAGTATTACTTTACTAGCATGTGAGATGAGTGCAATTGTGTGGTAGTTTGAGCATTCTTTGGCATTGCCTTTCTTTGGAATTGGAATGAAAACTGACCTTTTCCAGTCCTGTGGCCACTGCTGTTTTCCAAATTTGCTGGCATATTGAGTGCAGCACTTTCACAGCATCATCTTTCAGGATTTGAAACAGCTCAACTGGAATTCCATCACCTCCACTAGCTTTGTTAGTAGTGATGTTTTCTAAGGCCCACTTGACTTCACATTCCAAGGTATCTGGCTCTAGATTAGTGATCATATCATCATGATTATCTTGGTCATGAAGATCTTTTTTGTACAGTTCTTCCATGTATTCTTGCCACCTCTTCTTAATATCTTCTGCTTCTGTTAGGTTCAGACCATTTCTGTCCTTTATCGAGCCCATCTTTGCATGAAATGTTCCCTTGGTATCTCTAATTTTCTTGAAGAGATCTCTAGTCTTTCCCATTCTGTTGTTTTCTTCTATTTCTTTGCATTGATCACTGAGGAAGGCTTTCTTATCTCTTCTAGCTATTCTATTGCATAGGAACCTGGAATGTCAGGTCCATGAATCAAGGCAAATTGGAAGTGGTCAAACAAGAGATGGCAAGAGTGAACGTCATAATTCTAGGAATCAGTGAACTAAAATGGACTGGAATGGGTGAATTTAACTCAGATAACCATTATATCTACTACCGTGGGCAGGAATCCCTCAGAAGAAATGGAGTAGCCATCATGGGCAACAAAAGAGTCCAAAATGCAGTACTTGGATGCAATCTCAAAAACAACAGAATGATCTCTGTTCGTCTCCAAGGCAAACCATTCAATATCACGGTAATCCAAGTCTATGCCCCAACCAGTAACGCCGAAGAAGCTGAACGGTTTTATGAAGACCTACAAGATTTTTTAGAACTAACACCCAAAAAAGCTGTCCTTTTCATTATAGGGGACTGGAATGCAAAAGTAGGAAGTCAAGAAACACCTGGAGTAACAGGCAAATTTGGCCTTGGAATGCGGAATGAAGCAGGGCAAAGACTAATAGAGTTTTGCCAAGAAAATGCACTGGTCGTAGCAAACGCCCTCTTCCAACAACACAAGAGAAGACTCTACACACGGACATCACCAGATGATGAACACCAAAATCAGATTGATTATATTCTTTGCAGCCAAAGATGGAGAAGCTCTATACAGTCAACAAAAACAAGACCGGGAGCTGACTGTGGCTCAGATCATGAACTCCTTATTGCCAAATTCAGACTTAACTTGAAGAAAGTAGGGAAAACCGCTAGACCATTCAGGTATGACCTAAATCAAATCCCTTATGATTATACAGTGGAAGTGAGAAATAGATTTAAGGGTCTAGATCTGATAGATAGAGTGCCTGATGAACTATGGAATGAGGTTCGTGACATTGTACAGGAGACAGGGATCAAGATCATCCCCATGGAAAAGAAATGCAAAAAAGCAAAGTGGCTGTCTGGGGAGGCCTTACAAATATCTGTGAAAAGAAGAGAGATGAAAAGCAAAGGAGAAAAGGAAAGATATAAGTATCTGAATGCAGAGTTCCAAAAGAAAGGGGCTAGACCATCATAAAAACAAACAATAGTGTGGCATTATACAAAGTATTTTTAATCTACTACTTTCCAAAATAACTCAGTAATACTGGATAATTAACTTTTCATATACTTGACCAATGAGAAGCAAAAGTACTTCAGAAATGTGGGTCTATTATCTACTTTCTAAAGGTTTTTGGTTTTTTGAATTAATCATATTTTATAATGGTAAATAATATTCATCTTATAACCAGAGAGTAATGAGCCCTCATTATATAGAAACAAATCTGAATTTTGAAATGTCTCCACTGGGGAAATTTTCATGTAAAACTCTGAGCAAGGTTGACCTTATGGTTGGGGGCAGTTAAAACAGCAAACACTATACTGTGTGTCTGGTTTATTTTAGTTAATGACAATAAAAATTCTCTAATTATACTATCTGTGAATTACATAAAATGAAATCAATTGAGATATATATATATATATATATATATATATATACACACACTACAGCTCTAATTATACAGACTCCAATAACTATAACCCATCTTGTTTCGAACTGAGTCATTGCATAGTCTCTTAATAAAATAATACTTTAAAAAGACAAAAGACTATCTGGCTGTTGTTCTTCAGTTGTTAAGTTGTGTCCAAGACTTTGCAACCCTATGTACTACAGCACGCCAGGCTTCCCTATCCTTCACTATCTCCCAGTTTGCTCTAGTTCATGTCCATTGAGTCACTGATGCCATTGGTATAGAGATACAAAAAGCGTCTTGCTGTTGTTCTGTATCTTCAAAATACAGTTAGTAGAAGGCAGATCACATCAGCTGTCAGATTGTATATTAGGCTGTGTGTTTCTGAAGCAGACCTGTGGTTGGTGTTGCAATGTTCCTTATTGCCAGGGAAGGTAGTGCTGAGCCAAGGATGACTCTGGTGAAGAGGACTCTCGGGGGTCTTCATCTTCCCTTGCTAGAACAGACGAGAGGGTAGGGTGTTCTCCACTCAGGACCTTCCTCTTGGTGTCCTCTCCAGCATTTGATCTCTGATGGGAGGATACTGTGGGGGACAAGCATTCACGCCGCCTCCTCCTCTATCACATGGGAGAATTAAATCAAACAGATTGGTACGTGAGGATCCCCAAGACAAGCTCCGTCTCGTGGGGACCTGCCAACCGAGGATGAGGTTGGTCAGACTGGAGGGACTCTGGGGAGCAGCCCGCTTCCCTATCTTCAGCAAGACTCACCTAGAAGTTTGACCTGGCTTTCTTTATTATGACGAACTTTCCTCAAAGACAGTTTAGGGCTTTCTGAACCTTTATCTGTCTCTTTAATAAATTTGCCAACTCTTTCCTTCCATTTTTCAGACTTGTGAAAGTAACCTTCTCCTTCTCTGAAGATGGAACCTTTCTTCCCAAGCCCCTGTTAGTGATATCCAAACCAGGTATCCATTCTTTTGATTGACTTTTAAACATATTTGATGCAAATAGTGAATCTCCAAGGGATAAGTCTCACCTGTAACTTTAGTAACTTCATAAACTTGTCATAAACATTAGATTTCTGTTATTTCTATAAGAATTGAATTAAGACAAAGTAAAGAGTTTATACTTTCTGGCACTTTATTAACAGTCTTTATGTTTCCTAGGTCTGAAAGATTTTTCACAGTCTAACTTCTAGAACAGTGGTCTCTCCAAACCCTCTTTAATGTGGCTGTGTGTGTGTGTGTTCACATGTGCGCACACACTCCATTGTGCCTGACTCTGTGACCCCATGGACTGTAGCCCTCCAGGCGCCTCTGTCCAGTGGATTTTCTAGGCAAGAATACTGGAGTGGGTTGCCATTTCCTTCTCCAGGGGATCTTCCTGACCCAGGGATCAAACCCACGTCTCCTGCATCTCCTGCTTTGTCGGTGGATTCTTTACTGCTGAACCACCAGGGAAGCCCTTTAACATGCCTAAGCATATCAAAATGTTAAGTTTTCCTTTACAAGGGCAGAGACTCCAGTGGCCAATTCTTTATCTCTCCTTGCGTAGCAACATAAAGCTTTAAGCACAAACCCGTCGGGTGACTATAAAATCACTGCTCTCCCAGCTCTCTTTGGGAATCAGGCACTGGGCTAAGCTACCTAGCAACACTGCCAACACCAGCTCAGGTTGTCCAGGACCAACACCAAAGGAAGCCTCTGAGCCCTCAGCGGACCTGTGGTGTCTCCCAAAGCCACTGCAAAGTCATCTCGTATTGCCAGGATCCTGCGGCCACAACAGACAACAGAGCCTTATGGTAAACATTCTTTTTAGAGCCTCCCTGGTGCTTGACGGACTTCCCAGGTTGCACTAGTGGTAAAGAACCCATCTGCCAATGCTGGAGAATAAGAGACCAGGATTCGATCCCTGGGTCAGGAAGATCCCCTGGAGGAGGTCATAGCAACCCACTCCAGTATTCTTGCCTGGAGAATCCCATGGACAGAGGAGCCTGGCAGAACAGTCCATAGGGTCACAAAGAGTCGGACATGACCAAAGTGACTTAGCACAGGTGCACACTTAGTGCCTGATGACCAGGAGAGAACTCAGCAGAGAGGAATGAGGGAGGAAGAGGAACAAAAGCAGCAGCTCTCATAGCTTCTTCGCAGCTTGATCCACAAAGACAGGATCATATCCTATGACCCCAGGGCAGGGACTCGGCTCTGTGGGCCAAGGCGGATCCCTGTGGCTCTGGCCAACCTCAGCACATCCCAGCTGCTGTAAGAATAGAGAAGGTCAAGGTGTGTCCATGACTGTAATTAATCTAGGTCACTGGTTGGAAGCTCCAGGGTGGAGCCTTTGCAGGCCCCCAACACTGACAACTGTGCTTCTTTCTCTTCAGTAAACTTTTTATTCGACAGCCTTGGTGACCTAACCCAGACGGTGATGATCAGGAAAGACTGCCTTTCCCTGCCTTCTTGGTTTGTATCTGGCTTGCCTGGAGTTTGTTTGGGGAAGGGATGGGTTATGAGGAGTCTTGCATGAGTTTCAACTCTCTTTGCTAATTCCACCATAAAAAATAAAGAAATAATCAGAATTTTCAAGTCCCTTTTTTTCTTTATAGACTTTGTTTTTTAGAACGGTTTCAGATTCACAGAAATACTGAGCAGTGGGAGGAAGGTCCAAGATGGAAAGGATACATGTATATATACCTAGAGCTGATTCACTTCTCTGTACAGTGGAAACTAACACAATATTGTAAATCAATTATACTCCAATAAAAAAGAGATATTGAGCAGAGTGTACAGAGATTTCCCGTATTCCTCCTGCTCCTGTACATACATAGCCTCCCCTACTGCCAACATCCCCCACTAGAGTGGTATTTTTGCTACAACTGAAGAACCTACATTAATAATTCCTTATCACCCAGAGTCCATAGTTTATCTCAGGTTCAGTCTCGGTGGTGTCTGTTCTATGCGTTTGGATAAATGTATAATGACATATATTCACCATTACGATGCCATGCAAAGTAATTTCATTGCTCTGTCCTTTGCTTCTCAGTCCTCCTTGTCCCCCAGTCCTTGACAACTACTGATATTTTTACTGTCTCCATAACTGGGCCTTTTTCAGAATGGCATCTAGCTGGAATCATACAGCATGAAGCCTATTCAGATTAGTTATTTTGCTTAGTAATATGCATTTAAGTTTCCTCCATGTCTTATCATAGCTTGATAGTTCATTTCTTTTTAATATGAAATGATAAGCCATTATCTGAATGTACCACAATTTATTTGTCTATTCACTTACTAAACGACATCTTGGTTGCTTTTAATTTTTGACAATTATAAATAAACACCATGCGAAAGATTTTCTGTGGGCATCGTCTCTTGTCCTTTTATAGCTGAGGAGTGGAAGGCTCGAAGATGCTAAGCAACCTGTCTAAGACCATCTGGGTCATACATAATAGGAGCAGAATCTGTACTGACATCCGACTCGCAGGCCTCTACTGAGTCAAATAACCACCCACTGTCAGCTGTAATCTTCTCTTAGCTGTGTGATAATAGGGAAAAAAACAGCAAATACTGTATAATGCTCACCTGCTTCCTTCCTGCAGGGCTTAATCCAAAATTTAACAAGAAGAGCAAATTCTGAGAGAATCCAAACACCAGTCCATAAGACTATCCTAAAAATAGTATGGGGATCACCTGCAGCAGAAACTGCATTGATTAACATTTAGTGGCCCTGTATTATCATTCTAGCTCCATAACATACTACTTTAACACCTGAGACCCCTCAGTTTGCTCACCCATAAAATGGGAATATTGTGAGAAGCACCAGGCATGATTGGTCTTAAGGATAATTTAACTTCTTTCCATCATTCATTTTTATCCAGATATAATCTGCACAAGATGAAATTTTATGGGCTAATAATAGATTTTAACAGTAGTTCTCATCCTTGGCCACACATTAGAATCACCAAGGGACATGTTAAAAGTTGCTGATATCCAACACCAGACATTCAGATTTAATTGATTTGGGGTGTGGCCTGGGCACTGGGATTTTTAAAAGCTCCCCAGGTAATTCTAATGTGTAACCAATGTTGAGACTATACTATGTTAAAGGCTAGTAAGAATGAATGCTTATGGATGCTAAGTAAACATGGTCACATCGTTAAGCATTTAATCCTCTCAGCTCTACATGGCAAGCACTATTAGTTCACTCATAAAGAAACTGAGAGTCAAAGAGATGAACAATTCCCCAAAGTCCTACAGGTATAAAATGGGAATGTGGAGATTTGAATTTGGGTCTCGGTCTTTGAAGCCCAAGCTGATAGCCCCCAGCTAAGGCTGGGAAGACACGACTTCCACAGGTCATTCCTGTTGTCTTTGTGCTGGGTCTTCGTTGCTGTGGGCGGGCTTCCCCTAGTTTTGAGGAACTGGAGCTACTCTTTGTTGCAGACCACAGGCTTCTTTCAGTGGCTTCTCTTGTTGCAGAGCACAGGCTCTAGGTGCTTGGGCTCAGCAGCTGTGGATCTCAAGCCCTAGAACTCAGAAGTTGTGGCACACGGGCTTAGTTGCCCTAAGTCATGTGGAATCTTCCTGGACCAGGGATTGAACCCATGTCCCCTGCATTGGCAGGGAGATTCTTATCCCCTGTGTCACCAGGGAAGTCCCCACAGGTCATTCTAATTATAGCACATGGCACACCCTTGCTCCTCTAGAGTCGTATCTACTGTCTCTCTGAATTTTTAGCATCATATTCACACTGCACTGTTAACCGTCATCCCACTTTGTTTGGTAAAGGAGCTAAGCCAGACAACAGAGATCAAAATTCCAGGCCAGCTAAAAGTGGGAGGTAGCAAAAATCTTAGCTAATTCACTTGCAGAGTAGATTTTGTTCTAGTCTTCTCACCTTTGCCCACCAGCCCATTCCTCTCCCAACCACATTGACAAAGGGATCAATGGGAAATCACCCTTTGGAATCATTCACCATCCCTCCAAATGTACCTGGCAGGAGGGCGGACAGGGGGAATGAAACTGGTGGCAAATGAGGTTGAATGACAGTCATCTTGTCAGAGACCAGAACTCCGAGGCAAGTGATGAATGCCCAGTCCTGGCAAGAGTCAGGTAGAAGGCATGTTTCCTGACGGTAAGTGGCAGGTCTCCTTATTTCCACGACCTGTCACTAAGCATCTAAGTCCCCACTGGTTCCACTCTAATTCCTGTTCAATGTCTAAGGCAGATATGGGCAGGGAAAAACTTTCAAGGACTCAACCACATTCAGAAAGTTTTCTGTTTGAGCTTTCTTTTGGAAGATTCTGAGTCTCTAACTGTGTCATTAGTCTCCATCATAAGACTAAATTAAAAACTTAATAAGAGACAGAGACCTCAGCGCAGTCAGGCAGTAGATTAAGCCCTGAGTTACTCAGGCTTCTGCCTCATTAACATGTGAATCCATCAATGAAGGGAGGAGGAAGATCAGGATTCATGAGAGCACTGAATCCATCCATCTGAAGACTGACGTTGTTTAGCAACTTTTATTGGGGAAGGGAGGGTGACATGATAAAACAGTCTTTATCTTTGTCATTAGGAGATGGGGCTGTGTATTCCAGTTGACTATTTGTTAGTTCTGCGCCTGCGTGCTGAGTCACTTCAGTCGTGTCCAGCTCTTTGCAGCCCTATGACCCCTAGCCCACCCCTAGGATCCTCTGTCCATGGGATTCTCTAGGTAAGAATACTGGAGTGGGTTGCCACGCCCTCCTCCGGGGGATCTTCTTGACCCAGAAATTGAACCCACATCTCTTATGTCTCCTGCCTTGGCAGGTGGGTTCTTTCCCACTTGTGCCACCCGTGGGCTCGGGCAAGTCACTTAAACTTTCCGAGCCTCAGCTTTGTCACTAAATTGAGGATGAAATAACTTCCTCACAGAGTTATTGGGAGGAGCAAATGGATTAATATAGAAGAAGGTATTTGTAAAGCAGTTGCCATCATGAAAATTAGCTAGCTGTCTCCTGTTGCTAGAGAGAATCACTAACTTGTAGTTAAATTAAAAATCCCTGCTGCTCATTGTCCCGGAGCAAGCAATGCAGGGATGCACCCCCTGAGGAGCAGCCTGGACACCCATCAATGCTGACTGTTCAAAGCACCTACCCCAGTGACTCTGGCTTTGGGGATCTGTTTGAAAGCATGGAGTATTTTCTTATACGTGTGCCGTGTCTCTCTGAGTCTAAAGCATCAAGGGCTCTTCATTCTCACTCAGTTTCAGGTACTCCAGAGACCAACTCTGACTTCCTTCCTGGGGCTCCTGCAAAAATAACTCTTGCACGCGTGTGTGCATATTCAGTCACTCAGTCATGACCGACTCTTTGCGACCCTGTGTGTCTGTGGAATTTCCAGGCAATAATACTGGAGTGGGTTACCATTTCCTCCTCCAGTGAGTCTTCTCGAGTTAGGGATCAAACCCATGTTTATTGCATTGGCAGCTAGATTCTTTACCACTGCACCACCTGGGAAGCCCAAATCTTGCATACACTACATATATATTTTTTTAAAATTTATATCATACATGGCAACCCACCCCAGTATTCTTACCTGGAAAACCCCACGGACAGAGGAGCTTGACAGAATAAAATCCATGGGGTCCCAAAGAGTGGAACACCATTTAGTGACTGAACAACACAAAGACAACAAACGCATTTCCAAACATAGGATCAAACAAATGGTAAAAATCTATTCAGCCACTTCTTACATACTCTGACAATTGCCAAAGAAATAAAATTAACGTCAATTAGTAGACATCAATTAATTTTAATAAACTGTAATTGATTATTCTGTACCAGACATTGTGATATGTGCTAGAAGTACAACAAGAAATAGTTTTAATCCCCAGAGGCTCCCAAAACAGTAGGAGACATAGACAAAGAGATAACTTTTCTACCATGGTATAGTCTAGATTGATATTTGTCCAAGAAGCTATGGGATCACTCAGGTAATGGAAAACAGTAGGACAGTCAACAAGCCATCCTGAATTAATACATTTTGACTGAACTATTTTGAATCATAGAGTGAATCTATGGCTATAGTACAAATACTCAGGTACATCTAGATTCTGGCAAAGTAATCCTCCTACACAATTTCACGCATTTCTTCACAACTCCTTTCATCCATTAAACAAGTGATATTAAATATCCACTGGGGCCTCCCTGGTGGCTCAGATGGTAAAAGAATTTGCCTGCAATGTAAGAGGCCAGGGTTCCATTCCTGTGTTGGGAAGATCCCCTGGAGGAGGAAATGGCAAGCCACTCCAGTATTCTTGCCTGGGAAATCCCATGAACAGAGGAGCTTGGTGGACTACAGTCCATGTGGTCACAAAGAATCAGACATGACTAAGCAATTAATATTTTTACTTTTCAGATGCTAGACACTGTGCTAAAAATTGAAGGTAAGGAGAAACACAACACTTGTCTTGCCCTTGAGGTAATTACTGTCGAAGGGCAGAGTCAAACACACATTTTAATATCAGAAATACAATGCAATAAGTGAAACCATAGAGAAACATACAAAGTGCATAGGTGGCCTGGATTATTTTAAGAACAGGTCTACTTTGGTAGGTCAGGAAAGGCATCCCCAAGGAACGGAATTTTCACTGGTTCTCTGAGCTACGGTTGGACAGAGAATGGGGCAGGGAGCATCAGGTGTACAAGTGCAAGGAGCAGAAACAACGTTTCACAGGATCTCCCAGAAAATCCGAGCCTGTGCTCCAAGAGGCAATGTTCAACTGCTTACCTTCTATGTTCTGCTTCTCTCAGTGTGCGACAGTAGGTTCTTCCACAAAGCCTAAAAGTAATAGCAGACACTCCAACATGTGAGATGGGGTCCCTGCTTTGACCTGGACGGTCACGTGCCATGTGTAAGTCTGTTTCTCCTTTTAAGCCTCGGTATAGCAGACGGTCTCTGAGACATCTCCAACTTCTGAAGTGTTTCATAGCACTCTTCTCAGCATCCCAAAGAGACTAAAGCACAGCTAGGATGCTGGAGGGTCTGTTCTTCTTTGACCATCCTGCTCCACTCTGCTCTCTTCAGGGAGGCTGTTTTCTATGGATTGTATCAACCAGTCTCTTCTGAGGCCAAGCTTCCCACTGGATTCATCGGGAACCGTGTGGAATGGCTCAGAAGGTGAATGGACGCAGAGGGCCGAGTTTCACACCCTAGGCTCCCTTCCTGTGGGGCCATTCCTCTGTCAGACCCCTTGCACTGCCAAGTGGCTCTCTCCTTTGGCTGCAGCTCGAGCTGCAGCTCTCTCCCTCTCCGAGCGCTGTAGACCACTCCATCCTGTGAAGCTTCTGACCTAGTGATGCTAATGGCTCTGCATCATCGCTGGCAAAAAGGTGCCTATGTCACTTTCTTGTGGCTGCCCCAATCTTAGCACAAAATCAGGTGCCTTAAAACAACAGACCTTTATTTTCTCAGCTTCAGAGGTAAGAGTATGAAGTCAAGGTGCCAACAAAGTCACACTCAGAGGCTCGAGGGGAAAATCCTTCCTTTGCCTTAGTGAACTTTGATGGCTGTCCACATTCCTTGGCTTACGGCCTCATCACTCTGATTTCTGCCTCTCCCTTCACATTGCCTCCTCCTCCTCTGTTATCTCCCTTCTGTGTTGTCTCTTTCTTCCAAGGACACTTGAGAAAGCAATTAGGGTCTAACTGAATAATCCCAGATAATCTCCTCCATCCCAGTATCCTTAATATAATCACATCTGTTGTCTTATAATACTATAGTCTCTCTTCAGCTACATGAGGCAATATTTATCAGTTCCAGAGTTTAGGGTGTGGACATAAACTGATATTTGGGGGAAGCTACCATTCAACCCACTATCAGTACAGTTCAGTTCAGTCACTCAGTCGTGTCTGACTCTTTGCGATCCCATGAATCTTAGCACACCAGGCCTCCCTGTCCATCACCAACTCCTGGAGTTCACACAGACTTGCATCCATCAAGTCAATGATGCCATCTAGCCATCTCATCCTCTGTCATCCCCTTCTCCTCCTGCCCCTAATCCCTCCCCGCATTAGCGTCTTTTCCAATGAGTCAACTCTTCCCATGAGGTGGCCAAAATACTGGAGTTTCAGCTTCAGCATCATTCCTTCCAAAGAATTCCCAGGGCTGATCTCCTTCAGAATGGACTTGTTGGATCTCCTTGCAGACCAAGGGAATCTCAAGAGTCTTCTCCAACACCATAGTTCAAAAGCCATCAATTCTTCGGCACTCAGCCTTCTTCACAATCCAACTCTCACATCCATACACGACTACTGGAAAAACCATAGCCTTGACTAGACGAAACTTAGTAGGCAAAGTAATGTCTCTGCTGTTGAATATACTATCTAGGTTGGTCATAACTTTTCTTCCAAGGAGTAAGCGTCTTTTAATTTCATGGCTGCAGTCACCATCTGCAGGGATTTGGGAGCCCAAAAAAATAAAGTCTGACACTGTTTCCACTGCTTCCCCATCTATTTCCCAAGAAGTGATGGAACCAGATGCCATGATCTCCGTTTTCTGAATGTTGAGCTTTAAGCCAACTTTTTCACTCTCCACTTTCACTTTCATCAAGAGACTTTTTAGTTCCTCTTCATTTTCTGCCATAAGGTGGTGTCATCTGCATATCTGAGGTTATTAATATTTCTCCTGGCAATCTTGATTCCAGCTTGTGTTTCTTCCAGCCCAGCGTTTCTCATGATGTCCTCTGCATAGAAGTTAAATAAGCAGGGGGACAATATACAGCCTTGACGTACTCCTTTTCCTGTTGGGAACCAGTCTGTTGTTCCATGTCCAGTTCTAACTGTTGCTTCCTGACCTGCATACAGATTTCTCAAGAGGCAGGTCAGGTGGTCTGGTATTCCCGTCTCTCTCAGAATTCTCCAGTTTATTGTGACCCACATAGTCAAAGGCTTTGGCATAGTCAATAAAGCAGAAATAGATGTTTTTCTGGAACTCTCTTGCTTTTTCCATGATCCAGTGGATGTTGGCAATTTGATCTCTGGTTCCTCTGCCTTTTCTAAAACCAGCTTGAACATCAAGAAGTTAATGGTTCACATATTGCTGAAGCCTGGCTTGGAGAATTTTAAGCATTACTTTACTAGCATGTGAGATGAGTGCAATTGTAGAGTAGTTTGAGCATTCGTTGGCATTGCCTTTCTTTAGGATTGGAATAAAAACTGACCTTTTCCAGTCCTGTGGCCACTGCTGAGTTTTCCCAATTTGTTGGCGTGTTGTGTGCAGCACTTTCAGAGCATCAGCTTTCAGGATTTGAAACAGCTCTACTGGAATTCCATCACCTCCACTAGCTTTGTTCACAGTGATGTTTTCTAAGGCCCACTTGACTTCACATTCCAAGATGTCTGGCTCTAGATTAGTGATCACATCATCATGATTATCTTGGTCGTGAAGATCTTTTTTGTACAGTTCTTCCATGTATTCTTGCCACCTCTTCTTAATATCTTCTGCTTCTGTTAGGTTCAGACCATTTCTGTCCTTTATCAAGCCCATCTTGGCATGAAATGTTCCCTTGGTATCTCTAATTTTCCTGAAGAGATCTCTAGTCTTTCCCATTCTGTTCTTTTCCTCTTAAGGCTTTCTTATCTCTTCTTGCTATTCTTTGGAACTCTGCATTCAGATGCTTATATCTTTCCTTTGCTCCTTTGTTTTTTGCCTCTCTTCTTTTCACAGCTATTTGTAAGGCCTCCCCAGACAACCATTTTGCTTTTTTGCATTTCTTTTCCATGGGGATGGTCTTGCTCCCTGTCTCCTGTACAATGTCACGAACCTCATTCCATAGTTCATCAGGCACTCTATCTATCAGATCTAGGCTCTTAAATCTATTTCTCACTTCCACTGTATAATCATAAGGGATTTGATTTAGTTCATACCTGAATGGTCTAGCAGTTTTCCCTACTTTCTTCAATTTGAGTCTGAATTTGGCAATAAAGAGTTCATGATCTGAGCCACAGTCAGCTCCTGGTCTTGTTTTTGTTGACTGCATAGAGCTTCTGCATCTTTGGCTGCAAAGAATATAATTTTGTTTGTTAGAAAGCATAAAAATAATGTGTAGTAGAATACAAAATTCACATGAATTTTATAGACAAAACATAAGATTTTAAAGAACTTTATTACCCACTGAAGGCCATTTTAGATTCAGTCCCTGATTCTTTCATCCAGCTGCTAGATCATGTTGATTCCTCACTGCTCTAAGATTTGAGAGTTTTAAAACATTGCCCTATAATAGCTTTATTTTTTTTATTTTGATTGGCATATAGTTGATTTATAATATTTTGTTAGTTTCAAGTGTACAGCAAAGTGAATCAGTTAGACAAATACATACATCCACCCTTTTTTAGATTCTTTGCCCACATAGGTCATTACAGAGTAGTAAGTAGAGTTCCCTGTGGTATACAGTAGGTCCTTATTAGTTATCTATTTTATATGTAGTAGTATGTATATGTCAATCCCAATTTGACTTCTGTTTTTAATGCTTAGCCTCTAGACTTGAAGGATATTGTTCATGAAAAGCAGAGGTTTTGTGTTGATTTGACCTCTTCCCCTGAGGGCTGGAACACTCATTTCACCTCTTTCTCCAGTTTCCCAGCTGTGCAGGAGTAAGATGATCAGGTAGTAGAGTGATGTTATGTTGGTCAGGTTAATGAGATTTGCAGTTTTGGACCATACCTAGGCCTTCATTAAAGGAACTTCAGATGAGTACACATTTTAATATTCTAGTCATAGCTCTGGTCTCCATGGATAGCAACTGAGAAGTCAATGGCAAAAATGAAGGAATTATAAGCTAGCAGATGAGTGACAAACAAATGATATATCTTTGCAAAATCTGACAATGTACGGTTAGCCTCCATGCCAACAAAGAAGGAGAAAAGAATCATGGATAATGTGTTCAAACACTACCTCAGAAAACTCTAATACCTGATTTTGTTATTCTTGATCCAGGCCTTTTTAAAATTATTTTCACATGCAATTCATCAGAAAATTCTGCTACATACAAAAAAAAAAAAAAGTAAGCAGTCTCCAGCTACTTCTCACTGACACCGTGAAAGGCAGCTGTCCTGGCTGATCACAGAGCCCCTGAACAAAACTTCTGCTTCTGCCCTTCCTTTCTACAGCCTGTTGTCAACACAGTCTTCTTTTAAAATGTCAGTCAAATCATATATTCTCCTGATGAAACCCGTCCAGTGACTTTCCATAGCAGTCCCTACAAATGCCAAAAACCTTTAAAATGGATTTCAAGGCCTTCAGTCGGTATTTCGCAGTGGAGGTGGAAGGCAATGAAACTGTCCTTTTGCAAATTTCTCCAAAGCGTTTCTGCTATGACCATGAGTGGCATTCTCCTTCATCTAGGGAGCAGGGCACTGCTACTGAATGATCGGCAATGCATGGACAGCCCACAGAATGAGAGTCTCCTTGCCTCCTGCCTGGCTTCCTGGCATTTCCTCTGGACATTATGCATCACTTCCTTCAGAATTTTACCAATAATTGCTCTTTTCACAAAGCCATGTCATCAATGGCATTGCCATTCATGATATTTGAGTTACCATTGTATCAGTTCTGATGCCATGTTCATAGGTATTTTGACCAAAAGTGCAGTATCTCACTGCTTCATTATATCTTGTTTTTTAATATTCATTTTGATTTATTTATTTGGCTGCACTATTGGTTGCAGAACGTGGGATCTTCAGTCTTCTCTGTGGCCTGCAGAATCCTTAGTTGTGGCGTGTGTGGAATCTTTTTTCAGTTGCAGGATGTGAACTCTTAGCTGCAGCACATGGGGTCTAGTTCCCCAACCAGGGATCAAACCTGAGCCCCCTGCATTGGGAGGGTGGAGTCTTAGCCACTAGACCACCAGAGAATTACTCATTATGTCTTATGGTGTAATCATGCACTGGAATTTACATATATTTTTAGAAATTTCTCTCAAATTTTCCTATCAGGGAATTACAGAATTTTTTTTGAAATTATGTATGAAGTCATGAGTGTGAGTGTGTGATCAGTTAGGTCCGATTTTTTATGACACCATGGACTGTAGCCCTCCAGGCTCTTCTGCCCATGAAATTTTCCAGGCAAGAATACTGGAGTGTGTTGCCATTTCCTCCTCCAGGGAATCTTCCTGATTGAGGGATCAAACCCAAGTCTCTTGTGTTTCCTGCATTGGCAGGTGGGTTCTTTACCACTGCTCCACATGGGAAGACCCCTGTTATCATATTATCTATGAATTTAATTTCAGCAAAGTATAGGAGGTATTCCAAAACATCTGCTACGGTATGGGCCATTGGGCCTAATAGGTGCACTTTATATAATCTGGTCAATGTCACTTCTGAGGTCATCAAGGCCCAATCACTTCCATCCCCACTTCACCTCCTCTCCTAGCAGTCTAAGCATGGGCGTGCCTCAGGGCCTTTGCATAGACTTTCCTTCTCCCTGACCATCTCCCCTCATATGTTCACATGACACTCCATCAGAGCTTTGTGGGTTTTTTGATGGGGCTGTTTGTTTTTTCTAACAATTCTATTTAATTTAATTTTATTTTAGTATTTTCTTGGCCACACCACTTGGCTTGCAGGATCTTAGTTTCTCAACCAGGAATTGACTCTGAGCCCCTTGCACAGGAATCTTATCCACTGGGCCACCAGGGAAGCCCCTTCCATCAGAGTTACTTCAGATCTCCACACTGATGCCACCTGAGCAGTAAGGACTTCCCTGCTCACCCTTTATAAAAGAGCAACCTCCCCCATTCCTGATGTTTTCTCCCCTACCCTATCTTACTTCTCCAATGCACTTCTTATGCAGCTGATCACCTCTGTGTTTTACTTGTATTTTCTTATTATCTGTCTCTGCCAACCGGAATGCAGGCTACTAGAGAACAAAGCCTTCCATCCATCTGTGCCTAGACCGGTGCCAGGCCGATAATAAGCACTCCATATGTGTTTTCTGCATAAATAAATGGCCTTTCATTTTAATTTAAAATGTTAATTTAAAACCTAAAAATTTTAATTTTCAGGAGTCATTTTTTTCATTTGTTAAATAATATATTTAACATTTCACTCTTGTTTTATGAATGTAATATATATTCATGACTCTTCAAAGATATTAGTGGTATTCTTATTTGTTTGTAACATTTTCTTCTTCCTGCATTTGCTATCCCTCCAACCTTCCCTTTTATTATCTATATATCTATTTCATTATTTATTTAGTTTTTTAATATCCTTGTTTCTTGGACTGCTTCAAATGTCAATGACCCTTGCTATTCTACATTTTCCTGAGTGGAACACAGAAACACTGACCGGCAGTTCTGCGGGAGGAGGTAAAGTAATGCCATCACCAGTGTTTGTCTGTGAGAAGTGATCAAGTGACCGAGTCAAGTGGCCAGCAGCCCTTCTCAATGGTGTGGTCAAAAGCAAGTACACGCTAGAATTTTCTTGGTGGTGGTGCCAGTTTTCCAGGAACGGTCTCTCTCAACTCTCCCTGAGAAATATCAGGCTGGCTGCTAAGATCTGGAAACAGGCACTGCTCAACAAGAAGACCTGTACTCAGTCCATCTACTAATACATGCTGTCCCAGGCCTCAGTTCCTCATTTCTCCATGCGTACCGTTCACTCTCATCTCTCTTGTTCCATTCTACTGGAGTCACTCACTTCTTCTGGGTAAGGAGTCAGCATCTAGGGATCTCAGTCAGTTCAGTCACTCAGTCATATCCAACTCTTTGTGACCCCATGGACTGCAGCATGCCAGGCTTCCCTGTCCTTCACCAGGTTCCAAGTTTGCTCAAACTCATGTTCATCATGTCAGTGATGCCATCCAACCATCTCATCCTCTGTCCTCCCCTTCACCTCCCACCTACAATCTTTCCCAGCATCAGGGTCTTTTCAAATGAGTCAGTTCTTTGCATCAGGTGGTCAAAGTATTGGAGTTTCAGCTTCAGCATCAGTCCTTCCAATGAATATTCAAGACTGATTTTCTTTAGGGTGGACTGGTTGGATCTCCCTGGAGTCCAAGGGATTCTCAAGAGTCTTCTCCAACATCACAGTTCAAAAGCATCAATTTTTCAGCACTCAGCTTTCTTTTTTTTTTTGTTTTTCTTTTTTAACTGTAGGTTTGTTTTATTTTTTAATTTTTTTTTTTACTTTACAATATAGTTCAGCTCTCACAGCCATACATGACTGCTGGAGAAACCATAGCTTTGACTACACAGACCTTTGTTGGCAAAGTAATGTCTCGGCTCTTTAATATGCTCTCTATGTTGGTCATAGCTTTTCTTCCAAGGAGCAAGCACCTTTTAAATTCATGGCTGTAGTCCACACCTGCAGTGATTTTGGAACCTAAAAAATTTAAGTCTGTCACTATTTCCACTGTTTCCCCCTCTGTTTACCATGAAGTGATGGGACCAGATGCCATGATTTTCATTTTCTGAATGTTGAGTTTTCAGCCAACTTTTTCACTCTTCTTTTTCACTTTCATCAACAGGCTCTTTAGTTCTTCTTCACTTTCTGCCATAAGGGTGGTGTCATCTGCATATGTGGATTATTGATATTTCTCCTGGCAATCTTGATTCCAGCTTGTGCTTCATTCAGCCCAGCATTTCTCATGATGTACTCTGCATAAAAGTTAAATAAACAGGGTGACAATATGCAACTTTGAAGTACTCCTTTCCCTATTTAGAACCGGTTTGTTGTTCCATGTCCAGTTCTAACTGTTGATTCTTGACCTGCATACAGATTTCTCAAGAGGCAGATCAGAGAGATGGTATTCCCATATCTTTAAGAATTTTCCACAGTTTGTTGTGATCCACACAGTCAAAGCTTTTTGCGTAGCCAGTAAAGTAGAAGTAGATGTTTTTCTCAGAGAAGGCAATGGCACCCAATTCCAGCACTCTTGCCTGGAAAATCCCATGGACAAAGGAGCCTGCTAGGCTGCAGTCCATGGGGTCGCTAAGAGTCAGACACAACTGAGCATCTTCACTTTCATTTTCCACGTTCCTGCATTGGAGAAGGAAATGGCAACCCACTCCAGTGTTCTTGCCTGAAGAATCCCAGGGACAGGGGAGCCTGGTGAGCTGCCGTCTATGGGGTCAGACAGAGTCAGACACAACTGAAGCAACTTAGCAGGAGCAGCAGATGTTTTTCTGGAACTCTCTTGCTTTGTAGATGATCCAACAGATGTTGAAATTTGGTCTCTGGTTCCTCTGCCTCTTCTAAATCCAACTTGAGCATCTGGAAGTTCACTGTTCACATACTATTGAAGCCTGACTTGGAGAATTTTGAGCATTATTTTACTAGCATGTAAGATGAGTGCAATTGTGCAGTAGTTTGAACATTCTTGCATTGCCTTTCTCTGGGATTGGAATGGAAACTGACCTTTTCCAGTCCTGTGGCCACTGCTGAGTTTTCCAAATTTGCTGGCATATTGAGTGCAGCACTTTGAGTGCATTAAGCATTTCACTGCTCCTTAAAAGACTTCAAGCAAATCCTCTGTTCCCAGAAAGTCCCTCCTTAACCTCCCCCACCACACACATACACCCACATACATTCTCTTTATCCATAACTTATGCTTGGTGTCTTATTGATGTTTGTGGATTAAATCAGTCCCGAGGCCTTATAACAAGTTCCAGGGTCTTATTATAAATAAATTCCAGGGCCTTATTAAAGTTTGTGGATTAAATCAGAATGGTTCCAGGACTTCCCTGGTTGGCTAGTGGTTAAGAACCCACCTGCCAATGCAGGGAACACGGTTTCCATCCCTAGTACAAGAAGATGCCACAAGCTGCAGCTAAGCCCGTGCACCACAACTACTGAAGCTTGAATTCCACAGCCCATGCTCTGCAACAAGAGAAGCAACCACAGTGAGAATCCCACGCACTGCAGCAAAGAGTAGCCCCCACTGGCTGCAACTAGAGAAAGCCCATGTGCAGCAACAAAGACCCAGTTCAGCCATAAATAAAGCACAAAAAAAATCTGACAAAAAAATCAGAATGTTTCTCATTGATGCCATAATCCGTAGGCATTTAACTTTCATTTTCCTCTGTGCCATGGATTAACTTTCCATTCTTCCATTTGTCAGAGTTTCATTGCAGATGGTATTTGTGTTTTCCCTTTAGTTCTTATTTTTGGGGTGATTTATGAGTAGAGAAAAAACAGTGGAAAGGTCTTTACCATTTGAAATCATTTTTCTTCTCCAGTGATTTATAATGGCATGAAAGGTTTTCTTGTTTATTTTCATTTTTATCTAATCAAATCTCTCTTTGCCTTGGTTTCTTCCCTTGATAGAGTTTTCAAGTGCCACCACATAACATCAAGTAATGGTTAGACTAAAGTAACAACAGCAGTGAGCCAGACAACCTGGGCTCTGCTCTCATGTAACTTTTAATTACACATATGAGGATCCTAAGAAAGGAAACATTCAGAATACTGCACAATCACACACCCAAAATGGTATTTAACATTATATAAAGTATAAGGTGTGATAGCTAAGCTGACTGAAACAAGGTTTAGGGGCTGGGGAGTAGGGGTGAGGGTAAAAAGGAGAAATAGAGCATTCAGACAAACCACCAAGTTAGAATATTTGAGGGACTGAGAGAAGTCCCCTGAGAAGGATCACAGAGTAGGGTGGCAGAATGATTTTGATTAAGAGCGAAGTACCAGGCAGAGCTGAAAGAGTCTCTTAAGCTGTAATAAAAAGTTTAGACTTTGTTCTAAGAGCAGTGGGAAATCACCTCTTTAACCAAAGAGCAAGTATTTGGTCATACGTGTTTTGTGAGTGTGTGTGTGTATTTCATCAGTTCAGTTCAGTTCAGTCGCTCAGTCGTGTCCGACTCTTTGCGACCCCATATTTAGACCTTAATTCACAGGGGGTGCATTTTTATATAGTCTTCGAAAAGGGGTATATGTTGATTTTACTTTCCAAATAGCCAACTTCCCAACACAATTTACATAGTTCATTCTTTATTAATTTGCAATGTCTCCTTTGTCATATATAAAGTTGTATAAACTAAAGTTATGTCTGAATTGTCTATTCTATTTCGTCATCTGTCCAACTATTCTTTTACCAACATCATGAATTTAAATGGTTTTGGCTTTATAATATCTCTTCATGTTGACAGAGAAAATTCTCCTTAATTACTCTTCCATACAGCTTGGAATTAAATTAGAACATACTGACTTGACAAAAAATTATGAATTTTCATACTGTCATAAGAAAACCCTGAGCCTAAATATACAATTAAGTTCTGTAAAAATCTGTCCCATTGCAAAAAAAAATGCAGGGGCCAATACACTTCAAAGAATTATCTCAGGTTTCGATATATACAGCAATAGAAAACACTTAGTCAACATTTATCACCATGCCAAGTGTTCCGCAGGCATCGGATTATGTATCCAGTTCTCTTGCTGCTTGGCATATGGTTGCAGTCAACTCCATTCACAGAGACAAGTACTTTAATTATCCCCATTTTGCAGCTGAAGAACACAAGGTTTGGTGGTGGTGGTGGTTTAGCCACTAAGTTGTGTCCAACTCTTGAGACCCCCTGCACTGTAGCCAGCCAGGTTCCTCTGTCCATGGGGTTCTCCAGGCAAGAAGACTGGAGTGGGATGCCATCCTCATTTTGCAATTGAAGAACACAAGGTTTAGCTGGGTTATTTCACCGACTCATGGCTACCTGGCCAAGAAGAAATAGAGCCTCGTGATTTTTCTGTTTTGACTTTTATCGAATACACAACTACTGACCGTCCTTACTCTATCCTTCCGTACCTATCTGTGCCCGACCACACTCCTGGTATTGCACATTTGTCCATCTAGTGCCACATATGAGCGGACGGGTCACTTTTTGCTCATGTCTGTGCCCGAATGCCTAACACAGTGACACCAGTATCAGTGGAATAAGTAAACACTTGGGGCTTTTTTTTCCACTCTATTTTGAATTTTTAAAAAAGAATTACAGTAGGTTCTCATTAGTGATCTATTTTATGTGTGCCGAGTCGCTCAGTCGTGTCTGACTTTTTGTGACCCCATGGATTATCGCCTCCCAGGCTCCTCTGTCCTTATTCAGGCAAGACTACTGGAGTGGGGTGCCATTTCCTTCTCCAGGGGATCTTCCTGACCCAGAGGCTGGACCCGCACATACTGCTTCTCCTGAACTGGCAGGCAGGTTCTTTACCGCTGTGCCACCTGGGAAGCCCTTTCTATTTTATTCATGATATCAATAGTGTACATGTTTCAATCCCAGTCTCCAAATCCATCTCACCTCTCTCTATCCCTTGGCATCCATACATCTATTCTCTGTATCTGTCTCTATTCCTGCTTTGCAAATAAGTTCATCTATACCATTTTTTTTCTAGATTCCACACATATATGTGCTAATATACACTGTGTTTTTCTTTCTGACTTAATTCATTCTGTGTAATAGTCTCCAGGTTCAGCCATGCCTCTGCAAATGTGACAATTTTGTTCCTTTTTATGGCTGAGTAATATTCCAGTGTATATATGCACCAAATCTTCTTTTTTTTTTTTTTCCCCAAATCTTCTTTATCGATTTCTCCAGTGATGGGCATTTAGGTTGCTTCCATATCCTGGTTATTGTAAATAGTGCTGCAATGGACATTGAGGTGCATGTATCTTTTTCAGTTATAGCTTTTTGTTGATTACACTATTCACTAATACTTTCACTTAAACTGTACAGGAAGACTGAGAAAATAGGAATGAAAGTCAAGAGCAGGTATAATGAACAGCAAAAAAAAAAGTTACATTTTTCACACAATCTGGACACACATAAAACTGACTGAACTGACACCAGAAATTATGACCTCAGTCCCATGGCCATATTATCTGATGAAAGTAAAGGAATAACATTAGCCCCAGAAAGGGAAGCTTCTTGGGGCCCAAACTGATGTGCCCCACAGGGCCAAATCCTAGAAGTAAAAGGAGATTTGTGTGACAGCTCCACTCTGCCCAGCGCTGGGAATGTTCTGTGATTGGCAGCTGCAGATTTGGAGTTTATCTAAGTTTAAATCCTGGGTAACTATACACCTTTCACTAAATAGCTGGTGCCCTACACAGCTGTGACCCACGATGGAAAAAGAACATATTATCTTCAGTTTAAATGTGTTGTTTATATTAGTTTCAGTGGCTTTTTACAAAGTTTCCATCACCTAGCACTCATGAACACTTTGTCCTCTCCTCAGGGCTTGTAACTGTCATATTAAAACTGGTTATGAGTTTAATATCTCAAAAAAATCTCTATCAGCCCAATAAATGTTTGAGAGGAAACTCATGGCTGACAGCATATTTATATCTAAGAGCAGTTCAGAATAGAAAAGCAATCCATCAAGATCTCTTCTGGAAAAGATCTCAGCCTCCTATGCTACAAAGAAATGGATGTATTTACTTATTATATATTAAAAATGTACTGAGTGCTTACTTCATACCAGTTAATGTGTGGTGCATCACGAAGGATCCTTGGATAAAGAGACAGTGCCCCTGCAATTGTGTGGGGACTTACAATATGCAGGAAAATGAAAACACAAAAATCCTTATGTTATAATGTGATGAGAAATTTTAAAAGGATGAACTAACTTGTGTGAGAAAACAGAAGAAAAATTTCCTATGGAATTGATTAGAAAGGAGGAAGGCTTCAGAGGGAGCCTCTGTGAGATGGGTATTAAAATGTGGCTAAAAGTTTGGCCATGAGCCATGAGGGGGGATATATCTACTGAATCATTTTAATGTCTAAACACGATCATAGTAACAGTAATTGCTCATTTTTATTGAAGAGATTCCATTTATCACACCCTGTGCTAAGGGCATTACATGATCTCAATCAACCCTCAACCAACCATGTATGAAAAGTACTTTCACTCACTGAACAAATGCATTTTGAATGCATACTGTGTGCCAAGTAGTCTCATTATCATTATTATGTGTAAAAAGGAAGTTGAGGTGTGGAGAATCAGTAAAGCTGGGATTTGAACCCACAGGATTCAGAATCTGCTAGCAGAGAGCTATGTCACCTTGACAATGAAGTGGTCTAGATTTCAGGTGTCCAAGAGAAAAGCCAGTAGCCACATGTGAATATTGAGCACTTGAAATCCGACTTGTCTGAATTGAAATGTACCACAAGTGTAAAATACAAGTATACCACAAGTGTAAAATACATACAAGATGTTGAAGACCTTCATTTTTTTTTTTAATGTGAGACATCTATAAGAGTTTCTTATATTGATCTCAGGTGGGCTCAGCCTGCAGTGACTTGAAGCAGAGTTTAGATTTCCAGCCAGAGATTGAGGTCAGGTCATGGCAGAGAGAGAGCTGAATCCCAGTCCCTAAATCAGTGGTCAGTGACAAGGCCCCTGGTCCTTCAGTTTTGCAGAAAATAATTCCTACAAAGATAGAAGCAGTGAAAAAAGTAAAGTGTTTATTAGGAGGAAAAAGTACAGCACGTGCAGACAGACACACACACACGGCTGGACTCGGAGTTGCGCCCTTGCGGTAGTTTGAGTCACTTTGATAGGGCGTTTCCTCTGGCCAATCATCTTGCTTTGCCTGGTTCTAAGTCTGTGTTTGGTGTATCTCAGGATCCTCCCATCTAGGCGAGTGCCTCTCTCAGCCAGGATGGATTCCAGAGAAGATGCCTATGGGTAGACTTGACATCATTCCCCGTTTGACCTCCAAGGAGATTTGTAGTTAGGAAGGTTTCCTTGACTTCACGAAGGAGAAATAAGTGGTCTCTTCCCTCTTATCTGGGCTTCCCTGGTGGCTCAGAGGTTAAAGCTTCTGCCTCCAATGCGGGAGACCCGGGTTTGATCCCTGGGTCGGGAAGATCCCCTGGAGAAGGAAATGGTAACCCACTCCAGTATTCTTGCCTGGAGAATCCCATGGACGGAGAAGCCTGGTAGGCTATAGTCCACCGGGTCGCAAGAGTCCGACACGACTGAACGACTACATCTTCCCTCTTATCTGGGCAGGGCCCAGCCTCCTCTCTCTATTGCCCTGCTGTTGATGCTTTGGAGTTTCTGCCCACAGGGAATGAACCCCAGCTGCTTACCCTGGTGGGGGGAGCGTTTGGGGGGAGGAGGTTCATCTACTTCCTGCCTCAATATCACTTACATGTTATAATGATAAGACTTTGGACGGACTGGCTTAAGCAAATATATTGTCAAAATTAATTTCATCTGTTTTTCTATTTTTATTTTAATTAATGTGACCACTGCTGCTGCTAAGTCGCTTCAGTCGTGTCCGACTCTGTGCGACCCCATAGTCGGCAGCCCACCAGGCTTCCCCATCCCTGGGATTCTCCAGGCAAGAACACTGAAGTGGGTTGCTATTTCCTTCTCCGATTCACTAGGAAATGGTAAATTACAGATGTGGCTGATATGATAGTCTTCCTGGAGATGACGAATACGAGATGCCGTCAGGGTGCCGGCACTACAGTCCAGCGTGCAAGATGCTGTGTCCAAAACGGCATAATGCAGGGCATGTGGGAATTGCCAAAGGGAGACACACAAATATTTATTGCTAGTTAATAAGAGTCCAGAGCAATCGGAAGCTTCTTCTAAAATAATTGGATATCTCTCCTGGTTCGGTTACAATTGAATTTTCACAAAATTCCAAATCTAAATATTTTCTCTAACCCATGAGCTATCATGAAAATACAAAGATCCCAAAGGAAAACCTCTAATTATGACTTCTAACGGTTCAATCAGTTACCTACATAGGGAGTGAGAATAAAATGGATTAGCAAACTTCATGGCAACCCCAGAATCTAATTAATTCCGAACTGCTCAGAAGTAGCAGATTTCCTTCATCTAGTATATATCTCATAAGTGCATACCTGCTGCTGAGACAAAGCTGTTAGATTATAATGGTTCACTTCCTAGGTCCCCTCTGCCTTCTCTACCCACACATTCCAGAAGACAGCATTAGGCAGAGAACTGACGAATACATAAACAATTGGATGTAAAAGGGGAAAGTAAGGGTCTTGGAAAATCTACAGATTAGTAAGTAGCCTCTGAATAAAGAGAATTAATTATATCATCATAGCTCCATTGGGATGCCACTGGTTTTTCATTTTGATTAATTTAAGGAACACAATCTAATTTATGAACCAGCAGGATGTTTTGAAAGATAAACAAAGCTGTCTGCAATTTGAATTTCTCCTGACTTTGTCCGGCTTGAATTTCACATTTACCTCATTTTCTCCACTGTTATGGACTACTTACTCCTTGACAACTCAAAGAACCAGATGTGCTTCAAACCGGGAGGCCAAATTCTTCTCCTGAGAATTCTCCTCCACGGGAATTCCTATAAAAAGTGCTATAAAAAGTGAATCTTCCTGGCAGCGGTTTGAAGGCGAGCTTCTTGCTCCAAACAGCATCAAGTTACCTGGAGACCTTTCAGCATTTATGGATCTGAAGCTGTAACTTTCAAATGCAAATGTGATACAAGCAAGACTACTTGAGACATAAAAACATATTGAGATGTCATTGTAATTACAGCGGACTCAGTTCTGGCCAGCCAGCCAGGACTCTGCATGCGAGGATGGTTTGCCTCAAGCCAGTTCCTCTCTCTCCTCAATTCCCAGAGGCTGAGCCAAAAATAGAGACAAACCAAAATGGTGTGAGCACCTTTCTGGAATCGTAAACACTGACCACAAATCTCCACTGTGTGATCCAGCCTTGAGTCTCTCCCAGATTCCATATACCAGACACAATATTGACTTCAGTTTTTAAAACAGCGCTAATTAGAAGTTATCCATGCCCAAATGAAAAATTAGGACACTGAGCTATAGAATGATGAGAAACTAGGATCAAAACCAGAAGAGCTGGGACTTTCCAGCAGTCCAGTAGCTAAGGCTTTGCCTTCCAATGCTAGAGGTGAAGGTTCGATCCCTGGTCAGGGAGCTGAGACCCCACATGACTCACAGCCAAAAAACCAAAACATAATGCAGCAGAAGTGTTGTAACAAATTCGACAAAGCCTTTTAAAATGAGTTGACTCATTGGAAAAGACTCTGATGCTGGGAGGGATTGGGGGCAGGAGAAGAAGGGGATGACAGAGGATGAGATGCCTGAATGGCATCACTGACTCGATGGACGTGAGTCTGAGTGAACTCCAGGAGTTGGTGATGGACAGGGAGGCCTGGCATGCTACGATTCATTGGGTCACAAAGAGTCAGACACGACTGAGCGACTGAACTGAACTGAACTGAACCTATCTGAAAATTTACTTGTATCTATTATTATTTCTTCCTCTCCCACTAGAATATACCCTCTACAAAAGTAGGGATTTTTGCCCATTTTTAAATTGATGCTACCACCTAGAGTGGTCCTTAGCACGTCCCAGGTTCTCAATAAATGTGTTAAATTGAAAAAAAAAAAAAAAAAGATCCACATTAAAAAAAAATCTTAAAAAACAAAAAACAGAAGAGTTAAGTTCTTCTATAGGAGAATAAGAATTCAAAAAGTCTTTTCACCCATGCCCATGCCCCCAAATCCATGACATACTTCCTTCCACAATCATTTTATTTTAATAATCCACAAATGTATCTACTCCATCACTCTGAAAAGTATTTGATCTAATTGGGCAAATTAAGGCAGGATTGTTAGCCATGATTTCTCATCTATAAAATGGGTTGATGGTAAAAGTCCTTCCATAAATCGGGCTGTCAAGTGATCATATGTGTTTCCTACTATTTAATGCATGTGTATTATTTTGCTTAGTTACTTCCTGTTTCATTTAGCAAAGTGTTTGGAATGGCTTGAAAAGTCACCCAACATCTTTAAGATAATAACACCAGCCATGTGCTAACACATGCAGACACTGGAATGAAACAGTGGATCTGAAAACATCGTGTTTATTTCAGGGTGCTGCACAAAGATGACTTTGCAAATGGGTGTGGAAGCTGAAAAGGCTTCCCAGGTGGTGCTTGTCGTGAAGAACCCTCCTGCCAAGGAGGGTAGGAGACCTGAGTTCAGTCTCTGGGTCGGGAAGATCCCCTGGAAGAGGGCATGGGAACCCCCTCCAGTATTCTTGCCTGGAGAATCCCATGGACAAGGGAGCCTGCTGGGCTACAGTCCACAGGGTTGAAAAGGGTCAAACACATGAGCCCGCATGCACATGCTGAGTTGTTTCAGTCGTGTCCGACTCTTTGTGACCCCATGGACTGTACCCCACTGGGTCCTCTGTCCATGGGGTTCTCTAGGCAAGAACACTGGAGTCGGTTGCCATTTCCTTCTCCAGGGATCTTTGCAACCCAGTGATCAAACCTGCATCTCCTGCACTGCAGGCAGATTCTTTACTAACTGAGCTACCAGGGAAGCCTATTGAAGCTGAAAAAGAGTTGAAGAGTCAAGAGTTTTGTTTTATTCTCTGACTCATAAGAGTATATAGTGAGGCCAATAAAACCCTCCATCCCCTTGTTTCTAACTTTCAGTTACCCACACACTTACGTGCTTCTTTGCATTAGTTCACCACAGGCCTGGTGTTCACAGCTCCAAGACTCCAGCGGGAAATGGCAGCAGACTTGATTTCAGAGCCTGCTACCTGGAAGAATGTTTGGAAAGACAAGTGAATCCTGAGTGGTCAGCTTTGGGATTACTTTGTAGCAGTCCCCAAGGTGGCATCATCCAGACAGCTCCCATTCTGTGACTAAGGTCACAGAAAAGTGAAGCCCTCACAGGTAAATATTGAACCAGGTGTTAAAACACCAGCAGACACCATACATTAACAGCAGCTGCTGGAAAGAACGTGGAGACCTCATTCCTGGGCAACAGCTCTGATTAAGGCTTCCTCAAGAGACATGGTGGGAGAAGGAAAATCTAAGACCCCTGGCATGTGGCCAGGACTCTGTGTCCACACACATCAAACTTTCCTCCAGAAGTGCAGGGGGCATTACTCAGAGACTGTTAGACAACAGAAAGGCCAGAGAAAGTAACGTTGTGGGGCTTCTGGAACAGAAGGTGGGAATGGAGTCAGTCTAGACCCCTCTCTGCAACTCTGATCTTCCTGAAATAGTTTGATGGTCCGGAGAGATCAACTGGGGAGTTTGGTACCAACGTGGCTCAGATTTTAACGTGCAAAGTCTGTTCCAGTGTCACACACATAGGAGAGAAGAGGAGGAAGCTGGCGCTCATAGAACCAACCACGCTCTGTGTCACGGGCAAGGTGGTTCCTTCCAGGGACCTCATTTCATTCTCACATGAGCTTCACAGTCACTCCCAGACTACAGAGCAGGAAACAGATGCAGAATTGTGCTCAGGTTATACAACTAGTATTGATCACATCAGGGTTCAAAGCCAGGTACCTGTTCTTCCATGCTCTTTCTACTGTACCACAGTCTGACACAGTCTCAACAGCAGCTCATCCTAATGAATGTTCCATTTCCACTCATCCACCATGAAGCCCATGACACTCCAATAAGACTGGCTAGTTCCAACCCCATTAAGCCAGGAACTTAACTCCCTAAAGTTTTTCCCCTGAATATGAAGTCAAGTGGGCCTTAGAAAGCATCACTACGAACAAAGCTAGTGGAGGTGATGGAATTCCAGTTGAGCTATTTCAAATCCTGAAAGATGATGCTATGAAAGTGCTGCACTCAACATGCCAGCAAATTTGGAAAACTCAGCAGTGGCCACAGGACTGGAGAAGGTCAGTTTTCATTCCAATCCCAAAGAAAGGCAATGCCAAAGAATGCTCAAACTACCGCACAATTGCACTCATCTCATATGCTAGTAAAGTAATACTCAAAATTTTCCAAGCCAGGCTTCAGCAATACATGAACCATGAACTTCCTGATGTTCAAGCTGGTTTTAGAAAAGGCAGAGGAACCAGAGATCAAATTGCCAACATCCACTGGATCATCAAAAAAGCAAGAGAGTTCCAGAAGAACATCTGTTTCTGCTTTAGTGACTATGCCAAAGCCCTTGACTGTGTGGATCACAATAAACTGTGGAAAATTCTGAGAGAGATGGCAATACCAGACCACCTGACCTGCCTCTTGAGAAATCTGTATGCAGGTCAGGAAGCAACAGTTAGAACTGGACATGGAACAACAGACTGGTTCCAAATAGGAAAAGGAGTACATCAAGGCTGTATGTTGTCACCCTGCTTATTTTACTTATATGCAGAGTACATCATGAGAAACGCTGGACTAGAAGAAACACAAGCTGGAATCAAGATTGCTGGGAGAAATATCAATAACCTCAGATATGCAGATGACACCACCCTTATGGCAGAAAGTGAAGAGGAGCTAAAAAGCCTCTTGATGAAAGTGAAAGAGGAGAGTGAAAAAGTTGGCTTAAAGCTCAACATTCAGAAAACGAAGATCATGGCATCTGGTCCCATCACTTCATGGGAAATAGATGGGGAAACAGTGGAAACAGTGTCAGACTTTATTTTTGGGGGCTCCCAAATCCCTGCAGATGGTGACTGCAGCCATGAAATTAAAAGACACTTACTCCTTGGAAGAAAAGTTATGAGCAACCTAGATAGCATACTCAAAAGCAGAGACATTACTTTGCCAACTAAGGTCCGTCTAGTCAAGGCTAAGGTTTTTCCTGTGGTCATGTATGGATGTGAGAGTTGGACTATGAAGAAGTCTGAGCACCGAAGAATTGATGCGTTTGAACTGTGGTGTTGGATAAAACTCTTGCGAGTCCCTTGGACTGCAAGGAGATCCAACCAATCCATTCTGAAGGAGATCAACCCTGGGATTTCTTTGGAAGGAATGGTCCTAAAGCTGAACTCTAGTACTTTGGCCACCTCCTGCGAAGAGTTGACTCATTGGAAAAGATTCTGATTCTGGGAAGGATTGGGGGCGGGAGGAGAAGAGGACGACCGAGGATGAGATGGCAGGATGGCATCACTGACTCGATGGACGTGAGTCTGAGTGAACTCCAGGAGTTGGTGATGGACAGGGAGGCCTGGCGTGCTGCGATTCATGGGATCGAAAAGAGTTGGACACAACTGAGTGACGGAACTGAACTGAACTGATGCAAGTCTATTGATTTAAACATTTTTGTTCTCAAGTATAATTTTATAACCTTGTGTGGACACAGAGATTGGTATGTGAAAGGGTTTAGAAAGGAAATGGCCCAAATCCTCTACTATTACTGATTAGAAAACTGATATTTGTTTAATGTCACATAGTTAGTAGCGGGGACAGTAACAGAGTCCAGGTTGGTGTCTGTCTCAGGGTATCTTGAGATTGTGAGCCCTGTAATCTAAGAATCTAAGAGCCATAGAAAGAAATAGGGAAACTATATATATATATTTATGTGTATACATATATGTCCCCATTTGTTTCTATACATTATATATATGTGTGTTTGTATATATATATACACACACACTGAGCTTCCCTGGTGGCTCAGTGGTAAAGAAACTGCATGTCAATGCAGGAGATGTGAGTTCAATCCCTGAGTCAGGAAGATCCCCTAGAGAAGGAACTGGCAACCCACTCCTGTATTCTTGGTTGAGAAATCCCATGGGCAGAGAAGGCTGGCAGGTTGCAGTTTACGGAGTTGCAAAAGAGTCAGGCATGCCTTAAGTGACTAAATATATATATATATATACATGTACATATGTGTGTGTGTGTATTCTAAGCAACCTATATTTAAAACTTATCTTCAGTTCCTTTGTGATCTTAAAAATCTATATTCAAACCCTCCAAACTTTGGTTTCTTTATCTATGAACTGGAAATATTAATCTCTACCTTCATGATTTTGAGAATTTAATGAACAACATGGGTAAAATACTGGGTACAACCTGGCACATAGCAGCTCTGTAGTAAAAATTAAACTTCTCCCCATACTTTTTACAAACTTGAGAAAGAATAGAAAATAATAATAGCACTGTTGCATGTTTTTTTCCCTTTAGCACACTTAAACTGTACAACTGTCAAGTTCAAAGGTCAAACGAGTGAAACAAAGACTCACGACATTAGACCTAGAAACAAACAAACAAACAAAAAACACAGCCCAGTGACTTCTCTGGCATGCAACATCCACAGTCATTACATAATTTATCTAGCTGTTGTCTGCCTCTCACCACCACATTTCTGCACGATTGAAATTGTTCGCTGCGTAACTGTTCGTCTCACACTCACAGGCCAGGTTCTCATGTAATCCAGTCAATTCCGCTCTTCTAGCACCAGCCTGGCCTCACACTCTCCTTTCTTGCAGTAGACTGCTCTCATCCTATACCATATTCCCCCACTTCCTAAGACAGGATATGTACTCAACTGCAGCAAAGATTGATGTGCATGAATGAAAATGTGGCACACACCTCTGAGAGCACCCCAGCACATGCCCATGAGCAGCCTGCTCCCGGCTCCACCTGGGCCTAGGCTCCAAACAGACCACAAGTCTACGTCTGCTCTCCCACCCCAAAATCCCCAAGTCATCTGAGTCCTACGCACACAGGCTACATCCTCAGAAATGCACCTCTTTCTCACTTCCTACTTCCCTTCAAAGTGAACAAGGGCTTGTCGGATGATAAATCAGTATTCCAAGAATGAAGCCCTTTCAGGCCACATGTTAGGGATCAAGATTTAAGGTGTTGTTTTATTTAATGCATGGATTATGCCTCTAATTTAGTACTGTCTTCTTCAATCAGAATCACTGCATTTAACTTACAGAAAGCGGCAGGTCACCTTCCATTCGAGGATATTAGCTCATATCTGTCAGTGCAGACAATGACAGGCAATTGTCTTCATCCGGGCATGCTCTGTCTGTTGGTTTTAACTGAGTGAATATTAAGCAAATAGACATTGTCACTAAATTAGCTTTGCTAGATCTTTCTGGCATTTTCAGCTGGGAGAATGAAGATCAAAAAAGAAGGAAGAGGAGAGAGAATGAGGGAGAAGGAAGGAAAGCAGGAAGGGAAGGAGGAGGAGGAAGGAAGGGAGTGGGAGAGAACGGGGAAGGTGGGAGGGAAGGAGAGATGGAGGCAGGAAGAATCTCAGGTCCCAAGACCCACAAAGCACTGGGTGTCAGCAGGACGGACAGCGGAAACACAGTGGAAAGCACAGCATCACTCTTTATGCAGGTCCCTGCAGGTCACCCCAGACGGCGCGATTTGCTCTCCAGCTCCACACCATCTGCGCGTCTCCCATTGAGGCCACTAGAGTCAGTCCACAGTAGCTTCAGTTCAGAGAGCTCAGCGTCATGACTGGTCCCAGGGAATCCTCTAATGCTACATCTTAGTTTGAATTATCGGGCTTCTTTACTTTCCTTGTGATGAAGCCTCACCCCTGCCTTCTAATTCTAGAATTTGCATTCATATCACTTTCCATGCTTATATTTCTGCCCCTTGCCTTGATTACCTCCCAATGTACTGTTTCCCTTTAGAGCAAACCTGAGTCATTGTTATGAATTAAACAGCATGTGAGCCAAGCCTTCACAGTCCAGACGGAGATGATGGAGACTTACCGGGTCTGTTGTAGCCAGCAGTCGGGGGAGCAATCAGAAGGGAAGATTTAAAGTTCTATAATTGGTGGGCAATTGGGTGCTGAGGATTGAGAGCTAAGATTAGTTGAAGATTCCAAAAATCTTATCATCCTCAACCTAAATGAGAGATACACCTTGAAGGATTGAAAAGTGTAGTTAGAACAATGTGAGAGAAATCACTTCTTGGCCTTTTGGCTAAGAGCAAGTATAGAACACTCTGACAAACTACCAATCCATACAGCATGCTTATAAAATGTGTAATATCAAGAGCAGATACTTTAAAAGAGAGATTTTCAAATTTTAATGTGCATAGAAATCATTTGGAGATTTTATCAAAATGCGGGCTCTGGCTGAGCAGGTCTGTTCTGAGTCTCGGCATTTCTAACAAACTCCCTCTGATGCTGATTCTGGTCCACAGACCACACTTTGAGTACCAAGGTTGTAAAATACAAAAGAAGGCTTTCAAGATTCTTCTACTCAGATGGGCATGATTTTTTGTTAACTACAGATCAGTAAAGAAAAGTGGCGGTGGGAGTTTCGGGGGAGAGCAAGGGTGGGAAGAACAGGTCTTATCTTCTGAGAGCGCTGCATGACGGCCCCCGGTGTGGCCACAAAGGGCCCAGTGTTGCTTGAGGCGGCCACGTGCACTGTGGACGTCTTGGCAGCTCTTCCTGGGAGGTCTTTTCAATGTATGAGATGGAAATAATGAGCCCCATGTAACTGCAGAGTTACCTCGATCACAGCCAAGAACATTCACCTTCTGCAGAGTAAAGGTTCCCCTGGCTTCTTCCTTTGCCAAGACTTAAGACTCAAGCTGGAGCTGGAGAGGAAAACATTCAGCATCAGTTCCCTTAAAGAATGTCGGAAACACACACCAGGGATTTTCCTCCAAAAGTAAATAATTATTGTTTGGCAAATGTTTAGAACAGTGAACGGAGTCGTACGTAAATCCTGTTCTCTCCTTATCGACTACTTGCCTGCTTTAACTTGCAGGTGTGTTGCTGTTACTTGTCTCTGTTTAAATCTGGCTCCATAATGAAAGTATTCGATAAAATTACCTTTTAAGAAAGGTGTGCTAACACCCACTCTGTCAATACACGGCAGTTTCTACAATATTAAAGACTCCAAACACTGAAAGGAAATTTAAAAGTTACCTGAGACTACCAGTGATTTTATACTGGTTTCCAACTAAGCGATCAGCTACCTTCTACTTGAACACCTCCAGTGCCTGTCAGCTAACCACCACGCAGAGATTCCAGTACACTTTCCAATTGGAAAATTTTAACTTATGCTATGCAAGCTGGCTTCATGATACTTAAAATTATTAGTCCTAGTTCCATTCTGTGGAGTCACAGAGGAAAATGTATCCTCTCTTTCATATAATAGTTCTTCAAATGTTAAGCTACCATGGGCTCAGTTGTTCAATCAAAAATTCTTAGTTCTTTGGATTATTCCTCATGTAAAGTAAATTCAAATTTCTTCTTCATCTTGTTACTCTAGAAGTCCAACTTTCCTCTTAAATTGCAGTGTTCTCAATCAAAGGGAAAACTCCAAATGGGACTCTAAATAGTTTAAATTAAAATGTGCCTATTACATCCTTTATTTTAAATATTTTTTCTACCTTAATGCTCATTCATGTCCAACTCTTTGTGACCGCATGGACTGTAACCCACCAGGCTCCTCTGTCCATGAAATGCTCCAGGCAAGAATACTGGAGCAGGCAGTCATTCCCTTTTCAGGGGATCTTCCCAACCCGAAGATTGAACCTGAGTCTCCTGCGTTGCAAGCAGATTCTTTACCATCTAAATTCTCACTTTAATACGGTATTTTTCTGTGATGGTTCAGACGGTAAAGAATCTGCCTGCAATGCAGGAGACCTAGGTTCAGTCCCTGGATTGGGAAGATCCCCTAGAGAAAGGAGTGACTACCACTCCAGTATTTTTGCCTGGAGAATTTCATGGACAGAGGAGCCTGGTGGGTTACAGTCCATGGGGTCACAAAGAGTCAGATATGACTGAGCGACTAACACACGCACACCTGAGGTGGAAAGAGAAAAAGAATCTTGTGAAAAAAAGAATCTGGGATCAGTAATCTTAGTCCCTACTCTCATTAGCTTTGTGAGGAACTTATTTCATCTCTCTGAACTTAATATCTTAATTGATAAAATTGTAAAACTTAACCTTAAAAATTAAAGATGGACATAAAACTGATAGGCAAATATATTCAAAATTGATCTAATAATGCTTGGCATATAATAGACATTCAATAAACTATAACTATTACTACAAATTTTGGTATTTTGGAGAGGCATGTCAATGGTTAATCTATATCCCATTTTCAATCACCTTAAAATCCTTAAGTATTTTTATATGTCACATTTCACTAGTACAATAATTTCATTGTGAAAACAGTGGCATGAATTCACCTTTCCCTATTTACATTTATTTCTTTCAAATGTTCACCTGTTATTTAAGAGTCACTTGAATTTTTTGTGGATAAAAATTTCAGAACCAAATATTTTAACTATCCTTCTCAGTTTTGAGCCATATGAAATTTTGGTCGGCATGACCCTGGGTTCCCCTGGTGGCTCAGCTGGTAAAGAATCCGCCTGCAGTGCAGGAGACCTGGGTTTCATCCCTGGGTTGGATGATCCCCTGGAGAAGGGAAAGGCTACCCACTCCAGGATTCTGGCCTAGAGAATCCCATGGACTGTATAGTTCATGGTGTCACAAAGAGTTGGACACAACTGAGTAATTTTCACTTCACTTTCACTTTGAAATTATTTAAAATATCATATTTAAATAATAAGTCCTTGTGTAAAGTATTTTCTACAAATGGAAGAACGTGTTTAAAAAAACATGACATTGTTTCAAATGCAAAAAAAAAAACAAATAAAAATTACACACACAAGGTTGAATGAAGGGTCCTATGTCTCTAGAAATATCCCCATTCAGATAAACATTGACCCTTTGAATCTAGCCCTTGGAATGCCTATGAATTACTCTATTTATACTAAATTATCTTCTTACTGTTCCATCTATTCAAAGATGTCATAGGGGACTCCAACATCATGTTGAAATTTAAACAAGTACTGTATATACCTAACTCTCCAAAGAAGGAAATGATTCTACCATGGGTGATTTACTCTTGGAGAATCCCTGAATTCTAATAATAAGCACTGCTTCCTTTTCTAAATGCTTATAACATCTCCTTTTATTGAAATTTGTTCTTTCTTCATAATGATTTAACCTCTTAATCATTAGCAAAATTCCCTTATTATCACGGGTATTATTTGTTATTTTAGAGAACACTTGGCCTGATACTAACATAGCTATTCCTATTTTCTTCTGATTCATGTTTGCTTTGCATTAATTTACTTTTAATTTATTTGGGGATTCATATTTAATTAGACTTTTTTTAATCCAGTGATCTCAGCTTTTAAACGCTATGTTTAGACAGCATATAATGTAGTTATCGATATGGCTGATTTCAATCTATTATACTGTTATTTCACTTATTTCATCTATTATTTTATATTTTCTGTCTTCTTTGGTTTAAGTGAATTTTTAATCATAGGACTTCTTTTTTAGAAAACTTTTTTGCCACGTTGCTTGTGGGATCTTAGTTTCCCATGGACTGAACCCTGGGCCCAAGCAGTGAAAGTCCACCAAGTCCTAATCAATCACTGAATCACTAGGGAATTTTTGAATTCTTAAATTCCATTTTATCTATGCTTTAAGTTTATTAGCTGTATATTCCCTTTTTTCCTTCAAGCAAGTGTTCTGGGGTGTACATCCTAAGCAGATCAAATATTCTGCCACTTCACATTTAATGTAAAAATGTTTTTTCCCTGTCCTGTTCTGTGACTTGCAATTTACTATGTTATAAACCCTATCTTATTTTATTAGAGATAAACAGTGAATTATTTTTTAAAGAGATAAAAAGAAAAGTCTCTAATGCTTGTATTTCTACTTTTTATTTTTTTACATAGATCTATGCTTCCATCTGGTATTGTTTTCCATCTGTCTGAAGAACTTCCTTTAATATTTTTTATAATACGGATCTTCCGGCCACGGAAGCTCTCAGATTTGGTTGTCTGAAGAAGGTTTCATTTTTGCCTTCATTTTTGAAATACAATTTCACTGGCTATAGTTTTCCAGGTTGAATTTTTTTCTCTAATCATTTTCAGTATGTTTTTCTATTGTTTCCTGCTTCCCTGATTTTGAATAGAATCTGAAGACATTTTTATCTTTTTCCTTCTCTGTGTAATTTGTCTTTGGTTTGTTATTTGGAGTATACCCTGCTTGAAATTCATTGAAATTCATGGATTTGTGTATCAAAAACTACATAAGTGTTCTTCAAATACGGAAATTTTAAACTATTTTTAAACTATGTTTTCCTTCTCCCCTTCTCCTTAGAGTTCAATTACATGTTAGCAAAGGTAAACTCCTTGCTGCTGCCCAGCAAGTCACTAGGTGCCCTTAACAGTGCCGCATTCCTTTTCTCTCTAGTCTGCACTGCGCCGGCGTTCTGCTGCAGTGGTTTCCAGTTCAGCAACCACTGCTTCAGTAGAATCTAAGCTTCTACTAAATCCATCTAATAAAGGTTTATTTCACAGTTTACAAGACTCCATGCTCTACCTGACTTCTTCCTCCTTGCACCAGTTTACGGACCAAAACTGCTTCCAGGCAGAAAGCCAGAGCGATCCCAGGACACTCCTCAGCGCCCTCCTCTAGGCTGGGTTGGGGGGGATGGGAGGTGGTGGGGTGGAGGGGGGGCTGGAGGGTGGGGCGGCTGCGGGGGTCACAGCCTGCACAGCCTCTTTCTGGTCCAGTGTCTGAACCTAGTTGTTTCATGGATTTTGCCCGGTCTGCTAGCTCCTCACGTTGGAACAGCAATTCCTGTATCAGTTTGTCCTTCATTTGTGTGTGTGTACTTCGTCACTTAGTTGTATCTGACTCTTTGTGACCCCATGGACTGTAGCCCACCAGGCTCCTCTGTCCATGGATTCTCCAGGCAAGAATATTGGAGCGGGTTGTCATTTCCTCCTCCGGGGGATCTTTCCCACCCAGGGATCGAACTTGCGTCTTTCTTTACCACTGCGTCACTTGGGAAGTCCTTCACAGCCTGTAGCAGAAATCTCATCCTGTGCAATTTGGGGAAATAAAAACTAGAGAATTTACCTAGATCGTTTAGATTTGTTTTTATATTTCTGTACCATTACTTTACTAACAATTAATTAAGAGAATGATAATTAATTCATAGGAATTTTAAAAATGAGAACTCTCTAATTCAAATTGGTATTTAATAGCCAGAAGACAAATTGCATGAGTATCATTTGAGAAGGAAAAATCTTAAATGAAGTCAGAATATTTTAAGTACCATTGATACAGGACACACAATAAGTAAGATTATATTGTGCTTAATTTATCAGTAATTCTTACTTGTATATTAAAGAAATGGTTCTTGCCTATTTCAGCAATTAAAGCATTAAAATCAGGCATAAAAAAGGCCATTCAATATTAGACAGAAAGTATATTACCTTTTCCAACCTTCAAATTGTACAGCTTTGGAGCAGGAAGTCAAAGAAGTTAAGTAACTTTTTCATTTTCTCAAGACAACATAGCTTATAATTAGAAGAGCTGACATTATCTGATTCCATGAGCCACACTCTTAATGTTCCTCCTTCCTCAGAATTCAGAGTGTACTGAAATATATAGTGTTGTAAAACTAATCAATATAAACAAATAGGGTGTTATCTTTTGAAAATTAGAATTATTTTTTCAATTATCCTCATGCTGTATTATCTTTAAATTGTTAATTAAGCAAATACTAGATTAAATTCTACTATGACATGACTGAGCAACTAAGCACACAACTCACATAAGTGCATGGGTTTAAATTCTACTACGTATCATCCTTTATAGCCATTTATTGCTTTTATAAAAATCAAGCAACCAAATTACGGTGCAAAGGAAGTGAGATCTTTAGCTTATAGAATATTATATTGAGTTAAAGTTTTTAAAAATAGTTATTCTTTGACCCATGGAAAAAATTTTATTTATTTTTTCTTTTTTTTTGAACCCATGGAAAAAATTTTAAATCACATTCTTTATCAAGAATCCTGTTGTTGTTGTTTAGCTGATAAGTCTTGTCTGACTCTTTGAGACTCTGTTGACTGTAGCCTGCCAAGCTCCACTGTCCGTAGGATTTCCCAGGCAAGGACACTGGAGTGGGTTGCCATTTCCTTCTCCAAAAGATCATCCCAGCGCAGGGATTGAACCCATGTGTCCAGCATTGGCAGGCAGATTCGTCACCACTGAGCCAACAGAGAAGCCCAATCAAGAAACCCAAGTCCTTGTAAAGTATCTTATCCCCTCAAGGATTCCCTTAAGGTTTTATTTTTACACTTGTACTTAGCAAGCATTTAACCAAATAATTCATCTAAGTTTTCTACATGTTGAATTTAGTCTTCAGCAAGCTTGTATTTGATTAAATAATGACCTGAATTATGTTCAAGCAATTCATAATTCCATTCACTTATTAACACTATATTACCTCACTTGCTTGAAAAATGGACCTTAATTCAAAGACAGGAGATGCCATAATAAAGTGAAAGCTAAAAGGTGACCCAAGGTTTCTGAGCCCCAGCTTCAAACTGGCTCTACCAATGCTCCATTTTGTTGCATTTTGGTTCAGTGTTAACCAAACTTATGCTGAAATGCACATTTAGGACATGATATGTTAGGTCAACTACGTTATCTGTTGAAAAAAAGCAGAGTGTTGAACTCTGAGGAAATGAGTTCCTAGGTATGCATTGATATGTTTTGGTCAACAGATAATTATTGTACCTACTACATACCTACTACACACTAGACTGCATGCTAAGGAATACATTAATGTACATAGGCCATAGTGATAATTAGCAATCTGTATTATTTCATCCACTTGTTTATTTAGTGGTTGACTGCTTCCTCATTCACCGCCACCAGCATACATGGAATGAAAACTCCTTCAGCACTTAAAGTCTTATTCATCATTGTATCACTAGCCACCTGACTGGTTCCTGCCATATAGTTCAGTTCAGTTCAGTCGCTCAGTCATGTCCGACTCTTTGTGACCCCATGGAATGCAGCACACCAGGCCTCCCTGATGATCACGAACTCCCAGAGTTTACTCAAACTCATGTCCATTGAGTTGGTGATGCCATCCAACCATCTCATCCTTTGTCATCCCCTTCTCCTCCCACCTTCAGTCTTTCCCAGCATCAAGGTCTTTGCCAATGAGTCAGTTCTTCACATCAGGTGGCCAAAGTTTTGGAGTTTCAGCTTCAGCATCAGACCTCTCAATGATTTCCTTTAGGATTGACTGGTTGGATCTCCTTGCAAACAAAGGAACTCTCAAGAGTCTTCTCCAACACCACCATTCAAAAGCATCAATTCTCTGGTGCTCAGCTTTCTTTATAGTCCAACTCTCACATCCATACATGACTACTGAAAAAACCGTAGCCTTGACTAGATGGATCTTTGTCAGCAAAGTAATGTCTCTGCTTTTTAATATGCTGTCTAGGTTGGTCTTGAAGAGATCTCTAGTCTTTCCCATTCTGTTGTTTTCCTCTATCTCTTTGCATTGATCACTGAAGAAGGCTTTCTTATCTCTTCTTGCTATTCTTTGGAACTCTGCATTCAGATGCTTATATCTTTCCTTTGCTCCTTTGCTTTTTGCCTCTTTTCTTTTCACAGCTATTTGTAAGGCCTCCCCAGACAGCCATTTTGCTTTTTTGCATTTCTTTTCCATGGGGATGGTCTTGATCCCTGTCTCCTGTACAATGTCACGAACCTCATTCCATAGTTCATCAGGCACTCTATCTATCAGATCTAGGCCCTTAAATCTATTTCTCACTTCCACTGTATAATCATAAGGGATTTGATTTAGGTCATACCTGAATAGTCTAGTGGTTTCCCCTACTTTCTTCAATTTAAGTCTGAATTTGGTAATAAGGAGTTCATGATCTGAGCCACAGTCAGCTCCTGGTCTTGTTTTTGTTGACTGTATAGAGCTTCTCCATCTTTGAGGAAAACAACAGAATGGAAAAGACTAGAGATGTCTTCAAAAAAATTAGAGATATCAAGGGAACATTTCATGCAAAGATGGGCTTGATAAAGGACAGAAATGGTATGGACCTAACAGAAGAAGAAGATATTAAGAAGAGGTGGCAAGAATACATGGAAGAACTGTACAAAAAAGATCTTTATGACCAAGATAATCATGATGATGTGATCACTAATCTAGAGCCAGACATCTTGGAAAGTGAAGTCAAGTGGGCCTTAGAAATCATCACTACGAACAAAGCTAGTGGAGGTGATGGAATTCCAGTTGAGCTGTTTCAAATTCTGAAAGATGATGCTGTGAAAGTGCTGCACTCAATATGTCAGCAAATTTGGAAAATTCAGCAGTGGCCACAGGACTGGAAAAGGTCAGTTTTCATTCCAATTCCAAAAAAAGGAAATACAAAAGAATGCTCAAACTACTGCATAACTGTACTCATCTCACATGCTAGTCAAGTAATGCTCAAAGTCTCCAAACCAGGCTTCAGCAATACGTGAACCGTGAACTTCCTGATGTTCAAGCTGGTTTTAGAAAAGGCAGAGGAACCAGAGATCAAATTGCCAACATCCGCTGGATCATGGAAAAAGCAAGAGAGTTCCAGAAAAACATCTCTTTCTGCTTTATTGAGTATGCCAAAGCCTTTGACTGTGTGGATCACAGTAAACTGTGGAAAATTCTGAGAGAGATGTGAATACCAGATCACCTAACCTGCCTCTTGAGAAATCTGTATGCAGGTCAAGAAGCAACAGTTAGAACTGGACATGGAACAACAGACTGGTTCCAAATAGGAAAAGGAGTACATCAAGGCTGTATATTGTCACCCTGCTTATTTAACTTCTACGCAGAGTACTTCATGAGAAACGCTGGGCTGGAAGAAACACAAGCTGGAATCCAGATTGCCGGGAGAAATATCAATAACCTCAGATATGCAGATGACACCACCCTTCTGGCAGAAAGTGAAGAGGAACTCAAAAGCCTCTTTATGGAAGTGAAAAAGGAGAGCGAAAAATTGGCCTTAAAGCTCAACATTCAGAAAATGAAGATCATGGCATCCAGTCCCATCACTTCATGGGAAATAGATGGGGAAACAGTGGAAACAGTGTCAGACTTTATTTTTTGGGGCTTCAAAATCACTGCAGATGGTGACTGTAGCCATGAAATTAAAAGACGCTTACTCCTTGGAAGAAAAGTTATGACCAACCTAGATAGTATATTCAAAAGCAGAGACATTACTTTGCCAAATAAGGTCCGTCTAGTCAAGGCTATGGTTTTTCCTGTGGTCATGTATGGATGTGAGAGTTGGACTGTGAAGAAGGCTGAGCACTGAAGAATTGATGCTTTTGATCTGTGGTGTTGGAGAAGGCTCTTCAGAGTCCCTTGGACTGTAAGGAGATCCAACCAGTCCATTCTGAAGGAGATCAGGCCTGGGATTTCTTTGGAAGGAATGATGCTAAAGCTGAAACTCCAGTACTTTGGCCACCTCATGAGAAGAGTTGACTCATTGGAAAAGACTCTGATGCTGGGAGGGATTGGGGGCAGGAGGAGAAGGGGACGGCAGAGGATTAGATGGCTGGATGGCATCACGGACTCGATGGATGTGAGTCTGAGTGAACTCCGGGAGATGGTGATTAACAGGGAGGCCTGGCGTGCTGCAATTCATGGGGTCGCAAAGAGTCAGACACGACTGAGCGACTGAACTAGGTTGGTCATAACTTTTCTTCCAAGGAGTAAGCATCTTTCAATTTCATGGCTGCAGTCACCATCCGCAGTGATTTTGGAGCCCCAAAATACAGTAGGCACTTGATTAATATTTGTTTCTTGATTGAATGAATGACACATATCCTTGCCCTTATGGTGTTCAGTTGCCCAGTTGTGTCCTTTCATGCAACCCCCACGGACTGCAGCACACCAGACCTCTCTGTCCCTCCCCATCTCCTGAAGTTTCCCCAGGTACATGTCCGTTGCATCGGTGATGCCACCCAGCCATCTCATCCTCTGACCCCCTCTTCTCATCTGCTCTCAATCTTTCGCAGCATCAGAGATTTTTCCAATGAGCCAGCTGTTCACATCAGGTGACCAAAATACTGGAGCTTTAGCTTCAGCATCAGTCCTTCCAGCAAGTATCCAGGGTTGATTTCCCTCAAGATTGACTGGTTTGATCTCCTTGCTGTCCAAGGAACTTTCAGGAGTCTGGTATTAGGGAGATGCCTGATAGCAAAATATGTGGTTCAAATGAGAGAAGGATTGAAAAAATTTCAGAATGTTTCTATCATGATCTATCAGTATTTTATGACTCTGAATTTTCTGGTTTTCAGATAAGCATTTAAAAATAATTATATATATATATTTAACACTGCATATTTTAGTGGTTTTTCTGCTTCTATGTGTTTCACCTTACTCTCATAGCAAAAATAAGGCTAAATAGATATTAAAATATCAGAACCTAAGGGTTAGAAGGGGAAGAAGGACAAAGAATCTAGTGCTATTTGCATGGGGCAAGGCCCTTGGGCAAACTCTGCTCTTACTTTGAGTCTAGCTTGAGGCCAGATTCACCAGTGTGCTGTTCCTCAGAAAAAAATTAAATTCGAAAGAATTGGTGAATAATACAAAAAGTAGACAGATCTCTTTGTGCAGCAGAATTCCAAATAATTTATGTGGATGCTCTGCCCTCACAGGAGTGGAATGTAATTCCCAGCGATCTGAACTGCCCATAGAGACTTCCTTCTGAAGAGTTCAGTAAGGAAAGACGAGAAAGAACTTGACAGAATAGAAACCCGGAAAATACCACCTCAGCTAGGTGATCAAGGTCAACACTGACAGAGCTAACTCATACGGGTAGCATATGGCCTTGACATGAAATCATGAAAATGGCACTTTACTTCCACGGCCTTCCTTGCAAAAACTAATATCCCCACTCTAATCATGAAAAAATATCAAACAAACCCCAATAGAGGAACATTTTACCAAATACCTGACCATTCAGTAGTGGCTCAAAACTGTTAAGTCTTAAAAGACAAAGACAGTCAGAGAAATTATCACAGCCAAGAGGAGCTTAAGAGACAGGATAAGTTAATACCAATTGGTCTCCTCTCCAGAAGGCTTTTCTGGTGGCTCAGCGGTAAAGAATCTGCCTGCAATGCAGGAGCCACACAAGATGTGGGTTCATCCCTGGGTGAGGAAGGTCCCCCGAGGCCATGGCAACCCGCTCCAGTATTCTTGCATAGAGAGTCCCATGGACAGAGGAGCCTGGAGTCTATAGTCCACGGGGTTGCAAAGAGTCGGACAGGACTGAAGTGACATAGCATGTGCTCATGCATCCTACACAGAATCCTGGAAGAGACGAAAATGATGTAAGATGCCAACTAAGGAAATCTGAATAAAGTACGGACTTTTGTTAATAACAATGCATCATGATTGGTTCAATTAATTGTTACAAATGTTTGGTACTAATGTAAGATATTACCATTAGGGGATATTTCATGAGAAGTGTATGTGAACTTTGTACTATTTTTTCAAATTTTCTTAAAATTTAAAACTATTCTAAGATGTTTTCAAAAAAATAAAAGAAAGAAAAAGAAGCCTTTATCTGAAGCTGCAGGCCTGGTCTTAAGAGTATTTCCATCAGAAAACTCTGCAGTAGGAAGAAGATACCCATTTGTTTCTCTATCTTTCAGCTCCCTGAGCAACCTCATCATCCCTGTAAGTGATTCTCCAGAAACATGCTGGCCTCACAATCTGTGAACTTGCTGACCTTCAGAGATCTTCCCTCAGCTTCCAGCTGGCCTCACACATTGCTGTGTCTATCAGGAAATATCCGCTGTTGTTGTTGTTCAGTTTCTAAGTCATGTCTGACTCTTTGTAAACCCATAAACTGCAGCATACCAGCTTTCCCTATCCTTGACTATCTCTTGGAGTTTTCTCAAACTCATGTCCATTGAGTCTATGATGCCACCCAGACATCTCATCCTCTGTCGTCCCCTTCTCCTCCTGCCTTCAATCTTTCCCAGCAGCAGGGTCTTTTCAAATGAGTCAGCTCTTCACATGAGGTGGCCAAAGTATTGGAGTTTCAGCTTCAGCATCAGTCCTTCCAATGAACACCCAGGACGGATCTCCTTTAGGATGGACTGGTTTGATTGCCTTGCTGTCCAAGGGAATCTCAAGAGTCTTCTCCAACATCACAGTTCAAAAGCTTCAGTTCTTTAGTGCTCAATTGTCTTTATGGTCCAACTTTCACTTTCTTACCTAACTTCTGGGAAAACCATAGCTTTGACTATAAGGACATTTGTCAGCAAAGTAATGTGTCTGGTTTTTAGTACCTTGTCTAGATTGGTCATAGCTTTTCTGCCAAGGAGCAAGCGTCTTTTAATTTTGTGGTGATTGTTGAGCCCAAGGAAATAAAACCTGTCACTGTTTCCACTTTTCCCTGAGCTGCAGGTACCCCTGACATCCTGTTCTCCTACTTCTGCTCACCGAGTCCAACCTTTGCCACCGTGGTGAATTTCTAGTCCTCGCCACTTCCCTGCCATCCCAAGGTATCACCTGTCTTCCTAACACTGTGCCTCTCAGGAACTCACCTGGCCCCAAGAGCCCCGATTACCTGTAAACACCCCATATCCTTCTAGGCCCTTTGCATTCAGCACCTGCTACTTCCCTGGTCCCCCACTCAGCTGGTCTTTCAGTCTTATTTCCAGAATGCTCGGGGCTGCTGGAAAAAAAATCAAAATACTCAGTTGATTTGCCCCAGAGCAACTATATGCCATCTCTGCCGCACTTCTAGCGGAGTCCACTGATCCCTCTTCTTTTTCCTAAATGCCCTTGTACCAAGTGCTCTCACAGCCTTCCTGATCCTTGTCCACCAGCTCTGACGCCCTTGCTGGTGCTCCCCTTTCTTCATCTCCTGAGGCAGAATGGCCTCCTGCCTTAGAAGAGTACGACCTCCCCGTTCTAACCCCCTCAGCTTCCTTTCTCCTCCTGTGGCAGAAGCACCCTTACCCTTCCAGCCTCTCCACTCTAGCCCTGATGGCACTTCACCCTCTCTCCATCCCCTCACCTGTCCCCAAGGAAGAACTAACTGCCAACCCTTGTTTCCAACCCCTCTGATGCCATAAGGGACCTTGTCTTCTTACTTCTCTTGCTCTCTCCCTCTCTTAGGACTTCACTGTCTTCACTGTTCACTTCTCCTCCTTGGCTTTCCAATATTTCCCCACCCAACAAACAAGCTTTGCTTAACTGTACTTCTGATCGCCAGACAATATCACTGAATTCATCCTATCAAAGAATGCTGTTTGATAGGCAATTTTTTTCTAAAATATTAGTGGAGGCAAAGGAAAAACATAATAATGAAGTTCATCACTGGCACTGAAGATCTGAGCACGACCATGGGAATGGTTTTGGCTCCATCTCGGTCAAGTTGTACGGTTCTCAATCATCTGCTGCTGCCCCATGTTTCCAGAGCTTCTGCAGAGGGATTCTGTTTCAGAGTTTACCTTATCTTGTCTTTTGTTATACTCAGTTGTTGACTTGTCTAAAAATTTTCTTGAGGGAAGAGTTCACATTTTACTTATCTCTAACATAATGTTCTGTAAATCGTAGGTATTCATCTTTATTAAAAGAAAAAGGGGGTGAACTGGCTTTTTCCAGGCTCACTGAAAATGTAAGCTTCTTAAAGATAAGTTCCAATATTTTTTTTCCTAAAAGGATTTGAGGTTTCTCTTTTCCTTGTTAAGCACAAAAAGTAAAGATAAGGAACGCAGCCTGAGGACCTAGAGGCCATGGAAAATCACACCTACAATTCACTTGATACAGATTCTGCCTGCTCCAAGGTAGGTCGTCGAGAGCAGGGTCCCATTTTGATGTATGTTTTGTACAGTGCCTAGGTCAGTGAGAATTCATGGTGAATAAATTGAGGGTGAAAGCTACGTGACTGATGGATACAGAGAGGAACGAGAGTCCCAGCGTCTATTTTCAGCTCTGGAATTACATAGGTAGCCTTTGGCCTCTAACACAAGCCTTTGAAAGTTATTATTATTTTTTTTAATAGCTAATGTTTTTATTTTTTATTTTTTTTTATTTTACTTTACAATTCTGTATTGGCTTTGCCATACATTGACATGAATCCACCACGGGTGTACATGCGTTCCCAAAACTCTTTAGCCTTGGAATCAGAAATAATACCCACACACCTAGATGGCTTCAAAAAAGTTTTGCTTAAAATGGCCACAAGAGAAGAAAGTATTGCTCTTTACTGAGGAGAATGAATCAATAGCACAGCATTCCAGAGAGTTCTGCATTAATATGACAAAAACACATTCTAGCCATTCTCCTAGATTCTTTCCTTCCAAATAATTGTATTTGTGTCCCTCCTTAATTAGAGCTACTGGGTTTTCATAGTTGCTTAATTAAATTGGGGGAATATCAATTCTGCGATGCCTTAAGGAAAGTGATTCCAATTATAGGGCCAGACTGTCAGTGAAAGTGAAGAGGCCAAAATATTTTCATAGCAAAGTTATAGTGAACAGACGGTGACTATAATAAGGAGGCAAGTTAATAATTAGTCTTTCTACTACTTAAGTTTTACTCTGAGCTCAGATAGCTCAAGTAGCTATTTGGTTTCTTTTAGGGACAATATTCGGAGAAGGCAATGGCACCCCACTCCAGTACTCCTGCCTGGAAAATCCCATGGGCGGAGGAGCCTGGTGGGCTGCAGTCCATGGAGTCGCTGAGGGTCAGACACAACTGAGCGATTTCACTTTCACTTTTCACTTTCATGCATTGGAGAAGGAAATGGCAACCCACTCCAGTGTTTGTGCCTGGAGATCCCAGGGACAGCAGAGCCTGGTGGGCTTCCGTCTATGGGGTCACACAGAGTCGGACACGACTGAAGCGACTTAGCAGCAGCAGCAGCAGCAGCAGGGACAATATTGCAGATTTTCCGGGTAGTTCAGTGATAAAGCATCTGACTGCCAATGCAGCAAATGCAGGTTCGATCCCTGGGTCTGGAAGATCCCCTGAAGAAGGAAATGGCAACCCACTCAAGGATTCTTGCCTGGGAAATCTCACAGACAGTGGAGCCTAGAGGGCTATGGCCCATGGAATCACAAAAGAGTCGAACATGACTAGACAACTAAACAGCAGCAGGGCCATACTGAAGAGTCCATGCCGCCTCGGCTGTGACAGGTCGCACATCCAGCAGCAGAAGTAGCCAGGTCAGCCACGGCAAGAGGAGACCCATGCTGTGGACATGCACGATCCCGGTCTGTGCCGCTCGGACTGCTCTGTCACTGATGAGTCATGCGATTCTGGGGTGTGGAGGACTGAACCTGGCTGGCATTACCTGGATGAGTCACCAACTCAGCTGGCTTTTCAATGCTTCTTCTGTCACACATGCTCTCTGTATTAGTTGATGAGTGTTGCATAACAAATTACCCTAAAGTCCCTGGTGGCTCAGAGGTTAAAGCGTCTGCCTGGAATGCACGAGAACCCGGTTCAATCCCCGGGTTGGGAAGATCTCCTGGAGAAGGAAATTGTAACCCACTGCAATATTCTTGCCTGGAGAATCCCATGGAGGGAGGAGCCTGGTAGGCTACAGTCCATGGGGTCGCAAAGAGTCGGACATGACTGAGCAACTTCACTTTCACATTCAGTTGAGTAATTTAAAACCACACATGCTTATTACATCAGCTTCCATGGGCTAGGTATCTGGGTACTGATTTCGTGGGTCCTTTACTTCCAGTATCTCACAAAGTCACAACAAGGTTTCTACTAGGGCTGGATCCATCCCATGTGAAGGCTCAATTGGGAAAGGATCTGCTTCCAACAAGGGGTTGTTGGCAGGGCTCAATTCCTTGCAGGATTTTACACTGAGAGACACAGTTCTTTCCTGGCTATTGGTTAGAAATAGCCTTCAGCTCTTGCCAAGTGGGTCTCCTCACTATGGTTGTTTATTTCACCAAAGCCAGCAAGAAAGATGGACATAGAGAGATAGAGATAAGTGTGAGGAGAGAAACTGCCAGCAAGGTGGAAATAGCTATCTTATGTAACAAAATCTGGAAATAACATTATACTATCTTTGCTACAATGTATCAGATATAGTATGTAGGTCAGCCCACAACAAAGAGAAGGGTGTTACACAGGGCGTGGATAACAGGCAGACAAGGATCAGACAAGGATCATTGGAGCCATTTTAGTATCTGCTTGCCACAGTCTGATAGGCATTGTCATCAGATGCAAAGACCCACACGTCTGTGGATCCACACTCTCCCAGGCCCGTCTGCTTGCCCCTTCCCCAGGCCTTCCTGACTCTTGTCTCCCAGTACTGCTCCTCCCAGGCTTCGGACCAACCAGCCGAGCCACCTTCCACTTCCCAGGAGTATGAGCATCACTATCCTTACCTCTGACCACCCTTCAGATCTCTGTCCACTAGGAAACTTCCCCTTCACCACGTCTTTCACCTTGGGGTTGGGAAGAGCACTATCTTTTAGTTCATATTAGCATATTAAGTTAACATGTTCATGAACTGGGCCCTAGCTTTATTTGGGGCTTTGTGATTTTTGCTTGTTTTAATTCTAAAAGTCCATTTATTGCTTTATTCCTGATTGTAAAGAATTAGTTACGAAAATGTGAAAAATAAGCCTGAAATAGTGTTATTACTTCTAGAAATAATTATGTGTGCTTATACAAATATATATAAGTATATACTTAGACATATATATGCATACTTCGTGTACATGCACATATGTAGACACACATAAATAGGTCATGTATACACATCACTGGATCTAGCGTTTGATTTGCCTGCTGCTGCTGTTTAATGGGCACAAGCAGAAGATACCTAATTCCTAGACCAGAGACCAAGAGCTTTATCATTCAAGGCACAGCAAGCAGCATTGCGATCAAAATCATTGCATTAGTTCCCATTGCCCCCAAACCCCATGAAGATAATGTGTGGAGACCGAGATTTTTACTTTCCATCAGGCCATAGAGAGAGGACCATGGGACTTCAGGCATGAGCTGAAGGAAAGACGCCAGTGCAACAGATATAGGTAATTTGGAATTTTTTGCTACCTATCCAAGTAAATCACCTTGTCCTCCTGCTCAGGTCTGATGTCTCATTACCATATCCATCATATAGGCATCATTTAATGGATTACTACTCCGCTTTCCCAAACTGATGACTTGTTTGTTCTGACAACACTCTTAACAGGCAACTCCAGCTGCACAGTCACTGACGGTCCCATGGTCAGTCATTTCATCTCCGTTAAGACTCAACATCACAGTAGGAACTGCCCTCAAGCTGTGACTAGCTCTTGCTGCGGACTTCCTGCCCTAGCTCTATGACTTAGCAGTAAGTGTTATGGTTTTGCCCTCAGGCCTTGCCAGAGACTCCATCAACTTTCTCATTTAAGACAGATGCCTTTAGCACCGTTGCATCTACTAGGTTTTATGGTCCACAAGGCAGACTTCCCCTTACCCTGTTGCTCTGAGTCTGACTCAAAACTGGTAGCCTTCTAAGAGTCACTTTAAAATAGGTTGGAATAATATTTTCAAGTATGGCGTATATATGTATGCAATCCAAAAACATGCTCTACACTTCTGTATTTGTCTCTAGTGGCTAAAGGTGCACATGTGCTCAGTTGTTAAGTCATGTCTGATTCTTTGGGACTGCATGGACTATGGCCCACCAGGGTCCTCTGTCCATAGGAATTCCCAAGCAAGAACACGGGAGTGGGTCACCATTTCTTCTTCTGGGGGATCTTCCCAACCCAGGGGTCAAACCCACATCTCCTATGGCTCTGGCATTGACAGGAAGATTCTTTACCACTGAACCACCTAGAAAGTACAGTGGTAAAAGTGCAGGACCAGTGAGTTTATCTTAAAAAGGAGCATCCTGACTTGCCCTAGACTACTTTACTAAAGCACAAAGCCCTGAAACATTATAAGTTTTATCCTTCACATTTTACTGCCTTACGTAGGACTTCATAGTGCTTGCCACTTCCTACTCATCAAGTCAGATTAGCTTGGTACTATCAACATAGTAGACCAGCACAATATTGGATTGGAATGAACACGAATGGTGAAAGCCAGAAGGGTATGGTTAAGGCACTGGAGATAGACTAGCCCTAAGCTACTTTATCTGGGGGGAGAAGAAATCAAATAACAATAGATTTTATGCAGTATTTATCAACTTTGTGGTAGGGACACAAAAAGTGTTGTAAGGGTTTTGTTGCTGTTCAGTCAAGTTCAACTCTTCTCCAACCCCATGAACTGCAGCCCAAGAGAGAGAAAAGAATTGCAAGCCAGATGGTTACTATAGACCCATTACACATGGGCTGAAACATGAGTTAGTGTATGTATATGTTTCATGTATATTCTGCATACAGATACTGTCTAAACTGTATCCAAATCAGTTGGAGGACTTGTTACCAAAATAGCACTTAGGAATCTAAACACACACACACACACACACAAGGAATGTAAACACATAGAGGCTTTGTCGTCTTGAATATGTGCTTTCCTAGGGCTTCCCTGACTCAGCTGGTAAAGAATCCACCTGCAATGCGGAAGACCCCAGTTTGATCCCTGGGTTGGGAAGATCCCCTGAAGAAAAAAGAATGAACAGCTACCCACTCCAGTATTCTGGCCTGGAGAATTCCATAGACTGTATAGTCCTTAGGGTGGCAAAGAGTCAGGCACAACTGAGGGACTTTCACTTTCAGGACACCTAGAACTTTCGCAGTTTCAGAGGGTCTCTCAAGGTGGGCTCTCAAGTGGGAAAGGAAGAGTTTCATGTGTGCAATAACAGTTTTATGAACTTGAAAGCAAAACCTATCCCTTTCTTTCATATTCTATTGGTGGGAACTCAGTCACAGAGCTATACCAAACTACAGTCAAGACTGAGAAATGGATTCTAGCCTGTTCAAAATGAAAAGGTGGAGAACTTTTTTGAAAAAGCAGGAAAACATGCTGTAAAAGATACCAATATATGAAGCTTTTACTTTTCTTCTGTGGTCTCTCTCTCTTTTTTTCATAATGTTTTGTGTTTGTTTGTTTCCTCAGCTTCTCCATGGGCACTAGTATTTTATTTTTTATTAATTTTTTATTTTTACTTTATTTTACTTTACAATACTGTATTGGTTTTGCCATAAATTTGATTTCCTTTGGAAGTTGTTCTAAGGAAGGAATATAAATTCTAGATTAGTAGCATAAATTTTCCATTCACCTCTGTCTTGTACAATACCAGCTCTCTGTGCAAATATGAGTAGTTAATTCATATATGGAGTCACTGAGATTCACAATTTGGTTTTGGTAGCTTGCACACATGTGCGTGTATGCATATTTTGTTCTTACCAGAACAGTGGAACCAGCACACAGAATTAATTCAACTCTTTTTAGTTCACTTCCTGATACATTCTGCCAACACTCTCCACCTTTGACTTTGTGAGGAGTAAGGAAGAAATGCAAGGAAAAGGAACCAGAGGTTAATCTATCTTTCCCTTTCTTTCTATGTTGTCATTTTCAGAGTAAGCAGCTGGCTAATAACAGGAAGTAAGAAAGGATATGATAGTGTTTCCTGCTCATTTTTCTTAGATCATCACTGGCTTCGGTTTTCAAAGCAAGCTCAGGTTCTAAAGGTCTCTCAAGGTGGTCTCATCAGGCTCTCAGTGACTTCTTTTACATACCGCACATTGGCCTTGTACTTGCTTTGAGTCTCACTGAACTCCCAGGCGTGGTCAGTACATCAGAATTCTGTGCTCATGAGGCACTGTAAAAACCATATGCAAATGGGACAGCAGACAGCAGTGGGCATGCAGGTTATGGGTAGTTCCCCTGCTTGTACACATGCTCTATTTTCTGACTGGACATGACTTACAAAACACAAGATCAAAAACAACATCATCAAGAATTTTTAGGCCAGCCACAGCAAGACAGGTAACTGAGCACAGGGCCCTCTAAGCAAGGTGGTCAATAACACATCCCAGGCTGCACACTCATGAAGGCAGCCCTGTCTAACTGTGCACCCAGAGAGAGGCAAAGAAGAATTCAGGTTTATGAAAGGAAAGTCTTGTGAAAGAGTTTATTTTTAAGAAAATCTAAGTGTGTAAACAGTATGGTTTCTGTGGTTTAGCTATTTACCAGGTCAATTGTGTTAGTCATATACCAATATAATATATGCCTAACATATGTCAGGGACTTCCCTGGTGGTTCCGTGGTAAAGAATCAGCCTGCACGTGCAGGAAACATGGGTTCAATCCCTGGGTCAGGACCATCTCCTGGAGAAGGAAATGGCTATCTACTCCAGCATCCTTGCCTGGAGAATCTCATGAACAGAGGAGCCTAGAAGGCTACAGTCCATGGGGTCACAAAGAATCAGACACGACTTGGCAACTAAGCAACAACAAAAACATATGTCAAGTATCAGATCTTTGCAGGAATTATGTCTAACTAAACAATTATTCTGAAAGGCATATTATTCCCAATTTGCAGTTGAGAAATTAAGGCTCATAGAGGGTAAATGCTTCCCCAGGGCCACTAAAGTATGTCTACTTCACTCCAAAAGTCATATTCTTTATGCTGATATATCCACTCCATATAGATTACCAGTGACCAAATTAAATCATTTTTAAAAGATCTTTTTTACTACCTACAACATATTCATTCTCCATATCATTTTTTTCCTAATCTGTATGTAACTGGCCCAAGATCACCTCAGTAAAGCTTATAGATAAAGCATTTAGGGTAATGGAACCCAACTTCAGTCATGAAGTACCACATTCTATAACATCGCTAAGTGGATATCTATCCATTGTTTCAATGTTCCAAGTGTCTTTTATTCCATTTGCAGTAAGTCCTCAGCAAAGTAAATCTGAATCAAATCAAATGCAATAAAAATACCAGACTGCACATTTTCATGACATAAAGCACTGTTGCCTGATAAAATTAAACAAATATTATATTTAGGAAACCTCTAGGCAATGCTATTGTTTGTGAGCATGAAAAATTTGTCTTCCATTCATTATTACGCATACACAATCTACTAATTTCCCAATGAGGAAATATCCTGACTAGCAGACAGCTGGGGGACAGGTGAGGGAGGCTGCAAAGACTTCTGTCTCTGGTATGTCCTGTCTTGAATTTTGATGAGCTGATGGAAGACAATGTGAGCAATAGGAAAAGACAGTGTGTAGAGGTTTAAAAACATCTGGATTCAAGTCTCAGTTACACAACTTGTTCCAGGTCTCACCAGCTATGTGAAGTTAAAGTGGAAGCTTAAGCTCCCTGAGTCTCTGCCTTATCTGGAAGCTGAAAACAATAATAACTACTTTGCAGAATTGTTAAGAGTATCAGACAAGTCATGTGAGCTGATACAGGTAAATGTTCTGTATAAAAAAGAACTATGTGCTATGCAAATAGAAAAGGCTGTTTGCTATGACCAGTGCACTCTCTTGGCAAAACTCTGTTAGCCTTTGCACTGTTTCATTTTGTACTCCAAGGTCAAATTTGCCTGTTACTCCAGGTATCTCTCAAATTCCTGCTTTTGCATTCCAGTCTCCTATAATAAAAGGGACATCTTTTGGGGGGTGTTAGTTCTAGAAGGTCTTATAGGTCTTCATAGACCCATTCAATTTCAGCTTCTTCAGCATTACTGGTTGGGGCATAGATGGATTACTGTGACATTGAATGGTTTGCCTTGGTAGCAAACAGAGATCATTCTGTCATTTTTGAGATCACATCCAAGTACTGCATTTCAGACTCTTGTTGACTATAGTGGCTACTCCATTTCTTATAAGGGATTCTTGCACACAGTAGTAGATATAATGGTCATCTGAGTTAAATTCACCCATTCCAGTCCATTTTAGTTCACTGATTCCTAAAATGTCAATGTTCACTCTTGCCATCTCCTGTTTGACCACTTCCAATTTGCCTTGATTCATGGACCTAACATTCAGGTTCCTATAAAATATTGCTCTTTATAGCATTGGGCTTTACTTCCATCACCAGTCACATCCACAACTGGGTGTTGTTTTGGCTTTGGTTCTGTCTCTTCATTCTTTCTAGAGTTGTTTCTCCACTGTTCTCCGATAGCATACTGGGCACCTACCCACCTGAGGAGTTCATCTTTCAGTTACTGGAAAAGGTCAGTTTTCATTCTAATCCCAAGAAAGGCAATGCCAAAGAATGCTCAAACTACCTCACAATGATCAAAATTCTCCAAGCCAGGCTTCAACAGTACGTGAACCATGAACTTCCAGATGTTCAAGCTGGATTTAGAAAAGGCAGAGGAACCAGAGATCAAATTGCCAACACTGATTGGATCATCAAAAGAGCAAGAGAGTTCCAGAAAAGCATCTATTTCTTCTTTATTGACTGTGCCAAAGCCTTTGACTGTGCGGATCACAACAAACTGGAAAATTCAAGAGACAGGAATACCAGACCATCTTACCTGCCTCCTGAGAAATCTGTATGCAGGTCAAGAAGCAACATGGACATGGAACCACAGACTGGTTCCAAATCAGGAAAAGAGTAGGTCAAGGTAGTATATTGTCACCCTACTTATTTAAACTTATATGCAGGGTACATCATGTGAAATGCCAGGCTGGATGAAGCACAGGCTGGAATCAAGATTGCCAGGAGAAATAACAATAACCTCAGATATGGAGATGACATTACCCTTATGGCAGAAAGTGAAGGAGAACTAAAGAGCCTCTTGATGAAAGTGAAAGAAGAGAATGAAAAAGCTGGCTTAAAACTGAACAGTCAGAAAACTAAGATCATGGCATCCAGTCCCATCACTTCATGGCAAATAGATGGAGAAACAATGGAAACAGTGACAGACTTTATTTTGGGGGCTCCAAAATCATTGCAGATGGTGACTGCAGCTATGAAATTAAAAGGTGCTTGCTCCTTGGAAGAAAAGCTATATCAAACCTAGACAGTACATTAAAAAGCAGAGATATTATTTTCCAACAAAGGTCCATCTAGTCAAAGCTATAGTTCTTCCAGTAGTCATGTATGGATGTGAGAGTTGGACTAGAAAGCTGAGCACCAAAGAATGATGCTTTTGAACTGTGGTGTTGGAGAAGACTCTTGAAAGTCCCTCCCTGCAAGGAGGTCTAACCAGTCAATCCTAAAGGAAATCAGTCCTGAGTATTCATTGGAAGGACTGATGCTGAACCTGGAACCGCAATACTTTGGCCACCTGATGTGAAGAACAGACTCCTTGGAAAGGACCCTGATGCTGGGAAAGATTGAAGGCAGGAGGAGAAGGGGAGGACAGAGGATGAGATGGTTGGATGATTTCATTTACTCTATGGACGTGAGTTTGAGTGGGCTCCAGGAGTTGGTGATGGACAGGAAAGCCTGGCATGCTGCAGTCAATGGGTTCGCCAATAGTCAGACATGACTGAGCGACTGAACTGAACGGATGCAAATAGAGATATCATTATGCCCTCCAGTACTTAAAAGACATGAGTGAATGTACAATAAGCTGAAAATGAGAGAGAAATTGACTAAGAGCAAGATATAAAAGGAATGAGGGAAAAAGTGAATAAGAGGAAAAAAAATGATCACTGGGAGAGTATAAAATCTGTTCTTCCCTCTGCATTTATTCAGAGTAACATCTTTTTATCCACCATCATACTCCATGTTATCAGAAACTTTAAAAAGTAATAATTTAAGGCAGTAGACAAGATGATCCTGACTTGAGCAAGTGTTGCCTATTACAATTTAGAAGCAAGAGACCTGATCTTATCATTTTCTTGACTTGTTCTGTGATTTTGGTTAAAGACATGGCCAATCTGAGCCTCATTTCCTCATCTGTAAGATGGGAATGGTAAATCTCTCTCTTCCCGGATTTTGTTTAATACTTTATTTATATTAGTTGGCAGGCAATGACTTTACAGTATTGTGATGGCCTCTGCCATCCACATGAATTGGCCATAGGCACACCTGTGCCCCCTCCCTCCTGAAGCCCCCTCCCACCTCCCTCCCTCTCCCCCATCCCTCCAGGCCATCACAGGGCATGGGCTTCGGGTTCCCTGCATCATACATCAAACTCCCCCTGGCTGTCGGTTTTACATATAGTAATATATACGCTTCAGTGTTATACTCTCAAGTCATCCCACCCTCTCCTCACACTGTGTCCAAGTCTTCTTTTTGCCTGTGTTCCTTTGCTGCCCTGCACATAGAATTTCCCAGATATTTTATGAGAACTGACTGAGAAAGCAACTGTGTGCTACTGGTGTGCTTCTGTTCATGAGCAAAGATGACAGGAGAGGATGATGATTATTGATAGGATAACAATTCAGTAGACTTTGCAAGGGACTGCAAAGCTGTGCTATTGCCTATGGATATTTGAAGCATGAGCCAGGGAGCAGCAGAACAATAATCAGGATGAAAAATCTTTAGGAAAGCCTATTTATTTTCCTACTGAAATCACTATTACGCACTGTAAATCAAGGAGAGAGACCAAGAGCTCCTGCCATCAGACTATGATCCAGAGTTTCAGATCTCCATATACACTCGGAACTCAACATCTCTGTTTGATAAAAATGGCCATAAACCTGAAACAGGGCAGTCTAACATAGCTAAAGACTAAATGACTATTCTGTAATGAGAAACAAGTTTTTTCTCTTTTAACTCTTAACAGCCTCAAGTGCTGTGGTAGGACTCAAGGAGACTAATATAGGAATACAATTCAGGTGAAAAACAGCGACTTCAAGGACATCTGTACCACTTTTATGTTCCTTTTGGATCCAATTCTTGGATCTCAGATTCTCCGCATGAAGAGGTGATAATTGCTAATTCACAGCATGTGGACTTGGGTTGGTTGGTTTGATGTGTTTGTGTGTTCGCCGCATAGTGAGTTCCCTTTCACTGTAAAGAGCACTTTATTCCCTTTGATAGAAAGAGGTCTTGAACCTTGGTCTTGAATTTTGGTCTTGGTGGATCCTAAATAAAGATATCATTTTTTTCTTGAAGGGAAGACTGGGAGATGCATGATTCATTCTTGGCCAATACAACCTTGAGCGTAGAGACAAAGGACTCTAATAGTTGACTGGAGCTGATTGGTCCTCAGTGTTTTCTGATGAGACAGGGGTTAACTCTTGCTACCTGATTTCCCAAGAGCTCCCTTGTTTCCAAAACTTTCCCACAGTGGATCCTCAAACGTCCTTTTGCTTCTGTGAGGCAACTCACATGCTTTTATTATAGCTTAAATTATCCAGAAACCAAAACCTAAGAACACTCCAAAACAACCAAAAAAAGAGACAATGCAATGATACTGCAACCTTGCAGGGCTGAGAGGGAATAATTTCAGTCAACTCTAAGACTTGTGGGAATGAGTGCTGTTCAGATGTATTTTGCCATTGTGCAGTCAACACAGGAGACAGTGCGTGAGTCCACCCATGCTTGCAAGGCACAAACCCCAGCTTAGTAATATGATAGAGGAACCCTTGGTTCTAAATAGAGGAACCCTCTATTTAGACCTGTCACAAATAGAAATTTCGATGCAGTCCAATTTACTTTTTTGCTGTTTTATTGCCGGTGCTTTAGATGTCACACTCAAGAAGCCACTGCAAAATCCAGTGTCATGAAGCTTTGTCTTTGTTTTCTTCTAAGAGTTTTGTAGTTTTTGGTCTTACATTTAGGTCTTTGGTTCATCTGGAGTTGCTTTTTTTTTATATGATGTACGATCACAAATAGAAATGTAAACATTGTTATTACTCAAGACATTCTGCCATCACTGAGTGGAATTCTAATAAAGGTGGTTTATTGAATTAGGATTCATGAGCAGGAGGGGATACTGGCAATTCGGGTAGTGCTTTGGGCCCAATGTAAGGAAAACTGTGGGTCTGGTAAAGTGTGGTTCGGGTTTCTCCCCACATCCTTTACAACAGCTCTTTGCCCATCGAGCACGCAAGGCTTGTCCTGCTCTGTGTATTTCCAGATTCCACTCTCCTCAGAATTCAACCAAACCTCTACCAAGGTATGCGGTGGAAAGAGAGCTGGCCTCTGGGGGGCACCTGCCGTATGCCAGAGACGTCACTAGGTTATCTCATTTCCTAGCACCTGAAAACATGTGTTCATATCTGCACCAGGAAAGACTCCATCTGCCCTCGTATTAGAAATTTAAAGAGTCAAAACTTTTCAAATCCACTTATTCCTTCAGTCACTTGTTTATTTATTCTTGTTTTTTTTTTTTTAATAAACGTGCATGTGTGCTAAATTACTTCACTTGTGTCTAATTCTTTGTGACCCTATGGACTGTAACCCACCAGGCTTCTCTATCAGTGGAATTCTCCAAGCAAGAATACTGGAGTGGGTTGCCATGGCCTCCTTTAGGGGATATTTCCAACTCAGGGATCATGTCTCTTGTCTCCTGCATTGGTAGTTGGTTTCTTTATCACTAGCACCACCTGGGAAGCCCTCTTTTTCATATGTAACTATGGATAAAAAATAAATATGGATACATAAATAACTCTTTAGTACCTATTCAGCCTACACCATGCTTAGATCTTGAAATCTAATTATTAAAATATATAAAATATAATATAATATAATAAATATAATATAATCTTGAAATATAATTAACAAGCCCTAAAAGATTGTTAACAAGCCTTCCAAGCCTTCCAATAGTTAACAAGCCTTCCAAGTCTTCCAATAGTTAACAAGCCTTCCAAGTCTTCCAATAGTTAACAAGCCTTCCAAGTCTTCTACTGTGGAAGGCAGAGATAATGCAAGGAGTCATTAAATGATTTCAATGAAATCATGGACAAAGGCAGGTTCCCAATTTGGTATTTTGCATGTGTGCTAAGTTGCTTCAGTCGTTTCTGACACTTTGAGACCCTATGGACTGTAACCCAACAGGCAACTCTGTCCATGGGGATTCTCCAGGCAAGAATACTGGAGTGGGTTGTCATGCCTTCCTCCAGAATATCTTCCCAACCCAGGGATCAAACCTGCGTCTCTTATGTCTCCAGCATTGGCAGGCGGATTCTTCACCACTACTGTCAAACAAATCCTTAACCAGGAAATCTTGAACTCAAACCTCATAGGATCTGATTCATGAGGTCAGTGCACCTTCTGCTGAGATCACTTATAAAAGAGTCAGATTTGAAGCCACAGTTTTAGAATTTTGATCAGATGTGAGACTAGATGGCATAAGCATGAGCAGGGAGAATAGCACTGCACTGTCCCCTGTGGCATCTAGTGACAATTCAGTAGGATCTCACTGTCACTCTTCTTCTCATCAAGAGATGACTGTTCATTAAAATCCAGTGGAAAAAATTTATAGAAATCCATTTCTTTGCTAACAGTCATAGAGGCTACTTGCAAGAATGGCTGATAAATTGCCAGTTTTGTGCAATTATGCTACCCTGACTGCCCAGACACTTTTCAGTTGCAATCTCAGACATTATAAGAACATGTCCTTATCCCCCTATTTCAAAGCAGAAGTAAATTTATGATGTAGAATGCATAAGGTTTCGTGAAGACTGCTGTCTGAGATAGAGGATGAAAATCACCCTTTATAGGGGTTTTAATTTGGATTTGTTTTTGTTCTTGTTCCTCCACTTTTTATTTTTGGGGTTTTGTTTTTTATTTGTTTGGTTATTTATTTATTTATTTTTGTGGTGGAGTTTTGGTTTTGGTTTGCTGAAGGTGAGGGTTATTTTGTTTTGTTTTGTTTTCTCAGAAATCTCATAGCCCAAATCCAGGAGGTAGTATCTGTGAGGATTTTCCTGTTAGAAAAGACAAAAAATTAAAACTGAACCAGGTGACTCATTTTCATCAGCTAATGAGCTACGCTAAAAGCCTAACTGCTCTGTAACCACTGAGAAAGAAAGAAAGTGAAGTAGCTCAGTCACGTCCAATTTTTTGCAACCCCATGGACCGTAGCCTGCCAGGTTCCTCAATCCTTGGGATTTTCCAGGCAAGAGTACTGGAGTGGGTTGCCATTTCCTTCTCCAACGGGTCTTCCTGACCCAGGAGTCGAACCCGGGTCTCCCGGATTACAGACAGACTCTTTACCATCTGAGACACCAGGGAATCTGCAGCCACTAAGAATGAGAAGGTAAAAGGTCTGTGATGAAAGATCTTTTACAGACAATGGAAAGGTATCTAAAGTGGATCAACAGGACAGACTCACTCAGACCTCGTGTTTTATGACACAGACAGTTTAGCAACACAATAGCTTGTATTCACAAGATGCCTGCCTATTGAAAGCTTTCTCTAGACTTTTTGAAATATCTCTGTAATGAGAAATTAAAGCTAAAAGAGTGATCGTATCAGAGAGATTTTCTCCCCTACTTTCTTTCTATTGAGAAACAAAATCCCTGAATACTCTTTTGTGACTGGACGTATTGACCATTTTTGGAGTCTTGGAGGACTGACTCTATGTGGGTATTTAGAAGACTCAATTCAGGTGGAAAAGGTTGGGACCTGTCAACTAACCCGTCCTCCCTTGGGGAGAGTTAAAAAGGAAGAGGAGAGAGAATAGTGATACACAGTACTTAGGAAGTGCCATTCACCTGAGTTCAGAGGTCTCTTTACCTTGACAATATCTATTTTCATTTCTTGAGCAGCTGCACTCCACTAGGCACCTGAGGAAGCACTGATCCAACTAGGATTTCAGCTCCTAAGTTGTAAAAAGAAGGCAGAAAGCAAAGGTGGAGAAAGATAAGACTTGCAAATTCAACTTACCTAATCACGTAGGAATTCTGGGTAAGTCATGGAGAGCCAGGCTTTTGTCTGCTTCCTGAAGAACAAGAAACATAAATGACCCAGGATGGAAGTACAGCCATTCAAAAATTCAGATTACATTTCTCCCAACTAGGTAAGCTGATTCCCACATGGCAGCCTGATTGGTATAAATCTAACACTTTAAAAGTCAATTTCACAGATACTCTCAGAGTCTGTGAGAGTATGAGTGAGAGGAATGAATCAGAATACATTTAAGACTTGGAGACCACTTGTCTTTGAAGCAGTGGTATGACCTAGTGTCTGGGGCTTACTTTGTGCCCGGCAGAGATCCTGACTGACTCATTAATCATTGTGTCCCCGGACCTGGCATTGTGCCTGAAACACGGCAAATGCTGAATAAACAGGTGATAAATGATGGAAAGAATAAAAGGGAGAGTAAAAAAATTAAACCTCAAATTATCAATGTGTATTGTCAGGAGAAATGTCAATAACCACAGATATGCACACGACACAAGGCTTATGGCAAAAAGTGAAGAGCAACTAACGGCTCTTGATGAAGGGGAAAGAGGAGAGTGAAAAAGCTGGCTTAAGCTTCCACGTTCAAAAAACTAAGATCATGGTATCCAGTCCCACGACTTCATGGCAAATAGATGGGGGAACAATGGAAACAGTATTTTATTTTCTTGTGTTCCAAAATCACCTCAGATGGTGACTGCAGACATGAAATTAAGAGATGCTTGCTTCTTGGAAGAAAAACTATAACAAAGCTAGACAGCATATTAAGAAGCAGAAACGTTACTTTTCCAACAAAGGTCCATCTAGTCAAAGCTATGGTTTTTCCACTAGTCATGCATGCATGTGAAAATTCAACCATAAAGAAGGCTGAGTGCCTCACAATTGATGTTTTTGAACTGTGGTGCTGGAGAAGACTCTTGAGAGTTCCCTGGACGGCAAGGAGATAAAATCAGTCCATCCTAAAGGAAATCAACCCTGAATATCCATTGGAAGGACCGATGCTGAAACTGAAGCTCCAATACTTTGGCCACCAGATGCGAAGAGCCGACTTACTGGAGAAGACCTTGATGGTGGGAAAGATAGAAGGCAGGAGGAGAAGGGGACAACAGAGGATGAGATGGTTGGATGGCATAACCAACTCAATGGACATGAGTTTGAGCAAGCTCTGGGAAGTGGTGATGGACAAGGAAGCCTGGTGCACTGCTGTCCATGGGGTCGCAAAGAGTCGGAGATGGGTGAATGACTGAAATGAACTGAACTGTGCCTTATGTCACTTACTTCTATTTAATTAGGATTTTGGGTTTTGTTGTTGTTGTTGTGAATTTCCATGTGTCTAATCTGATAAGCTGGAAGTCCTGAGGTTAAGTGTTCCTACTCTTTTTGAATTTTTAGATTAAAGCTCAGGACCGATGCCACGAATGTGTTATTTTTGTCCTTCCTGCTGTTAGCTTCCAGCAGAATCTGGGCCTTCTCTTTATTTCTCTATCCATATTATTCCCTCTCTCTGTCCCAAAGATTTGGACAGACCCACGTTTCCAGGGGAAGAGTCTTCTAGAGGAACATAGCAATCAGCCTCGAATGGGCAAACACTTGCATGGGTCAAAGTCGTAACAGAACACAGAGGATGCTCTGGCCACCTGCTTCTGCACCCTGGGGACTGGCCCACTCTTAGACCCAAGGGAAGGAAGGCAAAGAGCAGAGCCTGCTTCTCCTCTTTCCCATTCGTGCCCCTTACCCTTCTCCTCCCCACTCCACCCTTTCAGTCTGTCTTTCCTTTTTCTTGCTTTTCCCCCTGGCTAGATGAGTGTACCTTTCATCCTGTCCTCAGACACTCTCTCCTCCCAGGAGTCAAGGAAGCACAGCGTAGTGCAGCTCCCTCCCCAGCTCTTTGGTGCTGACATGCCCAAAGCTGCTCAGCCCACTCAGAGCTAACCCTGGGTGAACTGGATGGCTGTCCTCAGGTGGTAAAGAATCCACCTGCCAATGCAGGAGACCCAAGGGACTGAAGTTTGATCCCTGGGTCGGGAAGATCCCCTGGAGGAGGAAATGACTACCCACTCCAGTATTCTTGCCTGGAAAATCCCATAGACAGAGAAGCCTGGCAGGCTACAGTCCATGAGATCTCAAAGAGTCAGACATGACTGAGCACACGCACACACACACATGCACACACCTCAAGATGAAAGTTAGATTCTCTTAAATCTCTTCTTCACACCAAAAAATCGCTTCCCATCAGGCTTCTGTATCAGGAACTTGCTTTCCTCCTAACTAGTTCAATGTTCTATCACTCCTGCACTGAAACAGCAGTGTGGAAGATCATTATAGAAAGGTCCAGGCTACCTGTGACGGAAGGATGAGCTATCTAACAGATGACTTCATTGTCAACCAGTACAGGAGAGTGATGACTCACATGGACCATGGCATCAGACTGCCTGAGACTGAATCCCAGGTCTTTATATGTTAGCAGAAGACTTTGAGCACGTTATTTCTCTCTGCTCCTTGATTTCATCATCTATAAAATGGAAATAACTATAATACCTATCCCAGAGAGTTGTGATTATTAAATGAGCATAGATAGATGGCTGATAGATGGCTGATAGTTAGATTGATTGATTGATTGATTGATAATAAAAAAGAACTGTCCTTAACATGTGGAATCTGGCCAGGCACTCACAACCAGGCCATGTTAGTCTCCCGTTGGGCACTAAAACTTCTCATGAAATACCAACCCCAGCCAAAGTTACTCCAAGACCATGAGAGAGTAAGGGAAAGAAAAGCCACTATATAATTTTGTCTGTGCTTTGTCACTTCAGTCGTGTCCAACTCTTTGTGACCCTATGGACTGTTCCCCACCAGTCTCCTCTGTCCAAGAGATTCTCCGGGCAAGAATAAGTGGGTTGCCATTTCCTCCTCCAGGGAATCTTCCTGACCCAGGGATGGAACCCACGTCTCAAGTCTCCTGCTGCCTGTTTGACGAGTGGATTCTTCACCACTAGCTTTGCCTGGGAGGAACAGACAAAACCAAGGTTACTGAGCTGCCTAGAAAAATGCTACACACCGCACCCTCTTGACTAAAATGAGTAACTACTACTTCTTTACCACAACTTGATTCTGCCTCTAAACTCCCCACTCTGTGTAAGAATTAGAGATCCTCCGTCGTAAGTATGACCTTGTTTTTTGACAGCATCCAATTTAGGAAAAATTCCCGTTTCTTTAGACCTTCCCCCTAAATCCCTCAATTAGATCCTCAGTTCAGTCAGTTCAGTCTCTCACTCATGTCCAACTCTTTGTGACCCCATGGACTGCAGCATGCCAGGCTTCCTACACTTTACCAACTCCTGGAGCTTGCCCAAACTCATGTCCATTGAGTCGGTGATACCATCCAACCATCTCATCTTCTGTCATCCCCTTCTCCTCCAACCTTCAATCTTTCCCAGAATCAGGGTCTTAGCCAATGAGTCAATTCTTTGCATCAGGTGCCCAAAGTATTGGAGTTTTAACTTCAGCATCAGCCTTTCCAATGAATATTCAGGACTGATTTCCTCTAGGAGGGACTGGTTGGCTCTCTTTGCAGCTCAAGGGACTCTCAAAGAGTCTTCTCCAACACCACAATTCAAAAGCATCAATTATTTGGCACTCAACTTTCTTTATAGTCCAACTCTCACATCCATACATGACTAATGGAAAAAACATAGCTTTGACTAGATAGACCTTTGTTGGCAAAGTAATGTCTCTGCTTTTTAGTATGCTGTCTAGGTTAGTCATAACTTTCCTTTCAAGGAGAAAACGTCTTTTAATTTCATGGCTGCAGTTACCATCTGCAGTGATTTGGAGCCCCCAAAATAAAGTCTGTCACTGTTTCCATTGTTTCCCCATCTATTGGCCATAAAGTGATGGGACCAGATGCCATGATCTTCATTTTCTGAATGTTGAGTTTTAAGCCAACTTTTTCACTCTCCTCTTTCACTCTCATCAAGAGGCTCTTTAGTTCCTCTTCACTTTCTGCCATAAGGGCGATGTCATCTGCATATCTGAGGTTATTGGTATTTCTCCCGGCAATCTTGATTCCAGCTTGTACTTCATCCAGCCTGGCATTTCACATGATGTACTCTGCATATAAGTTAAATAAGCAGGGTAACAATATACAGCCTTGACACACTCCTTTCCTGATTTGAAACCCATCTGTTATTCCATGTCCAGTTCTAACTGTTGCTTCTTGACCAACATACAGATTTCTTAGGAGTCAGGTCAGGTGACCTGGTATTCCCATCTCTTTCAGAATTTTCCAGTTTGTTGTGATCCACACAGTCAAAGGCTTTGGTGTAGTCAATAAAGCAAATGTTTTCCTGGAACTCTCTTGCTCTTTCAATGATCATATAGATGTTGGCAATTTGACCTCTGATTCTTCTGTTTTTTCTAAATCCAGCTTGAACATCTGGAAGTTCAGAGTTCATGTACTGTTGAAGCCTGGCTTGGAGAATTTTGAGCAATTAGATCCTAAATCCTTTATAAGTACTTTCTAACATCCTATCATTGACACACCCCACCATTCCCTTCGCCTGTTCTCCTGTGTTCTCCCTCTAGATAACTTTAATAAACTCCACTTGGTCAATTTGGGGGGGTTTGTGAGGTTTTTGACTGAAGTGCATTGATGATAGACTAAAGAGAGAGAACAGTTCTCACTGGCATGTAGTAAGCATCTGAGAAGTCTTTCCAATCAGGATTATTATACGTACCTTGAGAGTATTAAGCACAGGACAGAGAAATCATGTGAGAAATAAGAACTGAGAAGGAGATCCAGAAGGTCAGACCTATCAACCAAACAATAAGAATAAAGTATGCGTCTAAGACGGAAAGTCAGTCTGGAAATAATAAGATAGACACTGAAGAGCTCACGTGAATTTGAGGTCAGTAAACAAGGCATATTAAAATCATTAGCACAATGCTTAGGAAACATGCGTAGAAGGCAATGGCAACCCACTCCAGTACTCTTGCCTAGAAAATCCCATGGACGGAGGAGCCTGGCAGGCTGCAGTCCATGGGGGTCGCTAAGAGTCGGACATGACTGAGCTACTTCGCTTTCACTTTTCACTTTCATGCATTGGAGAAGGAAATGGCAACCCACTCCAGTGTTCTTGCCTGGAGAATCCCAGGGAGGGGGAAGCCTGGTGGGCTGCCATCTATGGGGTCGCACAGAGTTGGACATGACTGAAGCGACTTAGTAGCAGCAGCAGCAGTAAGAAACATGCAAAAATGTATCTATAATTTTTGTCATCATCAAATGCTTCAGAAGCCACCTGCCAATAAGATGATGCCTGCTCTCTTTGTACAGTGTGAGTCCATGGTGGACAAGAACACTCCTATTCTGAAATAGCACATGGCAAACTACTCAGAGGTTTACATCCTTGCCGAAAGCTCTTGGCATTCTGTCTGTAACTGGAAGGCACGAATATGCTTTTCCAGAGTCATGCTGTCAGCATCATTTGCCACTTCGTAGTATGGCCCCTGACAGTCGTCTGCAGTGTAAGTTTGAGTCACATCCCAGCAATTTTGCTATCACTCTTCCTGTGAAGTCACCTTGCAGGTTTCTTCTATGAGGCTGTGATTATTTTTCAACTTTATTGCTATGCTGATTTGTTTTCCATTTGCTTATTGGTGAATTTTGCTGTTAACCAGAAATATGTGTTCAGTGGCTAGTAGCATGCCCAGGGAAACATATAGGACAAAACTCACAAGCTGGCAGGAATAATAGGGAAAACTAATGTGGATCCAGCTCACACGGTTTATTCTACAACCTGTGTTCCAGGAATTTACCAATTTATTCCACTGATAAGAATGGCATGCTCACAACAAAGTCACAGAGAGCCCAAACAGTATATCTGTGTCAATTATTTATTCATGCCCAAGTCATATAGACAAAAAGTACTAACTGCTAAGACCAGAAATAACCAAACACTAACTACTAAGACAATTGGACTGTGAAGAAAGCTGAGTGCCGAAGAATTGATGCATTTGAACTGTGGTGTTGGAGAAGGCTCTTGAGAGTCCTTTGGACTGCAAGGAGATCCAACCAGTCCATCCTAAAGGAGATCAGTCCTGGGTGTTCATTGGAAGGACTGATGCTGAAGCTGAAACTCCAACACTTTGGCCACCTCGTGCAAAGAGTTGACTCATTGGAAAAGACCTTGATGCTGGGAGGGATTGGGGGCAGGAGGAGAAGGGGACGACAGAGGATGAGATGGCTGGATGGCATCACTGACTGGATGGACATGAGTTTGAGTGAACTCCAGGAGTTGGTGATGGACAGGGAGGCCTGGCGTGCTGTGATTCATGGGGTCGCAGAGTCGGACACAACTGAGCGACTGATCTGAACTGAACTAAAGACAAAATACTAATGCTAAGACCAGATATAAGGAGTAATATCAATAACCTCAGTTATGCAGATGACACCACCTTTATGGCAGAAAGAGAAGAAGAACTAAAAAGCCTCTTGATGAAAGTAAAAGAGTGAAAAAGTTGGCTTAAAATTCAAAATTCAGAAAACTAAGGTCATGACATCTGGTTCCATCACTTCATGGCAAATAGATGGGGTCACAATGGAAACAGTGACAGACTATGTTTTTGAGCTCCAAAATCACTGCAAATGGTGACTGCAGCCATGAAATTAAAGGAAAAGCTTTGGAAGAAAAGCTATGACCAACTTAGACAATATATTAAAAAGCAGAGATATTACTTTGTCAACAAAGGTCCATCTAGTCAAGACTATGGTTTTTCCAGTAGTCATGTATAGATGTGAGAGTTGGACCATAAAGAAAGCTGAGCACCGAAGAATTGATGCTTTTAAACTGTGGTGTTGGAGAAGACTCTTGAGAGTCTCTTGGACTGCAAGGAGATCCAACCAGTCAGACCTAAAGGAAATCAGTCCTGAATATACATTGGAAGGACTGATGCTGAAACTGAAACTCCAATACTTTGTCCACTTGATGCAAATAACTGACTCATTGGGAAAGACCCAGATGCTGGGAAAGATTGAAGGCGGGAGGAGAAGGGGATGACAGGGGATGAGATGGTTGGATGGCATCACCCACTCGAAGGGCGTGAGTTTGAGTAAACTCTGGGAGTTGGTGATGGACAGGGAAGCTTGGCATATTGCAGTTGATGGTGTCACAAAGAATTGGACATGACTAAGCAAATGAACTGAGCTGACTGAAGACCAGAATAGCAATTCTTTATCTTATTTGTACTATTTCTCTCCTTATGTTCACCCCTGCACTGTGTTACATGCGGCAAAGGGGAGTTAAGGTATTAGTTCTGAGTGACTCCTTCTCCAGAGGGTGTGGGTATCAGAGCATGTAGCACCAGACTTCCGATGTCCATCTTGTTGAGCATAACATGTACAGAGTACAACTCAATCCAAACACACTGCCATGGTTTATACTCTAGGTTTTTTAAGTTATGTCTCATTCTAATGTGACATAGTATATTGAAAAAACAAAGTAGAAAAATATTAAATTTTTTATTGTTTCACATTGCTCCAAAAAATAGTCATCATTAATATTTTGATGTATGTTGCCTTTTTTTAATGCCCAGGGTTTGTTTTACACATATGCATAAACATACACATGTATATGCATGTTTTTATGTTTATGTGTGTGTAGGAAATAGCAACCCACTCCAGTATTCTTGCCTGGAAGAGTCAGACACGACTGTAGCGACTTAGCACAGTTGTCTTCATAAGTAACCACGTAAGTGGTTAGTGGCCCATAGACTGTAGCTCACCAGGATCCTCTGTCCATGGGATTCTCCAGGCAAGAATACGAGAGTGGGTAACCATTCCTTTCTCCAGGGGATCTTACAGACTCAGGAATCAAACCTGAGTCTCCTGCATTGCAGGCAGATTCTTTAGCATTTGAGCCACCAGAGAAGCCCAGTTGCCTTTATGTTGTTACTGAATGCAAGTTTGTGTGCCTGATGCACAGTGAGGCCTGACAGTACACTGAGACGTCACGGTTTGGAGCAGAAAAAAGTTTATTGCCAGACCATGCAAAGATATCCCTCCAAACCCTGCCCTCCCTAAAGGAGTGTCAAAGTGTTTTAAAGGCAAGGTGACAGGGGGATGTAGTTGGTTGCTGTGAACTCCCTGGTGTCAGAATCCTTGGTTCTTGCAGCTGTCCACGGGAGTCAGGTCATGATGTTCCTAAACCTTCAATAAGACAAGCGTTAGTCTGTATTCTGCAACTTTTATCTCTATTGAATGGGAAAGGGTTACACCCTTCAAGATGAGGGCCTTGAGAATGGGTTGTCATGTATGTTTCAGGTCATTCTTAAAGAAAAAGCCATAGAATACCAAAGTTAAAGAAACAGATCTAATATGGATTCAGATTTGGTTTTCACATTATGATATTATATATACAATTTTAAGAAAAAAAATATGGTCTGGCGTATTCTGGTCGTACCTTCCAAGTGTTTGACTGGAGATGCGGGTGGTATCAGTATCCCACCCAAATTTTTTTTTTAATTAAAAAAAAATAATTTATTCATGTTTATTCTTATTATTATATAAATAATGCGACAGAATTTTACTATGGCCCTTTAATATTATGTTATGTCCCCAAACACATGTTGTTTTGTTTTTTAAAAAGCAGACGTCATTCTCACATCGCTTATATGTCCTGTTTCTCAAAAAACATTAACAACATTGTGGGGGGATTATTCATATAATTTTCTACACAGCAGTGATAATTTCAGCACTGAAATTTTGCACTTCTGTGTGCCACAGTTGAAAGGCAGCAAGTGTTGTCTAAGTCTCTGAATGGGCAGGCACTCCCAAGACTTCAGAGCTCCTGAGACAAACACATGGAGAATCACTTGTATCACTAAGCTGGAGATCACACAGCAGATGATGCCCAAAGAACAGGGAGAGTGCGAAGAAAAGGGTATAACCAAAGAATCATTTCTCAAGAAGAAATCCATCCACCCAAAGGAGTGCTGTAGCTTGTTACACAGCTTCTCAGGGCTGGAAAGGATTAGAAAAGTTTCTGTATAATGAGGGGGCAATTAGAGTGAGTTTAAAGCAGCCTTGTTATTTATGATGGAGCAAGGTCAATGTGATTAAGTCTCTTCCATTATTTATAAGTTTGTTTGTAATTACTCTAAATTCTAGATGTTTCATATGATATAATAGAACTCATGGTAATGTTATTTCAGGTTCTCTTGATGCATGCATCTGTTTCCCCCAAATTTCAGTCATTATACCAAAAATGCACACAGTATGCTCTGACATTAATCAAGAGGAAAAGCAAAATAATTTTTGACACACTGAAATTTTGTTTAAATTTTGTTTAAACAATAACGACTGAGCAACTAAACTGAACTGAACTGAACGTAGAATCATGAAAAGCATAGTCATTTTATTCCCTATCATTTGCTTATGGAAAGCAATTTTAAAAAGAGTTTATATCACACTGTTGGCATGAATCATTTTTTTTTAAATGTCTCTTGGTAGCCACTTATAATTAAACACACAACTCTTATGATTAATGTCAGTGTTTGTGGTTAAATGAGTCAATTGTTAAATCAGCTATAGCCCTGAAATGCAGGAATGAACAATGAGGGAACGCTCTCCTCTAAATTTGCATGACTAAAATTTCCACTTTGATGGGGGAGTTGGCTTATAGCATCTGTTTCAGACACATGAAAATTCAATTAAACTATCAGCTCTCAGAATTACCGTGGAGCAAATATCAACATAGGAAACCATGACCTAATTATATTATGAATTTTAAGCTGGAGATAAAAGCTACATTTCAAGTTAGTCACATTGACTGACTCATTCTCCAGAAAGCTAATAAATATATTTTTTAATAAGATATAAAGGCAAAGGAGAAATCTCTTATTTATTACTCATTTTTGTCAGATGCTTTTAAAATGCAATTTAATGATAACTCAAAATACAAAGGTTTAGTAAAAGAATATGTGACTTAGAATAAGAGACAAAAATTTACTTAAGAAGGTAGGACTGACGTTTCTTCAGTTCTGCCTAGGAAATAAGCAGGAAGTTGAGTGAAAAATGTCATAGCCTTGGAACTCTATTCCCACTTGCTCTCTGATGACCAAGGAGAGATGTGCTCTGTGTTTGGAACAGAGATCAGGTCAGAGAAAAAGTAGGTTCTGCCATGAGGGACTCCATCCATGCAGAGCTAAAGGTAGACAGCCTGTGAGAAGACACGCCACGACATCAGGAGCTTCTCGCCCTGGAACTGAACAAAGGCATATCTGAGTAGGACCTTGCGGGACTCCTGGGCACAAAAACCTTTCTTTGTTACAAGAAATAGCCTTCATTCAGCTTCCACAAACCTCTCTGAGTTCCAACAGGCAGGTTCAAAGAGTTGCTAATCAGGGAAGAGAGGGGATACAGAAACCAGGGAAGAATAATCAAGAAACACTAGTGCAGCCTTGTGGCAAGGTCCTGGTTTCCCACCAAGGGACACACACAACAGAATTTTTGAGTTGTTTTACAGATACTGCAACCCCCACCAGGTGGGAGAAATTACCTGTATGCTGCTCAGAGACTGCAGACGCCAAATCCCTTGAAATGAAAAGGTTGATGTTGCTGACTCCCACTTACTACACCCTCAACCAATCAGAATAATGTCCATGAGCTGATCACACCCTCACTGAACCATTACTATAAGACTCTTCATTACCCATCCAGGTCAGGACCCGTAGTTTGGAGGGTATTAGCTTGCTCTGGCCCCCTTTGCCGAGCAATGGAACAAAGCTGTTCTTTTCTACTTCACCCAAAACTCTGAGATTTAATTCAATGTTGGAGTACAGAGGCTGGATTTGGCTTCAAAGGATATTAAAAAGAGGTCATCTGTCACTCTTCCTATTTAAATTTTAAACTTGTAGTCATGGTCACAGAGGCATGGAGAAACTCTGAGAGATGAAAGAGTCATGTCAAGACAGAGCCCCAGAAGCCAGCTGCCATCTTTAGAGAATATGCCAAGGAGGATGTCTCCTCCCAGTCCTCAGGTACAACGTCCGCTCATTCTACCTGACCCGCAGAACTGATGAATCCTATCTTCTTTGCTAATAGATGCTCAGAGTTGATTAGCCTCTGATTAAAGAAATGACCAAAATAGTTAACTGAAGACGAAACCTTTGATGAAGTGACAAGTCTCGTGTGTCTGGGTCCAGTACTAATCCAGCGATAAGACGGTAAGCCTCACTGCGTACACGTCCATCCTGCACACCCACTGTCCCAGCACACATGCCCGGTGCCGCCTCCAAGCCTCTGTTCGTGCTGCCTGTCAGCCCCATCACCACTTGTGTGACTCTTGTCCATCTGGTCAACTACTAGCCTTGCTTTACTATCTCATTCAAATGTCTGATGGTATTTTGTTGCCTTCCCTTATGTCCCCACAGCATTTTCACATACAAACTCAATCACAGTTTCTAACATAATATATTCCAACTGACATGTGCATCCCTGGGCTCTTTTGCTCATGAACTTGACAAGAAAGACCAACACGCAAAGATGAGTCAGTTACTCTAATAAGGTTCTCCCCAGAGGCGCCTTTAACTGCTCTGGCCTTTAATTAGAGGGGGTGTATCTCAGGGAAGGAAAAGAAATTTCTGTATCCTTGCTGAGATCCTTTGCTTGGGCATGAGTAGGTCAAGCTGCCATTCTAGCACGGAATAGAAGAGAAGCCACAGGACAGTCCACTAAATGGAGTAGACGCACTTGGGGGCAATCCTCGCTGAGGCACTCCTGTGTTTAATTCACTTCCAAGGACCCTACACAGTAGAAACAGCAAGCTGCAGACCATTACCAGACCATTCTTTAAGGGCAGCTACTTAGAGCTATAAGAGATTGAGACTTATAACACTAATCTAAGGAAGAAATCCCATCCTTGGGTCAACTGGAATCTCTTAACTTTGTCACGATGACACAGAGAGCAGGCTAATGAAAAGCGTGCCTATTTCAGAACTGCCACAATAGCTAATGACACTCAGGGCATGTTTCCATTCTTACACTGGTCCATAAGGTCCTCTTTAAGCCCAATAAGCATAACAGGAGCCTTTTATTTAATGTGCAAGACATTAAAATAGCTGAACTGACACTGAACAAAGCAGTTAGATACCAGACTTCAGGGGAAATAGACTAGGAAAACCAAGAGACCCACAGCCTTCATGAAGACACTTGATATATTTCTGCCAATATGTTCATGGCAAATGCCATTTAAAATAAAATTCTTCTAACCAGCAAGCTTGTAGGTGGGTTGTAATATTCTTAGCAATCATTAAAACCCATATGCTTCCTCACTGCTGCTCACGTACATTGTATTTTTGTTACTAGGGAATTGTTTTCATTGAAAAAAGAGTGATTCTAGTTCCATGGAACATTTAATATGTAAAAACTCAGAAAAATATCACTCAGAATTGGGTCAAAAATGCTTTTAAATACATGCTACAAGGATTACAGTAAGTGGTCTACACTTCCGGTCTAAAGTTTCTTTTTTCCCAGTCTCTCTTCAACTCACTCTACTCAGAGTCTTGTTCTGTCTTCCTTCATTCCTCCCAAACTCACCAGTGACTCCACACTGCTAACCTAATGGTCAGTTCTCAGCCTTCATCGCATGGCTCTACAAACACGCATATTAAGCACGGAAAATCACTTGCTGCTCCTTGATACACTTTCTTCCCTTGAATTCCGGGACACCACTCTCTCCTGGTGGTTCCTACTCCCTCACTGGTCCTCCCACCTCACTCTCTTTGGCTGTTTCTCCCTCCCCTACCTTTAACGTCAGAACAACATCCCCAACTCCCTCCTTATTCCTCTCCCCTTCTCCATCTACCCTCATTTCCTTGGGTGATCTTACCTAGAGCTGCAGGTATCACCTGTATGCCTGTGAGTCTCAAACACATACGACTTTGTACTCAAGGCACAGATTTCTTTCCCAAAATCCAGACTCATCTATCCCCTGCCTACTCAACATCTTCATTTGCATGTATCGTAGCATAACTGCAGCTGAATTACTGATCTTCTCCCCCAAATCTGTTTTATCTTCAGCCTTTTTTCCTCCTTTGGTTAGCAATGCCATCTGTCCATTTGCTCAGGCCAGAACTTATAGGCATCTTTGACTGATTTCTTTTTTCTCTGACACCCACATCCAATTAATCAGCCAATCCCTTTGGCTCTAATTTCAAAGTATTAAACCAGAGAACCAACCATTCCAAAAATATTGATAGACCAAAAAAAAAAAAAAATACAGTTCAAGCTCCTAAAAGATTATTTAAGTATTGCTCCATGCCAATCCTCACATGGATTTCTGCACAATGTCACAAACCTCCTAAACAATCAGCATATGTCATCTGAAACTATGTTTTTGAGTTTCTTCTCTGAACATATTAAACAAAATAAAATTATGTTTTGGTTTAATCTCAGCTTTATTTTTTTCTAAATCTCTTTCTCCACAGATGCTGCTGTCTCACAGCTAGTTCATTATTAGAAAGCAGCTATTTTTCCCCCAGAAGCACATAAGAGAGCCCTCCAGAGAGCCTATTAATACAATTCAAGGATGTACTATTTTTAGCTTACTGTGCCTGCATGGTAATTAGTGAAAAAAGAAATCATTCGTTTATTACCATCTCTTAATACTTACATATTTCTCTCTTATTTTTTTGTTTCCTATTTTCTCTGTATGTATAAAATGCATTTTACATGAGACAAGGTATAAAATTGAAAACAGTGCAAAGTAGCACATTCACCTTCATGTTTTATAGATAAAGAATGAAAGAGCCTAGTGGGCTTGCCTGGTGGCTCAGTGGTAAAGAATCTGCCTGCAAATGCAGGAGACATGGGCCTAGTTCCTAGCCTAGGAAGATTCCACATGCCCCAGAGCAGCACAGCCCATTCACCACTGAGCCTGTGCTCCAGAGCCCAGGAGCCCCCATGGTCCTTGACTACTGAGGCACGTGCCCTCTAGAGCCTGTGCCTGGAGCGAAGAGCAGCCCCCCATCACTGCAGCAAGAGAAAAGCCCATGCAGCCATGAAGACCCAGCAGAGCCAAAACTTAATTAATCATTTTTTTTAAAAGAGAACCTAGCAACATCCTCTCCTCTAGTGCATGTACTAATACGTTTCACAAATATACATAGTATGCCAGGCACTTTGCTAGGGACTGGTGATTCCACAATGGTCAAGACAAATGTAGTTCCTATCCTTTGGTACAGTCTAGGGATTGTTATAGACAAAGAAGTGGGCTATTACCCTCCAATGTAAAGTCTGCTGAGATAGGTGAGGAAGAGAGGGCCACAAGAACATTAAATTCAGAACATCGGCAATGGCTTACTAGAGAAAACAGGTTGCAAGATATGACCTAGGATGAGTAGGAAGAGTCAGTTTGCCAGGGAAGAGAGACTCGCATTTTGTAGAGAAAGAATATCTTATGAAACAGGTGAGAGAACATCTGAAATTTCTAGAAGTTCAAAGTGTTCAAAGAGGAAAGGAGTGAGGAAATGAAGCTGGAGAAGTAACCTGGAGCCAATGTTTTTTGTTGTTTTTTAGTACTTTCCTTGTCTTAGCTGGGGCACACAAAATCCTCACTGTGCTCAGGGTGGGCCCTGAGCTGTGGCACAGGCTCTGGAGCGTGCAGGTCCAGTGGCTGTGGCAGAGGAGCTTAGTTATCCGGAGGCACGTGGTTTCTTGACCAGGGTTTGAACTGTGTCCCCTGCATTGGTGCGAGGATTCTTAACCACTGGACTGCCAGAGAAGGCCCTGGAGCTAATTCTAAGCAATGGCAAAGAACCTGCAGCTTTTAGTAAGGGAAACAGAGGAAGAAAGCCATAGAGTGAGTGGCTGAACACCAACGTCAACTCCTCATAGCTCTAGAGGCTGGGGCAGACTCTGTGTTTGGGGACGTCCTGGTTCCTGTTCCACAGATGACCCTCTTCCTTGTGTGACCTCATGTGGCAGAAGAGGTGGAGGAGCTCCCTGGGTGCCTTTGATAAGGGCACTAACCCCATTGATGAACGTTCCATCCTCCTGCCCTAATTACCTCCTGGAGGCCCCAGCTCCAAATAAAATCGCACTGTGTTTAGGACTTCAATATAGAGTGGGGGGTTGGGGGGAGGGAGAGAGAAATTCAGTCTATGGCAAAAACTTAAATCTTGAAGGTGACAATCAAGTGTGTGCTTCAGAAAAATCACTCTTACTGTGCTATGGAAAAGATACAAACAGAGGGGTGAGATCAGAAGTAGGAAAACAGGCAAGTTGACATAATCTTGGAGTGTGATGATAGTGATCTGAACTAAAAGAATGAGAATAGAAATAGAGAGAACAGACAATTTTATTTGTATGGTTGCCAAATAAAATTTTGGCTGCACAGAGGATTTTACATTCTACTGCACTCATCGAACAGTACTTGCTGATCTTCTATTATCGAAGAATTTGAACCAACATCTGAAAACTAAGACCCAAAGAAGTTAATTTAATTAATTAAGGTCACAGGTAATTACTGATACAACTGAGTCTTCCAGTCCAGCATTAGTTATAGCTCAATGTTTTACACAGAAGGATATTCCAGTTATCTCAGTAAAATGAATTCAGACTCATCCCTCTAAAATGCTACAAAAATAACTACAGTGTTATGAACTACAGTGGTTAAAATGAGCTTAATTATGATCCTTAAAATTCACAGTGTAGAAATGTAATTTGCTTGAGCACCTTCCCTTGAATAGTTTAGGTCCCCTTGAATTAGTCTGTACTTAAAATTGCATCACCAACCAAGAGCCTAATACTGTTTGCCAGAGACTGCTCTAGCCATGCCAGTCAATTGTTAGAGCCATTGGCAGAGAAATTTACCATATACATTAACCTGAAGCCTTTGAGTGGAAGGTTACTGGAAATAATGACTAGGAGTATCAAAATCATGAATAAAATATGGGAATCAGGGTTGCAAGTTATAAAGCTCTCTTATCAAGGCTGCAGACCAAATGTGCTCTCAGAGGCAGTTCTCCCACCTTGGATGACATAGATGAATGATGATGCTGATTAAAAAAAGGAGGCAAGAGCAGATTAGCACCTGAGGATGAATTCTGTTGACGTTGTTATCAGCTGGATCCAAATAAAATGTGTTAATTTTTCTGTGTTTTCTCAGAGTTCAGCTGTGAAAATAGAGGTGTCTCTTGGAGGAGAAGATAAGAAAAAAGTGAAGATAAAGTAGGTCCTTTCAAGAGATAATAAGAAGTATGGCAAGAGCCAAAGGAGACAATATTTTGATTAAAATCAAATACTTCTTAGGACTAAGATATATTCTCAGTTTGCTTAGGGAGAGTGAGGAATGGAAATTACAAGGTACTTTGTTGGAATTATAGGTGGTGAGTGGAGGAAAAGTGTAGCATAAGCCTATAAAAAGGGCAGGGATTTGTGTCAAGTTTAGCATATAGAATATGTGTTGAGACTCCTGGGATGAATGATCAAGGCAATCCTTGATGAAGCCGTCAGTATTTTTGAGTGGTTCTGACAAATCTCTCCAAATTTAAGTGATTTAAACACAGAGAAGCTAGCAATTTCAAAAAGGCTCCAAGTATTACTGAAAAAGTTCCAGTAGAAGGTACAGTCCGAGTTTCCCAGGTGGGGCTAGTGGTAAAGAGCCCGCCTGCCAAGGCAGGAGACATAAAAGGTGCTGGTTCGCTCCCTGGGTTGGGAAGAGCCCCTGGGAAAGGGAATGGCTACCCACTCCAGTGTTTCTTGTTTGGAGAATCCCATGGACAGAGGAGCCCGGTGGACTGAGTCCAATGGGTCGCAAAGAGTCAGACACAAGGGAAGTGAGTGAGCACACAGGCAGAGGGTACAGTCCAGGGCTCTCACACACCGCAAGTTTTACTTCAGATGAAAACGTCACCAGAGGTCTGGCTTCCAAGCAACTCAGCTGATCCGTGGTTCTTCGTCTGGTATCTAAGTGGACTTGTGTTTACACAGGGAGGAAAAATTCACTAATTCTTTACTTATTTTGAAAATGGGACTATTCATCTTTGAATCGGTATGTTTGTACTTAGCAAATAAAAGAAGCAGACAGGTAAAATAATCATGCACATAAAATAGTGAGGAAGAACTTTTCTACTTCTTTGGGGAACTAAGTGCTTGAAAGCACTTTAAAAGCACCTATTGTGCGTGAACATAAGAATGTCAGAGTGATCACAGTCAATCAGAGGATTGCACGGTCTCACTCCTCATTAGATTCCTGACAATAGACAGCAAAGGAACTTGCTCCTTCTGCCATGTACCTCAACATTATCAATTAAGAACAAAATGTCCTAGCAAGTCTTTTTTAATCAGTCAGAATTTATTTCAGCCCTTTAAGAGTCTTACTATACACCCACCTATCACTTATCTTTTATCTATATCATTTAATCTTTACAGCAACCCTAGGAAGTAGGGATTACTTATTCTCAGGCTAATAAACCAGTTAAATTCATCTGGGACTTTACTCACCCAATAGCTTTTTATTCATCTGCTTTGCTGGAGGTCAAGCAATGAATCACTGGTGGCACTGGAATTATTGCCAAATCTGGTTTGGGAGTCAGACAGACTTGTGGTAGAATCTCCATGGCTTATTGATTCTATGAATTGGGCAAATTTCCCCAACTCACTGAAACTCAGTTTAACCATCTGTAAAATGGATCTAATAATAGGACCCTTTGACACACCTGGTGAGAAAATTTATGAAAGTGGTCCTAGCAGTAGCCTTCAGGAGGAATTCTATGTGCCTTTCCCTTACTGGATCCCAAGAGGAAGGAGACCCGCAGTGGGTAGTTACATCAGGCTTTACAACACTTTTTTTGACACTGAGTCCTTAAATGTTGCTACTTAGTAGAATTAAACGATCCTTGTTCCTAGCAGGAATTCATTCTCTTCTCTAGCTTTTCCATTGTATCTGAGTGGGAAGAATATCCAGGGCTTATTAGCTTTTGTTCTCTTTCTCTCTGTCTGTCCCTCTGTCTGTCCTGCTTTCTCTCCCCTACATGGTAGCGGGGAGGAAACAGGCCTGGGCCACTTCAGCCCACACACGAGGGAAGCCACCTATCCTTTCTGTCCTAGCTGCACTTGCTGCCTCTGATTTGCTTTGGATGGCTTCTTTTCCCACTAAGCGGAAAGATGGAAAACTCCTCTTTGGACTTAAAAACTAGCAAGACTGGGTCTTACATTTCACTTTCTGAGTACTTTTAATCCTAAATATCCTAGGAAAAAGAAGCCCTCCTTATGGTTCCAGCTTAACTTACTGGACCAAAATCCTAAGTAATAAAGAGTAGTGTCCCTGCAAGAGGGGACATGGGCCTTTGTACATGGACCTCCCCCAGAGACTTCCAACCAAGGATTCAAAGCTGGACCAAAACCAGAGTCATGAACTCCTTAGTGCTTGGCCTAAGACCACTGTAGTAATTTCTTCCTATTATTCTGATATCTGTTATGATTAATCAACTATTTCTCCCTTATTTTTAATTTCTATGAAATGTGGGAAAACTCAGTAGTTTAGCTTAGGATTTTAGTGACTGCTCTCATTTACAGGATCAATGTTGCATAAAATCAATTTAATTCCAACTCCCTCTGTCTTATTATCAAATAATTTGCTAAGTAAAAAGTATCAAGGAAGATTTTCTCTGCATAATTTTATGTCACTGGGAATAAAACTCTTGTACTTTTGTAATATATATTCAGATTTCACTAATTTACACAGACCTTTCCCCCTCATTAATCCAAAATAATATTGTATTGATGCCTGGGCTTCTCTTTGACCTATACTCATTTTAATCTCAGTCTCATTTTTCTTTTACCCCTAAAATAGAAATAATGGAGCAATGTACATTTCCCCATCCTTGGAATTCACTAAATTTTTTAAATTCTGTGTTTGAGTAAGATGTTTTACAGTATGGCTTTAATGTGATTGAATGAAGCATGAAGAAATGGTCACACACTTAGACCTCAAGTAAACAAAACAATGTAGACATTTCAGTTCAAATCCCCTTCTCATTAGAGAAACTCTGCTGACACAATCTCTGGTCCAATTGTGGCAAACGTGATTTTATAATCGAGTATGAGCCGTATGGGTTTTCCAAGAAAGCTGCAGGCTTTCACAGTATCACTTTGGGCTGTATAATCAAATGGCTATAACCCAAGACAGTCAAGCAGTTTGAAATGACATCCTTAATACAAAGTCTTTCTAAATTATTGTTTTCTAAGAAGATAACAGCTCTGGAAATGAAAGAGACTCGGGAGATAAGATCTAATCTGATGGTGAAGAAATTCAAATGCCCTCATAAAGATAAAGTCATTGAGGTGCTTGGCATATAGCAGTGGGGTTCTAAGACTGAGACATCCTTTAACGTAACAAGCATTTAGGAAGTGCCTATAACATGGCAGGCCAGAACTGAGCTAAAGATACAAGAATAAATTGACTATGACTCAAGCCCTTCAGGATTCCCAGTCTGGTGGACAGAACTGGCTGATCATTCACTCTCTCCTTGTGAGGGTGGAGGATAAACTGGGAGGATTTTTTCTACCTCGAGTCAAATATTTCCAAACATGCTTTCGTGGGTAGCAAAAGAATTGCCATGAAACTAAGTAATTGCTTAAGATGTGGGGGATGAACATTTATTTCCTTTATCACATTAATCCTCCCACCTGACCTCAAGGGCAAAGTTTGCCACCCTACCCTTTGTTACAGAGGAAGTAATCCCTGTGGCTGAGAGATTGTCCTTCTTCACTGCCTAACATGTGGCAAGCCTAAGATGCATTCTCAGATACGTAGGCTTTCTGTCACACCATGTTGCCTAGTAAGGGTGTGAATATCCAATATCCCCTGATTTGATTACTTAGTAAAGGACTCTGCAGTGTGAGGTATATGAAGGAGGCTGGCTGATAACAGATGGACCATGCGTACTGAATCGCTATCCCTCCTTGAGCAGAGTGTTGTAACTTTGTGTGTGTCTGTGCTCAGTTGCATCTGGCGCTTTGCGGCCTCACAGACCATAGCCCGCCAGGCTCCTCTGTCCATGGGATTCTCCAGGCAAGGATACTGGGGTTGGGTTGCCATGCCCTCCTCCAGGGGATCTTCCCAACCCAGGGAAGGAACACACGTCTCTTCCGTTTCTTGCATTGGGAAGTAGATTCTTCACCACTATGCCATCTGGGAAGCGTAACACACTGAGAAACTCACAGTAACAGCCACTGTGCCCAGGACTGTCGTCATGTGAGTGAGGACAGGTGAAAACGCGGCGATGCTTTGTATCTCAACAGACACATCTGTATTCAAGCCCTTCCCAGGTCTGTATCCGGTTCACTGGTGTCAGCTCACCACTTAACACAGACTCTCCATGCTTGTTAAAGAAATGGACGAATAGCATTTCAGTTCAGGGGTTAAGACTTCACACTGCCAATGCAGAGGGCCTGGGTTCAGTCCCTGGTCAGGGAACTAGATCCTGCATGCCGCGGCACAACCGAATACTCTACTGAGAAAAGAGAAATGAATGAACAACAAACTAAATAAGTGAATGACAGCAGCATACAAAACCCCATCTACCTCAACACAAGTTACAAGCCACACTTTTCTCAGTCTGATGATGTGAGGCCAGAAGATACGCCTGAGTGTGAGCCTTGGCCACTGACGGAGACGCTCCTATTTACCACCTGGGACCCCCACAGGCTTCTGGGTGAACTCGGCGTCTTCTTGTAATTCCTCCAGGACTCAGCTGCAGCACCTGTTCATAGGGCAGCCTGATGCTTGCCTCAGAATTTAAATGCCCAGTGGAGTACACTCTGCAAGCTTAGCTGGGTTTTATTACAAGGAGTTCCCACTTTCTCTCAATGCACATCTAGTCTAGAGATCAGCGTAGATGAATCGATGGTGTAATGTGTTGCTGCTGCTGCTGCTAAGTCACTTCAGTCGTGTCCGACTCTGTGTGACCCCATAGACAGCAGCCCACCAGGCTCCCCTGTCCCTGGGATTCTCCAGGCAAGAACACTGGAGTGGGTTGCCATTTCCTTCTCCAATGATGAAAGTGAAAAGTGAAAGTGAAGTCTCTCAGTTGTGTCTGACTGTTTGCGACCCTATGGACTGCAGCCTACCAGGCTCCCCCGTCCGTGGGATTTTCCAGGCAAGAGCACTGGAGTGGGGTGCCATTGCCTTCTCCGGGTGTAGTGCGTTAGGGCAGTGATTTGGAACCTCCATCAGCATGTACTGATCCGGAATCTCCAGCCTCGTCAGTTCCTGAGACTCAGTCTATTACGGTGAAGAATCACAGGATAATTGTAGGACCCACCTGGTGTGAACGCTGGCGGGGATGCGGTCTGGGGTGTTATACACAGGGTGTGTGGGGGAGAGGTGTGCAGGGGCACTGGGGAGTGTGCATTCGCCTCTGTGTGGTTAGGAAAGGTCACGATGTAAAACCAAACATGTCAAGATGGTAGTGTGATAGGGGAGAGCACAGACCTTGGTGACCAACAGACTTCAGCTCCAGACTTCCTCTCACATTGAGTGTGTCGTATGATCTTGGGCATGTGGCTTCGCTTCTCTGTGCTTAAGTGAACTTCGCAATGAACCGGAACAGTCCCATGAACCTTCATGGTGATGGCGAGATTTAACAGAGAGAACCATGCAAATCAAATGGCAAGGTACTTGACCTAGAGCCAGCACCTCACAAACTTTAGTGTCTTTTCTCTTTCTCCCTTCTGAAGGGGGAAGCATCTCTCAGAAGCATACTCATTAGTTTGAGAGACCTCTCCCCATTCACCCAGGGCCACTTTGCCATTACAGAGTCATTAAGAACCCAAACAGCCAGGGAGGCTGGTTGGTTATTAGGAACGTCACCATCTTGCTGAGATTGTTTCAGAGATACTGACAAAGCCCTTACCGTAAAGCAATGTCATTATCATCTAGACTGTCAGATACCTTTGTGTGGATCTGGTCATGACAGTGTGTCTTCCCTGTACAGAGCACCAATGACGGAGGAAGAATTTTAGAGCAATTGGGTATGTGGATTTTGAAGTCAGAATTCTGTAAAAATTCGCTCCACTACCTTTCAATTATATACTACACTGGGAAATTCATTTAATCCTTTTAAGCTTTGATTAGGATATCTATGACTGTCAATTTTGCAGTGTTGTTGTGAAGATTAAATGAGGTACTTATGTAAGTCAACAGAGTAGTACTTGGCCCATAGTAAGGGCCTGTATGTGCCGACTCTGTGACCCCATGGGCTGTAGCCCACCAGGCTCCTCTGTCCATGGGATTCTCCAGGCAAGAATCCTGGAGTGGGTTGCCATTTCCTCCTCCAGGGGATCTTGCTGACCCAGGAATGGAACCCTGGTCTCACGTCTCCCGCATTGGCAGGCAGGTTCTTTACTACTAGTGCCACCTGGGAAGCCCAGTGAGGGCCCAACTTTTGCTACTTTTTATTGCTCTGTAGTTGCTGTCATGGAGACTTTTCTAATGGAACCTTTCCACCCCAGTGCAGTTGAGGCAGTGGAAATTCAGAGAGGTTAAAGAACTGTCCTAGGTTCCCACACTATCTTCATTTCTTTATGGATTGTGTGCCCCTCTAAAAAATTTCTTCAAAACTTCCTGTAGGTGGGAGGTTCCCGCAGAGTGGAAAGGGAGCGAGACTGGAGCTGTAAGAGCAAGTTTAAGCAGAGGCAGCTCCACTTATCAGCTGCATAAAAGGCCAACTCATCTCCCCACGCTGTGAAGGAGGAGGTTTGGCAAGGTGACTGCTAGGGTCACTCGGGGCTCTGACACCTGGATTCTGTGTGACAGGCTCGGAGGCCTAGAGCCACGCATGCTTCTCCTGGAACCTCTGTGGACCTCAGCGATAGTGTTGGCATTGCTGGGGTCGCCACCCCGCTTCCTCCACTGTTCCATTCACAAGGCGTGGAATGAGGTTCTCTTTATAATTCAGCGTCCTTATCTGCAGGCGTGTATTCCCAAACACCAGTCACGGTTCCATACACACAAAGACCAGTTCACTTCCTCTTTTCCCTTCCTTTGATTTGTCATCTTCAGTCTGGGGTTGTCACAAGATAGACTTCCTCAGCTGTTTTTCGGGCTGTTAAAAATGATCACAAGAGTCATGGGCATAAATATTGAAATCATAAATATAGTTCTTAAGTTCTCTTTGTTTTCTTTTTTCTTGACATATAGTTGATATATAATGTTATGACAATCTATGCTGTACAGCAAGGTGATTCGCTTAGACACATACATGCACTCTTTTTTATGTTCTTTCCCACCGTGGCTTATCCCAGGATATTGGATGCATTTCCCTGTGCCGCAGAGTAGAAGCGTGTTGTTAATCCTTTCTACATCCAGTGGTTTGCATTGCTCCTCCCAGACTCTCAGTCCTCCCCTCGTCCACTCCTGGCTCAGCCTGGGCAACCACACGTCTGTTCTTTGTGTCTGTGAGGCTGTTTCTGTTCCCTGGATAGGTCCGTTTATGATAAATACCCTATTGAATCCTCATTCTAAGGGCAGACTTTGGTTGCATTGATTCTAGGGAGAGAAGTTTTCCACTTTTATACTGAGATTACATGTGTAAAGATAGTATTAAGACTAGATAAATTCTATTTAAATTTAAAATGCTGATAATCTCATCACATAGCACAACTATACTTCTTGCCTTGCAATATTTATTATGTATTGGTCTTTTGTTATGTGTCAGACCCTGGGCTTAGACCTTTATAGAACTTATCTTATTTAATCTTTAGAGCACCCTGAAGATATTAAAACTATAATTAACTCCATTTTACAAACTGGAAAACTAAGGCTTAGCATGGTTAAGGAAAAAAATCCTCAAGATTACATAGAGATGAGATGGGTCAAGTTTTGAACCCAGACATGTCAGACTTAAAGGCAAGGTCTATGTGGCCAAACCATTCTGCCTCCATTTGTAGTCATTTTTGTGAATTTTCAACAGTAGTGGACATCACCTTTTACTACTTTTGCTTAACAATTTTGTAAACATCTTCTGGAATCACTTGAAAGAGTTTTTAAAAATAAAAGTAACAATCAACAGCAACACCCCCAGGCGCTGTGGCTAAGTGCATAAACACTCTTTTATTTGACCTTCAAAATAATCCTATATGGTAAGGAATTACAAACATCTTCATTTTACACACAAAGGGACAAGTTCAGGAAGGTTAAACAACTTACCGTGGTCACAGAATCAAGACTTGGCAGAGCCACAGTTTAATCTCAGATCTGCCTGAATATAGAGTCCAAGCTGTTAACTAAAGAGCTACACCGAGTACCAGCCTGATAAAACTAAAACGTTCTCAGTTTTCTCAAAGAGATGACAAGTAGCAGGACCCTTTTCAGAAGTAGCGTTTCTTTCCATTTTCACCTCATTATTCAGAGACTCTGAGCTTTTAGTAAAAGCCCAGGATCTCTGCAAAACTACAGATGAGATGTTGAGCAGCTATGGTTGGAAAGGGGACTTCCTAGCTTGCACAGTGGTAAAGAATCCACCTGCCAACACAGGAGACACAAAGACATGGGTTCAATCCCTGGGTTGGGAAGATCCCCTGGAGAAGGAAATGGCAACCCACTCCAGTATTCTTGCTTGGAAAAGTCCATGGACAGAGGAATCTGGTGGGCTACAGACCATGGGGTCACAAAGAGTCATACACGACTGTGTGACTGAACACACACACACACACACGCAATTGGAAAGAGGTTTGTGATGAAACCACTTCCAGCAATGCTCCAAACAAGTCTACCACCAGCCATCCACATGGAAGCCCCTGGTAGGTGAAAAAATGTGTGATTCCTTTAGTTTGGACCCCCAGTGACATCATCTACCCCCAAGCCAGCAGCTGCTCCGTGAATCGCCACGTGGTCTTTTCACATGCACCGGTTCTCTCCATTGGTGGAGATGGCTTTCCAATCCCTCTCTCTAGCAGTTTGATAGAAGCAAAGGTCAACAGGGACCATCTCACACCTGTCAGAATGACTGTCATCAAAAACACAAATAACAAACGTTGACAAAGATGTGGAGAAAAGGGAACCCTCATACACTATTGGTGTGAGTGTAAATTGGTACAATCTGCAGAAAACAGTAGGGAGGTTTCTCAGAAAAGTAGGAGGAGAGCTATCATATGACCCAGTAATTCCACTCCAAGTTATGTCTGAAAAAGAAGAAAACACTAATTCAAAGTATAATGCACCCCAATGTCCATACAACATTATTTACAATAGCAAGATATGGGAGAAACCTAAATGTCTGTCCACAGATGTGTGGATAAAGAAGTTGTTGTATAAATACACAATGGAATACACTCAAGCATAAAAAAGAATGAACTATTTGTAGCAACATGGATGGAATTGAAGGGCATTTTGCTAAGTGAAATAAATCAGACAGAGAAAGACAAATACTGTATGATAATTTCACTTATATGTGAAATTCTAAAAATAACAATAGAGAAGATAACAAAAAAGAAGTAGACTCACAGATATAGAGACAAAGTCAGCATATGTCCATTGGTGGAGTCTTGAGTTCCACAAGCGATATGTAAAGGAAATTTATGAAGTTATAGAGGTGGTCTTCAATATCTGCCATAACACTTCCTAGGCATGTCACTTCATCCTTTGACCATCAGTTTTGTCATCTATAAATCTGGGCAACAATGCCTCTCTTAAAGGTGGCTCAGACAGTAAAGAATCTGCTGCAATGCGGGAGCCCTGGGATCAATCCCTAGGTTGGGAAGAGCCCCTGAAGTAGGGTATGGCAACCCCCTTCAGTATTCTTGCCTGGAGAATCCCCATGGACAGAGGAGCCTGGCGGGCTCTTGGGGTCACAGAGTCAGACACAACTGAGTGACTAAGCACGCATGCACACAAGACTCTGTAGGGATTATTTGAGATAACCTAAAACAGACAACTGGACCACTCTGTGTCCATGATGCATAAGGAAAACAAATTCTAGACCTTTGTGCTATACCTGCCCTTCCTTATGGACACACACCCTTGTAATTAGAAGACATTCTAATCCAAATGACCACAAAAGCTGACTCAGAGCTTTGAAAGCCACTGAGATATCCAGTGGTGCTAACCAGCCTATACAATATTATTGCAAGAAGCATGGCCACATTCTTTGTAAAATCAGCAGTCTAAAAAAAAAAAAAAATCAGCAGTCTAGGGTCTCTTTCCTAGCTCCTGTTAATTTTCTTGGGCAGATGATAAAACTTCAAGGAAGAAAGCTCAGTAGTACCAGGGCTTCAGACAGTAAAAGCCAAAAGGCAAACTCCCTCTCAGCTGAATTCACTTACACACAGATTACACTTAAACACTGGTCATTACACAGGCCTAGATAATATTTCCAGATGTGCACATTTGGGAGACCAATCCTGTGTGTGAGAAGACGGAAGTGACCTGTATTTTCACTGATGATGAATGGTCTCTTCGCCTATGGAATAATTTTCAGGAAAGATAAAGATGAGCATGTCTGGTCTCCCCACAGCTAATCCCTTGTTTTTAGCCACACATGAGGCTCCTACCCTGGCTAAGGCAAGACCCTCATCCATCAGTGAGTGAAAAGCTGTGCTGTTTAATACTTCGTGATACTTCCAAGGCTTGGCATGCAGACCTCAGAGGTGGGACACTAGAATTCTGCATCAGACCCTAACGTTCCCTTTTCTTGGGAAGACTCTGAATCATTCCAGAAACAATACCCTACCCTTTATCTCCTCTGCTACTTTTTAATCCCACTAATAAAACTGGAGTTGTAACAGTGATACCTCTGTCTAATCATAGCAAGGGAGAGAATTATGTAGCACAGTTCAGTGAAGATGGTAAAAGCACTTTTCAAAATACAGCCTAGCCATTCTCTCAAGCTTCTTCCATTCTCATAAGCCAGCTCCTGAATGCTAAAATTATTTTAACAGGCACAGCACATGATACATTAATAAATGATCAAATGGTGTGCATTTGCTAATGTCCCTTTGGCCTTGATAAAGCAACCAGCAAATATTCCATTAACCACAACCCACAAAGTCATCTTTTTAGACTTGAAATATATTTTCCCCATCTCATGCTGGAGGTGGGTCACCAGGATTGCTTAGTTTATGCACTTGAAAACTGAATCCTTAAAGAAAAATGTTGAGATGGATTATTTATGAACATGCGTAAATTATGTAGTGATTTCATTGAGATTTCTGGGACTTGTATGAAGTAGAATGTCCCCTGAGGTGGCCACATCTCATTTAATCTGTCCATTTCATCTTTTCCTCCACTTCAGAGACTTCCCATATTGTGAGGTTCACTTTGAAACAATAGCTCATTTTGAAATGTAATTTAGAAATATATTTATTATGTATTGCTATGTAGCACAAAATATTACCTTATAAAAAAGAAATCAAGCCACAGGACACATACAAACAGAAAAGAAATTATACTTTAGAGTCATCATTCATTCATAAGATGGGAAGGGCAACAAAAATACCCAAAAATTACAATATAAAAGAACAATGAGAAAAATTTAAAAAATAATAACCATGAAAACTCTATGTAGCAACATACTCCTCTGTGCTTTAATACACTCTCCTGTCTTCCACAAAAGTTGGAGACAAGTATATTATTAGTTCCATTTTATAAGTAAAACATTGAGAAACATAAAATTATGTTCCTTACTAATCTTACACAAATGAATCACTTGCAAATCACCACCAAGAATCTGCAAGGAAGTATTTTCATCTGAGCTACAAAATTGGAAATATGAATCATTAGGGGCCACTTTTGGTCAATGTTCCAAGACATTCATCAGTGTAAACAAGAGAAGATTTTAAACTGTACTTGCATGGTTAAACTCTATTTCATATGTATATGTAAGTACCCCAGCACACAAAGAATATCTAAATAGGCATAGCAAAAGTATGTGGATAAAATTTGTATTACAATTTTTAGAAAAGCTTCAATGTTTAATAATAAAGGATTATATCCATACAATAAAATAGTTTTTAAAAGTAGAAATTTAAAAATAGCATTACAGCCAAATCTCTATTGACATGGAAAAAATGTTTTTGTTATATTGCTAAGAGAAAAATAAAACAGACTACAGAACAATTCTTAAATCATAGTACTTATACAGAGAAAAGTTATGGAAAATCCTGATAGATCATAAAGCAAATTTTAACATTTCAATTATCCTTGTGGTAGAATTGTAGCTAATTTTTGTTCTCTTTCTCTGTGAATTTCCATGCTTTCTATTTATAATATTACATATTGAGCTTTCCAATCATTGTAATTAGGGAAAAATGCAAACCACATTTTTTACAAGTAAAAGTAAAAAATAATTTACAGTCTACAGTTTATAGTACTTACTGGTAAATATAAGGATTCTGGGGATTCTATTCTAGAATTTTGAACTAGGTACTTTGTTGTACGTAATTTGATGTCTTGTTCATCAAGCTGAAAATGGAAAGATCAACATCTGAAAAGACATCTTCCTTAATTTTCAAAATACACATAGAATCCAACAGAAAGAAAATTTAATGGAGATTTATCTGTGGTTCTGTAACTTAAAAGAGTTCAGTTTTGAAACATTCGAGGAGACAGGGCACAAGGTTTCGAGGTATCATTTAGTATTTAAACTGACTCAGTAGTTTAGTTTAACCCAACCAGTATTTACTGTGTACACAGTATATGCCAGGCACTCCACTGAGTGAAACACAAACAAAGACGAGTAAGACATAGTCCTTGAAACTCACAGTCCAATGTAGAAGGCTGTGTGTGATACAACACAGCTTGGGACACTTTGCTGAAACACAGAATAAACACCCAAATCATTTTAAGGATTAGAAGACTAAAGATTCTTGAAGAACATGATGCTGAACTATGTGAAGAATCAACAGAAAATGAAGCAGGTAAAGAAAGAAAGGAAGAGGGCTCTAGGCATAAGGGCCTACACAAGAAAAGAGAGAGAGAGAATTTTAAAATTCTCAAATAAATGAGTCCTGCTAGAACAAACTTCACAAAGCAAGGAGTGGTGGGAGAGAAGGATGGGCAGGCAGGTTATGAGGGAGAAAGAGAGGCTTGGGCAAGATGGGGAAACTCATGATGGCCTTCGATATTCAGGCTAGAGTATGTGGTCCCATGATACCACTAGCCAAAACAAGAATCAGAAAGTTCAGTCGCTCAGTCATGTCGGACTCTTTGCAACCCCATGAATCGCAGCACACCAGGCCTCCCTGTCCATCACCAACTCCTGGAGTTCACTCAGACTCACGTCCGTTGAGTCAGTGATGCCATCCAGCCATCTCATCCTCTGTCATCCCCTTCTCCTCCTGCCCCCAATCCCTCCCAGCATCAGAGTCCTTTCCAATGAGTCAAGTCTTTGCATGAGGTGGCCAAAGTACTGGAGCTTCAGCTCCAGCATCATTCCTCCCAAAGAACACCCAGGACTGATCTCCTTCAGAATGGACTGGTTGGATCTCCTTGCAGTCCAAGGGACTCAAGAGTCTTCTCCAACACCACAGTTCAAAAGCATCAATTCTTCAGCGCTCAGCTTTCTTCACAGTCCAACTCTCACATCCATATATGACCACTGGAAAAACCATAGCCTTGACTAGACGGACCTTTGTTGGCAAAGTAATGTCTCTGCTTTTGAATATACTATCTAGGTTGCTCATAACTTTTCTTCCAAGGAGTAAGCGTCTTTTAATTTTATGGCTGCAGTCACCATCTGCAGTGATTTTGGAGCCCAGAAAAATAAAGTCTGACACTGTTTCCACTGTTTGCCCGTTTATTTCCCATGAAGTGATGGGACCAGATGCCAAGGTCTTCATTTTCTGAATGTTGAGCTTTAAGCCAACTTTTTCACTCTCCACTTTCACTTTCATGAAGAGGCTTTTTAGTTCCTCTTTACTTTCTGCCATAAGGGTGGTGTCATCTGCATATCTGAGGTTATTGATATTTCTCCCAGCAATCTTGATTCCAGCTTGTGTTTCTTCTAGTCCAGCGTTTCTCATGATGTACTCTGCATATAAGTTAAATAAGCAGGGTGACAATATACAGCCTTGAAGTACTCCTTTTCCTATTTGGAACCAGTCTGTTGTTCCATGTCCAGTTCTAGCTGTTTCTTCCCGACCTACATATAGGTTTCTCAAGAGGCAGGTCAGGTGGTCTGGTATTCCCATCTCTTTCAGAATTTTCCACAGCTTATTGTGATCCACACAGTCAAAGGCTTTGGAATAATAACACAATAAATCCCCTACACGCATATCCTCAAGTTTTAAACTCTCACAGATGTGAACACGCATCACTGGATTGATTTTCAGAGTCTCGGTGGAATGGAGCCCAGCGAGCCACCAGAGTCTGCTCCATTGCCAGGCGCGCGTGAGACCGCAGCCAGCGCTCCGCCTCCTACCGCGATGATCCTCCAGCTTCACTATCTGCCGCCTCCTCTCCCCGCTCCAGGCAGTACCTCTTCTTGCCTGTTCGCTCAGTGCCAGCTGCTATACTCTAACTTTTTTTAGGTACTGTACTGTAAGATCTAAAATGTTTTCTTTAATTTTTGTGTTTGTTTTTTATGTATTATCTGTTGGAAAAGTATTATAAGCCTATGTGGGTACAATACGGAGAAAGCAATGGCACCCCACTCGAGTACTCTTGCCTGAAAAATCCCATGGATGAAGGAGCCTGGTGGGCTGCAGTCCATGGGGTCGCTAAGAGTCGGACATGACTGAGCGACTTCACTTTCACTTTTCACTTTCATGCATTGGAGGAGGAAACGGCGACCCACTCGTGTTCTTGCCTGGAGAACCCCAGGGACGGGGGAGACTGGTGGACAGCCGTCTATGGGGTCGCACAGAGTCGGACACGACTGAAGCGACTCAGCAGCAGCAGCACCACCAGCAGGGTGCAGTACTATATAGTCAGCTGTGTTAGTTTGTACCTAGGCTAACTTTGTTGGACTTTTACAAACAAATGGGACTTATGAACATCCTCTCGGGATGGAAAATGTTCATAGGTAGGGAATTTACTTCCCTCATAGCTCAGCTGGTAAAGAATCCGCCTGCAGTGCAGGAGACCTGGGTTCTGTCCCTGGGTTGGGAAGATCCTCTGGAGTAGGGAAAGGCTGCCCACTCCAGTATTCTCGCCTGAAGAATTCCATGGACTGTATGAGCGACCTTGACTGAGCAACCTTCACTTTCACTTTCAGGGGACCTACTGTAGCAATAATAGACCACATTTGTTGAGATGTAAATATATGCCAGGCCCTGTGATAAACACGATCACATATTGACTCATTTTATGCCCACTAGAAGCCTATGAGCCAGAGAATGACACTGAGAAGTTAGGAGATGGTGAATAAAAGGAGGTGAAGAGGCTGGCGTCAGAGGAGCAGACAGCGAAATCAATTGTTCTAGTTAATCTATTAATTTTCGGCTGTGCTGGGTTTCCGCTGTGCGCGCAGGCTGTCCCTAGCAGTGGGGGTGGCAGCTCCTCTTCACTTTGGTGCGTGAGGCTTCTCTTCTCACTGCAGCGGCTTCTCTTGCGGAGGAGCATGGGCTCTAGGTGCAGAGACTCAGTGGCTGTGGCGCAGGGGCCGAGCTGCTCTGTGACATGGGGAATCCTCCCAGGCCAGGGGTCAAACCCGGGTCCCCTGAATTACCAGCTGGACTCCCAACCACTGGACCACCAGGGAAGGCCCCAGTTTTAAACGTGTTGAATTCAGGATAAACTTGCAGGCACCAAATGGAGATTCATCATCAGAAAGGAGCTGGAGTCTTCAGGTTAGAGGAGAGATCAGGGGCAGTGATGTAGACTTGGGAATCATTTGCATATAAGAATATTTTAAAACTCACGCTCCAGCTGCTGCTACTTCGGGATTAATAGGTAGTATGAAGAAAGGTGGGTTACAGACAGAGCCTTGCTGGGGATGGGGGCATCAACACTGGAGGGAATGAGAAGAGTGTTCTGGAAGGTATTGTGCAGGAGGGGTAAGGAGCTGGGGAAAAGAAGGTGCCGCAAAAACAAGGACGAAAAGAAGAACTCTCGAAGAACTCTCACAGTGTGCCAGTGCTGCAAGAGATCCAATGAGATGAGGATCAAAATGTGCCTCTTACATCTGACAACGTGAAGTCGCTGTTGACTGCACTGGCAGCTCACAATGTTCTTGATGACTTAAGGCTGAAAATAAAAGGACGAAGTGAAACTACCAAGGTTTATAGAGATTCACACTTCCAAAATGCTTGCTGAAGGAAAACGGAGTGAGATAAACTGGTAGCGACAGGCTAGCAGTAGCTAAGTTAAAGACAGAGAGCAAGGGTTTGCTTGTCTGTCTTACTAGACATACAGAAAACTGAAGCGGTTCTTGTTGGGAAGAGCTAGTATAGACACATAGAGTGGAGGCCGAAATGAAGTAATGCTTCAGCAGATTTTATTTTTCAGTTTTAGGTTCACAGCCATACTGAGCAGAAGTACAGCACGTCACCATATACTCCTGGCCACCACATGTACAAAGCCTTCCTCAATATCAAAATCCCAAGTCAGACTAGTTCACTCGTTATAACTGGTGAACCCACACTGACACATCATTATCACTCCGAAGTCCATAGCTGGTGTTGCATATGCTATCGGTTTTCATAAATGTATAATGACACATATCAATCATTATAGATATCTTTTTTGAATATTCATTTACTTGGCACTCGGGCTTAGTTGCCCCACAGCATGTGCGATCTTAGTTCCCTGACCATGGATCAGCCCTGCCACCCCTTCACCAGAAGGCAGATTCTTAACCACTGGACCACCAGGGAAGTCCCGTATCATTATAGCATCTTACACAGTAGTTAAAAACCCCTGTGAAAGAAAGTATGAGGAATTCTCAGAAACACATGGAGTTCAATATGGATAGTCACCATCAGACATGACTTAAGGAATGGCTGTAGAAAAAGCCAAAAAGAATTCATGAACATAATGAGCTTAATTTGTTTCCAAAATAATAAGATATTTTGAAGAATGTGTGCTCTAGTAACATGATTTTGTTATAGAGAATAGAATGGAGGAAAACCTGGCATGTAGGCCTTTGTGAATATTTAATACAGTAATCCAGTTGGTTAATAAAGCTTGATCTAGAGGAAGAAAGATGACCTAAGGTGGAAATTAGCAAAAATAGACAAATGGGACCTAAACAAACTTATAAGCTTTTGCACAGAAAAGGAAACCATAAACCAAATGAAAAGACAACCTTTGGAATGGGAGAATATATTTGCAAACAATGCAATTGAGAAGGTCTTAATTTCAAAGATATAAAAACAGCTCATACAACTCAATAACAACAACAACAAAAAAAAAACACCCAATCAAAAACGAAAAACAAAAAGGGCAGAAAACCTAAATAGACATTTTTCCAAAGAAGACATACAGATGCCATCATCAAAAAGTCTACAAAATGAATGCTGGAGATGATGTGGAATAAAGGGAGTTCCTTTTCCACAAAGAAATGGGGTAAAAGGTAGATTAACTGAGATTGAAAAATAACTAAGTGAGGAAGAAAAGACAATTTAAAAGTCAAGGGGAAAATAAAAGCCAAGAGATGGAGATCTTGGTTAAAAGGTGAAGGAAGGATTTTCTAATGATATTATTTTATATTCATAGAAGGAAATGAATATTTTTTAGGCAGAGAGACAGGCAGTGCCAGAGTTTGAAGAAACAGGACAGAGGAATAGTTGATGAATTGAGTCTCTGGGGAATAAAAGTGCGAGAGCCCAGATGGGCTTCACAGGTTAAGAAGCGGTAAAGAATCTCCCTGCCAATGCAAGCGACGCAGGTTTGATCCCTGAGTCAGGAAGATCCCCTGAGGGAAGAAATGGCAACCCACTCCAGTGTGCTTGCCTGGAAAATCCCATGGACAGAGGAGTCTGGCGGGATACAGTTCATGGGGTCGCAGGGTCAAGCACGACTGAGCACACACAGAGGGCAGATTTAACCTCCACCTCTTGGAGCCACTGTTCATCTACCAAGATGAGAAAGAGGTAAAGCAAGGGGAGGTGGCATGTGAGACTCTCCCCCCAGTTTACAAGTTAATCACCTCTACATGCTACATGGATTATGCCATGCTCACCAGACCCTGTGGGCTTTATAATTACTTTAAAATGAAAAGAGATCTCAGCATTATATTTCTTAAAGTCTTTAACATGTTTAAATGAATTTATTAAACTACTTCCCCACTGCAGTGTATTATTTTAATTGCTAATAGTCTAAGGAAAAAAAAAAGTCAACAAGTCAACATATCAACTCTCTCATGAACCCTGCTGATCTTTATAAAACAGACACTTTCTGGGGCCAAAACAATAATTAAAATCATAAATATGTATTGCTACATCAAGTGAAACAATTGGAAAATGCAAGCTCATTAAGAATATTTTAATCATCTCATTACTTCTGTGGCATGGTTGTAGATAAATAATTTTAATTGTCCTACAGTTTAAGTAAAACATTTGAAAAGACAAGTTATTTTTGTGTGTCTTCTTTCCCCAAGGCAAAATCAGAACTTGACTGAAACTGGGCTACTTCCTATGGGATAAACCTTTCGACAAGAAAATAAGATATGGAAAGGCATATGGATCTAGTGACATTTTGGTTTAATTATTGAGACCACTGTACAAACAAGTGTTGTGAATAACAAAACAAGTCTAGTTCCAGGTTGCTGTAAACAAAGAAATGAAAAACCCCATCCACAGATGATACCTCTAATATGAGATGCTGAAAGTGGCCTCCTCAGAATTCACAATTAAACTGGTTAAGGAAGATTCTCTTACAGAAGACTCACAAGCCTCCAGGAAAGGAGTGGAAAATAAACTCATTCATCCAAACTGCATCAGAACCAGGAGATGGATCAAGGCATATATACACACCCCAACTATCTCTCCTCTCCCTCCTCATCACCCCACTTTCAGTTGATCATCAGTCTTGCTTTCCAGCCTCGGCCACAGGGAAAAGGAGCAGCTTTGCAAAATGCAAATAAATGTTCATGTTAGAGTGTCAGTGTTTAACGCTGGAAGATGCTGGTTATTTTGCATTATAGGCCTCCAGTCTGGTGCGACAAGATGATCAGAGCTGGTTCAGCTCAGTTCAGCTCAGTTCAGTTCAGTCGCTCAGTCGTGTCGACTCTTCGCAACCCCATGAATCGCAGCTCGCCAGGCCTCTCTGTTCATCACCATCTCCCGGAGTTCACTCAGACTCACGTCCATCGAGTCTGTGATGCCATCCAGCCGTCTCATCCTCTGTCGTCCCCTTCACCTCCTGCCCCCAATCCCTCCCAGCATCAGAGTCTTTTCCAGTGAGTCAACTCTTTGCACGAGGCCGCCAAAGTACTGGAGTTTCAGCTTCAGCAGTAGGCAACAGCAATACTGGGAACAAGAGACTGGCCTGGTGGTCCAGTGGTTAGGAGTCCGCCTGGCAGTGCAGGGGTCCAGGAAGATCTCACACGGCCCTAAGCCTGAGCGCTGCAACTGCTGAAGCGCATGCTCCGCAACAAGGGAAGCCGCCACAGTGAGAAGCCTGCGCGTTGCCCCTAGAGAGGAGTGCCCGTTCTCCGCAACTAGAGGTAGTCCATGGACAGCAACAGAGACACACCGAAGCTAAATAAATAGATAAAAGACTGGGAGCAAGGCCTTGCTTCACGCCTAACCAGGGAAACAAACAAGACTCTGCGAACCCAACAGTGCTGTTGTTGCAAAGCAGCAGACCTCTCAGTCTGTGCCAAGTGAGGCCCATTCACAGGCGACGAGAGGCTAATATTTCACTGACACATTGCAAACCCAGGTGAAGGCTGCTTCCTCTCATTTATGTAATCAGAAAAAAAAAAAAATTAAGCTCTTCTCCTGAGCAGCCCAAGGACTGTTTAACAAATAAGCATATTTTAAATTTGCAGATTATAGGCTTAGAGAATGGGCCCCCAGGTGGCGGTAGTGGTAAAGAACCCACCTGCCGCAAGAGACATAAGAGGTACCAGTTCAGTCCCTTGTTCGAGAAGATCCCCTGGAGGAGGTATGGCAACCCACTCCAGTATTCTCGCCTGGAGAATCCCAAGAACAGAGGCGCCTGGCGAGCCACAGTCCACAGGCTGGCAAAGAGCTGGACATGACTGTGCGACTGAGCACAAGCCTAGAGAATGAATTCTTTGTACATTGAGAACATAGTTGACCATCCCAGTGATCACACCTATTACTAACAAGCCAAGAGAAACACAAAGGCTAACCTAATTTCTGACCAGACTACGGAAAGTTGTTTGGCATAGACAAATGTGTTCAAAAATGAATGATCTCTACTTTCTAGGGAAAAAGAAAAAAAAGAAAGATGACGAAATAGGATTTTAGCTTCAAGTGATGAAAAAAGAGTGCACGTGTCAAGTGGAGAGCAAAGGGAGGATTTTTTCCTATGGCTAAGGTCACTGCAGTGCTTAAGGTAAAGATGGCAGCTCTGCCCTGAAATGACTTTCAGTTCAGTTCAGCTGCTCAGTCGTGTCCAACTTTTTGTGACCCCATGGACTGCATGCAGCACGCCAGGCCTCCCTGTCCATCACCAACTCCCGGAGTTTACTCAAACTCATGTCCATTGAGTCAGTGATGCCACCCAACCATCTCATCCTCTGTTGTCCCCTTCTTCTCCTGCCTTCAGTCTTTCCCAGGGTCTTTTCTAATGAGTCAGACTTCAGGCCCAACTTTAATAGAAGCCCGGGCCCTCTGCCCATCCCCTCCCAAGCCTGTCTCCTCCTCTCTCCTACCATCAGAGGACACTCACTGGTCAGCCTTAGACAACCTGCCCAGCAAGGGCTCATCACTCCTGAGACAAGTGAAAGTTACCAACAAGTCCATCATTTTTTAAGAAAAGCCAGAAAAAGCCTAGCCAGTGCCTAACACGTGTTCATTCATTCCATCAGCCAGTCAGCAGAAAACTGGTTTGAAAATATTTACTGAATACTTACATGCTTGGCTCTGTGCTGAGAATTGATGAGAAAAAATGGACACAACTGCCTCATTGATAGGGCTCAGAGTTTAGTGGGATTCACAGGAACTAAAGCAATAAAATAATCCAGGGGTTTTGAGTGCTTACTCTGTGGGTTCTGCTTTAATCTGGGATGAAGTGTCAGTGGTTGTAGCTTTGAAAATGCTAAATTTGAACTGCAGTCTCAACAATGAACACGAGTGAACTAGAATAAGTGTTCCAGGCTGAGGACAGAAAATATGGAAAAGCCTTGAGACAGGAGGGAGCAAGCAACAGTCAAAGAAATAACCCAAGTGTCTGGAGAGCAGAAGGGCAGAAAGGGATCTAGACCAGACAGTCGGTAAATCTTTCTTATGAACAAATAATGGATGAGTGAACACACGAGTGAACAGGTGTCTGGTTTCATAACCATCCAGCATTCCAGCCAGGCATTCACACAAGGATACTCAGAAAAAGCCCACTTCTTCATTCCTTATGCTTTCTCCCAGTTTACCATTTTAAAACTCAAGTTTAGCAAAAGAGAAAACATGAGAGGAAAGTAAAACCCCGGAGTCAGCCTCTCCAGGATTTTCAAACTGAGATTCAAGGCTTCCTGAATGGCCCTCATTACAGTATGAGAGAGAAGTGCACCCAGCATTCATGAGGGGGTCCTGTGTGCATTATCTTGTTTAACCCATACACTAGCCCTCTGAGGTAGCTATTATTAGTTCTATTTTTTGAAGATAAATATCAGAAAGATTTAGCTACCTCTCCAACATCCTGAAACTGGATCCTGCCTAAGCCCTTGCTCTAAACTCTCGGCCAGTGATTCTCAGCCAGGACTAATGTTGCTCCAGGGAAATATTTGGCTGTGTTTGGAGACACTTTTGGATGTCACAGTTGGAGGGGTCCTCTTGACACATAGCGAATGGAAGCCAGAGATACTGATAAACATCCCACAATGCTTAGGACCGCCACTCACAACAGAGATTCATCAGACATGGAATACCAATTGCTGAAGTTTAAAAGCTCTGCTTTACATCATTCTGTCTTTGAAAATATATATTCTTTTGTATATCTATTGAAGCACTTATCAGTGCCCATGGGGAATTGTGAAATCACTGAATGGTAGTTTGGTGTCAGACCTCTTACTCTCTCCAGGAATAAATATATTACATGGCACAAAGTAGACACTCACTTATCATATGTTCTTATTGCTATTGAAATTAGGTAGTGCAAATGTGACAAAGAGAACTGGAGAGTTCCAACTGGAGGAAGAATACAGGAAATAATTTCAAGGTTGAGTGGTATGCAGTAGCCGAAGGCCTTGTCTCACTCTCTGGCTTAGGTCTTTTCTCAATATAATCAGACTGCCTATAAATGTTTATGAGGGGGACTCTGCCAAGGCAGAGGGAAGAGAGCCAGAATGGGTGAGGTTTAATACCCTCAAAATGTGATGGATTTTTTAAAAAGACACAGTTCTAGGACAACATGGTCTCCAGGGCAGAATAAACTTCTTCATCTACACAGGAGATTAAAAAGACATTATGGATTTATGTAAAATGGTGCAGTCACTTCAATGAAAACAGCTTGTCAGTTTCTCAAAAGCTTAAACATACAGTTATCATGTGACCCAATAATACCACTTCTAGATATATATATATATATGCCCAAGAGAATTGAAAACTTATGTATGCACAAAAACTTGTACATAAATGTCCACAGCAGCTCCACTCAAATCGCCAAAGAAGTAGAAGCAAAAAAACAAGGTTTCCACTAACTGATGGATGGACTTTTTGAAACATCGTATATCCACATAACTAAATATTTTTAGCCATATAAAAGGAAAATGTACTATGTATGCTACAGCATTAATGAACCTTGAAAATATTATGCTAATTGAAAAAAGCCAGACACAAAAGGCCAGGGATTGTATGACTCCATTTATATGCAATGTCTAGAATAGGTATATCCACAAAGACAGAAAATAGGTTTATGGCTGCCAGGGGCTGGCAACAGACAACATGAGGAACCACTGAACACGGCTATGCATTTCTTTCGGGGGTGACTGCAACTGTTCTAAAAGTCGATAGTGCTGGTGGTTGTACAACTTTGTAAATACACCAAAACCCACTGAATTGTACACTTTCAAAGGGTAAATGTTGTTGTATGTGAATTATATATCATTAAAGCTGTTATTTTTAAAAAGACACTTTAAAATGTTTGACTTTCTTCACTGGTGAGATCCACTAACTTTATTATTCACATCATTCTTGGTCCTGGATCTTAAAAGTGCTATCGCAAATACTCTGAGACTGAATTCATTTAGAGATTTCACTCTTTCTGAAGACGACCTTGCCTGACACTTAGGACTGCAAATCCTGCAACACCTCTCTCACTGCCATTCATGGAATTAAGTATTCACTTGCTTTCTTCAGGAAGTTCACATCTCCAGTGATATTACACATCATGAACTGGCCTGGGGATGTTACAGGATCAGAACACATAGAAAGCTACACAATGGAGGATTTTATGTTATTTGATCAAATGTCATTGCATTTTGCCTGCTTGAGAGTACCTTCGCCTACAATAAGACTTTCTGTTTTATTTTCTTGTGACATCAATGCTCAAATCCTTTCAGGATCACCAGAAAGATTGTATTATGAGAAAAAGCCCACCTAGTCTCAATCGCAAACCAGCTCTAATTTCTTGATGTTCCCATCTTAGTTTTCCTTAACTACATCAGTGAGGAGAGCTTTAAAGATTAAAATTTAAAGGATGCTAGGATCCTTCCAATCTTTACTCTTCCTCAGGAACCAGAGCTCTCCCTTCATTTTCCTCCTCTCACATTTGTCAGCTGAAGCCTGCCAGGAAGAGTAGAAAGAAGAAATAGACCCTTCGATGTTCCCTTAGGTCCTTACGTGGGCCCAGAAGGTTCAATCCTTTTACCCATAGAGAAGTGGATTTTGACATTTCCATAGCCAAGAGAGTTCCGAATAGGAGGTTCCAAATAGGAAAAGGAGTACGTCAAGGCTGTATATTGTCTCCCTGCTTATTTAACTTATATGCAGAGTACATCATGAGAAACGCTGGGCTGGAGGAAGCACAAGCTGGAATCAAGATTGCCAGGAGAAATATCAATAACCTCACATATGCAAATGACACCACCCTTATGGCAGAAAGTGAAGAAGAACTGAAGAGCCTCTTGATTGATGAAAGTGAAAGAGGAGATTGAGAAAGTTGGCTTAAAGCTCAACATTCAGAAAACGAAGATCATGGTATCTGGTCCCACCACTTCATGGCAGATAGATGGGGAAACTGTGGAAACAGTGGCTGACTTAATTTTTCTGGGCTCCAAAATCATTGCAGATGGTGATTGCAGCCATGAAATTAAAAGACGCTTACTCCTTGGAAGGAAAGTTATGACCAACCTAGACAGCATATTAAAAAGCAGAGACATTACTTTGCCAGCAAAGGTCCAGGTAGTCAAGGCTATGGTTTTTCCAGTGGTCATGTATGGTTGTGAGAGTTGGACTATAAAGAAAGCTGAGTGCCAAAGAATTGATGCTTTTGAACTGTGGTGTTGGAGAAGACTCTTGAGAGTTCTTTGGACTGCAAGGAGATCCAACCAGTCCGTCCTAAGGGAGATCAGTCCTAGGTGTTCATTGGAAGGACTGATGTTGAAGCTGAAAATCCAATACTTAGGCCACCTGATGCGAAAAGCTGACTCATTGGTAAAGACCCTGATGCTGGGAAAGATTGAGGGCAGGAGGAGAAGGGGACGACAGAAGATGAGATGGTTGGATGGCATCATCGACTCAATGGACATGGGTTTGGGTGGACTCCGGGAGTTGGTGACGGACAGGGAGGCCTGGCGTGCTGCGGTTCATGGGGTCGCAGAGAGTCAGGCATGACTGAGCGACTGAACTGAACTGAACTGATAGCCAAGAGAATGACTGTGGATAGACATCACGGGCAGTGGGAGTTGCAGTCCCTTGGGCAGCTCCATGCTACAACCTGGAGCTCTGGAGTCCTTATCACACCTGTGGACTCACAGAGGTCTGTAGATGTAGGGGCTCCTGAGAGTTGCAGTCATCTCTTCATGAAAATACAGACTCTCACAACTGAGAGGAAACGAATCATGAGATTCCATCGTCCCTCCTCCAGAAGTCTTTATCATGTGCGTGCCACCATTAATGAGGAGCTCACTAGGTGGAAAACAATGACTTGAATTTTATACCGTATTTCAGGATTAACGCAACCAAAATACAGAGCCTGTTTCGGCATAGACTTTAATGGCAGATTTATCTTTTACCAACTGTGTCATTGACGTCACTATTATAATTCTCTGCCCTCCCTTCCCATCTTTACCCCCATTCTTGCTCTCAGCAAAACCTCAGGAACCAGAGAGAAGAGACAGAAAGGCTGTTAGACTCCCCTCTCCCATCACTGCAGAATGCATCAGCTCTCTTATATACAAGCTTTCTGGTTGTGAACCTTCAAACATGTGAACATGCAGCCGGTTCCAGAAGTGGGCCAGAACCTGTGCCATCAGCATCAGGCGTGAGTGAAGCTGCATTCCCCCCATCTCCTGTCGCTGATGACCCCCGGTTCCGTGAGCTCCCACCTCCGCTCCCTCCTCCATCAGTCGCTCTTCTCACCTGTTCCCTCGATGCCTGTCCCTGTGGGCCTGCTGTTGCACTAGGCTACTGTACTTTTCAAGACCCTGCACTGTAAAATTAAAAATGTTTTCTTTATTTTTGTGGGTTTTTTGTTTTTTATGTATTATTTGTGTTCAAATATTATAAGCCTATTACAGTACAGTATAAGATAGCTGACTGCGTTAGTTGGGTACCTAGGCTAATTTTGCTGGCCTTACGAACAAACAGGGACTTCCAAACGTACTCTTGGAACAGAACTCATCTGTATTTAAGGGACTTACTGTAACAGAGCAGAGCAGCTGATTAGCAAGCACTAGAGAGAACCACACATCCCGAAAAAAACGAATCAGGGAATTTTCTCCCACCTAAAACATATCCAACAAATTGAAGTCACCAGGCTGATGTTGCCTGGTAGTTTGCAGGCCACTCTTCAGAAGCCAGAATGCGATCAACCTTGAGAAGGAGGCCTTGAGTGGGTATGGAGCAGATGATGCTCGAGGCTGTAGAGCGAACCTGAACTACGGCAGCAGCACATTCCAACCACTGTGTCTCAAGATTTCATGCACATTTTTGGAGAGGGAGATTATTCTTTAACTATATATTCTATTAATATGCAACCAGTCCTAAACTGGTTGAGTGGGGGGAAAGGAAAGAGAAACCAATCTCAGCTTTACTGAGAAACTATGATATTCCAGACCTGTGCCAGACACACACAGTGCTTACAAAGGCAATGACTAAACCTAGCGGGTGAAACAGGAGCCTGGACATGGAGCCCAAAACCAGGAGTCTGCTCGGTTCCTGAAGAGCTCTCCAGTGCTCACTGCCCCCAGAGGGACCGCCACCCCGCGGCTCCCTCAAGGTTTCTGGTTTTAGAGCCCATTGCAAGCAAAATGCAAGCCACCTAACAAGAGCCCTAATTCTGAGATGAAGAAACCCAAGAGGAATTCATTCCACTTGCTCATAACTCTGAAATGAGGCACAGAACCCCAAACAAGCTTGGGGTTGAATCAGCGAAAAAAACACCACATTGAAAACCACTCTTCTGTCCCCAGGACACGCTGTGCTCGTGATGTCATTCTGTTAACATCTATTGAGCCCCAGTATGTGACCGGTCATCTAATGATAAATAATAGTCAGTGTCTTAAGGAATTCATATTCTTTGAAGGAAGGTAGGAACATACAGCTAGCTATGTGTGTTGAGAGGTCACTGAGTATTGTAATAGACTATAAATGAAGTGTTGGAAGGATGGATGAGATCAATTCTGTTGAGGCATTTCAGAAAGGCTCCACAGATCTGACCACTAAAAAGACCAAAGATCTTGAAGCACTGTAGAACATTCCATGTGGAGAAGAGAGTGTAAGGAAAGCACAAAAGTACATAGCATGCTTGGGAAATCATGTGGATGACTTGGTTATAAAGGACTGCAGCCTGCCAGGCTCCTCTGTCCATGGGATTTCCCAGGCAAGAATCCTGGAGTGGGTTGCCATTTCCTTCTCCAGGGGATTTTCCTGATCCAGAGATCAAACCCAAGTACCCTGCAGAGCAGGCAGATTTTTCTACCGTCTGAGCCACCAGGGAAGTCTGATTGTAAAGGGCATGTCTGTTAAAATGCTTAGACTTGATTCACCAGGGAAGGAAAACCCAACAAAGTTCTTGAGCAGTATTTTAACATGATCAATACTATATCCAAAAAAGAGTGACAAGCCAGCAGAATCAGGAAGGGCTTACCAGAAGAGGTGACATTTCAGCTAGGTCTTGAATACTATTTCAGGAAATAAGAATACTAATTGAAGGAAAGATAAAGATCGTTTTCCCTCAAAGAAGTCTAAAGACACAAAGGCAGCCGAACCCAGGAAACATTTACACAACATTCTGGAATATGGTTTATCCAGAAACTAGGCAGTACAAATAATAAAATGGTTAGAAACAGGTCATGATACACCTTGAATATAAAAGCAAAGTATTTAGAGTTTCTCAAGAGATGCTGAAAAGCTAACAAATTTTTTCTTGGATTTTGTTGAGTAAAATTTTGCTTAATGAGATTGAAACTGACAGCCAGAGATAAGAGAGCTTAGAAAAAGACAAAGAAAGAGAGGAGCTCAATGGAATTTTAAAATAACAATAGCTAACTTTTTTTGAGCACATAATTTCTTTTATGTGCATTATTTCATTCACTATTCACCTATGAGCTCGAAACTTATTTTATCTGAGTTGAGGAAGCTGAGCATTTGAGAGATTAAATAATTTTTACTAAAGCTCACAACCAGAAAATAGCAGAGCTGATATACGATCTCATTCCCTCTGAAACTGTATCCCCAGGACTTAGGATAGCCCCTGACGTCTGGTGAGGATATAGTGGAAAATGCTTGAGCTACTTTTGCTGAATCATCTTAACTCTGGCCTGAACTCAGCACCATCTTCTCAAAGAATATTTTCCTGACACTTTCAGCTCGAAATTGATACATTTTTCTACATCCCAAATTCTATGGAATATATTCATTTAGGAGTATTCTGTACTCCAAATTTCGGGAGGAAGTCAGGGAATGCATCTCATTTATCCTGTTATCTCTCACAAGATGTCCAGCAAAGCATCTACCACATGAGATGAATGAATGGGTGAATAAGTGAGTTATATTTTCTAAGCAGTCTCTTCTGCATTTCAGCACAGGTAAATTTCAATGACTTCTCGTGGAACACCCAAGGCATGTAATTGACTCAGAGTTCTCAATCAGATAACTCCTTCCATTTTCTTTTCTGATGAGAATCTTTATTGGCTGTGACTTAATTTAATCATTGCATTCATATTCTCTTTAGAGAAGCCCAGGGGCTCTAAGGTGGTGGGTTCTGTTTAATTAAATTTGATCAAATAATAATGATCTTTAATTTCCTAAAACTCAGGATCATTGAGGATATGAGAGGCACTATTTAATGCACTATTATGATAATGTTCTTATTTATGTGTTAACAGAAACACGGATGGGCTAGGTGTCCTCACTGTGACATTTAGGGAAACTGGAGGGTCTCCTGACTTAAAAATAATTCTACAATAATTCTCACTCCAGTATGCCTTCCTCTGTAAAACTCCACGGTCAATATTTTATTCCTTTCGGTTTACAAGGGATCCCTTTTAAAATGCAAATAATTTGCATCAAGATAAGAGAAACATTGAGTGATTCATTGCATCTCTTTTATACACAAAGAAAAGGTAATCAATATTTACTGAGCTACAGCTATATACTAGGCATTGTACTAGGAATTTTGCACTCATTATTTAATTTAACATTCACAGCTCTGTGAAATATTCCTTTTGGTGTGGGTAATATATCTTTATCTACAGATGAGAAACCCCAAAAGTCAAAGGAGATAAGTAATTGAACAAAATCAAACAGGAAAGAGCAGAGTTGAGATTCAGGCTTTAGTTTCTCCGATTCAGCTGCTCTTTCTACATTTTTATGTAGAAAATGGAGCTGTGAGGGTAGATGGGGTATCTAATGCTGGAATACAAAGAAGACGTTGCACACCTAAATGAGTGTCAGGGCGGGATGAGAGACTCTGACTGCCACTGGACAACTGTGGGAATTAATGGGATTCTATGAGAGTGGGAAGTGGCTATAGGACTCACTGGCCTTAGACTTACTCTAGTGCAGCTGATTTTATAGGATGGCTAATGGACTGTTAATTTTTATACATGCAAAAAAAATCATAAATTGGAAAAATACATATAGTAAGGTACTTTAGCCATTTAATCTCTGTTTTTGAAGCCATATATCGAAAGATATTCCAAAATTGCTGACATGTTTGCACATCATCCATGATGAAATAAGTGTTTGCGGGGGGGGAATCTTTAGAGATTTACAGTGTGGATTGTGAAAAGACACAACTGAAAACTCTCCAGCCATAGGAAAAAGTCACCGTGCTTTTGACTTGACTCAGAGTCATGGACCTCTTAACCTGTTTCTGAAAGATATATGACATTTGGTCTGAGTCTTACAGATCAAACATGAGCCCCAAAAGACTGGCCTGGGTAAAGCTCATAAGATGTTATAACTCTGTGTGCTCTTCAATGCCTTTAGAGCCCTGAGTTAAATCAGTCTACACTTCAACCAACTGCAATTTCTTGGTGGCTTTTCACCTTTAATTTTAGAAAAAGTCGCTTTTGGAAAAGCTGTGATTTTATGTTTTTCAGTGTAAATTAATTCTTCACTCTTAATTTTTATGCTCACCAGTAATTGTTGTAGGACGTTTGGGAGGGAGGGGTTGTTAAGAAACTAGTGAAATCAGCAAATTTAAAAGAAAAGGAGAGCATGGATAAAATGCAGTATAATTTCATCCTTGACTTAAATTCTACATCCGAATGGATTGCCTCAGCCCAAGCCCTCCTACAACCTAGCCCACTGAGTGGGAGAGGGCTCCGCTGAAAAAGCACGTCCATCATTTGATGGCAAATGCACTGCGAGCTCTTGCTTATAGAAACACCGCAGGATCGATATAACAGGGCACCCCAGTGTACCGTAGTATTTTTAACATCCTGCTGGCTAGAATTCAGATTCCCATTTAATTGTGTTCTTATTTAAAACGTCTGCTGCTCCTGCAGTCAACACGATCAGTGTTAGCGCTTTGTCTGGTGTCAAGTACATTTATGAACAATGAAAACTTTAGAGAAAACTGTCACCCGAGATGCATAGTTCACAAACAACAAGATGATAGTATCTCACATGCCAAAAAAAAGGCTCACATGAAAACAGCCCCAGTGACATAAATATTGAGTTTACCACCAACGCAATTTCCTTACAGAGGCTGGACAATAGGCCATTTCTTAAATGGCAAAAGGGATGAGCTCTCTTCTTTATCTGTATTCACTTTTCCTTTTATTTCATTCCTGGGAAAGAGAAATGCCAGAGGAGAAGCTTAAAACAGATTAGGCTGTGAGTACTGTATATAGGCTATTACATCATAACTGTCTTTGAAAACTCTCAAACAGCTGACCTGTTTATATTACAAGACAGGGTCAATTTCCATTCTAGTGACTCTTTTGATGTTTGTGAATACTAATGCTCTCCCCAGAATGCTGGCTTTAGGATAGCAGCAATTGAACCATTCAGCCTTCTCTGATGCAATCTTTCTGCAGCTAGATAGGATTCTATACATGGATTTCATTGAGCCACACAGCTTGGCATGATCAAAAGCTTTGCCGGAGCCATCAGTAAATGATGTTTCAAATAATAGAGTCACGTTAATACCTACAGTTTCTACACTAGTCACTGTGGCTGTGTGTATGAATGTGTGTGTGTGTGTGTGTGTGTGTGCGTGGATATATGTAACACAAAGCCACAGTTTTGCTTCCATTGGAACTCAGAATAGTTAAACATCAAAATGAAATAGCAGGGTCATTTTCAAGGCAAACGTCTGATAAAACAAGAAAGGATGCTACATCCACATGGAATACCAAAGATTCTGGAGGCTTTGGTATGAGAAAGATATAGTCAAACACTTTCATTTCTACATCTTTCCAACTACAGGAACTCAAGCAGTTTACTTGATGTAGAGGCCTCTACTGCCTTATTTTTTAAAAGGTGATAATGTCATCAAGCTCACAAGGTTATAAGGCATAAAAAATGATGTATAATAACAGCACAATAATAACAGTTAGCACTTATTAGTGAATTATGATGTGCCAGGTTTCGAACACTTGACATGCGTCATCTCAAACCAGCCTTCCCAATCGCCTTTTGTAGGACGCACAGTGGTTTTCCCATTCTGTGTATAAAGAATCTGAGACTCAGAAAGCAGATTTTTAGAAAAGAGTAAAATGGCTTTAACGGGCTTCCTCAGTGGCTCAGCAGTAAAGAATCTGCCTGCGATGCAGGACCCACAGGAGACGCGAGTTTGATCCCTAGGTCGGGAAGATCCCCTGGAGGAGGAAATGGCAACCCACTCCAGCATTCTTACCTGGAGAATCCCTTGGAGACAGGAGCCTAGTGAGCTACAGTGCACAGGGTCGCAAGGAGTCAGACACAACTGCAGCAGCTTAGCACAACACAACACAAATGGTCTTTAATATACGCCAATTACTCTTGAGACAAGTTACATGAGCAAGCCATTGTATTCTGCTTAAATGGATTCAAGCCTGTATATTTTAAATGGAAAGACAATTCCTATCAACATGTTATCTTTGAACATTAACAATAGAAGAGACCTTAAATTTGGGGTTGTCCAAGAAACGACAACCCACTCCAGTGTTCTTGCCTGGAGAATTCCACGGACAGAGGAGCCTGGCAGTTTGCAGTCCATGGGGGTTGCAAAGAGTCAGACACAGTTGAGAGACTAACACAAAACCACCGCACACTGGAAAGCAGGATTCAGACATCATCAACACCACTGGTCCCCACTTTTAGCCCATGGAGCCCCACGTCACTAACCAGCCCGTTCCATGCTTGGGTAATGCTCCTTGCTACAAGAGGTTTTCAACTGCTTTCCTTTTATAGTCTCCTCACGGGCCCTCTGGAAGTAAACGTCTGCCGTTCAGATACTGAAAAATCATTTCTTATTTCCTCTGAGCCTTCATCAGGCTGATCATCACCAGCTCCTCAGCTGTGACTCTTACAACAGGGTCTTCACAATCCTAAAATGTTGCTCTGGTTTGTCAATATCATGCTGAAACTATGGTAACCAATTTCTAGTCTCAATACAAACTGCATTCTCTGCACACTTTAATTTTAAATTAAAGCAGTTTGTAAGCCGTTAGTTTAGAGATTTAGAAAGGAAAGATATCAGCTCCCCTTGTCTGCCAATCTACTTGGAAAATCAGATTCCAAATATTCTTCCTCTCCTAACTCAACCTTCTATTGAAGACTTTACCACTACTTCTTGCACTAGAGAAGCTTTGCTATTCAGAGGGAGGCAAATTATGAATTATTTAAATTTTATTTAAATACCTTTCCGGAGTTTAATCTTCTTCAGCCAGCTGGGCACCAAATGTTTGATAGCTTCAGTTATGTACTGGCAGGTGAATCAGACACAGAGCCTTCCAATGGAAATACTGACTCTAAAAGCTTAATCACTGAAATTATAATTTGCTCCCTTTAGGGCAGTAAGGGGATTTGAATTAAAAACATTTCTTCCTGCAAGGTAAGGGATTCTTTTTAATGGCAATGGTTCCAGGGTTCAAATTGATTAAATTTTTATATATTTTTTTCTTCCACTTCAATATAGTAAAAGAATACTCCAATTCTATTGTTATCTGGATATATTATTTTGAACACCTCTGTGTGTCAATTCCTCATCTGTGAAATGGGTATAATATGTATATAACCAAGCATGGTCCAATGATTAAACAAAATATTGTATATGAGAACACAAATGTTTTAGTATACGACCACTGGAAAGGAAAAGGAACTGTGAAGTGGGCAAAAGAGGAGGAAGAGATTAACACTCAGGAAAGGGAAAAGCAGTTCTTTCTTTGCGAAAAGTCATGAAGTTCATTTCTTACTTAACAATGAATTACGTTTGTAGAGCTGTTTTGCTTTCACCCACTTCTCTCACTGACCCTTAAAACAGTCCAGGGGATGGATTTAAATCAAGAGCCATTGCTACCACACTTGACCCATGAGGAAAGGAAAAATGTGAGAGGCTGGTACCAAACTTCTAAGATCCCTTTACCCAAAGAGACAAGGTTGGACTAAAGAGGCTTTCTGACTCCAGAAAGAGTCAACGTTGCAGAGCAGAGAGCAAGATCTGTTTACCGACCTGGTCCAACACTTACCTCCTGGGTGTTCTAAGATCAGTTACTTGCTAACCTTGTCTATTTTCCATAAAATACTAATGATTGCTACCTTTTCCAGTCAGGGTACTCCAGAGAAATAGAACCAACAATATAATGTTACAGGGTGTGTGTGTGTGTGTGTGTGTGTGTGTGTGTGTACACTGAAAGGTAGAGATAGATTAAGATTTATTTTAATAACCTGCCTCATAAAACTGTGGGGGCCAGCACGTCTTACAGCCACAGGGTAGTTGAGTGGGCTGGAAACTCAGAATTTTTATACTACACTCTTTTTATTTATTTTAACCATTTAAAAATCAAAATATAGTTAATTTACCATGTTCTGTTAGTTTTAGGTGTATGGCCAAGTGATTCAATTATATGTGTTATATATATAGATATATCAGTCAGTTCAGTTCAGTCGCTCAGTCATGTTGGACTCTTTGAGACCCCAAGCACACCAGATTTCCTGTCCATCACCAACTTCCAGAGCTTACTCAAACTCATGTCCATCAAGTTGGTGATGCCATCCAACCATCTCATCCTCTGTTGTCCCCTTCCCCTCCTGCCTTCAATCTTTTCCAGCATCAGGTATGTATGTATATATCTAGATATAGTTAGATATAGATATATGAATAGTGAAAAAGCTAGTCACACAGTCATGTCCAGCTCTTGGCGATCCCATGAACTGTAAGTCGCCAGGCTCCTCTATCCAAGGAATTCTCCAGGCAAGAATACTGGAGTGGGTAGCCCTTCCCTTCTTCAAGGGATCTTCCTGACCCAGCGATTGAACCCTGGTCTTCTGCATTAAGGCAGATTCTTACCATCTGAGCCACAAGGCAAGCCCATATCTCGGAGAAGGCAATGGCACCCCACTCCAGTACTCTTGCCTGGAAAATCCCATGGACAGAGGAGCCTGGAAGGCTGCAGTCCATGGGGTCGCTGAGGGTCAGATATATACATATGATTTATATAGTTATATATATTCTTTTTAAGACTCTTTTGCATTCTAGGTTATTCCAAGATACTGAATATAGTACCCTGTGCTATACAGTAGTTTCTATTACACTTGAGGCAGAATTCCTTCATAGCCAGAAAACCTTACTTTTGCCTTGAAAATATTCAGCTGATTACATGAGGTCCACTTACATTAATCTGCTTTACTTAAAGACAAGTGATCATAGATATTAATCACATCTACAATATACCTTCACAGTGACATTCAGGCTAACACCGAGCAAACGACTAGGCACCACATCCCAGCGAAGCTGACACATAAAATTGTGTCTCACAGAATTTTTGACACATGAAATTGTGTACCACCTCACAGAATTGCTGTAAGCTTTAGGAGAAAAAGTATGCACCTGGTTTAGAGTGGTGAGCTCTAGAAATCAGCGCAGGACAATTTGGGGATCAAGAGTGTTCAACCTAGGCTTAAGATCCCCTCTCCCCCACATCCTGACAGGAATGAATCCAGTTAGGAAGGAGACCTAAAGCTTCTATAACCTGGATGTCCTTCTTTCTTTAATAAAAGGAAGCATTCAAAGTTTAGGTATACTTTTATAATTTCAAGACACTTCCTTTTTTTAAAGAAGAGTCGCATCACTAAGTTTCTGGCCCATTCTCCCAATGCCCAAGCTGTGAGTATGCTTCCTTGCTTTGCAGTTGAGGGGCGCTCTTTAGTAGCAGGTTTGAAAAGTGAGTGAAAATCCATATAAAACAAACATTCAAATAATTTCTATGGAAACACAGTTAAGTGTGACCCCATCTCCTAGTCTTCCACATTGTTGCATCTGGGCCAACCCTACTCACACAGGCATCTCAAAACTCGCAGTAATTAAGTGGTCTCCCCAAAACCCTACTGCTTTGAATAAAAGCATTCAAAATTAGATGTTTTTTCTTTCTTCTCTACAATGAGAAAAATATCATGATCATTAAAAATTTAAATAAAGTGAGAAATTAAACACAGTCTGGTCAACATGGAAGTATACCTTCTTTGTTGTCTTATATTTACTTATTAACGATTGGAGAAAAAATCAAATTAAAAGTTAATGAAATATGAAAGGAAAGCAAACAAGATAAGCACTGAAATCAATAGAAACTGTTTTGACATGAAGAGGAAAATTGTAAAAATTATTTTGTCACATCATACCCCAGGCAATAATTTATGAAAAAGATGAGATGAATTTAGAATAGCGTTAATAAATAGACTTCAGTGTTGTTTGGTAATCCAGTTAATGAAGAGGAGTGAATCATATAAAAACACTGGCAAATGAGTTTAATTTCTTGCTGACTTGATGCTTAAATAATAAAACAATCATGTTATTTTTCTGGATTTTGAAATGCTTGAGCTATTTGTCAACTTTTAATCATATGCATTTAGATTTCTATACACTGTGTTGATAACCAAGTATCCCCTGATGGAACAGTATTTCTCTTTTGACCAGGTATCAGTGAAATGGAATCCCGGGTTTGTATTCTTAGGTTAAGAAGAATTTTCCACAGATCAGCTCCTGGCCTCGTGCATATTAAACATGCTTCTCTCTAACTGCTGATGAACTTCCAGTGCAAGCTATCTCACAACGTCAAGTTCTGAACTTTTGTTTCACAACTTTGGTTGAGTCAGCACAGTGGGCAGCAGGAGTATTCCTGGAAACCATTCCCACACCAGGGTGACTAGCAATAATTTAACTGGAATCCATGTTCACATGACCCACTAATGTCAAATCAAAAGCCTCCTCTTAGAGAATACCATAAAGGTCATGACGCCTCCAACACCACCCAACAGGAGGAGAGGAACATCGGGGGAAAAACCAGAGCAGAGAGAAACATGAGCTGTGAGGATGAAAAATGTCACCTGCCATGTCAATAAACAAAGAATGCTGCAGTCATCAAACCAATGACCACTGCCAACCTTGAGCCCTGCAGGGACCCAGGACAGGAGATGACGGCATGGGACACTGGGCCTCGGAGGCTAAGGTGCATCTCAAAAGAATGATTTCAATGAGCCCAAACTCTTCCTACACAGAAGAAAGCGCGGAAACCCTTCACTGGTTTTCCTTAATTAACAGTAACCTTTTGATGTTCCAACCACCTGGTTTTTGTTGCAAAAACTGTGTATCCTAACTCCTTTCTTACCTCTTCAGAGCAGTCCCTCAGAGCTATGTGAGAGTTTGTCTTCCAGGCTTACATGCTCGGAAAGTCCATGGAATAAAGCACAGTTCTCAGCTTTTAAACTGTACATCTTTTTTTCAGTCAGCAATTTCAAATGCTTTCAGTTAAAGTATCTTACTTTTGCAAATTATACTGTATATATATATAGGCATATATACATATATATATATAGTTTTCCCCAAAGGGAGAAGAATGGCTTGGTAAAATGAATGGCATCTTTGTACCATGTGGCTCTTCTTTATATACTTATAAGCCTGTCCTCCCAGGTAGGCTCCAAGTGTCATGATGTCAGAGACTGTTTTTGTTTCTTCATATCCCTTGCAATCAGATCAGTTTGGATGAGTAGGCACTCAATAAATATTTTATTTATTAACAAAATTATTAAGGCTAAACGTTTTAAGCAAAATGAAATAAAACACTTTTAAAAACAGCTGCCATGATAGCCTTATATCAAAGCACCTGGGGCTCCACAGATGTTCTAGTTTTTATAGCTGAAAACAAAATTCCCCTAAACTTAGCAGCATAAAGCAACAATAATCATTTCTTTTCATTCATGATTACTGTCGGCTGGCAAGCTGTGTAGAACAGCTCCGTGGTTCTGTTCTCTCATAAGGCTGCAGTCAGCGATGGTGGCTGGGGGTCATCTCAGAGTCTTCTTATCTCAAGTGTCTGGGGCCTGAAGTGGAAGATTCCAGTAGCAGGGGTTGAAACAGCTGTAGTAACTCAGACACTCTGAGGTCTGTCCACATCATGTCTCTAATAGGCAGCTTCTGGAGGGCTAGACTTCTAGTATTAGATCAGATCCCCAAGATGCATGTGCCGAGAGGGGGAGTATTTTGCCTTTTACCACCCAGTCTGGGGGAAAAAAAATGCAGCATCACTTCCACTGTGCCCTATTGGGTGAGGCAGTTACAAAGTCCCTCCCCCGGTTTTAAGGGGTAGACTCTACCTCCTTATGGAGGAGTATCAAGGTTACATGGTAAGTAGGTCATCTGAGATAAGATATACATTAGTGTGGCCATCTTACTATAGGAGACAGAGGTTTCTAAATTTATAAGCATTTGTTAAATAATGTACAATAGTCTTGCTCTTGCTAGTAGCGTCCAGCTACTGTTCTTCATGTGCCAGACCACTAGGTGCCCCTGCTAAGGAAATGAACATCACACTTGAATACCTGTAATGGCCTTGCCTTCAGAAACACATTGGTAGATGATTTTGTATCTCAGAGGATCTAATACACATCAGCTTTTGTGATTTTGAAAGTGCCTTCTAGAGTTCCACTCAGCAGTCCGTCTTCCTGTTGCCACCACTATTCAATCCAGGATGGATGAAAATTAATAACTAATATTAGTACAGCGCACCTAAAGACCATACTGTACTTTTGTGTGTTCCCAAATTCGTATGTTGCAATCCAGTCCCCAGTGTGATGGTGTTGGGATGTGGAGCCATGGGAGGTGATTAACTCATGAGGCTGAGCTCTTATAAATGGGATTAGAGCCTGTTTAGAGACCCCAGAGAGTTCCCTTGTCTCTTCTGCCTTGTGAGCCAACAAGAAGACGACCATCATCTATGAAGCAGGAGATGAACCCTTACCAAACTGAATCTGCTGAATCTTGGGCTTCTCAGCCTTAAAAGAAAAAGCTGTGAACAGATAACAAAACTGTCAACAGCTAACAGCCTATTCTGTTGCCAATAGGAATAGCAGCCCATACTAAGCAAGCCCAGTCGGCCTCTGCGGACGTAACAGGCCCATCTGGAGACCCTCCCCAGACCCCTGGACCCCTGGCTGCTCTGCCCTCACTTGGGATGGCCGGGGCAGAGACCGCTGTGTGGGCCTTGGAGGCGCTGCCTCCACAGCCTGACGAGCCACTTTCCCGTAGCGGCTAGCTCTCCCGCCACTTCTAGTTCCAGATTCTGCTACACTGCCGAGGGAAAGAATGGGAGCTCTGATTCTCTGAGCAGCTGTCAGAGTCCACTCCCTGTGGGATAAGTTGTGGCCAGCTGCAGGCAAGCTACCCCTCTCCCTCCTCTCACCGATGGCAGGTCTGGAAGCACAGTGCTGTTTGTCCGGAGACATCCTACAAGGCATACCTTCCAAGTGACTGGCTGGGTCTGTCGATCATGCCAGAGGGGCGGGCATACTACTGCACTCTGTTGCCTATTTTAATTTCACTTTCTTACCTGCTGCTACACTTCTTTTTTCACTGGCAGTGCCCTGGGATGGCATCAAGCAATATTTTAAAGCACCGAGGCTAAACCTGAAACCATCCATACTATCATCATTGTCTTCATTTTAAACATGAGGAAACTAAGATTCACAGTTTTCCAACTTCTTACAGATTCCTGAAACACTTAAATTTGCAAACAACGATTTTTTTTTTCTCAGCTACAATGCCTACATTTTTTCCTTCTCTCTATACTACTTTCTCAAGAAATATAGGATTCAGGAAAGCTGAAAACAGGGTTGTAGTCTTACCACCACCAGTGGGTTAAACAAACATTGAAAGTTAAGAAATATAATAACAGCTAATATTGGTTGATTCCTTACTATGTGCCAGGCTCTGTTCAAAATAATATATATGTAATTTCTTTAATTAATTACATAAATTCCATTCTGATTTAATAGTATCCTCATCACTACTTTATAAATAAAGAAACTGAGCCATAGGTTTATAGCCAAAAGTTCCACAGGTACTATGTGTGGAGTCTATTTCATTTTTTCTTCTTCTTAAATTAAATATAATAAAATTAAATTTTTTCTTGGGAAGGTATTTTATTTTGAATACAGTGGTGTGTAAATGTCAATCCCAAACTCCAAATCTATCCTTCCCTCCTCACTAATAACCTTATGTTCATTACTAAATCTGTGAGTCTGTTCCTGGCTTGTAAATTACCTTCATTTGTATAATTTTTTTTAGATTCCAAGTTTATAATAGCCAAGACACAGAAACAATCTAAATGTCCATCAAAGATGAATGGATAAAGAAAATGTGGTACACATATTCAATGGAATATTATCCAGTTATTAAAATGAATGAAAAATGCCATTTGCTGCAATATGAATGGACCTGGAGAATATCATACTCAGAGAACTAAGTCAGAGAAAGGCAAATATCATATGATGCCATTTATATGTGGAATCCTTGTCTCTTAAATGTATATAACTCCTTCTGTGTCTACCTCACAGTATTCTCATAAAGACTGATGATGATATAAAATGTTCAGAAAAGAGCAAGTGTGAAGTATCTTTAATATTATATCTGCCTTTTTGATAAATGAAGGGAAAACCAAGTCAATACATAAGCAGCATTGGAAACAATATCCTAAAACATGAGCCTCAGCAAAAGAAGACAGGCTCTAGCAATTACAGCTACAGCCCTAGTGGTCTAGATGCCCTTGCTTGTGATGAGGACAGGGTCACTACCCTCCTTTCCACTTTCAGATCACACATACCTGGGCAGTAGAACTCTTGAGCCTTCTGCTCCTTCTCCAGCTCATCCTACCCATTTCCTGAGATTTTTAGGTATTCTAAAAATTACCTTATATTTCTGGAGTAGGAAATGGCAACCCACTCTGGTAGTCTTGACTGGAGAATTCCATGGACAGAGGAGTCTGGGGGCTACAGTCCATGGAGTTGCATAGAGTCAGACACAACTGAGCAATCAACACTTTTCTAATTCCCCTTAATCTGACGTTATCATTATCCTGTTTTCCCAACTTTGCAAGTTAATTATTTCTTAATCATACTCACTGTAATTTCTATGAGAACAAGAAAGTCTTGTTTTGTCTTGCCTATGCTTTTACAAAACACCTGAATAGTCTGATACTCAAAAAATCACTTCTTTAAACCTTAGAAATCACTCAAAATCTCATTGCACCATGTTTCACATGGAATTTCCCTATTAGGTACATCACCCAAAAAGCACTCAGTGCAATGCTCAGTTCACATTAAAATAAACATGTGGGCTGATTATATAAGAAAAGAAATTAACTTGAAATCACTGCTTAGTTGCATCTCCAAGTCCATGATCTGGCTTTGGTGGCAGTAACTACAGTTTTCCATCCAGAAATTGAAAATATAACATTCTAATAACATGAAAATTGTTATTTACATTATTGTAACTGTTATTACATTACAGAGACTGTTTCTTTACTCTAAAATCTACTTTATCTAATATTAGAACCTCGTCTGATTCTTTTTTAAATCATGGTTTGCATAGTGTTAATTTTTCCATTCTTTCACTTTCAATATACCACTGTTGTTATATTTGAAGTGAATTTCTTGTGGACAGTATATTTTCGGATCTTGTTGCTGCTTTTGGTTATTGTTTGTTTGTTTGTTTGTTTTTGGTCCACCTGGCAATTTTTTTCTTGTATTTTAATTAATTCAGAAACTTTTATGGTCATTATTAAAAAGCAGAGATATTACATTACTTGGCCAACAAAGGTCCGACTAGTCAAAGCTATGGTTTTTCCAGTAGTCATGTGTGGATGTGAGAGTTGGACTATAAGGAAAGCCGAGTACCAAAGAACTGATGCTTTTAAACTGTGGTGTTGGAGAAGACTCATGACAGTCAAGGAGATCCAACCAGTCCATCCTAAAGGAAATCAGTGCTGAATATTCACTGGAAGGACTAATGCTGAAACTCCAATACTTTGGCCACCTGATGCAAAGAACCAACTCACTGGAAAAGACTCTGATACTGGGAATGATTGAAGGCGGGAGGAGTAGGGGATGACAGAGGATGAGATAGTTGGATGGCATCACCAATTCAATGGACATGAGTTTGAGTAAACTCCAGAGATTGGTGATGGACAGGGAGGCCTGGCGTGCTGCATTCCATGGGGTCCCAAAGAGTCAGACACGACTGAGCGACTGACCTGAAACTGAAACTGATAGGGACGGATGGTCACTATTGATACAGCAAGGTTTCAGTCCACTGTTTTACGTTGGATATTGATACAGCAAGGTTTCAGTCCACTGTTTTATGTTGGATATTGATACAGCGAGGTTTCAGTCCACTGTTTTACGTTGGATGGTTTGTTTTCTCTGTTCCCTCTGTTCCCCATTCCTGTTTGCACCTTCCTAGGAGTTATTTGAACATTTTTCACTAAATCTTGATTTATTTTTAGTGTTTTTGAGGATATCACTTTGTATAGTTTTCTTAGTGGTTGTTCTAGGTACTTCAGTATACATACATCTATATTACTGTCTGTGAGAGTGATATCAGTGCTTCACCACTTCAAGTAAAGTGTAGAAATCTGTTCCCATATAGGTCTCTTTACATTTCCTACTTTTAAAATATAATTATCCTCAGTATTTCCTCTCCATACTTTGAAAGCCACAATAGATGTTTATAATTTTTGCTTCAATCATCAAATGTTCATTTAAGAAACTCTCACAAGATGTAAGATGACTTGTTACATGTTTGCCTATGTGTACCCATTATGGTGTTCTTTTTTTCTTTCTGAAATTTCAAGCCTCTTTCTGCTATCATTTTCTTTCTGTTTAGAGAATTTTCTTTAACTATTCTTCAGAACAAGTTTCATAGCAACTAATTCTCTGTTTCTCTTCATCTGAAAAAGGTCTTTTCCCTCCCCTTCATACCTGAAGGCTATTTTCGCTGAATACAGACCTCAGGCAGGACAATGCTTTTCCATCAGTCCTCAAAGAATGGTGCACCACTTCCTACTGGGTCAAGATAAGAATCGTGGGGTGAGAAGAGAAATGTACTTCCATTCTAATTAGTGTTCTCCTAAAAGAGAATGAATCACTTCTCTCTATTTCTTTTTTTAAATTTAATTTCAGAAGCTCAATTTTGATGTGCCTTTCAAGGATTTCGTGCTTTGACAAACTCGGAAAGTTTTCAGTCATTATTTCTTCACATACTTCTTAAGTACCACTCTTTCCTCTCCTTCAAGCTCTCCAGTGATGAATGTCAGCAATTTTGTTATGGCCTCACAGGTCCCTGAGACTGTTCATTTTTGTTTCAATCTGTTTTCTCTCTCATATATTCAGAATGGGTAAATTGTATTGATCTATCTTCAAGTTCACTGCTTCTATCCCTTTCATCTCCATTCTATTTTGTGAGTTCATTCAGTGAGGTTTTATTTATTGTTTTACTTCAAATATTGCATATTTCAATTAAATTATTTATATCTGGTTGTTTATAACATTCATTTCTTTGCTTAGATTTTCTAATTTTTATTCTGTTCCAAGATCACTGTTGAATCATTTTTATGATAACTGCTTTAAAATACTGTCTGACAATTTTGACTTCTGATTCAGATTGGCATTGGTTTCTGTTTATTATCTTTCATCATTCTTGTTGTGGTTTTCCTCATCCTTGGTGTAATAAGTGATTCACCTGAACATATTAGATATTATGAGACTGGACCTTATTTAATCTTTTCCTTGTTTTATCAGTTTGCCCTTCTACTGAACTGTCGCATGTGGGCCAGGAGGCCCACAGCACCATCCAGCAACAGAGGAGTGCTGACTCACCCCGCCCATTTCAGGTTGGAGAAGACATTCAGCCCTCTCTTTGCTCCTCCATTAAAAACGGGGCATCAATGATCACACTCCCTTGTTGTCTCCAAGGAAGAGTGAAATTTAGGTCCTGCCTCTGGGTTGTGTACGGGATAAGCAGAGGGTTGACTCCCAACACTTTGTTGCTGCAGGTTGGGCATGGAGGCTCAGGTCCCCAGTGGCCCCACTGACACTGGCTAGGGGTGGGGAAATCAAGTGTTGGCCACTCTCCACTTTGACCACTTTGTCAGCTTTGTTGCCAGGTAGGGGTGGAGGCTCAGCTCACCAACGGACAGGCAATAACACTAAGTTGGTGAGGGATTCAGATACTGCCAGGTCTGCCGGGATGTGGATGGAGGGCCAGTTTCCTACTCAGCCTGCCAGTGTCAGCTGGTGGGGAAGCTGGGCTGTTGCCACCAGCTTCTGGCAAGCATGAAATGGAGAGGCAGGTCCCTGCCCCACCCGTGACATCAGCCAGTGGGGGACTGGGGCACACCTTCTGCTCCCAGAGGATAAGGGCTAAGAGGGAGTATGAAAGATCAGCTCTTGGCTGGCCAGCGGAAATGGAGGGAAAGCATGACAGGATTTTTTTTGTTAGTGTTTGACTGGGCTAAGGTAGATATTGCCACAAGGCTTTCTATTGTTAGGATACTTTTTCCCTCATCCTTTGTTTTTTTTTTTTTATAAATTTATTTATTTTTTATTTTACTTTACAATTCTGTATTGGTTTTGCCATACATTGACATGAATCCACCACGGGTTTGGGAATAAGACTTTCTTAGAGAATTTTATCTGTGCTTGTGGATGGATCTGGAATGGCGGCTTCTGCAAAACTCTGTTGGGGATATATTGGAGGCAATAAGGAAACCTTAGGAACTTATCATTATGCTCCTTCCCTAATCCCAATATTCGTATGCAGGTCACCTTCTTCTTTCAATCTTTCAGAATCTCCCTGGTCTTTTTGTTGTTTTATGACCTGGGAGGACTAAGGTTATTCCAACTCGACAGAACCCAGGAAACTATTTACTATTCTGCAGGTTTTCCTATCTGTTATGAAAGTGCCTAACACACATAGACAGTTTGATACTATCCAAGGCAATGTGTAGATTCAATGCAATCGCTATAAAAATATCAATGGCATTTTTCACATAACTAGAACAAATAATCCTAAATTCTGTACAGAAGCACAAAAGACTCAGAATAGCCAAAGTAACTCTGAGAAAAACAGAGCTGAAGATATCACATTCCTTGATTTCAAACTGTACTACAAAGCTACAGTAATCAAAGCAATATTGTACTAGCACAAAAACAGACACATAGATCAATAGAACAAAACAGAGTCCATAAGTAAACCCATGCCTATAGATCAATTAATCTATCACAAAGTAGGCAAGAATATACAATGGAGAAAAGACAGCCTCCTCAAAAAATGGTGTTGGTAATATTGGACAGCTACACACAAAAGAATGAAACTGGACCACTTTCTCATACCAGACACAAAAATAAATTCAGGATGGATAAACACAAACTTGAAACAATAAAACTTTTAGAAGAAAGCATAGGCAATACCCTCTTTGACATCAGAAACAGCATTTTGGATATGTTTCCTCAGTCAAGGGAAACATAAGCAAAAATAAGCAAATGGTACTACATCAAACTAAAAAGCTTTTCCACAGAGAAGGAAACTATCAGCAAAACAAAAAGACAACCTGCTGAATGGAGAAGATATCCAATGAAGTATATTCCAAATATACTAAGAACTCGTACAACTCAATAGCATACAAGCAAAGAAACTGATTAAAATCGGGCGATGGAATATTATGGGGCCATAAAAATGATGAGATCTTACCTTTTGTCACTGTATAGATGAATTCAGGGTGCATTATATGAAATGAAATAAGTCAGAGATAGACAAATACAGTAGGATTTCACTTACACTGTGGGATCTAAAACATGGAACAAAACAAAATGAAAACACACTCATAAATACGAAGAACAAGTGGGCGGTTACCAAAGAGAAGGGGGAGGAGGGTTGGGTGAAATAATGTGAGAATTAGGATGGTCACACTTCCAATTAGAAATCGAATGTCTTAGGGATGTATCATACAGTATAAGCAATGCCATCAGTAATACTGTGAGAACTCTGTGTGGGGACAGGCGATTGATGACTAGACTTATGGTAATACGTTCATACTTTATTTAAATGTTGAATCACTATGCCATACACTTGAAATCAATATGATATTGTATATCAACTATATTTCAATTTTTTATAAACTTCATGTAGTTATATTTTGGGTTTCTTGAATACCATTATGAATAACAACTGTCAACCCCAATCCAAATTAACTATATCTCTCAAAAATGTAATAATATTTCAGTTATTTTTCATGGCCTCTCTTCTACTAAACAGTATATAGTTATTGCAATGTGTGCCTGTCTGATGTTCTGAATATACACACTTTCGGCAAAGGCATACGTGTTGTTTTTCTTTTTGACTTTATGTATTTCTTCATCCCCACTTGCTTTCAGAATGAGGATATCAAACGACACTAAAGTTCTTGGTAAATGACAAAGGAGTCGATAAGCAATCTTCAAACCTTCCATTTGTCCTCATGCTAACAGATCCAGAGTACCCCAAGAGTCAGTATTTTAGTCAGAAGATAATGTCATCAGCTTCTTCCGACTCCTCCCACTCCAATTCACCCGATCCTCTCCATCTACTTCCTATTTATCTCCTTAAAAGAAGGTTGTGCTAGCTGTTTTCTAAAGCTCTGCTTTCCAATACAGTAGACTCAGGTCACAAACATCTTTTTAAAGTTAAACTAGTTAAGGGACTTCCCTGGTTGTGCACCAGTTAAAACTTTGCCTTCTGATACAGGGGATGCAGTTTCAATCCCTGGTCGAGGATCTAAGATCCCACGGGCCTCGCATCCAAATAACCAAAACATGAAACAGCAATATGGTAACAAATGCAATAAAGACTTTAAAATACTTAAAAAAAAGCACCTTAAAAATAAACATTAAAAATTTAGTTCAGTTCAGTCACTCAGTCGTGTCTGACTCTTTGGGACCCCCATGGACTGCAGCACACCAGGCCTCCCTGTCCATCACCAACTCCAGGAGTTCACTCAAACTCATGTCCATCAGGTCGGTGCTGCCATCCAGCCATCTCATCCTCTGCCGTCCCCTTCTCCTCCTGCCTTCAATCTTTCCCAGCATCAAGGTCTTTTCAAATGAGTCAGCTCTTCACATCAAGTGGCCAAAGTATTGGAGTTTCAGCTTCAGCATCAGTCCTTTCAGTGAATATTCAGGACTAATTTCCTTTAGGATGGACTGGCTGGATCTTCTTGCTGTTCAAGGGACTCTCAAGAGTCTTCTCTAACACCACAGTTCAAAGTTACCATTAAATAAAAAGTCAATGCCTTCTTCCCACCTGCCGCATTTCTACTGCCCACTGGCCACACTTGGCCCTGGTGATTATAGTGGACTGCACAAACAAAGACCATCTCCATCCTCACAGAAAGTGCTCTTGCACAGTGCTGCTTGAAAGGCCTCCTTCTGCCCCCACCTCCAGAGGCAACAACTTCCTCTAGAGTCTGATTCAAGCTTCCTTCCACATGCATCTATGTTTTAAAATGCACCAACAGGAAGGCAGCCATGTTTTCAGAATAAGCGAGAGGCAGGCAAGGAGCTGGTGGGAAATGCCCGGGATCTATTGTCAAAGGCGCAGACTGATGAACGTGTCTGGAGTGTGGCTGCGCTCCACATGAAAATTAGTTCCCTAGGACCGGTGTTATTGGAGCAATTACACGTCCAGGGTTAGATGATTTGCATTCTGATGGGGTTGAGAGGTCGGGTCAAAGAACAGTGCATCTCTCCATTCTTCTCCTAGATAAGAGGGATTTGTGTGTGAATCATTTATATACTCCCCATAAATATTCATGGAAGATTATATATGTGTATGGATATGTGTATATATTTATTCTATGCATACGGTTAAAATTCATCTACATTAGACTTGAAAGACCCAATGTTTGCCATCCTAGAACAACTGTTATGCAACTAGAAATCACTCTGAAGACAGGAGGGCAGGGAGGCTGCGTTCGCTGAAGCAGAGTGGAGAAGGGTGGGCAGCTTGGGAGCAAGATGCCTTTTCCCAGCCATTTTTTCCCATCCTGCCACTGCTGATATAAGTACTCGCTGCCTTAACATCGTGAATGTGGCTGACCACTCCATCAGGGGCTCTCTCTGATGGTCAGGCTGTTCCCTCCCACCCCTTTCCAATATGGGAATGAACCACACCACTTCTTTCTATCTACTCATTTAAACATTGCTGCAATGAAAAAAAAAAAATCTTTGTTAAAATGGATTGTTTCCAACATGCTTTTATCTGTCTCCAGTTGAAACTTTGCTTCATTAGTATTAATGTACCAAATGATTACTGTAAACTAAGTTTACTATACCCATTAGTTTATTTGATCATAACAATATTCCACGAGGGCTGTATCGGTAAGAGACAAATTTTAGAGATAAGGATACTGAAGGTAAGTTCAGGTTTTTCCAAGAGCACACAGCAGGTAAGTTTTAAGAATCTGATTCACCATGAAATCAATCATTTCAAAGAAGTTGGGGAAGTGGGTGAGTTAGGAGATATGATCTGCTGTTGTGTATCTTAGTGATTTATGTTTGCAACAGAATTGCCCCTGGCTAGGGACACTTGCCTAATGTGGTAAGGCCATCCTTGCCTTAAACTTGACACTCAGTAGTGTGCATTCCTGCTGTGTTATTTCCCCCAAAGACATGTTCATTTTCCAACCATGGTCTTCCTTCTTTGCTCTAAAATTGGGACTACACAGTAGCAGAGCAGGACGTCAGGTTTTTAGATTGGTGAATTCCCTGTGGGCATCCCTTAATTTCCTCAGCCTTCATTTTCAACATCCCTAGAAAGAGGCGCTGACAGATACCCAGACAGAGCAACCAAGAACAGGACCGTCTCTGGTTTCAGATAAGATTATTCACAAAGACAAAAGCCTGGAACGTTTAACAAATGCAAGTGCAAGCAGGCAGTTCAGCCTAGCAGGGGGAGAGAAAATAGATTGCAGTGTCAACTTAATCAATGGTTCATCGCTGTACTTTTTCAGTGCTTGAACCTTATTAGGATTGAGGCTGTACTGCTCGGCTGAAAATCAATCTGGAATTTTTCAAACAGCTGCAAAATGCAGAAATACAATTGCAAATAATATTATGAGTCTTCCAACTGCCTTGGGAAAACCCACGCAGAGCTAAGTTGGGCTGGTACATGAATGTGCTTCTGGTTGGGAATCAGGGTCCGAAAAACAGAATGAGGAAGAAGGCGAGGGCATAGGAGAGTTTCAAATCCAGGATGAACTGACTGAACTCATATCTCAGGTCGGTTTTGAAGATACAGTGACTGAATACAGCAGTATGAGAATTAGGCTTTCTTGATACAAAAACTAACTTCAGGCTAAAGTTGGAGTCCAAACAAGATTCATTGAGTTTCTCTTTGGCACCTGACCTAGCATTTAGAAATGGCTTCAGGGATGATATGGATTACCAAGACAAAGGGAAGATGAGTGGAGACGCTGACAGATGAGCTGACCTAAAGAAGGAGCAAGATCGACTCTTAAAGAAACTAATCAGGCAACAGATGATCTGTGCATCTGACCTCAGTTAGGTTGGGGCTGAATATGTGATGGAATAATTCTCAAGGCAGACATTAGAAAAAGAATTCTTTAAGTTTTAAGACAAGAAATCCCAAAATGGTTTATAGGGTTTTTTTTTTTTTAAAGAAAAAATGCTTGCATTTGAGGTTAAAACCTACAAATTAGTGAGTGCTTAGTTAAATACTAGCTTTACCGTTAGTATACAGCCTCGTATGAGGTATTCAACAGCTTTAACAATGTTAATATTTCCCATCTCTCAGGTTTATTGAGAAGATGTGTGTGTGTGTGTTTGTGTGTGTGTGCACGTGCGCGCATACATGTGTATGCTCAGTCATGTCTGACTCTTTGTGACCCCATGGACTGCAGTCCTCCAGGCTCCTCTGTCCATGGGATTCTCCAGGCAAGAATACTGGAGTGGGCTGCCATTTCTTCCTCCAGGAGATCTTCCTGACCCAGGAAGTGAACCCACATCTCCTGTCTCCTGCATTGCAGGCAAATTCTTTACCACTGAGCCATCAGGGAAGCCCCTGATTTTCAGTATAGATATAATTAAAAACAAATATGATTTAGTATTTTTCATTAATCAGTTCAGGCTGCTAAAACTAATACAGATTAGATGGCCTAAAAACACAGAAATTTATTTTGTCACAATTTTGGAGGCTGGAAGTCTGAGATCAGGGTACCAATATGGTCAGGTCCTGGTGAAGGCTCTGTGACTTTCACATGTCTGCCTTCTTGTTGTGACTTCACATGGTCTTTTCCCAGTGCCACAGGGGTAGAGGAGAAAAGGAGGGGAAGGGGAGGGGAGGAAAAGAAGAAGAGAGAGAGCTCTGTGGTCTCTTCTTATAAGGGCACTAATCTCATCAGACTAGGGCTCCACCCTTATGACCTCATTTCACCTTAATTACCTTCCAGAGGTCCCATCTCCAAATGCCATCACACTGAGGCCTAGGGCTTTAGAATTCATGTGTGTGTGGAGGGGTGAGGTCAGAAAACATTCAGCCATAACATACTGCATTAAACCAACAACCTATATATAATTTACCTTCTCCCTCGAGTAGCAGATCAAATAACTTCTGGGACATGGGGGAAAGGGACAGGATGAGTCCAGTGATTAGTAAAATGTGTCCTGTGCCCTCAAGTGTCTTTCAGACTCACAAAAGGGATGGATGGTCAACAGGATACTACAAGGTAACATGGCAGTCCTACTGCTGGAGGTGAGCCCAAGGCAACAGAGGAGGTTCAGGGGAATCTGCAGATGACAGAGGAGTCAGGGGAAGGGGCTGTGTTCTCCTTCCATTTCATCCATGGGAAAGGCTGGCAAATTTCAACAGCTATGACGTGTACTTAATACTCATGTTCAAGAATGAATGAATAAATTAAGCATATTGCCATGTTAAAGAACACCCAAATTCCTTGTCATTGTCAAGGATTGTGTTAGAATGCCATTATAAAACTCTAAAATGTAAGTTGAGGTATTGTAAAGGAAAAAACATTAAATTAGGAATCTAAAGAAAGAAAAGAATTTTAGAAATCTAAAATCTAACTGCTTTCAGCCCTAGGACCTTGAGTAAGAGAGGAAGAAGACATTTAAGAGCTAAGGGGGTTTGTCTGGCTCCTGTCAACTCTCAAACTATTATTCCAGGATTCCCTCCTTGGATTTCATCTAAGGAACATTATTAATAACATCTGGAGTGCTAAAAGGAACTCATTACACTGTGTAAGGTGGTAACCTCTGAAAAAAGCCTCAATAATCCAAATAATAGCCATGAAATGAACATATGTTTAAAGTGTAAGTAGTATAATGTAGCAGCTCTAAGTGGATTTTATTCATTCATTCAAAAGGGTTTATTCAACTACTACTAAATGTCAGGCTAGGGGCGAGTTAATGATACATTCATCTATATCTCAAGAAGTGTATATATATATATATATATTTATATAAATTTTTAAGCACTAAAATCTATTTCTCCCAAGTAACTTTCTAAAATGCTCTTTAAACTTTTCAACCTGAGTGCTCTGGTGCCATAATCTCATGTCAGCAATGCTCTGTGGAAAGGAATTCCCCCTAACGCTCTTAGTGCTCGGCCCTTATATCTGAACCATGTGGTTACTGCACTTGACAAAAGCCAAAAACAGCTTTATAAAGTGCAGCCTCTTCATCCCCCTTTGAATTTGAAAAGTATTAATAAAGTTTATACTTTACTTCCAGTTTGAGGGGGAAGTAGGTGTATTTTGCAATTCTTTCTGAATTCAAGTCCACCTCTGTATCATTCCAGGTTCCTTCCCCAGACATTCCTACATCCTAAAGAGATAACAGAAAATCATTTCATCAAGGTAACGTCAGGCCAGGCCTTGCCTCCTCTCTGCCCTAGCCTTCAGTTCCAAAGAATCATAGACCATTGGCGACTGAATGACCATCAGTTCAGTTCAGTTCAGTCACTCAGTCACGTCCGACTCTCTGTGACCCCATGAATCGCAGCACGCCAGGCCTCCCTGTCCATCACCAACTCCCGGAGTTCACTCAGACTCACATCCATCGAGTCAGTGATGCCATAGGACTGATTTAATCCAGCTCCTTCATTTTTCAGATAAGGAAGTATGCTTAGAGGAGCAGAGTGATCACCCAACATCATTCAGCTAACTGCTAGAGAGGGTGAGACTGTCACCCAGGTCTCCTGACTTTAAGTTCATAGCCTCTCCACTAACCCACGCAGTGCAATGACTTTGTTTCTCTTTTCTCCTTCATGTACCTTTGCTTACAGATGTAGACATTCTAAGATGTCCATCATGCACCCAACTGGCTCATATCTGTTTATATCGGGAGATAGCCAACTCTTTATATTAAGGGCAAGATAGCAAATCTGGCTTTATGTTTTCTGCGGCAATGACATAACTTTCACTGTAATGTAAAAGCAGCCATAGGCAATATGGAAATGAACAATGATGCCTGTGGTCTGATAAAACTTTATTTACAAAATCTGGAAGTGGGGCCAGTGGACTGGAGTTTGCCAAGCCCTGGTGTAGATCTGCATTCACTAGTCATGATGCCAGGAACCCTCTTCCTCACATTATCAGGGAGGGTTGTGAATGAAAGATACCATCTTTCCTCCCTTATTGTAACAATAAGAGCTTGTAAATTTTATATACTCAGTCAACAGAAATCTACTGAATACTCACTTTATGGAAAAAGAACAAGGGATTAAATACATTGTAATAAGAATCAGCTTCCCTGGTAGCTCAGATGGTAAAAAAATTTGCCTGCAATGCAGAAGACCAGAATTCAATCCCTGGGTTGGGAAGATTCCCTGGAGAAAAAAAATGGCAACCTGTTCCAGCATTCTTGTCTGGAGAATTCCATGGACAGAGGAGCCTGGCAGGCTACAGTCCATGGAGTCACAAAGACTGAGTGACTAAGACTTTCACTTTCAATAATAATAATAGGGTATGTTATTTACTGAGCACTTACTATGTCCCAGTTGTCAAGCAAACTACCTTTATGTAGATGTTTCTCATTATCCTTACAAAATCTTATTTTACAGCTAAGGAATGTAAGGCCAAGCAGGAGTGGGAAACTCTTTCAAGTATAAAGTTCTAGAAGCGAGGTTTAATTCCAGACCTGCATTGCTCTTATCACTGCCATGCTTCTTGAGGTCATGAGGATCTGGTCTCATGTTACAGAGGAAGCATAGCTCTAATCCTGGGCCTTCATTGGGGACCCTTCCATCTGTTTCTCCACCCCAGCTCTCTTATTTAACAATAATTTGTGTCCACATAGATAACTGTGAACGATATGAGTTACTGAGTAAAAAGAGCAGAGAATTACACAGAAAAATTAGTCTGGGTTTCCAAAGAAGGGTAAAGGCCAGGCTAAAGACTAGATAAAGAGATAGACAGACAAGGATCCAGATCTCAGTCTGGCAGGGTTTTGATATGTGTGGTTGGCCTGCTCTGATCAGCACAGCGCCAGGCACTGCTATTCATTCACCAGGCAATGTTTCAGAGTCCTGAGGTTAGGGCTGACTCTTCAGCTCCTTACCCGAGAGAAGTTGGGCCATCACCTCACCCTGTGGTCCTGATATCTCCTTTAATAAAATAAGAGACTTTTATTTAACACTCACTAATAACCCTTCTGGCCTGGACAGTCTAGTTAAGGAGTCTGCAAGGAAGGTGAATTACCATATAAACATCCTTCCTGGGGTCTGTGAGCTCTCAGGAACTACATCTGCTCCATGAGGCTTATGTGAAGGACATTTCTAGGGACTAAAATTTAACAAGGAGCACCTGACTTGGAGGAAAGATAAACAACATGGGGTGAGCACATAAATGCGCATTTTTGGCCCAACACTATAAATGTCGTGGTTGGGAGTCCAGGCTTGGGAGTTCAAACAACCCTAGGATCCCATCTTGGTTTTATCACTTGTTAATTGCACGGTCCCTTACAAAGGGAGGGTTAAAGTAAACTGGATAACAGATCTTCTCTAGCGAAGATTTAAGAAGGGGAAAAAAGGAGATGAGGAAACTGGGGGCTCCATGAAGCAATAAACCAAAATACCGATAACTCCTGGGGAGAGGTAACATCCCAGTAAATTAAAAAATGAATGCAGTGACTAGAAAGGTAGTGAGCTCCTTGATTCAGATAACAGCGGGACGATAATTTCTGAGACCTTAATGCTGGAAAAGATTGAAGGCAGGAGGAGAAGGGGGTGACAGAGGATGAGACGGTTGGATGGCATCACTGATTCAATGGACATGAGTTTAAACGAACTCCAGGAGATAGTGAAGTACAGGAAAGGCTGGTGTGCTGCAGTCCATGGGGTGACAAAGAGTTGGACATGACTTAGTGGCTGAAAAACAACAACGTCTTGAAAATTATAAAAAGGAATTTCAGGTATCAGAAAAGAGTACAGCCAGAAAGTCTCCAAGAGTCTTTCTGATTCTAAAATTCTGTGACCCTAGGAAATGTGAAAGAGATCTGTTTGCTTATCTCTGCCAAGTGTAAAGGGAACCCCAAGACGCTCAGACTTAAGCTCCTGCTCTCTCAAAGCATCACAAAGAACACTTAGCAGAGCCTTTCGGCATTCCCAAAGGGGATATTCTTCCTTCCACAGAGCCTAGACATCCCCTCATATCATTTATTTGCTCAGCATCTGTGCAGTGACCTTGAATTCACTGTTTTTTCAGGTAAGATAAACTGCTCAAAAGCTGCCCAGGTGGAACCATGAAGTTTACACCTCAGTGTTTCCTTGCCTTCATGGTCACAATCCCCCAAAACTTGAAAGGCTATTTGGAGTTTTCCTCTGAGCAATCAGAACCCTCAGTGGAATAAACTGCCCCTGGAAGCTGTGGGCCTTTGACACTGAAGCATAGACACTGGATTAAATAGCCTTTCATTTATTTAACAAATCATACTAGCACTTTCTACATGACAGGCACAGTGCAAACCACTGGAAATACAGGAGTGACCTGTAATTTGCCTTTTCTACTCTTAGTTCCCGACACTAGTGTTGTGAGAATATCCTGTATCTAGATCTCTGTGGACAATGCCAGCACCGAGAGGCTGGTCCTGAGTGTGGCAGGGAGAAGCCTGACCGCCGAAGGCAAGTGTGACGAGATGACATGGGATGTAGCATCAGCAATAAAGGCCCCAGAGATGATGTTCTCTTTACAAGGTAATCTCTGTTTCTGACATTTTTATCAGTTTTGAGAGGCTTAGCAATATATTGCCCAAGAACATCCATAACAAGGCTTTTGGCATGTCTTCATTAGACAACCATGTCAGCTCTATTTTTGAGCTTGCTCATTCCTCTCTACAGATCAGCCAACTATGTAACCACTCAGAATTCTCTAGGAAGGTTCTGGTGCTCACTTCCAGTCATCACATCCTCTGACTTCCATCTCAGATTTCCCTTTACATGACTTCTAGCACAGAGTCAGACATGACTGAAGTGACTTAGCAGCAGCAGCAGCAGCAACACATTAAAGCTGGAGAAGTAATCACTTTAAAAACACCACCGCCAACAACAACAACAACAAAAAAAAACTGTGGCATTTATTAGCTACTGATCCTGAGCACCATCCATGCATTTCTAAGCACCCTTCTATTTCAAGGACTGAAAACTTAGAAGCTATGATTTTTCATGATTCTTCCTTCAAGATTTGTACTTTTCCAGTGAGGTACTTGCATAAGATTCATAAAAGAGAAAAGAAAAAAAGTCATTTTTTCAGCTATATATAGGCATATGGGCATTGAGAAGTAGAGCACTTTTCCAGAAACTTCTTAGCAAACACCTAACAGTCACTGTCACCCACTTCCTTGAGGCTGGCAGCTGAGACCACAGGTGGTGGCTTCTCTGTGATTCCTAAACATCAGTGTGTTCTGAAATTTAGCAGTAGCAGCTAAATCTTCTTGCCCCAGGTCCTTCAACATGGTAAAAGCCTCTTTCTCACTGTGTCAAATTTCTTTCTGCTTGAAATTCCTAAGGTGGCTTTTGTTTTCCTGACAGATCTGCATTGTAGATTGTAACAACTAATTCACAAGAATAACTCCCACTATTGAGTGATACTATGTTAAGCACCTTTCTGGAAGCTTTATGAATATTTTCTTGTTTATTCTCCATAAACTGTCAGTCCCACTTATTCTTTAGATGAGGAAATAGGGAACTGAGATGTTGAGTAACATTCACGAGGTCATATGAAACTGAGTGAAAAAGCCAAGGAGGGGCAAAGGGTTTCTGAAATCTAAGCAGAGCCCATAGGGATGAGCCCATCCTTGGACAAGGTACCTGGAGGGAGTCCAGGCAGGCAGGTGGGACACAGCACCCAGAAAAATATGCTGTAGTGATAGGATGGTCCAAGAAGTGGTACAAGGGCTAGTTTTAGAGGAGGTGAAATGAGAGATTCGGGGACACAGCAGTTAGCATCAGTGCAGTTGTGTGTCATGAAGTAAGACATCACAGCTCAAATAGGATTCAAAGCCAGGGCTGTGGAAGCTAGCAGGACTTCTAAACTATGGCACTTCTCAGTCTTGAGGGAACTTAAGTACCAGGCAAGGTAGCAAAGCAGGAACTTAAGTATGAGGGGTGAGACTCGGATACAGTGATTTGAAGCGGAAGGTGAGGGAACCTCAAAATGTGAAATATGATGGCATGCCTTAGTAGCTTCTTAACTATCCCTCCTTAAGCCATTCTAGAATTAAACCAAGCTGTTCTAAGAGACTAGTAAGGAAATGAGTTTAGAGGTGGGTGTCAAGAGACCTCAGTTTGGGAGTTTGTAAAAGTGAAAAGACAGAAAATTTATTATTACCACATCATGCTTTACTTTTCCCCTTATATTTTAGCACAAAGAGTTCCCATTCTTTTGTATTCGATTAGCCAAATATTTCCTTTGATTTTTAAGTAAAAATAAAAGACATATTTTTCATTCTTACCAAGAACTTTATTGAACAACATATTCACCATTTTGTTCTACTACTTTCTGCCATTTTCCAGGCAACTTCATAATTTCATCTTCCCAAAACTTTTTGTCTTTTTGAGCAAAGAAATGTTCCAGATGCCTTTTACAGTCTTTCAGGGAATTGATTGTCTTTCCATTAAAAGAATTTTGTAAAGGCCAAAATAAATGGACATCCAAATGTGCAATGTCTGTCTGAAGGTGCAATGTCTGATGAATACGGCAGATGAATCAGAACTTCTCAGCCAGGCTGTAACAGATTTTTCCTGGTAATCAAAGAAACATGTCGTCTTTTCCTGATGGAAAATTATATGTTTTCCTTTGACGATTTCTGGGTGCTTTTCACTGAATCCTGCCTTCAATTGGGAGCAATACTTGTTGGGATTAATTGTTTGGTTTTCCAGAATAAGCTCATAATAAGGGACTGCCTTCCAATTCAACCACACAGAACATCACTTTCTTAGGATGAAAACTGGACTTTGGTGTGATTGGTTATGATTCATTTTGCTTACCCCATGGTCTCTTCCATTCCACAGTATTGTACATCATCCAGTTTTCATCACCCATCACAGCTTGTTTTAAAAATGGAACATTTTCATTACCTTTAAGTAGAGAATCATATGTAGAAACATGGTCAAGAAAATTTTTTTGCATAACTTATATGGAACTAAACATCAAAGTGATTAACATAACCAAGCTGGTACAAATGATTTTCAATGCCTGATTTGAATATTTTGAGTATATCCACATGGCAGAACGTTGACTTTTCTCAGTTAATGTCTTCATTTGATTGCTATCAACTCCAAATGGTCTACCCCACCATGGAGCATCATCCAAAGAAATCTCCAGCATGAAACTTCACAAACCACTTTTGACATGTTCAGTCAGTCATAGCACCTTCTCCACTCTTCTGCACAAATCTGTCAGGTGGGGGTGGGTGGGTTAGAGTTTCAGTTGAACTTGTACTTTTCTTGAAGTAAAAAAGTGTACTATGCCAAAAACATTGCTTTTTACTTCCATCTTCAATATTAAAATGGTAACACAATAAAATAAAATAAAATGGCTACACAAAAATTCACTAATTTTGATCAGTTTTTTTAAATGCATGCTGATATGAGAGGTGTCATAATATAATCTAACAAAATCATGTCAAATGGAGTTAAAGACAACTAAGTGCTACTAGAGCCACCTTATGGGAAAAAAACAAATACACACACACTTTGGTCAACCCAATACAATGAACAAGGAGTGAAAGTTATAGGATGTGTTAGGGTCCTCCTATAATATATTCAAGTGATTTATTCAAGAAGTACTTTCAGGACAGCAAGCAGACTGTGGCTCAGATCATGAACTCCTTATTGCCAAATTCACACTTAAATTGAAGAAAGTAGGAGAAACCACTAGACCATTCAGGTATGACCTAAATCAAATCCCTTATGATTATACAGTGGAAATGACAAATAGATCCAAGGGATTAGATATGATAGACTTCCTGAAGAACTTTGGACAGAGGTTAGTAGCATTGGTAAGGTGGTGATCAAAACCATCCCCAAGAAAAAGAAATGCAAAAAGGCAAAATGGTTGTCTGGGGAGGCCTAAAAATTAGCTAAGAAAATAACAGAAGTGAGGGCAAAGGAGAAAAGGAAAGATATAACCATCTGAATGGATATTTCCACAGAAAAGCAAGGAGAGAAAAGAAAGCCTTTTTAAGTGAACAATGCAAAGAAATATAGGAAAACAATATAATGGGAAAGCCTAGAGATCTCTTCAAGAAAATTAAAGCTACCAAGGGAAAAGTTCGTGAAATGATAAGTACAATAAAGCACAGAAATGGTATGGACCTAACAGAAGCAGAGGATATTAAGAAGAGGTGACAAGAAAACAGAGAACTATACAAAAAAAGATCTTCATGACCCAGGTAACCACGATGGTGTGCTCACTCACCTAGAGCCAGACATCCTGGAAAGCAAAGTCAAGTGGGCCTGAGGAAGCATCATTACGAACAAAGCTAGTGGAGGTGATGGAATTCCAGTTGAGCTATTTCAAATCCTGAAAGAAGATGCTGTGAACGTGCTGCACTCAATACACAAACATATTTGCAAAGCTCAGCAGTGGTGCAGGACTCAACAGTTTTTGTTCCAATCTCAAAGAAGGGCAATACCAAAGAAAGTTCAAATTACTGCACAGTTGCACTCATTTCACCTGCTAGTTAAGTAACGCTCAAAATTCTTCAAACTAGGCTTCAACAGTTTGTGAACCATGAACTTCCAGATGTTCAAGCTGGATTTAGAAAAGGCAGAGGAGCTAGAGATCACTTGCCAACATCTGTTGTATAGAAAAAGCTAGAGAGTTCCAGAAAAACATCTACTTCTGTTTCATTGACTATACTAAAGCCTTTGACTGTGTAGATCACAACTGTGGAAAATTATTCAAGAGATAGGAATACCAGACCATCTTACCTGCCTCCTGAGAAATCTGTATGCAGGTCAAGAAGCAACAGTGAGAACTGGACATGGAACAATGGACTGGTTCCAAATTGAGAAAGGAGTACGTCAAGGCTGTATATTGTCACCCTGCTTATTTAACTTATATGCAGAGTACATCATGTGAAATGCTGGGCTGGATGAAGCACAAGCTGGAATCAAGATTGCCAGGAGAAATATCAATCACCTCAGATATGCAGATGACACCACCCTTATGGCAGAAAGTGAAGAACTAAAGAGCTTCTTGATGAAGGTGAAAGAGGAGAGTGAAAAAGCTGGCTTAAAGCTCAACATTCAAAAAAACAAAGATCATGGCATCCAGTCCCATCACTTCAAGGCAAATAGATGGGGAAACAGTGGAAACAGTGAGAGACTTTATTTTGGGGGGCTCCAAAATCACTGCAGATGGTGATTGCAGCCATGAAATTAAAAGACACTTGCTCCTTGGAAGAAAATTTATGATCAACCTAGACAGCATGTTAAAAAGCAGAGACATTACTTTGCCAACAAAGGTCCATCTAGTCAAAGCTATGGTTTTTCCAGTAGTCATGTGAGAGCTGGACAATAAAAAATGCTGAGTGCTGAAGAACTGATGCCTTCAACTGTGGTGCTGGAGAAGATGCTTGAGAGTCCCTCGGTCATCAAGGAGATCAAACCAGTCAGTCCTCAGCTCAGTTCAATCACTCAGTCGTGTCCGACTCTCTGCAACCCCAGGAACCACAGCACGCCAGGCCTCCCTGTCCATCACCAACTCCCAGAATTTACCCAAACTCATGTCCATCGAGTCAGTGATGCCATCCAGCCATCTCATCCTCTGTCGTCCCCTTCTCCTCCTGCCTTCAATCTTTCCCAGCATCAGAGTCTTTTCCAATGAGTCAACTCTTCACACGAGGTGGCCAAAGTATTGGAGTTTCAGCTTCAGCAGCTGTCTTTCCAATGAACACCCAGGACTGATCTCCTTTAGGATGGACTAATTGGATCTCCTTGCTGTCCAAGGGACTTTCAAGAGTCTTCTCCAACACCACAGTTTAAAAGCATCAATTCTTCAGCACTCAGCTTTCTTCACAGTCCAACACTCACATCCATACATGACCACTGGAAAAACCAGTTCTAAAGGATATCAAACCTGAATATTCATTGAAAGGACTGATGCTGAAGCTGAAGCTCCAAAACTTTGGCCACCTGATACAAAGAACTGACCCATTAGAAAAGACCCTGATGCTGAGAAAGATTGAAGGCGGGCGGAGAAGGGTACAACAGAGGAAGAGATGGTTGGATGACATCAGCGACTCAAAGGACATGAGTTTGAGCAAGCTCTGGGAAATGGTGATGGACAGGGAGGCCTGGTGTGCTGCAGTCCATGGGGTCACAAAGCATCAGACAGGACTGAGAGGCTGAACAACAGCACATTCTTAAGCAAAATGAGCACATGACCTCAGATGAGGCAAGGAGAGCAAACTGTCTTATCTAGATGTCTCATCATTCAGACGTCACAGGGAAGCTCTGGAGAACAAATTGCATCCTGTTATTAGTCCCCCCTTGAGGCAAGTGGGCTGGCTGACCTTTTGTAACACTATGCCAGTGAGTCTTTTGTCTCAGAAGAGGGAAGGAGAGATGGCCTCCAAGGTGAAGTGATCCTTTGGCAATTCTCCTAAAGAGAATATCTGTGCAGGATTCTCAGGCCGCCATGAGTGTACTGGGTGATTTAAAATCTAGGCAAAGTAAAAAGCATCCACTGTAGTTCACCCCTTGCACCACTTGTATTCATGTGATTCTTACGTTAAGTTTACTCCTTCTGAGTGTAGTTATTCAGGATTCTCATTGGTCTCAATTTCTTGGAAAAATTTCCAAGATGAACTATATCCCCGCCTACTACGGAGGCATAACGGAAATCGTCATCATCCCTAAATTCTAAAACCCAGTAGATTTGCCTCCCCTCAGGCCAGTGCTTCTACTAGGGGCTTGTCTGATTAATGGCCACAAATTCTTAACCCTACAGTTCATGGAATTCTCCAGGCCAGAACACTGGAGTGAGTAGCCTTTCCCTTCTCCAGGGGATCTTCCCAACCCAAGGGTTGAACTCAGGTTTCCTGCATTGCAGGTGGATTCTTCACCAGCCAAGCACCAGGGAAGCTCTTTCGTAGCCCTCGAGGGTCTTAAATCTTGATTACTATGCTACTATTAGGATGTCATTACTCTAATTGCCAATTTGAATTTACAAATGGGCATGAAAGCAGCAAGAGCGGATTGTCTCTGTTAGGGGTATTCTCCTTACCTTAATTATCTACGAGCAATCCTACCACTTCATGATTAACCATTATGGTTACTCCTTTATTTTGTTGATGGTCAGCCGGCTTGAGGATCCCAAAGTGAGCAGATGACAACCACAGCTTTAGATCAGAAATACTTTAGATTAGCAGTCTATGGATGGAAGGAGCCCCCTCAGCATTCTGAAACCTCAGAGCTCAAATTTGCAGAAAAGGTTTTCAAAAAGTCCTTGGGTTACAGGGTGTCAAAATGAATGGTGCCTTTACCACTTCCACTTTTTTGGTTTTCAGAGCCATGTATTATATAATAACTATTGGAAAGACAATATGTAACGCTTAACGGTATAAGTGCACACTATTAGCAGTCCATCTTTGCATGAGGTCTTCTCAACACTTATGATCCAGCTATAGTAACAAGAGTTTATTTCCCTTGCTCTACTTAGGCTATAAGCTTCTGGATGATGTGGTATGAGGTAAGACCCATGAATGCCATAACCATGTGCTGCCAGCCCCATCTCCTTTGCTGTAAAGTGGATCCAAGGAATGTCACAGGAGATTCCACGTTGCTAAGTCAGATACTCCATGGGGTCTTGGGTAGTGGCACTGCCCAAGACACGGCATACAGGCAAAGGCGAATCTAGCTTATCATCAATCCCAGTAAACAGAATTACTGGCCTTTTCAAGATGAAAGTCGTCCAGCCTCTCAATTTGCCAACTTGTTGGTCTCTACAGTCTCAGGTTTTCTGTTGCTGGAAGGTTGAACATTCAGCAGTAGTAGTAGCTACATCAGCCTTGGTGAGCCCAGGAATTGCCTCGTCTCTCCCATCAGGACTAATCTGTTTACTGGAGTCCTTGATGATAGAGGCTGCTTCACACCTACTGACTGTATTAGCTCGACTACTTGGAAGTGTAATCCTCTTCTACCATGTTTGTTTTCTAATAGGCGATGACATGTGAAACATACTTTCGCCACTTTCTTGGGATTATCTATATTACTCTTTCTAGGACTTTGTCTGCAGGTGTCCAACCTTGCACTTTCAAACTTCACCTCTGACCAACTAAGGTATTCACTGCATAAGTCTATATATACCTTTGCTCCAAACTGTTTCTCTCCACACAAAATGGATAACCAGGTTCAAAGCCAAAAGCTCTGCCCATTGTCCTCACAGAACAGCAGTACCATTGCATATATAGGCCACTGGGCGATTTGTCTAACTTTTCAGTAACGTTTCAAGATTTTCATGTATTTTCAACGTACGTGCATGTGTGTGTCTCTCTCTGCTTCTCCTTTTCCTTCTTTCTCTCATTTCCTTCAAAAATAGTACATTGGAAAGATCTTTATGTAGCGCTCTCTTTTAAGGGCACTCCTGAGTGAGGCTGTAATGAAGCAGCTGTCTCTGTATGGCTCATGCTTCACACACACAAAGCCAGTCCATTCATGAACTGAACTGGGGCTTTTTCTTCTGCCACCAGCTGATCCTGTGGAGCCCCCACCTTCTGGGTCTTGTGTGAGTTGAGGGAAAGGTGACATATAATAAGTGACATTCGGATCTTTGATCCCTCTAGGCCTTCTCGAACCTGATCCTGGATGCACCACTTCTATGTACTGATGAACTGCTGCTGGAATTTCTCATTCTTACACCTTGGTGGATTTGACAGGACACATCACTGAATCTACAGCTCTGGTCATATGGTCACTTGATAATTCAGTTAGGGGATCAATTTCAATCAGGGCCCAGAGCACATCAGAGAGATTTTAGAATGATATGCTAAAATCTGCTGCAGATGGCAGAGCCTTGTTCCAGAACAAGACTCTGCTCTGTGACTCTCCTGTTGGGTCCTGCCAGAGATCCCACATGAGTCTCAGCTCCATCTCCAGTCAAAGCTAAAAGACTTCTGAGTCAACTGGTAAGTGGATTGGCTCCAAAATCCAAAGAATACTATTAAGTGCTGTACCTCTCTCTTCATGGTAGAAGGAGCAAGATGAAATAATTTGTCCTTTCCTATGAAAGAGACATCCTGGCATATTACAGAATACTCAGTCCCTAAAATCTCCAGTGTGGCAGGCCTTGAATCTTTGTAAGGCTTATCACCTACCTTCTACAGTACCTATGTCTTTTCAAGGCATCCAACGTACTTTCTACTTAATGATTATCAGGTCAAATAACATGATGTCAGTTTTGTAGACTAATGTGATGCTCTGAATCATCCAGACAGTCAAGGCCCCTTTGGAATATACTATGGCAGAGAACATAAGAGTTCACAGTGCTGTCACTAGACCGTGAATGTGTTTTTCTACTTGTCCCTTGTGAATGTGAACCATTCTTAATCATACTTCTTGATGAGTATGGAAAATTAATTAATTAGCAGCATCATACCACGTACTTAAGACTGTGTGGGTTTTTTAAATTAATTGAAGTATATTTGATTTACAGTTTGTATTAATTTCTGCTGTACAGCAGTGACTCAGTTATACGTATCTGTACATTCTTTCTTATACTGTTTTCCATCACAGTTTATCCCAGGACACTGACTACAGGTCCCTGTACTGCACAGTAGAACCTTGCTGTCCATCCATTCTATGTGTAACAGTTTGCCAACCCCAACTCCTAGTCCAACCCTCCCCCACCCCGCCTCCTCGGCAACCACAAATCCTTTCTCTACAGCTGTGAATATGCTTCTGCTTTATTATAGGTTTGTGTCATATTTTAGATTCCACATGTAAGTGCCATCATATTGTATCTGTCTCTGTCTGGCTTACTTCACTCTGTATGATTATTTCTAGTTGCTTCTATGTTGCAGGAAATGGCCTTATTTTGTTCTTTTTAATGGCTGAGCAGTATACTGTGTTAGCTGGCTCTAGGAAAGTTACCATATCGGTATAGAGTTGCCACTGACACGAACATTTGGTTATATTTGAATGATCCACCATCATCCACCATGATCCACTTGGAGTTTGCAGGGTTCAGACTGGTGAAGCAAACGGGGATAAGACAGGGACCACCAATCATGTCTAGCTAACATTACAGCATGTGTAAGGACACAGTACGAACAATCTCATTTCCTCGAGGGGAAGTTTGGAGAGCTTCAGTTTGTCCTGTTTCACTGTACAGAACTAGAAACCAGTGCCCGGGTTCTGCTGAGTGCCAACCGCATCTACTACAGCTACACACTTGGAACCAGGATCACAGCCCCAACAATAAGCCATCCTTTTGCCACCTGTATCTTGACTCTGATTATAGTGAAAGGAAGCTTGAATTTGGGAAGAAAACCACAAGGAGAACAAGGAGGAATCACCTCAGAGGACAGAAAGGTCCTACCATAGAGATAACACATTTCTCTAGAACCCAGTAAACCTCAGCTTCATGTCAGCAGCTCAGAAACAAAAGTAAAGGCACCCAGCCCCTGTTACTCATGGACTGAATGGTGAGGGTGGGCCTAACCTGCAGGAGATGCCCTGATGTGATTGTTTATTATGACAGCATTGATGCGGTCTGTTGGATAGACTCAAGGAAAGGGCTTCATGGTTTGTCCAAATGACTTCCTCATTTGCCAATTAACAAGCTGGGGGCCCAGGGCAGAAAGGTGTCATGCTTGAGAGCAGCCTTGGTTAATCCTGCACAGGACAGAAAGCAGAGTCTTGAACCAGGTTGCCTGGGGCCAAATCTTGACTTTGCCAGGTACCTGTTGACCTGCAGTTAGACAGGTAACCTCGCAGTTCACTGGCACATAAACTGGGGAGAGTGTTATTATGAACATGATGAGCTGGTGTGGAACAGCTTAGCACAGGCCTAGTACATGGATAAGGTTCAGGCAATATTATCTCCTCCATCATGTGAACAAAAGTCACTCCAAATCTGGTGTTTTCTTCAATAAAGACCACAGCGTTCAAAGTCTGAATCTCTCTATCTAGTGACTAGGTGGGGGCACTCTAGACTCCTGACTTACACTCTCTACAGGCTCTATGGAGTAGATAAAGATGACAGTACCTACTTCATGGATAAAACAAAATAATGCATGTGAGGATAAAGCAAAATAATGAGTATAAAGCACCCTACATTTTAAATCATCCCACCATCCATGACCCTTTCCCTAAAGGCCTGTGGTTTAGAACTTCATAATATAAGAGTGTCAATGGTAGAGAACTCACTGAGCGTCAATGATTTTATTTTTATTTTTATTTTTTTTTACTATTTGGCTGCACCCTGTGGCCTGTGTGATCTTATTTTCCTGACCAGGGATCGAACTCACACTCCTTGCCTTGGAAGGTGAATTCTTAACCACTGAACCACCAGAGAGGTCCCTGAAATAATTTTTATACAGACTTTCCATATGCACTTTTACCTATAGCATCTTCATTGTCTTTAATCCAAAACTGTCTACTAATATCCCCATTTTACAGATGAGGAGAAGAGTCAGGGAACTCATCAAGATCAAGGCCGCAGTGCTAACACAGAGTCGGGAGTCCTAGCAAGGTGCCAAGTAGAGGAGCCCACACCAGGCTTCTGCTCTGCACTCAAGCAGTGGGGAGCCACCGACGAAGGAAGAGGAGAGGGATCCTTTACTGGATGGGCAGAGCCCAGGCTCTACCGATGCTGAAGCATTTCAGAAGACGTGGCAGCCTGCAAGCCTGGAGGTGCTTTTGAAGAAGACAGTACAGTGGCTTGTAGTCTTGTCTTTCATTCACCACTGTTTGATTTTTTTTTTTTTTCCTTAAACACGAAGGTAAACAACACTGGTGAAGGGGCTCCCAGGTCTGCGCACACAGATGTTTACTCAGACATCATTCCTCAAACAACTGCATTAAGTGGACTTCAAGTTGAGGAATGAATAGCCAAAATCAATTGCAGTTGCTGATTCCCTGTGGGTTATCTGCACAAATATTAAAATGCCATTCATGAATTTAGAACTACTTCAATTCCAATAAAGAGTGACGTCCAGAATTTACTGGCCGTCAGCGCAGAAGCCATGAGCTGGAAACACCAGCACCCACTCAGATCTGGCTGTGGAGAATTAGGGCATCGAAAGTCAAATTACCTGAGCTATGCTAATGTTGCTAATTTGGCCATTTCTTGAAGAAATCACAGTTGTTATAACCGCAATGATACAGCTGTTGTGCTCCTAGGCAGCTCTTCTCATATCTGTGTCCATAGATTGCCAAATGGGACTTTAAAAGGGAAAAAGATAATTATACCCACATCATTGGTGGTCATTTTAGCTACATATCTGTATGACTGACTTCCTGCCATATTTATAATAATTAGTACCTGTGTGTTATTTTTCCAAAGGACATTTGAAAGTCTTAATTTATCCTCACAACTCTGGGAAGTGGGTTTGAATTATTATTCCCAATTTACAGAGAAGGTAGCAAAAATGTAAAGAAATTCCTCAAGATTACACACTGGAAAATTCAGATGTACTTAAAATAGTTCTGAGTATTTCTACCTAAAATGTTAAGTGACTATGTTAAGAGACTAGATACTAATGTTTAAACGTCAGTTTGTTCATCTGTACAATGGAGAAATAAGAGGACCTAAATCAAAGTATTGTAAGAATTAAATGAGATCATAGATGTAAATCACATCGAACAGTACTTCAGGCATTGTAAGGATTCACTAAATTTTAAACATAATATAAATATTTCATAAGTGTAGCAATGGACTAAGAAAGCACTGACCTTCAAGCCTGACCTAATATTTTCTAACTGCATGATTTTGGGTAAGTGTCTAAATATAATGTGTTAAGGGAGATTAGGTTATTCTTGTCCTATCAACTTCCCAGGATGCATGATGTGATGAAAGTGGAAATGCTTTGAAATTTGCAAAATGCTATGAAAGTATCAGAAGTTATTATGTTGGTGTCATACAAACTCTTCCAGCAGCAGAAATAATATTAGTCAATATAACATTGACTCCTCACATGCCTGCCAGACACAGCCTGCTCAGGGTTTTACAGTCTGACCCCATGCTATTCTCACTATCATCAGGGGCAAAGGTTAACATCCCCATCTTATGGATGAATATGCCAAGGCTCAAAGCAATGAGGTGATGTGCCCAAAGTCACTCAACTAATACAATGATGGATAGACTAGAACCCAAAAGAAAATCCAGCTTTCGAGTTTAAGCTCTTTGCCATTGCCTTCTCCAAAGCTCTTAAGCATTATATGATAATGTGAGCTAGTAAACTTTATGGCTTCCCTACTGGCGCAGGGAAAGAATCCACCTGCCAATGCAGAAGATGTGGGGTCCATCCCTGGGTCGAGAAGATCCCCTGGAAAAGGAGATGTAACCCACTCAGTATTCTTGCCTGAGAAATTCCATGGACAGAGGCGCCTGGTGGGCTAAAGTCCATGGGGTCGCAAAAGAGTTGGACACAACTTTGCCACTAAACAACATCAATCAGTACATTTATAATGGTGAAGAAAGGACCGAAAGGAAAAGAATAGCATACTTTTTAAAGGAAGACACATTGACTTCATATGAATCAGACTGAGAAGATGGGCTTTGCCCAGCCCTGAATGCACTATCAGAAAATAATAAACTACACTGAGCTAGTAGTTTCGCCATCTTCACGTATGGACACTGCTCCCATCTTGGGCTGTTACTGGGAAATCCCAAAGTGATTTCTAACTTAATCTACCTAAGTATTTGTATCTCTTGCAACTAGAGCCTACCACTTGGGGTGGTGGGGAGAAGCAAAAGAAGAAACTATTGAAAGACAGTGACCCCTCCCCACCCTGGAGTAGTCTAGGAAAAGAAATTAAAATAAATTTAAAAATTAAATTTAAATGAAAAATTAATTTTAATAAAAAATTAAAATAAAAGAAAATAGTTTAAAAATCAAAAATAAAGATTTTGCAATTCAAAAGAAATTAAAATGGAAAAATTGTTTGAATTTTTAATCCTAAGTAATTCAATCTGTTCTTCTGGAACTTGGCAGTATTCAAATTTATTGGCATCTTTTTTAAGGAAAATACTTTTGGAAGTCCTATTGGATTTATTTTTACATAGCCATGCCCCTACTGACCCTATTAGGAGAGGCCAGTCTTGAGAGATATTTACTTTTTGTAGCTTAAAAACAAATCAGATTAATTTTTCCACCTATTTCCAAAAAAAAAAAAAAGTTTTTCAATGCATTTTAATAAGGCTCAAACTGTCTCCCTGTGTGTGTTCCCTCAATTTATCCATTTTTAATTGTCTTTGCATCTTGGCATCTTGCTGCCACGGGAAGGAACTGTGGTTCTCTACTGCCAGTCTCTCCCACCCCCTTCCCTGTCTGCTCCCTGAAATAGGCTAGGCAGCCATCTGCATCTCCGGGTGGAGGCAAGCTGAATGTCAACTGTCCTGTGGGGCTCCGCACAGAGCAGAGCTCCAGAAGACCTGCTGGGCTTGCACCCAACGTGTGTGCCCTTGCCTTGCTGTCTTTTCCTATTAATATTTCAGCAGGCGGGTTGCATGGGCTTGGGGAGCCCTTTTGACTCGGTGGGGAGCAGAAGACAAGCTCCATAAGGAGTCTTTTTCCTGCAGGCAGTTGAGAACTGGTATTTAAGCCTCAAGAGCATAGTCTCCATCTTTTGGTGGGTGAGAGGGACTAGGTATTTAAATAAAACCTTCAGAAAGGCAGAGGAGCCAGGTACAGGGTGAGTTGAATGTTAAGTAAAAAGAAAGGCAGAATAGAGGTGCTAAAGAGAGTTGCTAAGGGAGAAAAGGCTGAGGAAGAAGGAAGCATTTGAGAATGAGGAAAGAAGAAAAGACTGTGGGTCCTGTGTTGAGTGCTGAGGTGGCAATGACAGGTAAATGGCCAGCAGGAGGGAGGGCCCGAGACAGGGCAGGAAGGAGGAAGAGAGAAAGAGACCTGCAGTGCCTACTGTGTACCCAGTGTGTGTCCAGGGCTTTGGTACCACTCTCTCATTTGACCTTTGTTGTTGTTGTTTAGTCACTAAGTCATGTCTGACTCTTTGTGACTTCATGGACTGCAGCCTGCCAGGCTCCTCTGTCCATGGATTCTCTAGGCAAGGATACTGGAATGGGTTGCCATTTCCTTCTCCAGGGGATCTTCCAGACCCAGGGATCAAACCCACATTTCTTGCATTGGCAGGCAGGTTCCTTACCACTGAGCCATCAGGAAAGTCCTCATTTGATGTTTACTACAATCCTATATGTCACTTGTGGCTCAGATGGTACAGCATCTGTCTACGATGCGGGAGACGTGGGTTCGATCCCTGGGTTGGGAAGATTCCCTGGAAAAGGAAATGGCAACCCACTCCTAGAATACTCTTGCCTAGAAAATCCCACAGACAGAGGAGCCTGGTGCAGGCTACTGTCCATGGGGTCACAAAGAGTCGAACATGACTGAGCAACTTCACTTTACTTCACAGTCCTATATAGTAGGTGTCAAGAAAGTTAATTCAGTGTCATTTTCAAAATTGCCTAAATCTCAAAGCTAATAGCAGGGTCCAATCCTCACAGGCCATTATGTCATCAAGCAAATATTTGTTGGATCAGTTATAAGAGGTGCCTATGTGGTGCCATTTGTTCAAGTAAGTGATGGATAGTCTCTGCTGTCCAGAACCCCACAAGAAATTACAAGATTTATGTGACAATAGGGGGCCTCAGGGTGGCTGGACAGGGCTGACAATCTAGAAAAGTCTATATAATACAATGTGCTCTTGAGTTTCAGAATCACATTAGGAGTTAGAGTTCATTCCAGCTTGGCTAGAATGTCTCTCAACTCTGTAGACTGTTGAGGAAAGTCGCTAGGGTATAGGTCTGTGTTGCTCATTTTTCCCTCAAGCTGGAAGGATGTTCCTGAGGTGAATGCTTCCAACAATAGTAGGGTCTATCTTTTGAAGACAGATCTTTTCCAGATCTTGGACAGATGTCAAAAAGATGGTGGGCTAGGAGGTCCCAATGTTTGTCTCCCTAGCAAGATAGAAAACGAAAATAGCTCTGAGAAAGTTCTAGATTACAACGAAGAAGCAGCAGAAACCCAGCTGAGCTCAAAAACCGAAGATGGCCACATGGAAAAGGGTAGAGAAGACTTTGCCTGCTTCACCCCATCCCAGTCTAGAGCAGCTGGGTACCGGGAGGGAGCCCCTCAGAGAGCTTCTGCCCTGCTTGGAGAAGGAGAGCGGGAAAAGCACGGCAAGCCTCCTCACTCCGCGGCGAGCGTCGCCTCCCTACAGAGGACCCTGCAGCTCTCACCAATGCTGCACTCATCAGGCAGAGCTGCCCAAGGCCCCATCGCTGCACCTCCTCCCTGCGGCTGGAGCTACACACCGGGATGTGAGTGGGAGGCTCACAGATACACAGGAAAAAGAAGAAGGGCCGGGAAGGGTGATTAATGGAAGATGAGAAGAATGCAGTCTAAAAGATGGCTGCCCTCTCCTGAAGGACCTTTCAGTGGAAACCTGGCCTGTTCCCTTTGGAGAACCTGTTTCTATCATAAAGCATGGGATTGCACTCCGAATATATTTACTGAGCACCTGCTACGAGCTTGTCATGAATCTCAGGGTTGTACAGTATGATTTGCAAGCAGGCAGTGAATGTCTGGACCTTCCTGCACTAAACTGTATGATTTCCTTAATAGGCATAAACTTATATACAATACAAAAATAAAAATTAGAGAGTACTGAAAGGCTTTAATCGTGCCTTCCATATCCACGCAACAATGACCTTATTTAACCTCAAGCCCTGAGTACTTACCTGGAGTTCAGCAGAAAGCCAGTTGTTTCTTTCTGTCTCTGACCTGAAATAAAGATTTTGCAATTCAAACTCTGATGACAATTTGGTTGTTGGCCTGAGATAATGGATTCTTCCCCTCCCACTGTTCTATTGATGGAAGAAGAATATAGTTAACACCCACAACTTGCAGGAAGACGCAAAAGGATTATGCAAGCCGATTTCATATACCCACACCACCAGCTCTAAACACACATTCAGTCCCCAGAATCAGCGTTCTGCTTGGTGATGAGATTACAGAGATGAATAAGACACATCTCTGCCTTTGAAAGCTGGACAAAATCCAAAGATAACAGAGAAACATGTCGAACCAGCGAACATCAATTTATAATTACGTGAATCCAGCCTCATCTTTCTTCTACCCTAAGAGAATTGCTCATTAGCGTTTATGCAGAGCAAGATTGTGACAATAAAGAATCCTTATACTCACTTCGTGATATCTCCCTCCTTCTCCAAAGCCAGGACTGTCGATGTATTTTAAAACCTCATGTCCTTAAACAAGTTTTTCAAACTGACAATGCTAGAGCGGTGGCCATAAGCTCCAGAACAGCCCCGGCCTATCTTAAGCCCCAGCTCCACAAATACCCTGGTTTCTAGGGCACCTCAGTTCCAGGGTGTGCGGAGCGTGTGCGGAGCCCTCTCTTTCTGTCAGTCTCCAGGCACAGTCTCGGGGTAGCCTCACATGACGGGGTATTTCACCGCAGTGAAGTGCGCGGACGCCATTAGAGGAAGGGCAGTCCACTCCCTGCTAAGTGCATCGTCTCTGGGAGTAACGGAGCCAGCATTGTGCAGAACTGTCACCCGAGGGCTCCTTCCACCCACAGGCAGCGTGGACTTCCGTGGCTACCACCGCCGCGTGCAGGAAGCAGGGCCCCTTCCAGCGCCTGAAAGGGGGCTCCGGTCCAACAGTCAGAGCGAATTGCCCAAGGAGACTCGCATGCTGACAAAGCAAGAGGCTTTACTGGGAAGAGGCGGCCGGGCAGAGAGCAGGAGGCTGAGGGACGAAGAACCAGGGGTTTGCTCCTGCCACATGGCGCTCTCAAGCCCTGCGGTGACGGGATTGGTTTCCGGGTTGTCTCTGGCGGGTCATCCTGACTCAGGGCCTTTCCTGGTAGCCAGCTCATTGCTCAGCCAAGATGGAGTCCAGCAAGGAGGATTCTGGGAGGTGGCCGGACACATGGCGCCTCCTTTTGACCTTTCCTGAACTCTAACGGCTGGTACTGGCTTGTTAGTTCCCTGTTCCTTACAGGACCTCTTGTTTTAAAATAACTAACGCATTCGGCGACTCTGGTGCCTGGTCAGGGCAGGGCTTTCAGTCAGTGTGCTTCCCCAGCATCCCCACTTCAGAGCTCAGGCTCACCCAGCACGGCTCCAGAGCACTGACAGCTGTTCAAGTTCCCCAGGCCCACTGTAATCAAGTATCACAAACAAACTGGGCAGCTTAAACAACAGAAATGGATTGTTTCCAAGTTCTAGGGGCTAGAAGGTTAAAATCAAGACACCAGCAAGCGGGCTCCTTCTGAGGGTGGTGACGGAAAATGTGGTCCATGTCTCTCCTGGACTCTGCTGGCCTCGAGCATTCCGTGGTTTGTAGATGGCACTCTGCCTGGGTCTTCACCTTATTTTCCCTCTGCACGTGTACCTGTGTGCTCCCTCCCTTCAGTCGTGTCCAACTCTTTGCACCTCTCTGGACTGTAGCCCTCCAGGCTCCTCTCTCCATGGGATTCTCCAGGCAACAGTACTGGATCCTCCAGGGGATCTTTCTGACCCAGGGGTGAAACCCGGGTCTCATGTCTCCTGCGTTGGTGGGTGGATTCTTTGCCACTAGCGCCACCTGGGAAGCCCTATTTTCCCTCTGAAAGTGAAGTCGCTCAGTCATGTCCAACTCTTTGCGACCCCATGGACTGTAGCCTACCAGGCTCCTCCGTCCATGGGATTTTCCAAGCAACAGTACTGGAGTGGATTGCCATCTCCTTCTCCAGGGGATCTTCCCGAGCCAGGGATTGAACCCAGGTCTCCCACACTGTAGACAGACGCTTTACCGTCTGAGCCACCAGGGAAGTCCTAGTCGCTCTACCCATGTCTATTTCTGTCAAAATTTCCCCCTTTTGATAACATCACATTGGATTAGGACTCATCCTAATGATTTCATCTAACCTTGATCATCTGCAAAGACCCTTTTCCAAATAAGGTCACATTCCCAGGTGTCAAAGAGTCAGGACTTCAACATCTTCTGGAGGGACAAAATTCTACCCATCACAGCCACTGAGAGCTCACAGCTAAACCCCTCCTGAGACTGTCCTCCACCGAGGAAAGTCACCTCTACCAAGTCACAACCCCTCCCTGTAACAACCCACAGCCCATGGTGGTCAATGAAGGGAGTGTAGAGGGTCTGAATCCTTTGCCCCAAGTCAGAACAACTTTGTAAATTTATCCCAGGGACAAAACTCCCTGCAATGTTGGCAGAGATCTCTGCGTAAGCCTTCTTCCTTCACTCCCCCTGCAGGCGTTAAACTGGAGAGCACACCCGTATAAACCCCCGCATGCAAATAGTTAAAGGCTACTTCGGGTCGTACCCCTTGGAGCAGTGCTGCCCGCCCTGGACCAGAGGGTGGGGAATCGAACGCAACAAGAGATGTTCCTGCCCTCCAAGTTTCCTCAGAATCAGAAAATGTTGTAAGGTGTAGAAAAAAAGGCTTCCCTCAAACACAACCTGCCTTTGGGACGTCACTGTTTTATGATTTGTCCCCCTTAACCTGCTCCACCCCCAAATCTCAACCAGTGACCACACTCTCCTTCTCTTCATGATCTGAACTTCTATGAGGAAAAAGTAAAGAGGAGGGATTATCATTTATTGGGTAGGATTGTGAGCTAGACATTTTGTATATGTGGTCTCATTTAATTCTCTCAACAACTCTATCACCTTTACATTGTGTGTGTGCCTGCTAAGTCAGTCAGCCGTGTACGACTCTTTGTGACCCATTGGACTGTAGTCTGCCAGTCTCCTCTCTCCAGGGAAATTCTCCAGCAAGAATACTAGAGGGTGTTGCCATGCCCTCCTCCAAGGGATCTTCCCAACCGGGGATTGAACCTGTGTCTTCTGGGGCTCCTGCATTGCGGATAGACTCTTTACTGCTGCGCCAGGAAGGAAGCCCTCACCTTTACATGACCACTGGAGAAACTGGAATTCACAAAGAACCAGTAAGGACTCAGCTCATCTGGTCCTAGCAAATCCAAATAGGAAGGAAACGTAGGGGCTTCTACTTTCAAAACCTATGCTCTTTTTACCACACCAATGATTTCTAGATTTGCATTATACAGACCAGTAAATTAACAATAACAACAAAAATGGCAGACAGAAATAGAGATAGCAACTTTGGATACTGCCAAAAACATGAGAAGTAAAAACTTAAGTCTACTAATACTACCATTTCATAATAAAATACTACCATTTCATTACAACACAAAGTATTTTGCAAAATCAATTCTCAAAATAGAGGTCAGCACTTTTGCTGAATGTATTTAGCATCATGGAAAATCTGCCACATCACCCTTCTTTTTTATATTTTTTCATTTTGCAAAAGATTTGTGAAAATTTGTCTAGGACTGGTACAGATATGGGAGGAAAAAGATTGGCAATTACTTCTAATAGATCTGGATTTTATTCACACTAAAATAAATGACCTATCTAGGTTATTCAGCAAAATGTTTTGAGTGTTTTAAAAGATGTATCTAAGCCAGCTTTGATGTGATCAAACGTAACTGAGAACTCCATGGGAATGTTACATTTGAAGAAACAAAGTGAAAGCAAACGGAAATCATATTTTATATCTTGGTTATTTTTTCCCCCAGGTCTTAGATTTCTCTCAGAACTCAAGAGCTGGCAAGGGGCCAGTTTCCAATCAGAAGATTCTGCTCTGGTCCTATCCATTCGCATTTGAATGTTGAAGTTATAGTCAACGATTTTTATTCTGCTATCAGTTACCTCCAGCAGGGAACAAGAGTTCAGATTCACATGTTAATAACTGAGCGCTTGTAAAATGCCAGCTCAGGGTGTGAAGTGGATGCATGCTGTAACATTCGCTGCACGTGTGCTCCCAGTATTCCAGGGAAACAGGATGAACTAATACATTCAGTATCAGTGGGAACGGTAGTGGGAACACATTCGTCTTGTGCAGAAATACTGACTTCCATTTGCAGCCATCCTTCATCCAGAGAGCTCTCAGAGCACCTTATAGATGGTATAGAGATCTGCCACCCACTCATGAAATGCAGATGCCTCGGGGCAAGAACCCTCCTGTCTGAGGCGTGAGCAGTGCAGAGAGCACACTGCAACATTACATGAGATGAGACTCTAATTCCCTAAGTATTACAGATTTAGAACTGACGTGAGGGATTTCGTTTGAAGAACAGAATTATTTCAAGAAGGCTGAGTGCCATTCTGAAGTCGCAATCATTCCTTATAGGCAGCTTGTCATAATGGCAAAAATGAAACCTCAGAAGTTCATCAGAGCTAAGTCTGAATTCCCGCTCCACCGCTCACCCAGCCGGCTGACTGCAAACACAGCCTGGTTCCTCTTGGAGAAAGCAGGGGTGATCACCATGCCTCCCCACAAGAGCTGTAAAAATTCAACAAAAGATTGCACCCAATAAATGATAGTGGCTGGTGTTACTTTATCTATAAAATGAAGGTATCATGACTCTCAAAACATTGTGAGAATAGAAGCAATAATAAGTGAGGAGTTATTATGTGCTGGGGTGTGTGTTCATGGCTTTACCCTACGGAATCCTCACAGTTAGCATATTTTACAGATAAAGAAACTGAGTCACTGAGAGAGAAGGTAACTCATCCAAAATTATTCGTGCCTGCTTAGTCGCTCAGTCGTGTCCAACTCTTTGCAAACCGATGGACTGTAGCCACCAGGCTCCTCTGTCCATGGGATTCTCCAGGCAAGAATACTGGAGTGGGTTGCCATTCCCTTCTCCAGGATCTTCCTGATCCAGGGACTGAACCTCTGTCTCCTTCGTCTCCTGCACTGGCAGGCGGATTCTTTACCACCACTCCACCTAGTAAGGGACAGACAGTGTGTCCAAATTCACATTGTTTAAGTGTATGGTCAGGATCAAAAAATGACATTTACTTGATGGCTTTATAGTTTCTTTGCTTGTTTTTTTGGCCACACTATGCAGCATGGGGGATCTTAGTTCCTTGACCAGGAATCAAAACCATTCTCCCTGCAGTCTTAACCTCTGGACCCCCAGGGAAAGCCAAGCTGATTTCTTTAGAGAATGACTTGGAAAGCTCAACTCTTCTCCCTACACCTATTTACATCATTGGCAAGTTATTCTGAATGGACACAAAGTCAAGTTCACACTCTTTTAATTTGCCCTCTCTCAGAATAACTCCTTCGGTTCCATTCAGTGCACCAAAGCATGGTGGAGCTCCTGCAAAGACTGCTGTAGCCTCTGCTGCTAAGTCACTTCAGTCGTGTCCACTCTGTGCGACCCCATAGACGGCAGCCCACCAGGCTCACAAGTCCCTGGGATTTTCCAGGCAAGAACACTGGAGTGGGTTGCCGTTTCCTTCTCCAATGCATGAAAGTGAAAAGTGGAAGTGAAGTCTCTCAGGCGTGTCCGACCCTCAGCAACCCCATGGACAGCAGTCTTCCAGGCTCCTCGGTCCATGGGATTTTCCAGGCGAGAGTACTGGAGTGGGGTGCCATTGCCTTCTCCTACTGTAGCCTCTACTCGTGTTCAAATGTTTCCAAGATGCAAGTCTAGTGCTGTCCAATGGCAAGGCCATGATAACAACTGATTATCAAACAGGTGCATTGGTATTAGCAGAAGTTTATGGACTCAAAGGAAAAAGCAACTAATTCTGCTTGGGAGAAGAGGAAATCTGTAGAGTGGAAGGGACAGTGGAGTGAACGTCAGAGACTGCACACTCTCTCAGCCATCCTTGACAGGGGTCAGTCTTTTGGGCTCAGCTGTGCCCTTTTTAGGTATTAGAGAAGACTCTTGAGAGTCCCTTGGACTGCAAGGAGATCCAACCAGTCCATCCTAAAGGAAATCAGTCCTGAATATTCATTGGAAGGACTGATGCTAAAGCTGAAACTCCAATACTTTGGCCACCTGATGCAAAGAACTGACTCATTGGAAAAGACACTGATCCTGGGAAAGATTGAAGGCAGGAGGAGAAGGGGATGATAGAGGATGAGATGGTTGGATGGCATCACCGACTCAGTGGACATGAGTTTGAGAAAACTCCAGGAGTTGGTGATGGACGGGGAAGCCTGGTGTGCTGCAGTCCATGGGATCGAAAAGAGTTGGGCACGACTGAGCAACTGAACTGAACTGAACTGTACCCTCTTCTAAAATGCAAAAACTGGAAAAGAGAAATATCACATGTCTTACACAGTCATTTTTAAGATCATATTCTGCTGCGTCTGAAAGGCTCTGGGAATGCCAGTACACTGGATTGTCAGAGAAAAGAGAGGGTGGGATGGAAAGGAAACAGGAAATAGTAATCCTCTTACACTGGTGACGAAGCCTGGAGACAGAGGTTTGAATCAAGTAGAAAAGAATAGCTTCATTACTTTGCCAGGCAAGGCAGGGCACAGCAGTCTCCTGCCTCGAAAAACTGAGTGCCCCAACTTGAAGAGGGCCATGAGAAGGTTTATATTAATGGTCCAAAGATGGTGTGATCATCTTGTGAACATTCTGATGGGCTGGAGGAGAGGTAAGTAAGAATCAGTGTGATCGACCCTCAGGTTCCAACTGTTCTGTGGTCTACACGCTTGTGGGAAGTTAGTCATCATCTTCTCCCACCTAGAGGGTGTTTCAGTATCTGCAGAACAGCTCAAAGATATTGTTGTGTGTATCCCTTGATGGGGAACCGAGAGCTTGCCCCAAGGTTGCACTATTGGTTCTTGTAACTGTTTATTCCTCCCAGGTCTTACATCCCCTCCCTTCCCTAACTAACAACTGCTTGAATCTGCCCATTGGAACTCAGGGAAGGTCATGGGGGCTAAAAGAAGGCTATTTCCTGTAATCAAAGAAATAGAGGCACAGAAAGGCTTTGCCCTCAGGAGCCCCAAAGGTCTGGGCTAGGTATCAGTAGCGTGTGAGTGAGAGGTTGGGAGGATAACTTTTCAGCTACTTAAACAACATGCAGGACTTTTAACGTGGAGCAGGTTGGCTGCTTTATAGGCAGGTGTGCAAAACTCTTCCCAAAAGGAATGGGGAGAACTGTCAGAGGCAGGAGTGTGCTTTAGATACTAGACATTTCCAAACACCAGGTAAGTTTCCAGTTCAGCTTGGTTTCTAAGAGATTAACTGAAGTCTTGATTTCCACACACAGTGCAAGAGACAGAGTGATCCATTGTTTGGCATCTTCTCAGTTCTTCACATTAGCTAAAGGCAGTTTTCGAAGAAATTCACTTTGATTCCAAAGGGTGACCAACATATCCAGAGAAAAGAAGATAGCTTTTTATAAAAATCAGCCTGAGGCTGTAATGATGTCATAGAAAATATATGAGTTTGGAAGCCAAACAGATGTGGGAATCTGTCTCCTACAGACTTGACAAATTCCTAGTTGTCTGACCTCTAGCAAGCTGACTTTTCCAAGCTCCAGTTTCTCATCTGTCAAATGGAGATTATACCTAGAGTTGACATAAAATAACAGACCCTAGAAGATAAGCTACATGAGGGCAGGGATTTGTTTTTTGTTCCTTGCTGCATCTCCTGTGCCTGGAACATTGCTTAGTGTTCACTGATTGATTAACTGAATGAGTCCATCAACAATAGTCTTTATTCAAGGACTTTCCTGGTGATCTGGTGGCTAAGACTGCACTCCCAGTGCAGAAGGCCCAGGTTTGATCCCTGATCAAGGAACTAGATTCCACTTGCCATAACTAAAGATCGCACAGGCTACAACCAAAAAAAAAAAAAAAAAACTGCATGCCAACTAAGACTGAGCAAAGCCAAATAAAGAAAAAATAAAATATTTTAAAATATTTATTCAAACCTTACTATGTGCTAGGTATTATTCTAGTAATAAGATGCTATCTATAAAACATGAGATATGTTAAATAAGTGCTGTTTCTCTTTATGATATCTCACAAAGCAAGCCCAGTGAATAAGGGGAGAGAGAGCTAACCCCAGCATTGCTAGCTGGCTCTGCCCGCTCATTGAGGCTCTGAGTTAATCTGAAGGAGACTCTCTTACCCTGATCACTGCCATTTCATTTCACCAGCTGCTGTCCCTTTATCAACAGCCAAAAATTTTTAGATATTCCTGACTCAAGTCTTACCAAGCTTGCAAATCAAAGTCAGCCTTACTCAAAGCAAATGCTAAACAACCTTTCCATAAAAGGATCACCCTGAAATAGCACTGATTTTCTGCCAATGCTTATTTGGAACAGACACATATTCTAAGACCTTCAGGTATGTCTTTAAGCCTTCAGTGTCCATGAAAAACATTCAGCGGCGTTCTGCACACACAGGGGCTCAACAAAGGAAGTGTTTCTTGAGTCAGAGAAGACAGAGGAAAAGAAGCAGAATTTGGAAAATGAAAGGAAAAAAAAGAGACCATCAAGAAAAAAGACGATCAAGTCTTACCCGTAAACTCTGCATCTATCTGTCCGTTTAAGCATTCCTCAAGGCAGTGGTTTATGAATATTGGTGCACAAAAGAACCACTTAGGGTAATTGTTACAAATGCAGAGTCCCGCTCCCACTCCCAAAGATTCTAATTCTGTAGAGCCCTCAGAAGATGCATTTTAGGAAATCTCCCCAGTTACTTCCAATGCCAGCAGCCTTCTGAGGCTCTTTTTAGAAACCCTGCCCTAGGGAAAGCAGGCCAGAGACTTCTCTGAGGAAGGCGAGTAGTTAGGAAGAGACTAGCCACAGGCTGAATCAGAAAGCATCAGAAACCAGGAAAGGCGTGGGCGCTTCTGAAAACACCGTGCAAAGAGCAGAGTTGAAAACAGTGCTATTATTGCTGCGCTAAGGGCTTCCCAGGTGGCTCAGTGGGAAGAACATGCCTGCCAAACAGGAGATAGATTTGATCCCCGGGTCAGGAAGAAGGACATGGCAACCCACTCCAGTAGGCTTGCCTGAGAAATCCTGCGGGGAGGGGCGCTCCGCAGAAAGAGAGAGGCAGTGGAACTTCCCTCAGCAGAGCTGAGGGATCCCGAGGAAAAGTGAGCCTGCTGTCCGCCAACCCAGCCCCTCAGCGAGCGAGAGACGATCAGAAGTGACAGGGCTTTGGTCTAAGCAGCTCCGCTTGTCATAAGCTCTTGGTTTATATAGGCAAGCGGGGGGGGGGGGGGGGTTGCGAGGGACTTTCCATAGTTCTACCAATCAAGTTAAAGGTCAGATTACCACGTGCTTACATCATGACAGGGGTCTATGGTGATCACACCGTTGTCCATGTGCACGGAAATAAAGAGCCAATCAAAAATTTTGACAAACAACTTAAGCCGCGCCCTGCCAGGCGCCATCTTAGCTCTAAACCGCAAAGCTAGCCCTTCTTTCTTAAGGTTTCCCATTTAGGGCCCCACAAAAATCCCACAGATAGAAGAGCCTGGCAGGCTACAGTCCATGGTGTCACAAAAGAGTCGGACATGACTTAGCAACTAAACAATAACAACAACTCTTGCTAAACTTGCCAAATAGCTCCCCAGTTAGTAAGATAATTTCAGGACGGCACTCCACAGTCTGGCTCCCACTTACTTTACCAACTTGATCTCTCTTCTTAAGAATCTGCCTAAAATGCAAGAGACCCGAGTTCAGTCCCTGGGCTAGGAAAATCCCTTGGGGAAGGCAATGGCAACCCACTCCAGTATTCTTACCTGGAGGATCCCATGGACAGAGTGTTGCACAAACTGGCTGTCGAGAAACCAAGGGACACTCAGAGTTGGAGAGCTCAGGTTTATTATGCCGGTGGGCCCAGAGGAGTTAACACTCCAAGCTCTGAGCCCTAACTATTGGGTGCACAGTTCCTTCATAAGGTCTTATTCTGGGTTTGCATTCTGTATCTTGTATTGGATACTTTAGGCTCACAGGATGGGGAGGGGGCAGGGAACTGCCTGACCTTCACACAGACAAGCATGGCTAAGCAAGACTACAGAGGCTGGATAGCTGCAAGATGCAGGGTGAGTGAGGTAAGTTTAAGCTCCTGGTATTACTATTTTTCCCCAAAACTATAGTGGGGATCTATAGTGATCATGCAAGAGGCAAGCTGAGTTACAGAGGCAGAAAGCATATATTAGACTCTATTTTTTTTTTATAGGTTCCTCTACTCTTCCCTGGAAAATCCCATGGATGGAGGAGCCTGGTAGGCTGCAGTGCATGGGTTGCTAAGAGTCAGACACGACGAACAACTTCACTTCCACTTTTCATTTTCATGCATTGGAGAAGGAAATGGCAACCCACTCCAGTGTTCTTGCCTGGAGAATCCCAGGGACTTGTGAGCCTGGTGGGCTGCCGTCTATGGGGTCGCACAGAGCTGGACACGACTGACGCAACTTAGCAGCAGCAGCCACAAGAGGAGCCTGGTGGGCAACAGTCTACAGGGTCGCAAAGAATCAGACACAACTGAGTGCCTAACACTTTCCAAGCAAAAGGAACTCTGCCTGATTCCAAGTATACAAGCAACATCATTTCTACACCTCTGGTGAAATATAAAAATGTTTCAAATCATTTCCACCTCTTGGAGTGATCTAACACAGAATTTCTTCAAATCCCAGGACTGATGACACCCTCAGATTTCTGGACGGCTCCTGCAAGGCTGCTTTCTAACCGCTCCCAAGCTTGATGTCTCAGGCCTCCAAGCAAGACTCTTGATACTTCCTGACAAGTCTGTAAGTTCCTTGCTGTTTTTCAGCCGCTCAGTCATGTCTGATTCTGTGAGTTCCTAAAATTCTTCAAATAAATTCTCTTTTGATCAAGTAAAGAGCATTATTGTTGATTTGAATCAAAGAACCTTAACTCATACATACACCTTCTTCCCTGTAACCTCTCTTCCCCTGCCTTTCACTGGGCACTTTCCAGATACTGCCTTACCCCATTCATTTTTCGTCCACTTCTGAATTTTTCTGCAAATAAATGCAAGCTCTTTGGCCACAGAGACTGTGTCTTATAATTCTTCAGGTGCCTCTCTAAAGGCCTAAGGTGGTGTTTTGAATAAAACAGCTGTGGTGTGGTTAGGTAATTGGCTACCCCCAGAGGTTCAAAGTCACCTTTCTGACCTTAGCATAAAGTGTTCCTAACATCCTAACACCAAATTCTGGAATTTCCCAAATCCTTAGTAATTCTTTGCCAAACCAATCTATCTGATGGACAAGAAGCATTCCTATCTGTAACAATTCCCTAGTGCTGGTGTTTAACAAAGATTGTAGTCCTGTGAGCATCTCCTTAAAAATAAAAACAAAATTACTCTAAGATAACTTGATGTCTGAAATTCATCAGGAAATATCCTGGAATCCAGAATGCATCAGATCACTAGTGTGACCCAGGCTGTAATTACAGAATGAGATCCTACCCTTTTCCCTCTCTTTTGGAGGTGAATGGGCGAGCTTTGAGGGACACACGCCCCCAGCAGCTCACCAGGCTTCATCCCCTTGCTCCCTTCTGCCTAATTTTCCAAAATATCTACTCTTCTCTCCAAGGCTGCTTTCCATGAGCAAAAGAACATTGCCAAATCAAATGAATTTACTGTGGATGTCTGTTAGTCACTCAGTCATGTCCAGCTCTTTATGACCTCGTAGGATGCAGCTCACTCGGCTCTCCTGTCCATGGGATTCTCCAGGCAAGAATACTTGACTGGGTTGCCATGTCCTGCTCCAAGCGATCTTCCTGACCCAGGGATCAAACCCCATTCTCCTGCGGGGCAGGCAGTCTGTATACCATCTGAGCCACCGGGAAGCCCTGTGAATGTTGCCTTTCTAATTTCCACAGAGAAAATACACAGAAAACATGCCATATGGAGAAAATACTTTTACTTTGCCCTTTGCAATAATGTCACATTACCTACAAAGTAATTCATACGTAATTTCATATATACTTTAAAAGTACCTGTTCCTAAAATAGACTGATATTTGGAGAGGAAATGGTAAAAGTAGTTGCATATAAACAACTGTGGATCCTGTCTGCAAAGCTAAAAGTTTAAAACATTTCTTTGCAATGACTCAGGGATACAGACTCAAGCAGGTATACAGACATCTTTCATGTACTCAGACTTGGAAAATGCTATTGGCCAATTTATTTATGGTTTTTTCTTATGGTAAAAGTCACATAATATAAAACATACCCTTTAACCATATTTGACTGTACAGTTAAGTGGCACTAAGTACATTCACATTGTTGGACACTTCTTATCAACCATCTCCTGAATTTTTCACTTTCCTAGACCAAAACTGTATCCCCACTAAATACATTCTCCCCTATTCCCCTAGCCTCAGGCCCCGGCATCTACCAATGCACTTCCTGACTCTATGAATTTTACTCCATCAACCAGTTTTTAGTATTTTTCAATACAAGGATAACCTCTCCTCCCACTTCTACTCAGTCTTTCAGTCCCAGGGAATTGGAAAGAATAGGGGTATATATGCAAATACTGATAACCTTCAAGATTGGACTTAATTTTTTGACAAGAAATTTTGTGCTCAAGCCTGAAGCAATCTCCGGGATATTTTCTGCTTTGGGGTAACATTTCTTCTGTGATAACCTGAGAGAATTCAGCCTGAGGTTACATGAAGAATCAACAAATTATCTTCTAAAGATCTTAATGCAAAAACTCAGACAGTGAGTGACACAATTTAGACTTCCTGTGAAGTCTGTCTCCGTCAAGAATTCCTCAGACAACCAAGCGCTGCATTCAGAACTTGATTCTCTCCACACAATTAAAGGCGTCATGTGCACAAGAGAGCCAGAGTTGTTGGTTTTTTTTAAATTCTAGGGAAACACTGTGACAGTGTCTCGCCTTCAACTTCTTCTGCTGAATCCCTCACTGCTTATTACTATTATTATTGATAATAAGCATTTCTATGCCACTGAAATAGTCACAGGACTCTGCACCATCATTTTCTCTCTAAGCTGCGCTTTAGCCCCTGCATGAGGTGAAACAGTTGTACTCTGATGGAGATTGCTCCTTCTGAAATTCTTTTACTTAAAGACAATCAACATGGAAAATTTTTTTTTATCACGCCTCACATTCTGAAACACTGTGTAGATAAAAGCAGACTTCCCTGATGGCTCATGAGGTAAAGACTCTGCCTGCAATGCAAGAGACGAGGGTTCGATCCCTGGGTCAGGAAGAGCCCCTGGAGGAGGAAGTGGCAACCCGCTCCAGTATTCCCGCCTGGAGAATTCCAGAACCAGAGGAGCCTGGTGGGCTACAGTCCAGGGGGTCGCAAAAAGAGTCAGACACAACAGTACATAATGGACGGGTGGACGGGTGTAGATAAAAGCACCAAAAACTCCTACCAATTATGGGGATAATGATTATTTTACAAATCCTGCAAGGTCATCCTGTGAGTCTACAGCTTTCTTTGAAATTTTATCAAAGGAAACATATTAACCTTGCACTGAGTCGTAATTTAACCTGCTCCAAGCAACTGCCAAAAAACTTCCTTGGAAATACTGGTTCTTATTCTAAGAATTATGATGTCTGAAGTCATGTGTGACAGAAACCTTGTTTTACTAAGATCAAGGGAGCAGTCTAGCTGTGAAACCAACTGTCCTGCCAATGTATCACCAAAATACAGCCACTGGCCAGAGAGGGCAGGTCAGCAATATATAATGTGCAATTGTTGAGCTACAGTATATTTGTCAATTGCTTATTCCTAATGAACCCCCCAATGCTAACAGCAGACCTACTGAGTTATTTTTCCCTCTTTTATAGATCAGCTGTATTTCCTTTAAATATAAAATGCTGAAAGAGAGAGAGGAAAAAGCAGGGAAGCAGCTTTCCTGTGGATCTCTCCTGCAAAGATGGTGAGCAGTTTCCTCCAGCAAGACAGTATTAAGCATCTAAGACAGTCTATGGCTCACCGACAGAGATAAATAATTGATAGATAATTAAAATTAAGATGAAAAGGTCAGTGAGCCCCTCCTCCGACAGGCATTGGCTAATGTAAATGAGATATACACTTACTCTTCTTGTCCTGTAAGTGGTTGCTTCTAGCTGGAATCACAGAAAGGCTACTGTACCTAACTGAGTTGTTTGCAGACACTCTGTTTTCTCTAATTTACCTGTCTGTTTCAAACAAGGTAAGCAATGTGTCATGCTTATATTTAAAAAGGGAGGAAAGACGCTTATTATTTGGAGTTGGGATAAAAGGGAGGAGTCACACCACCTCCACGATCGCCATGTTTCCAGTCCTGCACCCCCCAGGAAAGGTCAGGGCTACCTGTGGCCACGCTGCTCCCTGAGCCTCCAAGCAATGCTCCAGTGGTCAGCAATGGGAACAGCCCTTCCCGGAAGCTTGGCACATGGTAATGCTATAAACCCTCGCCACCAAGCATGAGACCATCAGGGTAGACACAGGTCAAAGCAGACGCGGCTCCGACGACCCCTTCTAGACTAGGATTCACTGGGCTGTCTGGCTTTTCCTGCCCTGGAAAGAAATGGAGACGGAGAGTTGGGTCTCAAGGGGCCATTTGAACAAACGTGATGACAGCTGTGAACGTCAGTCCCAGGCTGTGACAAGCGCTTAGACCTTTGTAGAGTGTTCAATGACCACTTCCTTGCCAGCTCACTTAGCTGTCTCCTTCCACCCACTTAGCTGTCTCCTTCCGCCGAGGCTGTTACCTCAAATATGAGGGCTTCCTTTCTGCTTCTGTTGTCCGTTCTGAAGCCTACAGCAAAGGGTTAGGGTCTTACTGCTAATGGCTTAACAGCTCTGTCTTAACTAGAGAACTAAAACACTAGTGTAAGCTAAAACACTTTTCCTCATTGGAAAAGACTCTGATGTTGGGAGGGATTGGGGGCAGGAGGAGAAGGGGAAGACCGAGGATGAGATGGCTGGATGGCATCACCGACTCAATGGACATGAGTCTGAGTGAGCTCCGGGAGATGGTGATGGACAGGGAGGCCTGGCGTGCTGCGATTCATGGGGTCGCAAAGAGTCGGACACGACTGAACTGAACTGAACTGAAAACGCTTTTCTAGCTGGGTCATGCTGACATGAATGAATTGTGTTGGGGGGCGCTCTGAACCCTACAGTGTTCAGGACTTCTGGTACTCTTTGTTTCCAAGGGGAGATCACAAGAATATTTTGTAAGAAAATTTCTGATATATAGACTGATACCTACCTTGCTTTTTGTCATTCTCCAAGTTTAAATATTTCCAAACAGAACTTTAAATATTTATAAGAAAAATTTTAGATAACACTATCCAAGAAGTCTTTTTTTTTTTTAATTCAAAAATAGTAAACACCTTTGTAAGTGCCAAGTAAATAAAACTGAACAAGAGACAGCCACTGTCCTCAACAAGCAATAGAACGTCCCCGGGATCTTGAAAGGACAAAAAGATTTTGCCAACTGGAATTCCTTCTACAAGGAATACTCATCCCAACCAGTGTTAATCCCATCTTAGGCATTCATCAGGGGTTAATTGATGAAGAACAATCAGTCCCTTGTGAAACTGACTCAGTACTCCAGAAATGCCACTATTTAAATGAGCTCACATTTTTCCTTCTCACAAAAGTGACACTTTGTCTGAGCACGTTGTCTGCAAACTGCACACAGGTACCTTCCTGAAAATGTAGATGTGAACACTTCAGCGTGCTGAGGATGCAAAAGTTGACGTTTATTTTGCCTGTTCTCTCAGGGTAGTATTAGAGCCCCACAGACAAGGAGAAATGAGGTCTGGGTTGCATTGCAGACAGACATAAGCCTGAAGGTCATGAGCAATCGATGCTCCACCTACTGCATCAATCCAGGACTTGAAGTTACTTAAGGAAAAACTGGGTCCTTGTTGGTTTTCAGCGCAGGACCTCAACAGACTTAGGGCCCAGATGTTTCAGACTCAGATGTCTATTATCATTGAAGATATTGCTCAGTAAGTCATGATCTTACACACTGGAAATGTCTTAGGCTTTCCAAGAGGGCTCCAGGAGCTGAAATTGATTGAGGTCCAACTGTCCAGATAAAATGAACTAGACGGGCCTCCGTCTCTGGCCCAACACTCAAGGCTTCAATAACACTTTATCTTCTCAGTATACCATTTCCTCTTGTTTTCAGGACACAGTTGGGGTTTATGAAAACCCATTCGATTTCCAAATTCAGGAATACACACACCAATGACCCCTCCACACACATAGACACTTTTCTCCATATGGAACATTTTTAATTATGATCAAACACTCAGACTAAATATCCATTTCTCCGTGTCAGTGTCCTAGAGGCAGGGCTTCCATAGCACACTATTCATAATCCAACTGTGAAATTTAATATACTACATTATAAGATATATATTTACATTTACTACATTGTAAGATATATATGGTTACATTCCACAATCACTCGGTGAATCCATCCTCAAGGATTGAAACTTCTTTATACTTTACCCACAAAACCTTACAGGGTGCTTAGAATGCTCTAAGTGCTTAATAAATACCATAAGTGCTTACTAAATACTGAATGGTTAAAAGCATGGTTGAATGGAGCAAACTCGCCCCATCATTGATTATTCCATCACTCCACCACTGCTGGGTCACCTGTCAGGGCACCTATTCTAAAGGAGAGCACTTTGGATCTAAAATAAGTCCTTAGAAGGACACTCAGAACTTCTGGCCTTCTGTGAGATATAGGATGTTAGCAGAAGCCATTAGGATTTTTTTTTTTTTAAATAACAGCTGAAATATATATAAATATTAACAGATATTCCAAGAAGCTCTGGAGCTTTGGGGGAAAACATGTGGTTTTCAAGGAAAAGAAATATCCTATCTCTGGCACAACTTCAAGTACCAAGGGCCCCGACTCTTCTTAATGAAGTGCTAACGAAATGTCAGCACAGACTAGACCAGTGTTGATTTGCATACTTCTTAGTTAATAGTGTGAAAATAGCATTGTGTGGATGTTAAATCCTGTTTAGGTTATAGAGCTAAAATGCCTGTTAAGATTATTGATTCTTTTTTGGAGTCTTTTCATACAGAGCAGTCTAGTAAGTTAAAAGAGGATTCATTTGATTACTCTGGAATGGTTACAATTTTCAAATAGAACACATTTCTTTATTAGAAAATAAAAGGATGAGAGACCTGGAATTTTATAGACAACCCCTTGTTCCTAAAATGTGAGGCTCTGGGAACTAGAGGAAGGGTTAATAACCACTGGGCCCAAAGTCACTAAGCCCAACCATTCACTCTTGGCTGAAGAAGTTTTAGAAGTAAAGCATAGGGCCAAGGACCACATTGCATCCTTGTTTGGGGGGAATATAGAGTAATTTCCTTCTGAAATATGCCCCATCAGAAAAGTAGCTTAATGTAAATATTAAACATATATATATGAGTTTAACATACGAGCATGAGCTTCCCTAAAAATCTGCCTGCAATGCAGGAGACCTGAGTTCAATGCCTGGTTTGGGAGGATCCCCTGGAGAAGGGAATGGCAACCCACTGGAGTATTCTTGCCTGGAGAATTCCATGGACAGAGGAGCCTGGTGGGCTGCAGTGTATGGGGTCACAAAGAGTCAGACATGACTGAATGACTACTACACACACCCATACAATATACAAATATATATAATCCACAAATCCATATTGTATTATAATGTACTCATTTAGTACTGACAATATTATATATAAATATATAAATATTAACTCTTACATAAATATAGCAAATTATATACTATATTATAATATACAAGTATTTAATATGCACAATATAAAACAATGTACAAGGTTGTTCTTCTAGTGATTTCCAACTGTATACTGATGGCATGAACAAATATATATCTCTTTTCTTCCTCACCTGTTAATATTATTCCCATGTATTCAGCAGGAACTTCAGACTTCTCTGTTCAACAGCCGCAAAACTACACTTACCCTCTTCTTTGTCCTCCTCCTGTGCTCCGCTCCCTGTTCATGTCAGCATCTACCCTCGGAACCAGCAGCAGTCATCCATACCTCTACATTCCTCCCATCCCCATATTACAGTGAGTTATTAAATACTTCCAGCTGGATGTCTGCAATGTTTCCCAGAAGATACCCTTGTGTTCCATTCCTACAACTACCCAGTACCTTCCCAGGCCTACACCCTCAGCCCTTCTCTCTGGACCACTTGCACATCTCATCTTCACTATTTTTTCTCTGGCGTCCATCATTCAAACAGTTCAGTTCAGTTCAGTCACTCAGTCATGTCTGACTCTCTGCGACCCCATGAATCGCAGCACGCCAGGCCTCCCTGTCCATCACCTACTCCCGGAGTTCACTCAGACTCACGTCCATTGAGTCGGTGATGCCATCCAGTCATTTCATCCTCGGTCGTCTCCTTTTCCTCCCACCCCTAATCCCTCCCAGCATCAGAGTCTTTTCCAATGAATCAACTCCACATGACGTGGCCAAAGTATTGGAGTTTCAGCTTTAGCATCAGTCCTTCCAAAGAACACCCAGGGTTGATCTCCTTTAGAATGGACTGGTTGGATCTCCTTGCAGTCCAAGGGACTCTCAAGAGTCTTCTCCAACACCACAGTTCAAAAGCATCAATTCTTCGGTGCTTAGCTTTCTTCATAGTCCGACTCTCACATCCATACATGACCACAGGAAAAACCATGGCCTTGACTAGAAGGACCTTTGTTGGCAAAGTAATGTCTCTGCTTTTCAATATGCTATCTAGGTTGGTCATAACTTTCCTTCCAAGGAGTAAGCGTCTTTCAATTTCATGGCTGCAGTCACCATCTGCAGTCCAGTCACTACCACCAAATTTGCTTATGTAACATCCAAATGTTTCTGTGGTTTAAAACCCTTTAATGACTCCTCATGATTTATACTGTCATTAGGAGTCACTGGTCTAACATCCAGATACATTTTTGTGGTTTAAAACATCCAGATATATTTCTGTGGTTTAACACCCTTCGATTCTCTATGACTTACGCTGTAGGTTCAATATCCTAACATGGTAACAAAGAAGTGACCCTGCTTGCCCTTCAATCTCATCTCCAATAACTCCATGTCTTGATTCTTCCTTTCCAAAACATTGGACATCACGTTTTCTGCTCTCTAATCTTTCAAGATGCAATGTTTCCCTTCTATGTACTATTTTATGCTTAAAGTAAAAAAGTCTTATTAGCCTTGCTTTACTATTTACTTTCTGATTTTGTTTTAGTTTTGTCTGTTCCTTTACTAGACAATGCACTCCATGAAGGCTTAATTACTGTTTTTAAATCCCCTGAATCTAACACATTGCCTGGAAAATAGTTGCTGAATGAATGAATGAAGACATTATTCTTCACTTAAAGTTCTCTTGAGAAGGGAATTTGTGAACTCCAAGAAGGAGTTTGTGAATTAAAGTTCTCTGACCTGATCTTGCTTCCTTTTTTTTTTTTTTTTTTTTTGCACCATTCACTGATTTTACCAATTCCCATAAGGAAACTTTTCCCCTTTCTTTATGGTTTTTAAAACTAATTCCAGAAATTAACAATGTCAGGAAAGTCTCTATTTCTATTTCTGTAGTTCTCAGTATGGTGGTGGTGGTGGTTTAGTCACTAAGTCATGTCCAACTCTTGTGACCCCATGGACTGTAGCCTGCCAGACTCCTCTGTCCATGGGATTTTCCTGGCAGGAATACTAGAGGGGGCAGCCATTTCCTTCTCTAGGGGATTTTTCCAACCCAGGGATTGAACCTGGGTCTCCTGCATTGCAGGTAGATTCTTTACCACTAAGCCACTGGGAAGTATGGTTGTACTTAATTGGGTATGTCTGTGCAGTGCAAGAACCTGGGGGCAAGTTCTCCAGAACATACCTGGTGACACTTGAGTTCAGTTCAGTCACTCAGTTGGGTCTGTCTCTTTGTGACCCCATGAACTGCAGCACGCCAGGCCTTCCTGTTCATCACCAACTCCTGGAGTTTACCCAAACTCATGTCCATTGAGTTGGTGATGCCATCCAACCATCTCATCCTCTGTTGTCCCCTGCTCCTCCTGCCCTCAATCTTTGCCAGCATCAGGGTCTTTTCAAATGAGTCAGCTCTCTGCATTAGGTGGCTAAGATATTGGAGTTTCAGCTTCAACATCAGTCCTTCCAATGAACACTCAGGACTGATCTCCTTTAGGATGGACTGGTTTGATCTCCTGCAGTCCAAGGGACTCTCGAGTCTTCTCCAATACCACAGTGCGAAAGCATCAATTCTTTGGCTCTCAGCCCTCTTTATAGTCCAACTCTCACATCCATACATGACCACTGGAAAAACAATAGCCTTGACCAGATGGGCATTGGTTGACAAAGTAATGTCTCTGCTTTTTAATATGCTGTCTAGGTTGGTCATAACTTTCCTTCCAAGGAGTAAGCATCTTTTAATTTCATGGCTGCAATCACCATCTGCAGTGATTTTGGAGCCCCCCAAAATAAAGTCAGCCACTGTTTTCACTGTTTCCCCATCTATTTGCCATGAAGTGATGGGACTGGATGCCATGATCTTAGTTTACTGAATGTTGAGCTTTAAGCCAACTTTTTCACTCTCCTCTTTCACTTTCATCAACAGGCTCCTTAGTTCTTCTTCACTTTCTGCCATAAGGGTGGTGTCATCTGCATATCTGAGGTTATTGATATTTCTGGTGACACTGCCTGCTATAATTTTTTGTTTCTGCTTAGTTACAGAAGGAAAAGGACGTGTTCTTGGCTTCATCATCTTCCTGATATAACTTCCAAGTTTAATACTACCTGAGAAATCTCCCACACTGAGCAGAAATAATTACTTTACATTACTTCTTGTATTACATCAATGCATGAGGAGCTAAATCACAACAATGAACAGGATAAAATCATGGTTCAAGGGGTTTGTCAATTTGTGAAAAAATAAGATGAGAAACCAGGCAATTATAATTCAGTTACGGGAAATAGTGTTAACTCTCATGGAAAAGTTACTTTTTGAGCGGAGGTCCAAAGGACAGGCAGGTGAAGTGCAAGGGGCCCGCCCGTCTCCCACAGCAGCAGCTTTGCTGCCATTCAGAGGCTGTGTTCTGCTTTGTGCCCCATGCAGGGGGATGCCTACCATGTCCAGGCATCAGCGGGTGCTTTCTGTCTCCAACCTCAAAGCAAAATAAGCCAGGTTCTGGCCCTTCCTTACTAGCATTGCCTGTTAAGAGGGTATGCAGCTCTTAAGACAGAGTTCTAGGTGATGCAAATGGGAGGCACCCTCTTAAATTCTTACATGTGTCTGTTTAGAAGGGTGTCAACTCAGTATATAGCTCAGAACAATAGCCCCCCTCGCTGAGAATCCTCAAAGTGTTCAACTGAGACATGTCTCAGAAGACAGCAAGCTAGCCTTCTTAAACATGTTTAGTGACCAGTGTTAACAGTTTACAAAACCCTGAAGCTAGAGCTTGGAAGCTATTGATGAGGTTGGAAAATTTAATAAACATTTATTTGTGTGTTTATAGATTTATTTTCTTGGTAGATACGGAGATACCACTGTGGGTCAAGAAATGTGTTAAGAGATGGGGAGACAATCATTAATAAGACAAAATTCTTACCTTCAAAGGGCTTACAATTTGGAAATTCAAGTAACCTGCAATGATAATAGAGTGTTCTCTGTGCACAGGACACCATGGAAACTAGGAGATGTAGTTAACCCAGGCCTAAGGGATCATGGAAAACTTCTCAGCCACAGCAGTCTCTACACTCAATCGTAAACGAATTACAAAAGGATTTAGAGACCTTAGCTTGCATTTGTCCCTGATTAACTCAGACCTTCATCACACACCTCTGTGTTTTCTTTTTGTGCTATAGGGATCCTGTTGATCCTCTCCTGAGATACATGGAGATGTTTTGCAAAGGCTCAGAGCAGGGCTATATGTCATTAACTCACTGTGGCTCAATCTTGCTAAGTGAACGCCAGTCCCAGTTGAAACGTTTACAGAGTAAATAAAAATATGCAGATGATTCATCCACACAAGCTTATTAGTGAAGACATTCTTCACAAAGACCAGAAAACTATTCTCTAAATTTCTAAGGCAGAAGTCTTTGTCTCAGCCCTCGAAAACTCCATCTGCTTGTGCCTGATGGAGAGAGCCTGCAAAAAGGAAGAATAAAATTCCTTCTCAGTGACTTTACTGATTGGTTCTGGAATGGAGAGTTGTTGGAATGGAGATTCTTCATGTTTTACCACTGGAAGGTTTTCACGTTATTTTTATTTGATATATTGGTTTTTAATCAGAGCTTAAAAATCAAACACGTACCCATAAAAATACTTCATTAACCAGCTATCATTGTTCCAAGCACAAAATATTTTATGATATTTTATGTAATCTATTGTGTGGAAATATTTATGAACATATTCTTTTTGTGATAAATCCTTAAACTGAGACAAAATATTAATCAAAAAATTTCAAGGGATGGTATTGGGGTAAGAACTATTAATAGCTCCATATTTCACTTTGAACATTTCAGAACTTGGACTTCCATTTTTGCAATAAAAAACCATAAAGATGGAGGCAATAACTGCTAAATTTTAATTCTGTGATGAGACTCAGGAGAATATATTTCCCATGCCTGGGAAATTTTCTCTTACAAAAGACAGATAACAATAAAGAACTAGTTCATTAACTAGGAATCCAGGTGCAACACTGGATAGAAAATTAAGCTCGTGTATTATTGCCATAATCCTGCTTTGCATTGGATGTCAGTATTAGCATATGGAAGTTGCAACACCATCAGGTAAAGAATCTTACAAATAAGTGAGCAGATATTGTACAAACATCAGTTTATTCTTTCAAACAAAGGCCACCTGCATTGACATAATTCCACTTGTGAGTCATACGTGTGAATGAAGTGGCTGCCTTTAAACTTCCAAAGCCCATCCTGTCCTGCAAATCTTGGAATTATCATCTCTTGAAAGAGAAATCATAAAATTACTTGGAAATATTTATAGGAGTGGGCTTCCCTGATGACTCAGTAAGAATCTGCCTGCAATGCAGGAGACACAGGAGACGTGAGTTGGATCACCGGGTCAGGACGATCCCCTGGAGTAGGGCATGGCAACCCACTCCAGTATTCTTGCTTGGAAAATCCCATGGACAGAAGAGCCTGACAGGCTGTGTAGTCCATGGGGTCGCAAAGGCTTGGGCACACGCGTGCACACACGCACACACACGCACACACACACATTTATAAGAGCAACAGAAATAGTTTTGGTTTTTTTTTTCCATTTGGGTCCCATTCTATTGTTTTCTTTTATTTCTTTACACTGATCACTGAAGAAGGCTTTCTTATCTCTCCTTGCTATTCTTTGGAACTCTGCATTCAAATAGGTGTATCTTTCCTTTTCTCCTTTGCCTTTCACTTCTCTTCTTTCACAGCTATTTGTAAGGCCTCCTCAGACAACCATTTTGCCGTTTTGCATTTCTTTTCACTGGGGATAGTCTTGATCACTGCCTCCTGTAAAATGTCATGACCCTCCATCCATAGTTCTTCAGTCACTCAGTATATCAGATCTAATCCCTTGAATCTATTTGCCACTTCCACTGTATAATCATAAGGGATTCGATTTAGGTCATACCTGAATGGTCTAGTGGTTTTCCCTATTTTCTTCAATTTAAGTCTGAATTTAGCAATAAGGAGTTTATGATCTGAGCCACAGTCAAAAATATACTCATTGAAAACAGAGTTCCAAAGAATAGCAAGGATAGATAAGAAAAACTTCCTCAGGGATCAATGCAAACAAATAGAGGAAAACAATAGCATGGGAAAGACTAGAGATCTCTTCAAGAAAATTAGAGATACCAAGGGAACAGTTCATGCAAAGATGGGCTCAATAAAGGCCAGAAATGGTAGGGACCTAACAGAAGCAGAAGATATTAAGAAGAGATGGCAAGAATACACAGAAGAATTATACAGAAAAGGACTCCATGACCCAGATAACCATGATGGTGTGATCACTCACCTAGAGCCAGACATCCTTCACTATGAAGTCAAGTGGGCCTTAGGAAGCATCACTATGAACAAAGCTAGCAGAGGTGATGGAATTCCAGTTGCGCTATTTCAAATCCTAAAAGGTGATATTGCTGTTAAAGTGCTGCACTCAATATGCCAGCAAATTTGGAAAACTCAGTAGCATCCACAGGACTGGAAAGGTCAGTTTTCACTCAATCACAAAGAAGGGCAATGCCAAAGAATGTTTGAACTACCACACAATTGAACTCATCTCACATGCTAGCAAATTGACACTCAAAATTCTCCAAGTCAGGCTTCAACAGTATGTGAACCATGAGATTCTAGATGTTCAAGCTGCATTTAGAAAAGGCAAAGGAACCAAGGATAAAATTGTCAACATCCACTGGATCATAGAAAAGGCAAGAGAATTTCAGAAAAACATCTGCTTCTGCTTTATTGATTAAGCCAAAGGTCTTGACCATGTGGATCACAACAAACTCTAGAAAATTCTTCAAGAGATGGGAATACCAAACTACCTTACCTGCTTCCTGCGAAATCTGTATGCAGGTCAGGAAGCAACAGTTAGAACCAAACATGAAACAACAGACTGGTTCCACATTGGGAAAGGAGTATGTCAAGGCTGTATGTTGTCTCCCTGCTTATTTAACGTATATGCAGAGTACATCATGTGAAATGCCTGGCTGGATTAAGCACAAGCTGGAATCAAGATTGCCGGGAGAAATACCAATAACCTCAGATATGCAGATAACACCACCCTTATGGCAGAAAGTGAAGAAGAACTAAAGAGCCTCTTGATGAAAGTGAAAGAGGAGAGTGAAAAATTTGGCGTAAAATTCAACATTCAAATAACTAAGATCATGGCATCCAATCTCATCACCTGGTGACAAATAGATGGGGAAACAGTGAAAACAGTGACAGACTTTATTTCTTGGGCTCCAAAATCACTGCAGATGGTGACTGCAACCATGAAATAAAAAGATGCTTGCTCCTTAGAAGAAAAGCTATGACCAACCTAGACAGCATAGTTAAAAGCAGAGACGTTACTTTGCCAACAAAGGTCTGTCTAGTCAAAACTATGGTTTTTCCAGTAGTCATGTATGGATGTGAGAGTTGGACTGTAAAGAAAGCTGAATGCCAAAGAATTTGATGCTTTTGAACTGTGGTGTTGGAGAAGACTCTTGAGAATCTCTTGGACTACAAGGAGATCCAACCAGTCAATTCTAAATGAAATTAATCCTGAATATTCATTGTAAGGACTGATGTTGAAGCTGAAACTCCAATACTTTGGCCACCTGATGTGAAGAACTGACTCCTTGGAAAAGACCCTGATGCTGGGAAAGTTTGAGGGCAGGAGGAGAAGGGGACAACAGAAGATGAGATGGTTGGATGGCATCACCAACCCAATGGACATGAGTTTGAGTAAACTCCGGGAATTGGTGATGGACAGGGAGGCCTGGCGTGCTGCAGTTCATGGGCTTGCAAAGAGTTGAACACGACTGAGTGACTGAACTGAATTGGGCTCCCCCTACATGACTGGACCAAAGTCCTTGAAAACATATATTGACACCAGGGTAACCAGCCAAGTATGAAAAATCTCATCCATGGAAACACACATCCCAAGCGAGCAGAATTTTAGGACATGAAACAGAATTATTGAGAATTTGATCTGAAATGGATTAAACCAGAAGGAATGGCAGCAGCAATAAGCTGAAGTCTTTATAATTGGGTTGTTTCCACAGCTTTACCCAGTGTCTACTGCTGTAAACCCCCTGGTCCAGGGAATCGGGGAAGGAAAATTCTAGTAACACCTATGCTGCCAGTGTATGAAGATGATACTTATCCTTTCTGCACTGTAAGTCACAGAACTTGAGGAATGCAAGCCCACAGGGAAAAGTCAGTGCTTTCTTGTAAGGGAAAGAGTAACCTTACCTATTAATCCACCCAGTTTCCAAGCAGCTACTGAAATGGGTTGGTCCTCCAACTTGGCCAAACTGTAGGTAAAGCTCTTAACATTCATGACATAATAATAATGCTGCCTCCCTCATGTCTGGTGTCTAAAGCATACAATTTTCACAAGCCAGTAGTATAGAACAGCTGCGTCACAGGTAGTTGTTCAATCAGGATTTGCCTGAGAGCCAGTACCTGCCCAGGGCTTCCCAGGTAATGCCGTTGTAAAGAATCCACCAGCCAAAGCAGGAGATGCAAGAGATGCAGGTTCGATCCCTGGGTTGGGAAGATCCCCTGGAAGAGGAAATGGCCACCCACTCCAGTGTTCTTGCCTGGAGAATCCCATGGACAGAGGAGCCTGGTGGGCTACAGTCCATGGGGTCACACAGAGTTGGACACAACTGAGCGCCTACACACAGCACCTGCCTAGGGCTGACTTAAGGCATCTGATATTTGAAAGAGAAAGTGTAATAGGCATGCTAAGTACCCTTTCTTCTAGACTCTCTAAATCTTGCTGCTTTTTAAGTTAGATCATCAAGAAGTCACGTACTTGGACCAAATTATCTCAGTTCTCCATAGAAATGCCTTCACTGACTGATGATGGAAGGTTTTGCCTTGAGCTGTTGCAGAGGGTCGACAGGAAAGTTGTCTCATCTGTATTTCTGTTGTATTTTCAAAGCTGGAGCCAAACAATGTCCACTACACTTGCAAACATCAGTTTTCAAAAGGCCCATGGAAATGCACTTTGTTTAACATAATTCCAAGGAAAGCTTTATTTCTTGCAGTAAATGTGTGTGCTCTCTTTTGTCTGGAGAGAACATTAGGTAACTAATTAGCTTCCTTTCCGATGTCAGGACACTCCTAGCTAAATCCTTAGAAATTAACTCATCTTCAGTTGATGGCGCTATCTATTTGGGGCGGTGGCTCTTTTTTAGATAGTGTTTCTTTGGTCTCAGTCATACCCATTTTACACAAGGTTTACCTTGGAAGCTGTTTTTTATCTTTTTTAAATTTGGGAGGCATATAGCTGAAAGTAAGTAGAAAAGCCACTCAAATTCGCTGAACATTAATTAACTTTGTGTCAGGTAGTTCTCATTCACAACCTTAGGTGTTATTCATTAATACCATATTCATTTTAAATTCCTCATTGTAAAATGAGCTTCAGGTGTGTCAAACAGCATCCTCAATGTTACCAAACCAGTAAGAGTCAGGATCAGTGCTTGAGCCCAGATTTTTTTTTCTAATTTTGTCCAAAGTACATGCTCATATTTGTGACTCTACTATGTATCTGTTTAACAACATTAATTATATAGAATACATATATGTTAATTTTTATAACAAGCTTATTTTGAGCTTGATTATTAAGTTCATTAATAAGTTAAATACCTATTCCCCTTTGCAGTATTACTGTGAGGGTAAAATAAAATTAAAAACATGAAAGTACATTGAAAGAATTCTAGAGTAATGTACAAGTGTGAAGTGTTTTATTATATGCTACACCATCATATTGGTCATTGGAAGGTTTGAATTGCTATCTTAAAATTGAATGGTTGTATGTGAGTATCTAATTCTGAATCTTGAGTCCCCCTCTATTCACCTATTAGCACTCAGCAATGATTTTTAATCAACTGGAAAACTTAAAAGGGCTTTGGTAAATGGCCCTTAGATATAAAATATTTTACTGAAGTTCATCAACAAATGACATTCTAAATTAACTTTCTCATAAAATCCCTGTTCTGGTAAAGAGATTATTCTTAGGCCACACATACAGCACTATCCTGCAAGCTGAATGAAACCACCCATTTGAAAATCTTACAGTGGGCCACTGACCTGAAAACACGCATTTCAGAAAAGAGAGACTGCACCTCTCCTGTGGCCTGAGAAGCAGCCTCAGCCTTTCTGAAACGATCCCCTGTCTCTGCACACAGACATGAACAGTCCCTGCCTCGCTCATCCCAGCCCAGATCCTCAGCCAATATTAAAATGCAACCTCAGCACACCTGAGCCTACTTCATTAATAAGTTTCTCTCTTTCTCCTCATTCCCCCCTTTATCCTTTCAGAAAAATGACTTTGTTTCAACTCTTGATGTAATTATATTTTTCATTTTATGTGTTAGCCCTACTGCTTCCTTTATTTTCTCAATAAGAAGAAAAATTTAAGCATTCTGCATTAGAAACCATGAATATCTTTCTAAGCATCAACTGCAGGTAATCACGCAAGTAAGACATCCCCATCATGGGAAGATTTCAGTGATGCTAAATTAGCATGAAGGCAGGCAACTCAGGAGGGAGGCAGCAGGACTGGGTGCTACTTAAACAAAACTTCATTCTTTCTGTGTGGCGCTCGACAAATGGTAGCCAAAATATTTTCTCCTTATTTTAATTTTTAATTTTTATTTTTAATATAATGAATTCCAACAATATCCTCACCTACTTCTTGCCCATACTTTATCACTGGGCTTCCCTGGTGGCCAGAATCTGCCTGCCAATGCCAGAGATATGGGTTCAATCCCTGGGTCGGGAAGATGCCCTGGAGAAGGAAATGGCAACCCATTCCAGGATTCTTAACTGGGACATGGACAGAGGAGCCTGGCAGGCTATAGTTCATGGGGTCACAAGAGTCGCACACAACTTAGCAACTAAACAACAACAACTTAATCATTACTGGCAATTGGGGTGAGAAGTTTATATTCCTAGAGGTCTTTGGACATGGGCTATAGCATGCATCATCTGATGATAAATGCTGTGGAGGCTTCTGGTGATCTGAAAAATATTACAAATGCAAATGAAAGAATCCTAATCTGTGATTCTTGAAACTAGGGTAACAAAGATCGTTCTGGGCAATGAGTGTCACTCTATCAGAGAAGCTGTAGAAAGAAAACTTGAGTTTGCAGAAATGATGAGCACTTTCCCTCTCTGAGAAGAGCATCACTGATTCAGAACACCAGTTGGGAGGGAGCTGATGCTGAGCAACGTCAGCACGTGGGTCTAGGACACTCCCCTTAGAGCCAATGAAGACACAAAGAAAACAGCAGGAAAATGAAGAGGCGTATGAGTAGATGTGCTAGTCTCCCTAGTCAGGAAGCAGAGCCTGACGATGAGATGTGGGTGAGACCTGTGAGGGAGGAGAGGAAGCAGGACAGCAGAGGAGGGAGCCAAGCAAGAGCGGGGGTGTCCGGTGGAGTCTGCAGTTGGGAGCAAGGCTCTAGAACGAGAGTCAGCAGCTTTCATCATCGCTCAGCTTCTCAGCTCTGCCTTTGTGGCATATTAGTAACTGTAGGCAATAAAATAAAGGAGCCTTGCTTTGTTCCAATAGAACTTTGTTTACAAAAGCAATCAGATTTGGCCAAGGGGCCATGGTGAATCACATCACAGAGTTGCTGCCTTCTCCCTGCTCCAGAGGCGAGGAGTTCGGCCGTCTGTGCCCTGTATCAGCCAGTCATCAGTCAGTCATCAGGCATGGAGCTGGCCTCGGAGTGGTGCCAGGACCTCCAAGACCACGTGGTTTCTCTTAGCTAGGAGGAGTTCTCCAATTTTACAGTGAATCTGTAAATTCCATGAAAAAATCTTAATTTGTGTTTTATGAAGCAAGTTCTCTGAGTCACCGACAGTGTGAAGAGGGAAAAGAAAAATCACCGAGTCCTAAACTGTCTAAACCTCAATTTTATCTTTCTTAATATCCTTGAAGAAGAGAAATGTGCTTGGGAGTTGTGAATAGTTAATTACTTAAACCAGTTTCCAGAATGAAATTAAGTCTACCTAAAGGACAGTAATTGGTAGTTATTTCAGCTTCATGTGTTTAGATAATAATACCCATGCGTGCACATGCACACACACATGCGCTCCCCACCAACACACACTCAGTAGGCCAAAGGGTAAATACTAGGTCAGGATGCTGGCTCAGTTACCGAGAGCTGGAGATGGGGGATCAGGGGCTGAGTAAAATGAGGGCTATTATAATCTATAGCTCAACACATGTTAGCTATTTCAGTGTTAGCAAATTCAAGCAAATGTTAGCAAATACAAGCAAAAATACGTTTTAAAAAACTAAGAGATAAAAATCAAGAAATGAAATAATAGTACTAATATGGGGGCTTCCTGGTGGTCCAGTGGTTAAGAATCAGCCCTGCAATGCAGGGGACATGGTTGGACCCCTAGTCAGGGAACTAAGCTCCCACCCACACGAGTGTGTGCGCATATGCCACAGAGCAGCTACTGAGCCTGCGCGCCACGTCTAAATAATTCATGCGCTGCAATGATGGATCCTGCACGCCGCAACTAAGACTTGATGCAGGCAAATAAAAAAATATATAGAATTAAGGTGAAATAAGAGCTGAATCCTAAGCTGCATGAACCAAATAGAAAAACAGAAGGAATCAGAAATCAAGAGATCATAGGAAAGAAAGCGAAGACATAGGTGATGACAAAAAAAAAAGATACGTGTCAATGATGCATGCAGGTTTTCTTTATTGTTCAGAGGTGTGGTGGGGTAAATTTTTAAAAAGCATCGTTCTGTAAGGTTGAACAAATAGCTTACATAATGCATACGTGAACAAATAACTTACATGCATGCATAATTTACAATCCAGTAGCAACCCTTATAGATATACAGGCTGGAGAAATTTGCAAAGGTAGACCAACAGATACGACTAAGAGTGTTCAAAGCAATGTTATTTATAAAAATAAATTACTGGAAACAATTCAAATGCCTATTTACAGGAGAATGGGTGATTTGCAATATATATACATAGTAGAATATTATACATCAGGGGAAATAAATGAACTGCAGCTACATGCATTAACATAAATCTTAAAACTTTGCTACTGAGTGAAGAAAATAAGCTTTATAAACCCCATTTCCACATAAGCTATAGAAAGCTGCAAGAGAATGTTTCTCCCATCCTAATAACAACAACAAAAAACAGATAATATGTAAAACTATAACTTATCTTGAACCCATCAGGGAACTGAGGTCACAATGGCACCCCACTGCAGCGTTCTTGCCTGGAGAATCCCAGGGACGGGGGAGCCTGGTGGGCTGCCGTCCATGGGGTCGCACAGAGCCGGACACGACTGAAGAGACTCAGCAGCAGCAGCAGCAAGTCCCTTTAAAGAAAGACAAGACATGGAAATTATTTCAGCTTTGCAGAGATCAAGAGAAATAGGAGACCACTCCAGCAGAGGATAACGCATCAGCTAAAATTTTAACAAATTCCTAAAGTCCAAATGTGGCCTAGGATGTAAGTTTAGAATAACTAGGAGCCCCAGACCCAGGGTAGTTCTCACACACACCAGCTCTTCTCCATGGTGCTCCAGTGACGCCCTCAAGAAAGATTAGGGGCGGGACAGGAGACCAGAGAGATCTCCCTTGTGCCTGGTGTACACGGGGTGTACATGGATAGAGAGCAGCTTCTGCTTGATTCAGGGGCAAATCCATCTCTCATCAAAAACAAAAGCCACTTTGGGAAGAACAGAAAATCATCTGGTGTCCAGGGTCCCTGCGGAAGAGATGGCAGCAAAAGCCATCAGCCTCTGGAGGCGGTGTGACACTCCCCTTCCTGCCACCAGAAAGCTTCTTAGAGAAAGGTAGGACAATGGAACGTCTGTGTCCATGCTCTGCACCAACACAGAGCAGAAGTCTGATACCCTCGGTGGGGGCAGGAATTCTTCTGGATGCCTGCCGCAGATCCAAGGCAGAGCTCTGTTGCCACAGGTGGGACTGATGGAAACACTGAGAATGCGCTATCCCCAAGGCCCAGGCACAAAGGCACTGCCTAAAACTGAGATGATTGTTTAATCTCATTTTTTCACAGTTATTTCATTTATTTTATCTTAAAATTTTTTATTGATGTATAGGTGATTTACAATATCATGTAAGTTTCAGGTGTACAGCACAGCTATCTAATTATATATATATTAGTTTGTATATGTGGTATATATATACATAATGAAATATTATTCAACCATTAAAAATATTGAAATAATGCCGTTTGTAGCAACATAGCTGGACCTAGTGATTATGATACTAAGTAAGCCAGACAGAGAAAGACGTATCATGTGATATCATAAATAAATACCATATGATATCACTTACATGTGGAATCCAGAACAAAAAAGGCACAGATGAACTTATTTCCAAAACAGAAAGAGACTGAGAGACACAGGAAACAAGCTTTCAGTTACCAAAAGGAAAAGGGGAATGGGTAGAGAAATTCTTTCTTAGTTTAAGTAATTTTAAAACAAAATAGGTTGTCTAAAGCCTAAGTTTAGTTTAGTTCAGTCGCTCAGTCGTGTCCGACTCTTTGCGACCCCATGAACCGCAGCACGCCAGGCCTCCCTGTCCATCACCAACTCTCAGAGTTTACCCAAACCCATGTCCATCAAGTCAGTGATGCCATCTAGCCATCTCATCCTCTGTCGTTCCCTTCTCCTTCCGCCCCCAATCCCTCCCAACATCAGAGTCTTTTCAAATGAGTCAGCTCTTCGCATGAGGTGGCCAAAGTATTGATGGGTAACAGTGTATTACAAAGTGTATAATGTATGGGAAGTAAAACATATGACGACAATAGTACAAAGGATGGGAGGGAAGAAAGGAAAGAATTCTGTTACAAGGCTCACATAATCTGTATGAAGTGATATAATAAATGTGAAGATAGACTATGCTAAGTCAAAACATATATTTTAAACCTCAGTTCAGTTCAGTTCAGTCACTCAGTCGTGTCCGACTCTTTGAGACCCCATGAACCGCAGCACGCCAGGCCTCCCTGTCCATCACCATCTCCCGGAGTTCACTCAAACTCACGTCCATCGAATCAGAGCTATCACCAAATATTATAAAGGAAATTTAATTAGAAAAAAACAAATGGAGGTGAAAGAGAATCTCAGAAATATTTTATTAATCCAAAAGAAGTCAACAAAAGCCAAAAAAGGAACAAAGAACAGATCAGACAACCAGAAAGCAATTATGGTACACTTAAGGCAAATGATACCAATAATTATATAAAACGAAATTGTCTGAATGGCACTATTTTAAAAATCATTTGCAGACACTTAACTATATGATAGCATTTTTACAAGCTTCAAAAATAAGCAAAATTATATAGCAGAAACTAATACAACATTATAAAGCAATCAAACTAATAAAAATGAGCAAAACTAAACAGTATGTTTCTTAAAGATGCTTCTAAAAATATCTAACAACATCATGGACTGACAAAGATATAGAGTCTACTTATGTATACAGCTATTAAAAATAAGAATGATGAAATTTGCAATAGAGATTACTTCTAGAAGGAGATAAGGAGTACAGAAGCTCCAGTAATCTTGTGAAATTCTGGTTCTTAAGTTGGGTGTTGAGTGTACATGGCATTACTATGCTTTGGTACATATTCATTACATACATTTTGTCATGAGTTTTAAATAAAATATTTTCAAAAGATTATATAAGCAACTAAATATAGGATTAGACCTCAAAGTAAACTAGACGGATTTTCAGAAAACAATGGAAGAAAGGGCATTTAGAACTATACTAAAGTGAGAGACTCCACAAAAATTTAGTTCAACAAAAATATCTTGAACATATATTCCATGCACAAGGTGTTGAGCTCTATAATGGATATAAAATTATAAGTAAGATAGCATTCTTTACTTTGGATAACTTATAGCATAGTGGAAGTGTTCACTATATCTCTATCTGAACATACTAAGCTGTTTAAAATAACCCAACAGTAAGCACACAAAGAAGAAGCCAGTGAAGGTATAGAAGAAGCAAGACTGGCCACTTGTTGTTAACTTTTGAAGCTTTCTGATAGAAGTGACATGTTCATTGTACTGTTTCCCCGTATCTATAGATGCTTTCTGGAGAAAGGAACAGCAATCCACGCCAGTACTCTTGCCTGGAGAATTCCATGAACTGAGGAGCCTGGTGGGCTACAGTCCATGGGGTCGCAGAATCAGACACGACTGAGTGACTAACACACACAGAGGCTTTAGGGCTTCCTCGGCGGCTCAGTGGTCAAGAATCCACCTGCAATGCAGAAGACAAAGATTCGATCCCTGGGTCAGGAAAATCCCCTGGAGAAGGAAATGGCAGCCCACTCCAGCATCCTTGCCTGGGAAATCCCAAGGACAGTGGAGACTGGCGGGCTACAGTCTATGGGGTCACAAAGGGTCAGACATGACTTAGAGACCAAACAACAACAACATGGATACTTTAAATTTCTCCTAATAAAAAGCAAATCTATTTTGTTTACAAAAATTATCTAGTTTGGTACTTTAAAAACTAGAATGCGGAACTGGTGAACTTTCTGGTCAACAGAAAAAACAATTAGGTGCCAGTTTCATGATTCCAAGATTCCTGGTAGGCCAGTGCATGCATGCTCAATCACGTCGGACTCCTTTCGCTCCCATGGGCTGAAGCCCACCAGGATCTTCAGTCCATGGGATTCTCCAGGAAAAATACGTAAGTGGGTAGCCATTCCCTTCTCCAGGGGATCTTCCTGATCCAGGTGTTAAAACTGTATCTTCTGTATTGCCTGCATTGCAAGACAGGTTCTTTACCACTGAGCCACCCGGGAAGCTCACTTGGCAGGTTAGAACAATGGGCTAAATATATAAATAGATATGGATATGGATGGGCTTCCCTGGTAGCTCAGCTGGCCAAGCATCCGCTTGCAATGCGAGACCCTGGTTTGATTCCTGGGTCAGAAAGATCCCCTGGAGAAGGGATATGTTACCCATTCCAGTATTCTTGGGCTTCCCAGGTGCTTCAGTCAGTAAAGAATCCACCTGCAATGCAGGAAACCTAAGTTCAGTCCCTGGGTTGGGAAGATCCCCCTGGAGGAGTGCATGGCAACCCACTCCAGTATTCTTGCCTACAGCATCCCCATGGACAGAGAAGCCTGGTGGACTACAGTCCATGGGGTCACAAAGAGTCAGACATGACTGAGCAACCAAGTACAGCACAGCACATGGATATGGATATAGATATATAGATATATATTATTAGATATGTAGATAAAACAGAGATGCAAGAAAAAATAAAAGGCATAAAGACTGGAAAGAAAGACATAAAACTGTCTCTATTTGCAAATGGCATAACTGTATAGAGATGATATAGAAAACTCAAAGGCCTTTTAAAAAGCTGTCAAAACTAACTGGTGAGTATCATACTTGAAGATATAATATCAACATAAAAATTTAATAGTATTTCTATATACTAGAAGTAAATAATCAGAAATTTAAATTTTTTGAAGCACCATTTTCAATAGCACCAAAAATGAAATATTTGTAAAAAATATCACAAAGTAAGTATAAGACCTGTATGTTAAAAACTATAAAATATTAATGAATGAAACCAAGAGGATCTAAATAAATGCAATGATATACTATTTCAAGGATAGGAAGATTCAAAGTCATTACATCAGTTTTCTCCAAATTGGTCTACAAAGTTAATGGAGTCCTAATCAAAATCCCAAGAGGATTATTCAAAAAAAATAAACATTCTAAAATTTATATAAAATAATCAAAAAGTTTTTGGAAGTTGGAAGTTTCACATTACCTGATTTCCAAGCTTACTATAAAACTATGGAAGTCAAGACAGTCTGATGTTGGTGAGAAGAAATACATACAAATAAATGGAACAAAATAAATAGTCCAGAAATAGATGCTCACATGTAGTATGACTTAATTGTTTACCAAGGCGCAAAGGCAATCAATACAGAAAGGAAAGCAAGTTCAACAAATGGTGCTGGGACACTTAGGTAGCAGAGGGGAATTCTGTTTTGCTTTTTTGTAATGAACCTCAATTCATACCTCTCACTATACAAAAATTATCTCAAAGTAGATAATAGACCTAAATGTAAAACCTAAAGCTATAAAACTTCTAAAAGAAAATGTATGACAGAAATGAAACCAATACTGTAAACTGATCATCCATTAAAAACGAATACATATTTTTTAAAAAGAAAAAAAGAACTATAATAAAAGACAATCAAATAGAAAAATAAAGAAAATGTAAAAAAAAAAAATGTTGTTTTCTTGAGCTAAACAATGATTTCTTAGATACAACACCTAAAGCACAATCCATAAAGAAAATACTCAATAAATTGGACTTCATCAAAATTAAGAATATCTACTCTTTGGAAACCAATATTATAATGAGAAGCCTTAGAGAGGGAGAAAACATTTGTAAATCATATTTCTAATAAAGAGTTTGTATCCAGCTTATAAATAGAACTCTCAAAATTCAATAATAGCCAATTTAAAATAGGGAGGTATTTGAGTAGATACTTCATTTAAGAAGATACAAGTATGGCAACTAAGTACATAAAAAGATGTTCAACATCAATAGTCACTAGAAAAGTGAAAATTAAGACCACAATAAAATACAACTATTAATATATACCTATTAGAATCAAATCTAAATTTTTAAAAATATCTGACAACATCAGGTACTGATGAAAATGCAGAGTGAGTGGTACTCTTAAACATTTCTCAGAGGAATGCAAAATGGTACTTCCCTTGGGAAACATTTTGACAGTTCCTTGCACAGTTAAACATAGACTTACAATGCAACTTAGAAATTCCACTACCAAATACTAACCCAAGTAAATAAAAACCTATGTTTTAACAAAAAGATATGCACAGACGTTTAGAACAACCTTATCTGTAAATTGCCAACATCTAGAAATAGCTCAAATGTCTCTCAGCTGAGGAATACACAAACTCCCAGTATATCTGTAAAATGGAATACTACTCAATAGCAAAAAAGAAACGAACACACACGATGCACACAACAATAAGATTTAATGTTCAATGAATTCTTTTGTGAAAAAAGCTATAGTCAAAAGCACACATACTGTATGATTTCACTGAGAAGACATTCTTGCAAAGATAAAATTGTAGGAAAAGAAAATAGATCGGTGATTGCAGACATGAGGATGGGAGAATGGCTGGCTACAAAACTGTCCTGGGGAAAATTTTGGAGCAATAAAACTTTTTATCTTGATCGTGGTAGTGGCGGCATGGTTGTATAAATTTGTCAAAACTCAAAGAATTGTACAGTAAAGGCAGTAAATTTTACTATATGTAAAATACACTGAAATTTTTTAAATGAAAAAGATTTTCCTTTCAAAATATAACATGGGTAACCATGGACTATTTTATTTCATTTACAAAACTCATAAATACAAAATGAGAAAGATATTATTTAATGTGCATACATGTAGAAGTATGAGAAATAATTATAAATTCAGTATGAATAAACTCCTTGGCATGAAGGACCAAAAGTCATTTCACTCTTAATAGATACACAAAATTCAAAAAAAGGCAGGGGAGACGTCCCTGGTGTTTCAGTGGTTAAGAACCCACCTGCCAATGCAGAGGACATGGGTTCAATCCCTGGTCCAGGAAGATTCCACACGCCACGAGGCACCTAAACCAGGCGCCACAACCACTGAGCCCGAGTGCCCTGAAACCCAAGTGCTGCGTGAAGAGAAGGCACCGCAGTGCGAGGCCTGCACGCCATGCTCAGAGAGCAGCCCCCCTCCCCACACACAGCGCACAGCGGTGAGAGGCCGATACAGCCCAAGGTAAAAGCAAATATGCAGATAAGTAAACAAGCTGTTTTTGCTTTTAAGGCAGGGAGAAGTGCCTTGTTTTCTACTACAGAGGTCATCTGGGGCAGTAATTTGGATCTGGGCCCACAACATAGGAAGGGTAATGACTCAAGTACACCACCAGCTACAAATAGGATCTCCTTTTTTCAACCAGTGTGAAGTCACCATCATTGAAGGGGCTCAGAGAACAGTGAGATCAATTCTGAAGCGAATTAGTAAGTCAGAATTTCAGCATCTGTCTTCTCTTCCTAAAACACTATTGATCAACCACCTGCTCTGAGCCAAGAACTGTATAGCCTGGAAATATGCTAGTAAACAGGTACATGTGTTTCCAGCCTGAGAAAGACCTGGTTAAAGCTACCAAATTAAGTGTTCTTTCCTCCAAAGTGCAAAACGTATAGTTGAGAAAGTAGAAATGCAGAGAGCAAAGCTTCCTGACTTATTTTACTTAATTATGTCCAGGAAACTCTCAGGTAGCCATGATCATGAGAAGACAGCCAAATTCTAATTGACTGCCTCTGCTTAGAAGTCAGTTCTGTTCTTGTCTTGTTTTGTTTTTGTATCCTGGAGACTAAATCTGGACTTCCTCAGCATGGTTACTTATTACCTTACCTTACACCTCTCTCCAATTAGTATCTGAAATGATGTGAGTACAAAGGGCAGAGACAAGTCATTCATCACATACCTCTGTTTTTACTGAGCCTTATATGCACTCAGTGATTTATAGAACATGAAGCTGATAATGGCCCTGTTCTATAGCTTTGGCATTCAGTAGGGGGGCTTTTTCCACTCTATGACTGCATTTGTCATATGGTATGTTGATGTATTTTATATAGCAAACCTGGAGAAGGAAATGGCAACCCACTCCAGTATTCTTGCCTGGAAAATTCCACGGACAGAGGAGCCTGGTGGGCCACAGTCCACAGGTCGCAAAGAGTCGGACACAACTGAGCAAGAGCACAGCACATATATCAAGCCATGAGTATGTTGCTGTATATTTGCACACTTTCCTAAAGTAATTCCTTAATCACAAGTGATCCATTCACTCATTAATTAGTAATTGCCTCACCTGTACTTAGCAAGCATCCACTGTGTGTCACTCAACTTGCTAGGTATTAGAGGTACAAAAATGGTGATTTTTAATTATTTCACTACAATTTAACTGCATTTGATTTTTACTGCTATCTCTGACCAAAGGAAAACACATTGTTTGTTTTGTTCTCAAGGCAACAGTTTTTGTTAGTGTAATTATTACATACACATCTCACTGTGTACACACACACACACACACACACACACACCCCTAAAATGCCTTGATCCTAAATTTTTCTTCTCAAAAGATAGAAATTACCTTGATTTAAAACTCCTTACTTCCTGAAAGTTTCTGGAATTCTCTTAGCCCTGAATGACCTCTCCCTGTTTGATTCCTCAAGCATATTTTACTGTTTGTCTCTCACTTTACAACGTGTGTCTCATTGTATTTCTTTGTGTGTACCTTTCAAAGATTTTTATTTTATTTTGTGTCAAGACAATACAACCAAATAATATAAGCATATGATGATGACTTTAAAATCATACAAAAGGAGTCCTCATGAAAAGCAACAGTGTTTGACCTTCCTTATCTTACTAGGCAACCCCCCAAACCTTCCCAATGCCTAAAGGTAGCCATTTTTCAGGACTTGTATACTAGTACTTCTAGATATTAGCTATTGTATTTTTTGAGTTATAAACTTAGAATATTGTATGTTAGTTCCTGTCATGAAAGAATAAATTTCAACTTATTTACCTTGTTTTCCATATTCTTACTCTCTCCCAGTTTTTTGATTTTTGCTAATCTTTTTTCATCAGCATTGGGAAGTACACCTTGACTCTCCGTTAAGTGCAGTGAAAATAATAAGTGTTCCTGGCATCTGAGTCAGTTCTAATGAGGTGGATGAACCTAGAGCCTATTATACAGAGCGAAGTAAGTCAGAAAGAGAAAAACAAGTATCATCCAATAACCCTGGTACGTGGAATCTAGAACAATGATACTGATGAACCTCTTTGCAGACGCAGCCGCAGAGGTAGAGGAAAGACTTACCGACACGGCGGGGAGGGGCGGGGGAGGTGAGTGGAGAGAGCGCCGGACGCATCTTCACGGCCCCAGAGCCGGTGGAGGCATGCTGCGTGCTTCAGGGACTCAGACTGAGACTCTGCACCAGCCTAAATGGGTGGGAAAGGATGGGAGGTGGGGGGAGGTCGCGGGGAGGTTCAAGAGGGAAGGCCCACGTATACCTCCGGCCAATTCATATCGATACATGGTGGAAATGAAACCAAGATCGTAAAGCATTTATTCTTCAGCTAAAAATAAATACATTTTTACAAATATTAATGTTCCTACCTTTGATTCCACCTCACCTCCCTTCTGAGGAGAATGTTTCAACTATCCAGATCAAATTAATTCACTCATGTTTACCCCATATGTTTTTAATTCATATAATACCTTTTATTTCCTTCACGTTTGGACCATGACTTTCAACACAACTTTCTATTTAATTTTCCCATAAGTTTCTAATTGCCTGTCATTTTTCTTCTTGACAAAATAGTTCATAGTTTCACTAATATTGCCAATTTTCAGCTCCTTAATTATACCCTCTACTGCTTATAATCCACTACATTTTTTTCATGAGGACTTTCTTCATGGAAACTTCTATCTTTGCCATTTACAACTTTTCTTTTTAGACCTCTGCAGAAATTATCATTACAGGATAAACTTTAATCATACCCTGGTTTAGTCCCACAATATTTTGAATTCTTTATCTTCTTTCTTGGTTTTCATCTAAGTTTCCCTAGAGTCTCACTCTCTGCAAAGGGTGCATGGAGATGTGTTAGGAAAAACTGACCACATGAATGAGTATATGAATTTTGTTATTTTGCCCTCAAAATAGCTTGTCTGGGAATGGAATTCCAGATTTAAAACAGTTTTCCCTCAGAATAATATTTAAGGCATCTTTCTGTTGTCATCTCTCAGCCAGTGTTGATGAAGAGAATTTTGGCTAATTTGTCTCTCATTCTTTTGTAGATACCTACCATAGGTTTTTTTCCTTTCTGAAGCTTTCAAGTCCTTCTCGGTTTCCTTGATATTTTGAAATTTCATGACGATTAACCTAAGCTTATCAGTCAGGATTCTCATAGGAATAGATGGCCGTTGTGTGTAACCTGAGGAGTTCTCCTGTACAAAGAGACCAAAGAAGGAGGCTCACATACAAGGCTCGTGCTGGGCAGCCACAAGATGTGTAGACTTCCCCTCCCACCCACTGGAGTCTTAGAAGTTTCTTTAGTGTCCTTACCCTGGCTCAGTCACATAGACTGTCCAGATGGTCTCAACAACACGTTGCTCCCTCAAGTTTGTGCCTTGTCTTGAAATGAGTCCAGAGATGTGGATGGGGGCAGTGAGGGGAAACATATACTCCAAGGACCGGGACGGGTAAAGAGTCTTAGATTGCCTGGGCCCAGCTCTCTGGTGACCCTGCAGTCATGCCTTCTTAATGACCTCCTCCAGCAATGGTCCACTCAATAAAGAAGTATTGAGGAGGAGTAATCTGGAGGATGGGGCTTCCCAGGCAGTGCTAGTGGTAAAGAACCCACCTGCCAGTGCAGGAGATACAAGAGACTATAGGTCAGGAAGATCCCCTGGAGGAGGGCATACAACCCACTCCAGAATTCTTGCCTGGAGAGTCCCACGGACAGAGGAGCCTGGCAGGCTGCAGTCCATATGATCGCACAGAGTCAGACAGGATTAAAGCAGCTTGGCAAGCATGCACACAGCCTGGAGGATATTTACAACAGTATTGGATAAGGGAGATGAGGGAGAGTCACAGAGGATGTTGCCGTGACTTAGGATCATTACAGAGCTGCTACCGCTCCTGAGCTCAACGGGACAAGGAAGGACAGGAAGGCCAGGGACTCACACACAGAAAAGCATCCTGACAGCAGGCTGGTCGAGGGACAGAATCGGCCTGAAGAGACTCCACGCAGAGGGAGCCTCAGATAAACACCCCAAGCTTCCCTTCTTGCTCCCTCCATCTCTCACTAGTATTCCCACTGGCCAAACCCACCCACGAGCCGAGGGCTGGGGACCAGATGGTGTTATCCATCATGTTAGAAAGTGGTGAATAGTGGAGAGTGAATACAGAGAGACGACCAGGTAGCCAGCACATCAATATGGTGCTTTTCTTTTTCCTTCCTCTGTACTGATGGGCTTTCAATCAAAACTCTTGCTCTAACTCGGCTCTAAAGTTATTTGTATTGTTTCTTTACAACTTCCTCCTCTCCTCATTTTCCCCCTTACTTTCTGAACTCAACTTTCTTCTTCTGCAGCACTTTACTATTTGTTATCTTCACCAAATCATAAAGTTCTTGAGGTCAGAGAATCCACAGATTATTTACTTTTGTCCCTTACAGTACCTGGCACAGTGGCCTGAACATGAATGGTGTTAAGAAAATGAGTGCTAAATTAAGCATAAAAAATGTTCGCCTTAAGTGTCGGTTGCTATACAATGTTTAAATCTTGAGAACTTAGATGAGAAAGGCTTTCAGTAGCCTTTGTGTTTCTTTAACTGTGGCTGAAGTTGTGCTTTGATATCCACCTTGACATAGAAAAGAACCCCGAGGGGTTTGTTACATTTCTGAATTAGGATGAGGAATGAATGTATATTCTATTTTGACTTAAAATGTAAAAAAAGCATGAAAATATTTAGCTCTTTAATAAAGAAGAGTTAAATAGCAATCACCAACAAATCACTGAATTTACATAGGAAATGGCAACTTACTCCAGCACTCTAGCCTGGAAAATTCCAAGCACGGAGGAGCCCAGGCTACAGTCCATGGGGTCTCAAAAGAGATGGACACAATTGAGCAGATATGCAGATGACACCACCCTTTTGGCAGAAAGTGAAGAGGAGCTAAAAAGCCTCTTGATGAAAGTGAAAGTGGAGAGTGAAAAAGTTGGCTTAAAGCTCAACATTCAGAAAACGAAGATCATGGCATCTGGTCCCATCACTTCATGGGAAATAGATGGGGAAAAAGTGGAAACAGTGTCAGACTTTATTTTTGGGGGCTCCAAAATCACTGCAGATGGTGATTGCAGCCATGAAATTAAAAAACACTTGCTTCCTCCTTGGAAGAAAAGTTATGACCAACCTAGATAGTATATTGAAAAGCAGAGACATTACTTTGCCAACAAAGGTCCGTTTAGTCAAGGCTGTGGGTTTTCCTCTGGTCGTGTATGGATGTGAGTGTTGGACTGTGAACAAGGCTGAGCGCCGAAGAATTGATGCTTTTGAACTGTGGTGTTGGAGAAGACTCTTGAGAGTTCCTTGAACTGCAAGAAGATCCAACCAGTCCATCCTAAAGGAGATCAGTCCAGTGTGTTCTTTGGAAGGCCTGATGCTAAAGCTGAAACTCCAGTACTTTGGCCACCTCATGTGAAGAGTTGACTCATTGGAAAAGACACTGATGCTCAGAGGGATTGGGGGCAGGATGAGAAGGGGATGACAGAGGATGAGATGGCTGGATGGCATCACCGACTAGATGGACATGAGTTTGAGTAGACTCCGAGAGTTGGTGATGGACAGGGAGGCCTGGCGTGCTGTGATTCATGGAGTCGCAGAGAGTTGGACACGACTGAGCGACTGAACTGAACTGAGCAGGGAAAACATAACAGTATCATAACTCTTGAATTTTTTGCTTTTAATTTATTTTTAATTGGAGTATAATTGCTTTACAATGCTATGTTAGTTTCTGCTGTACAACAATGGGAATCAGATACATATGTAAACTCTTAAGTATATATATACTTTCCCTCTGGAAGCACCCTCCCATTGCCCTATCCCACCCCTCTACATCATCACACAGCACCAAGCTGATGAATTTGTTAAAAGAATTTACTGGGATTCTGCATTACAATTCGAGGTAAAATGATGATATTAATGGATAGAATCCTTTACGGTTAATTCTGTTGTTAAAAATCTTCAGTTTTTTAACACCAAGAGATGTGTAGACAGCAAAATGAGATATGAGAGAAAATGCCTCAGAACTCTGACAGCTTTTCCACATACTTTCTCTACTTTTCACCCTCAAAAGTGTGTGTTTATTCAAGGACTACAAACTGGACTTCAAACTCTTTTCAGTAAACCCTGCCTCAATAGCTTGACACCTCACTCTATCATAGAAGAGCATTTGTATAATAGGGAAGAACAAGCCTGACTCCATATTGGTATGTTTCCTTTAATTTAACCTCTATAGTCTATTGCTTTTGCTAAGGGTAAGAGTGTTGCCTATATCCTGGAATATACAGGATAGTCCATTCTGAAGGCTCTGACCATTAAAGGTATAACACTTATCCCATTCATACAGAGATAAAAAATTGCAGAACAGAGAATAACATTTGTCTCATTGGAGGTTTACAGGAACCTGAACATTGTGACCTGACCCTGGTGAACAGATGCAAGAACAAAGGATTCTGACACGGAGAAGTTTGAAACAACCAATCGTATCCTGTCCTCTTTTAGTAAAAGATGCCTAAATACTAATCCAAGGAAGCTTGTTCTTTGGGACCCTACTCCATCATTCTCTTGGTCTGCTGGCTTCCCAAATAAAGCTTCTATTTCATGCTCCAACAACTCATCTCTCAATTTATTGGACTGTCATCTGACAGGCAGTCTGGGCTTGGACTCTAACACTCACACCTACTGATCTGGGGCCCCGGCTCAAACTGAGGCAGGAATGGTCCATTTGAAACATCCTCTAACGCATGGTAGTGACTCAATAAGTGACAGTCTTGCAGCAATGTGTGCAGAAGAAAATTCCAATACAAGATAAGCAGACCTTATGGAATAAAGTGACAAAAAGATCAAACTCTAGTAATGCTTACAAAATAAGGGTTTCAACAAGTCCTTATTGAGAAAAAGCTGAGATAAAAAAAAAGAATGACAACACACACCTCAGGAAATAAAATAATAATAGTTACTACTTATTAAGTGTTTACTCTTTGCCAAGTATAGTGAGAAACACTTTATAAACAAGATCTCCTTTGATCCTCAAGTAACCTTATGAATTACATATTACTGTCCATACAATTCATGTAAGGAAACCCAGTCTGAGACAAGCCAAGCAACTCCTCCAGGAATATAGCTCTATGATATTATGTGTATTTTCCTGAATACTTGTATATTTATTTATATATATTGGATGTTTTCCTGAAGTCCCCCATAAAAAAGCATTTTAAGATATTGTTTGAGGGAAGACTTCTAATTTGTGAGACCCAAATAGCAATCACAACCAAGGTTCTAGAGCCCAGAGTAGACAGATCAGCTTAGAAGTACCAGGAACCAGAGAGTAACCAAGTCTAGTCTATTCATATTTGTGGTATCACTCTGCAGAAGGGCTCTTATTTTTAGAAAAGAAACTGAAAGTATCCTTGCAATTTATTCAAAGTTCTTATAACTCAGATCATCTTAGATATAACTTCAATATAAGCTAAATCACTTTTAAGGAGTTTTTCCCCTTTTATGACACTATGTAACTCTTTTATGGTTTAAGCAAAAGCCAGCTTTATTAAGTAGAAAAAATTACATGCAAGAAACTTATAAGCTGCCAATCACTGTATGCCAATAACAAGGGGTTCTTACAGAATTTCATAACACAGTATATTTCCGATGATTCTTTGTGATTTGACAGAAACTTTTAAACTTTTTCTTCTTTCTTCTCTCTAGTAGTTTTCTAGGCTCTTTTGCTTCTTGTGTATCTTATTGCCTTTAAGATGTATCCTTTAATTTGCTCTCTGAGACTCTAAGTTTACTTTATATGTTAGTCATCAGAAAAGAAAACAGGTAGACAGATTAACCTCATCTTGCCAAAATCTGAAGTAGCAAATATGCTTAAATTAAAAACAAACAAACACCGTGAATCCTTGACCCTCCGCTGCCAGTGATTGCAGTCCCTGAAGTGTGATCCTACCCTCCTTTCCTCTGAATTCTGAACAGCTCCTTCCACATAGCTCCTCGAACCACTCAATCACATCGCTTCCACATCCTGTCAGTGCTAACCCCAGAGGACACGTCAGTTAACTCCACCTCCTTCCAGCCTTGCCCCAGACCACAGCTCTCCCCAGCCTCCAGAGTGATCCCTTCACTTACGTTCTTGCTCCTCTCCCATTGTCCAAAGGACAGCCACAGAGAGCTTTCAAGATGTAAACTGCATTCCATCTAATCTCTATTAAAAACCTTCAAACAGAAGGGGAAATATAAAGATGAGGAAGAGGAATATGCAGTATTAAAATGTTTTTATAAAGGCTTTTTAATGTTATGAAAGAACACTTGTGAACATTTACGTCCATATGTATACATGCAAGTTAGACATATGGTTTATTCTTAACTATGTGAAACAATATTCAACAAAAAAAGACTAGAAGGAAATAAATCAAAACATTGAGTATTTAAAAAAAAAAACCTTCAAAGACTTCCCATAATACTCAGAATAAATAAAATTTAATCTTCTTAAAATGGTCTACAACGCTACCTGGTCTTGTCTCTGCTATTCCTTCCAATCAGGTGCTGAACTTTCCACTCAGCTTTCAGGTCAGTTTCTAAGTAGATGTGTGTTTGCTACAATGTTTCTCTCCTCCACTAGACTGTGAGTTGCCGGAAGAGGGATCATGGGAGTTTTATGCCTCATTCATGATTTGCCTGCCTCAAAAAACTGGCAGGTAGGTCCTCCATAAATTTTTTGTTAAATGAATAAATGAACTTAAGTTATTATAATAAGTAGGAAACATTCTATATTATATACAGCCAGTAAAATGGAAATTGCAAACCTAATGCTAAGTCGCGTCAGTCGTGTCCGACTCTGTGTGACCCCATAGATGGCAGCCCAACCAACAGGCTCCTCTGTCCCTGGGATTACCCAGGCAAGAATACTGGAGTGGGTTGCCATTTTCTTCTCCAATCATGAAAGTGAAAAGTGAAAGTGAAGTCGCTCAGTCGTGTCCGACTCTTCGCGACCCCATGGACTGCAGCCTACCCGGTTCCTCTGTCCATGGGATTTTCCAGGCAAGAGTACTGGAGTGGGTTGCCATTGCCTTCTCCCGCAAACCTAATAGGTAAATGTATACAATATATTATGTATGTAAGGCAAGCAAAATAGGAAATGTAATGTAAATTACAGTTGTATATTACATTTACTATGTGATTAACATAATATTTACAATATGTATACCTTTAGATACACAGAACGCTTACAGTGCAATTGAGTCCATTAGAACATAGAATTCTCTTGCATATTCTTAAAGCCAATCCTGATTGTAAAGAGAGGAAGACCTATTTTAAAAGCTCTAAGCAGGGTCTGCCTTCTGAGGTGAAAGGAAAGTTTGCCTTTGGAGCAGATGATTCATTTGTCCATAAAGGAATGTTTTGGTGGATGTTTTAGTGAATAGGAACCAAAAAGCCTCTTGATGAGAGTGAAAGTGGAGAGTGAACAAGTTGGCTTAAAGCTCAACATTCAGAAAACGAAGATCATGGCATTTGGTCCCATCACTTCATGGGAAATAGATGGGGAAACAGTGGAAACAGTGTCAGACTTTATTTTTTAGGCTCCAAAATCACTGCAGATGGTGACTGCAGCCATGAAATTAAAAGACGCTTACTCCTTGGAAGAAAAGTTATGACCAACCTAGATAGCATATTGAAAAGCAAAGACATTACTTTGCCAACAAAGGTCCATTTAGTCAAGGCTATGGTTTTTCCTGTGGTCATGTATGGATGTGAGAGTTGGACTGTGAAGAAAGCTGAGTGCTGAAGAACTGATGGTTTTGAACTGTGGTGTTGGAGAAGACTCGTGAGAGTCCCTTGGACTGCAAGGAGATCCAACCAGTCCATGCTGAAGGAGATCAGCCCTGGATTTCTTTGGAGGGAATGATGCTGAAGCTGAAACTCCAGTACTTTGGCCACTTCATGCGAAGAGTTGACTCATTGGAAAAGACTCTGATGCTGGGAGGGATTGGGGGCAGGAGAAGAAGGGGACGACAGAGGGTGAGATGGCTGGTTGGCATCACTGACTCAATGGACCTGAGTCTGAATGAACTCTGGGAGTTGGTGATGGACAGGGAGGCCTGGCGTGCTGGGATTCATGGGGTTGCAAAGAGTCAGACACGACTGAGCGACTAAAATGAACTGAACTGAACTTAGTTACACAGAGTGAAGCAAAAATCCTTCTGTGAAATGGGAAGATGTGTGGAGGTTAACTGCTCTGTGTGATAATGATCTGGTCTTTAATACAAATAGAGATATATGTATCTCTGTAGATTTTGTTTCCTTTTTTAATAACATCCTGAGCCTCCCATCCCCTCTCCTCCATTAGGTAGCCATGGTAGAGAGGGTCTTTCAAAGAAGCTGGAGCTTAACCTCTGCCTAGAAGCATGGGTTAGAGAATAATGCACTGAAGCCAGCTCATTGTGGCTCCAAAATCCCAGTTGCTAAATTCTCAAGAATCTTGTGAGATCATTGTTAAAAGCAGACATTATTGAAAATTCATGATATAATCATCCAGTTAAATGTTGTCATATAATCTTATCATTTAATACAATTAAATTACATTATATACTCTTACAATTAAATAAATTTTATTAAAAATAAAGTTAGGAAATTCCCTGGTGGTCCAGTGGTTAGTACTTCTCACTTTCACTGTCGAGGGACTGGGTTCAATCCCTGGTCAGGGAACTAGCATCTGGCAAGTTGCGTGGTGCAGCCAAAAAAATGATATAAATAAAGTTAAAAAATACTCAAAACTCATCACTTCCTATTTTGTTATATTTTACTACCACCTGCGCTCTTGAAGTTACTTACACTCCCAGTATCTGTATGGTGGAAATACTGTATAATAGATAATGCTTCCCAGGTGGCACCAGTGGTGAAGAACCCGCCTGCCAGTGCACGAGATGGAGGAGAGCAGGCTTCAGTCCTTGGGTGGGGAAGATCCCCTGGAGGAGGGCATGGCAACCCACTTGGTATTCTTGCTTAGAGAATCCCATGGACAGAGGAGCCTGGCAGGCTACAGTCCATGGGGTTGCACAGAGTCAGTCATGACTGAAGTGACTTAGCACGCACGCTCACACTGCACACAGCTCTCTCCAACTCACGTTTGATGGTGTCGTGTTAATAGCTTGAAATCAGCCATGGTGGCTCCATTTACACCACAAAATTGGCAACTTCTATAAAATAGGGTTTGATTTATTGTTTTGTTGACTTGCAGACTGAAGAAAGTGATACAGAAAATATTTTAAAATCCAGATTAACCTTTAAATTGTGTTATGTCTGTAGCTATTACATTGTGAATAGCTCCAAACATTGCCAAAAATGAAATGATTGAAGCTCAGCCTATGTTTTCATTGTTTCATTTTTGCTATATTCCTTAATATAACCCAAAATGTCAACCATTTATGTTAGAATTACACTTGTAAATTGCAAGCATATGTTATCTAGGGCAAAACAGTTCTGCAAAAATCAATGAAATCATTCCTTGAGAACCAATTGTGATATGGAATTTACTATAAAATATTGCATATTTTACTGTTATTGTAAATTGTGTTACATCCTTTATATCAGTAAAATTAATAATAAACTTATGTGCATATAAGCTTCCTGCATAGCTCAGTCGGCAAAGCATCTGCCTGCAATGTGGGAGACCTGAGTTCAATTTCTGGGTCGGGAAGTTCCCCAGGAGAAGGAAATGGCAACCCATTCCAGTATTCTTGCCTGGAGAATCCTATGGACAGAGGAGCCTGGCAGGCTACAGTCCATGGGGTCACAAGAGTCGAACACAACTTAGTGCTATCTTTATGTACATATGTATGAACACATTCTTTTTTCCTCCAGCAACCCAGTTGTTGATACAAAACATCACTGGGTCTGGGCCATCTCCATAGCAGAATGGAATTTGTGGAACACTTTTGAACTGTGGTGTTGGAGAAGACTCTTGAGAGTCCCTTGGACTGCAAGGGGATCCAACCAGTCCATCCTAAAGAAGATCAGTCCTGGGTGTTCATTGGTAGGACTGATGTTGAAGCTGAAACTCCAATACTTGGCCACCTGATGTGGAGAGTTGACTCATTTGAAAAGACCCTGATGATGGGAAAGATTGAGGGCAGGAGGAGAAGGGGATGACAGAGAATGAGATGGTTGGATGGCATCACCGACTCAATGGACATGGGTTTGGGTGGACTCCAGGAGTTGGTGATGGACGGGGAGGCCTGGCGTGCTGCGGTTCATGAGGTTGCAAAGAGTAGGACACGACTGAGTGACTGAACTGAACTGAACTGAAGCCTTCTTTGGGATTCCCAGGTGTGATAGTGGTAAAGAACCTGCCTACCAATGCAGGAGACATAAGATATGCAAGTTTGACCCCTGGGTCAAGAAAATCCCATGGAGCAGGGCATGGCAACCCACTCCAGTATTCTTGCATGTAGAATCCCATGGACAGAGGCGCCTGGCAGGCTACAGTCCCTAGGGTTGCACAGTCAGACATGACTGAGCATGTACATGCAAGCTTTCTCTGGGATATGTAGAAACTTTGGAGAAGGAGAACCTAAAAACAGACTGCTATTCCTGGAATATAGTAGGATGAGAACTCTGGCTATTAGTATTTGGGAATTAAAAATGAGAGTAGGACCCAAAAGCTGGACTGTCAAATACACAACTATAAGATATTTATTCATGCAAGGACTAGCATATTTATTAAGCAAGGACTAGCAAGTGATAACTATCATTAAATATAAAGTGATATGTTTATTAGTCATGTTTTTCATTATATTAAATATTTTTCATTCTCTTGTAAATATATAAAACATAAAAAAATACATGATTGTGAACAGAAGCAATTGGCTCAAAGAAAAGAAATATTCAAATTCAGGTTTTACACGCAGCTCTCACCTTGTAACTGACATGAGTTAAATAGTTTGGCCTCACTGATTCTGTTTCTCACCTCCAAGGACTGAAATAGCAACCTGGCTCACCAGATATCCATGAGAAATAAGCAATTCTGTAGCTTGTCATCATAGTTTCTTAAAAGAGTGATAGATGGAACAAAGCTCACTCTGCATTATAGAAAGTCTACAGATAAAGCTAAACAGTGCTTAAATACATTACACTTCCTTGGGTGGTCAGCTGACATCTTTTATCAAATCTGATGTTTTGAAATAGCTATGGTCAGTCTCTGAACATTCCTTCTTTAATCACCTTGAGTGTCATCTCTGTCATTAACTAGGAAAAGTGAAAAATGTATTCTAATGAGGCTGTTAATTAAATAGAAAATGCTTTATTTCTAACTTGGGTATCCTTATAAATTAAATGTTTTTCCTTCTATAGGGACAGAGATAAACAGTTGTTCTTTTTACAAGGCCAAAAGTAACAAACAAAATTTCTGAAAATGTCACCAGATGATAATGGGTCCTAAGACTGCCCCCATTAAACCTGGAAGAGCTCTCCTGTTGTAATGACATGGCTTCTTGCATGCCAATTTACATTAAAAAAATTGATGGTAATATTTAAAGATAATTGCTGCGCTAGGGGACGATAGTGTCAAATCGACATTCCTATAGGTAAAAGAAAGTTGCAATTCGTCAGGGGAAAATGTTATTTCCTTTAATAGGTAGCCTTTTACCCTCTCAATGTTTTTGTTACATCTAATTGGTGTCAAAATGAGATCAATATCCTATCTTTACTTCTTGTGAGGTCTCTTGTGACTCAGTATAGGCACACAATACATGCTATAGACATGCAGCTATTTTTAAATCATCTTTAAGGCTGTTATTAGATTCTTGAAAATGTGAATTCAACTCTGTTCCTGCCTGGGGTCCATTCCCCAGCTACTGCTTCAGCATCTCTTTGCTGCGTTTCCTGCCATCTCCTTGAGTCACGTTCACACGTCTGACTTCTTTCTTGTTGCTTCATCCAGATTTCTCCAGGATTATCTGGCCACCTTATAGAAATTAGAGACAGATATTCACCCCACTAGGTGTATCCACACAGCAGATCTCCTATGATTTTGTGCAGTTAGATGTTTATAAAGCCCAAAAAATAGACTGTGATAGTTTCTCAGGCTTTTATCTCATGGTCCGGTTATCCCAGATAATTTATTTTTCCTTATTGAATTTTATTTTATTCATTCTTCTTAATATGAAATACACAATATTATTTCTACTTGGTGTGTTTTTAGAACAAATGGCCAGTTGTTTTTGAATGATGAAATTACAGGAATGGGAAGAACCTTAAAGATTAGGAGGTCAAAGGGCTCATTGAAAGCTGGGTCTAGCCTTGCAAGGCTTCCATCCTGTATCTTTCCCATCTTTTTACCTCTTTTACATCATTTACACTTGAATAGGGAGGTTTTTTTTTTAAATCTGTCTACGCTTCCTACCACAGGACTGGTCAAATGACATGGGCTGCTCAAAGTACCTCATCACTCTAGTCACTGTCATGGTCTGAGGGTAGACATGTGAGCAAAACAAGACTGGTCAGTGTTCTTTGAAGACTGATATTGATACCAAGAGATGGGCCACCCTCTTGTCTGTGGGATCACTAGCACTGAGGACAGTTCATGTCCAGAGTCATCTTCCTCACCAAGTGGAGAAGGCCTTTCCAGAGAATTCAGTTAAATGAACTAAATGTAATTTCTAATTAAATGATGTAATTAGCATTTGTTTCATTCATTCGGTATGCTAGGCAATGTGCCTGGTGAAAAAAGTGAAAATGTTAGTCTCTCAGTTGTGTCCAGCTCTTTGCAACCCCATGGACTGTAGAGCCCCCCTGACTTCTCTGAACATGGAATTCTCCAGGCAGGATTACTGGAGCGGGTAGGCATTTCCTTCTCCAGGGGATCTTACCAACCAAGGGATCCAACCCAGGTCACCCTCATTGCAGGCAGATTCCTTACCATCTGAAATGAAGCAATTAGCATTGGTTGCATTCTTCGGATATGCCAGCCACTGTGCCTGGTACTTGAAACATACTGTCTTAGTCAGTCTTTGCAACAATTCTTTTAGGTGGGTATTGTTTTCCCATTTGTAGATGAGAAATGTAAGGCTCAGAAAAGTTAGGTAACTTGCCCAAAACCAAATCCTCTGTACTTGGGACAGGGACAAAAAGAACTCTTTCCATCACACCACATGCTGATAAGCCTTCTTCACGCAAGTGAAAACTGTCCAGTTGCTAGAACCAACATTCTTTGATCCAACAGAAAAAAAAAAAAAAAGGTATTCCTATGAAAAGGGGAGATTTGGGGAGAGAACATATCTAACCCTATTGCTACCTAGAAGAGACGTGTTCCTCTGAAAAGCGCTTAAGGTGAGAGATGCCTCCATCTAACTACTAGCTCATGTCACCAGACATACATGCAAGGATAAGAGCCTGAACATTGCAGACAAGGATTTAAAGCAAATTCAGGCTGGTGGGCATTCCCTGTGTCTTTCAACCTGTACCTTCTAGAAGCTGCTGAAACAGACAAAGGTCAAGATGGTCTTGTGAATAAAACAATAACAACACCACGGGGAAATGATGTAATTGAGTAACAACCCGCTGTGGGGTTTCCTGTGAAGCTGTGAACTCTACCTCTTATTCTGATTTCTAATGTTGTTCTTTTGAGTTAATTTTTCCTGACCTAGACTGACGGAATTCTCTTCCAGTGATTTCCTCAACAGAGTAGAACAAAACAGCCTTCCCTTTAAGCAAACACACACACACACATCAGCTCTATTTCTCCAGTCTTTTGTTCCCCTTTCTTTTTCTGGTGATAGAGATTCTTCCCAGACATTGCTTTGTCTACAATGCCACTGACTGTGCTTCCCTGCCTGCCTAAGAGCATGCTGAAGACGCACGACTGGAAGAGAAGAGTCCCAGCCCTACGTGCGGAGCCTGGCAGCTGTGTATGCCAGATTTTCCTTCCAAAGAGACGGGAGAAGCATCATTTTTCTCCCAGTTCAGAATGCTTTTTCCCCAGAGAGTTTCTCCAAGTGCTTTCTTACCTCCATCAAAAGGTCTCTTCCTTGCCTCTCATTTTCTTCATCTGTTACCTTACAGTATTGAAGGCTTCTTTCTACACCATGTGAGGTTCAGGGTAGAATGTGCCAGCAAAAAGTGTCCTCAATGGCAGTGCAATCTGCAGGGTGCCCCTGGTGGGTCTGGACCACTGCTGCCTCCCCGCATGAATATTTCCTAGAAAATCCTTACCACCTACAGCAATCACCCAACATTGGACACAGGCCAGCCATGGTGCTAAGTAAGAACACAGCATCTGTGGTGATGCTCAAAGTGATCTATGAGACAGGTGTGATTATTATCATTTGCAGATGAAGCATCCGTGGTCATCAAAGAGAAGCAATGGAGGTTCACAGAACAAGTGGCAGGGCTTGGGCTCAAACTTCAGTCTGTCCGAAACTAAAGCCTGCATGTTTTTTTTTTTTTTCTTTGTTGAGCCTGTATGTTTTATTCCTTCCCAAGGGAAACACTGAAAATTTGACATCAGTGTGACTTGCAACAGAACACATCAAGTCTGCCACGCCCTTGCTGATTTTGCTTTTTCTGCCTGGAATGCCCTCCACGTCCTCTGTGCTTGGCTCAGAATTATCTGTCCTTCAGCCCTCACCCTTGACTTCCTCTAGGCTGGACTGGGTGCTTGCATGCTAAGCTGCTTCAGTCATGTCCGACTCTTTGCAACCCTATGGACTGTAGCCTGCTGGGCTCCTCTGTCCATGGGATGCTCCAGGCAAGAATACTGGAGTGGGTTGCCATGCCCTCCTCCAGGAAATCTTTCCAACCCAGGGATCAAACTTGTGTCTTCTGCACTGGTAGGCTAGTTGTTTACCACTAATGCCTCATGGGCAGAAAAGGCAATGGCACCCCACTCCAGTACTCTTGCCTAGAAAATCCCATGGATGGAGGAGCCTGGTACGCTGCAGTCCATGGGGTCATGAAGGGTGGGACACCACTGAGCGACTTCACTTTCACTTTTCACTTTCATGCATTGGAGAAGAAAATGGCAACCCACTCCAGTGTTCTTGCCTGGAGGATCCCAGGGACAGGGGAGCCTGGTAGGCTGTCGTGTATGGGGTTGCACAGAGTCGGACACGACTGAAGCAACTTAGCAGCAGCAGTAGCAGCAGCAGTACCACCTGGAAAGCCTTCTAGGCTGGACTGCTGCTGCTAAGTCACTTGTGTCCGACTCTGTGCAACGCCATAGACAGCAGCCCACCAGGCTCCCCCATCTCTGGGATTCTCCAGGCAAGAACACTGGAGTGGGTTGCCATTTCCTTCTCCAATGCATGAAACTGAAAAGCAAAAGTGAAGTTGCTCAGTTGTGTCTGACTCTTAGCAACCCCATGAACTGCAGCCTACCAGGTTCCTCCGTCAATGGGATTTTCCAGGCAAGAGTACTGGAGTGGGTGCCATTGCTTTCTCCCTAAGCTGGACTACTTCTCCTCAAATAAGCTTCCATTGTGCCTCTTCACTCACCTATGTCGAGTGCCCCATCACCTTTGCACCATAAGCATCTCCTCCATGGCATGGTTTCCACCTTTATTTGATACCAGCCTCCTATCAGTGAACCACACTTGAAGTAGAAGTTGAATGCATGTATATGTGTTTGCAATACACTTGCAATACTATCTTTCTGAAAAATAGCATAATTGTAAATAAACAGGTAATATAGATCCCTTACAATTATACAATGGAAGTGAGAAATAGATTTAAGGGACTAGATCTGATAGACAGAGGGTCTGATGAACTCCATCTGATGACGGAAGTTCGTGACATTGTGCAAGAGACAGTTATCAAGACCATCCCCAAGAAAAAGAAATGCAAAAATGCAAAATGGCTGTCTGAGGAGGCCTTACAAATAGCTGTGAAAAGATGAGAAGCAAAAAGAAAAGAAGAAAAGGAAAGATATACCCATTGAATGCAGAATTCCAAAGAATAGCAAGGAGAGATAAAAAAGCCTTCCACAGCGATCAGTGCAAACAAACAGAGGAAAACAATAGAATGGGAAAGACTAGAGATCTCTTCAAGAAAATTAGAGATACCAAGGGAACATTGCATGCAAAGATGGGCTCGATAAAGGACAGAAATGGTATGGACCTAACAGAGCAGAAGATATTAAGAAGAGGTGGCAAGAATACACAGAAGAACGGTACAAAAAAGACCTTCATAACCCAGATTATCAGGATGGTGTGATCACTCAGCTAGAGCCAGACATCCTGGAATGTGAAGTCAAGTGGGCCTTATGAAGCATCAATACGAAAAAAGCTAGTGGAGGTGACGGAATTCCAGTTGAGCTATTTCAAATCCTAAAAGGTGATATTGCTGTGAAAGTGCTGCACTCAATATGCCAGCAAATTTGGAAAACTCAGCAGTGGCCACAGGACTGGAAAAGGTCAGTTTTCATTCCAATCCCAAAGAAAAGCAATGCCAAAGAATGTTCAAACTACCACATAGTTGCACTCATCTCACACACTAGTAAAGTAGTGCACAAAATTCTCCAAGCCAGGCTTCAGCAATACATGAACTGAGAACTACCAGATGTTCAAGTTGGTTTTAGAAAAGGCAGAGGCACCAGAGATCAAATTGCCAACATCTATTGGATCATCAAAAAAGTGAGAGAGTTGCAGAAAGACAACTATTTCTGCTTTATTGACTTTGCAAAGCATTTGACTGTGTGGATAACTACAAACTGTGGAAAATTCTTCAAGAAATGGGAACACCAGACCATCTGACCTGCCTCCTGGGAAATCTGTATGCAGGTCAGAAAACAGTAGTTAGAACTGGACATGGAACAACAGACTGGTTCTCAATAGGAAAAGGAGTACGTCAAGGCTGTATATTGTCACCCTGCTTGTTTAATTTATATGCAGAGTACATCATGAGAAACGCTGGGCTGGAAGAAGCACAAGCTGGAATCAAGATTGCTGGGAAAAATATCAATAACGTCAGATATGCAGATGACAACACCCTTATGGCAGAAAGTGAAGAAGAACTAAAGAGCCATCTGATGAAATTGAAAGAGGAGAGTGAAAAAGTTGGCTTAAAACTCAACATTCAGAAAACGAAGATCATGGCATTCAGTCCCATCACATCATGGCAAATAGATGGGGGAAACATTGGAAACCGTGGCAGGCTTTATTTTTGGAGGCTCCAAAATTACTGCAGATGGTGACTGCAGCCATGAAATTAAAAGACACTCACTCCTTGGAAGGAAAGTTATGACCAACCTAGTTCAGTTCAGTTCAGTTCAGTCGCTCAGTTGTGTCTGACTCTTTGCGACCCCATGAATTGCAGCACGCCAGGCCTCCCTGTGCATCACCAACTCCCGGAGTTCACTCAGACTCATGTCCACCGAGTCCGTGAAGCCATCCAGCCATCACATCCTCGGTCGTCCCCTTCTCTTTCTGCCCCCAATCCCTCCCAGCATCAGAGTCTTTTCCAATGAGACAACTCTTCGCATGAGGTGGCCAAAGTACTGGAGTTTCAGCTTTAGCATCATTCCTTCCAAAGAAATCCCAGGGCTGATCTCCTTCAGAATGGACTGGTTGGATCTCCTTGCAGTCCAAGGGACTCTCACTAGTCTTCTCCAACACCACAGTTCAAAAGCATCAATTCTTCGGCACTCAGCTTTCTTCACAGTCCAACTCTCACATCCATACATAACCAGTGGAAAAACCATAGCCTTGACTAGACAGACCTCTTTGAATATGCTATATAGGTTGGTCATAACTTTCCTTCCAAGGAGTAAGCATCTTTTAATTTCATGGCTGCAATCACAATCTGCAGTGATTTTGGAGCCCCCCAAAATAAAGTCTGACACTGTTTCCACTGTTTTCCCATCTATTTCCCATGAAGTGATGGGACCAGATGCCATGATCTTTGTTTTCTGAATGTTGAGCTTTAAGCCAACTTTTTCACTCTCCTCTTTCAATTTCATCAAGAGGCTTTTTAGTTCCTCTTCACTTTCTGCCATAAGGGTGGTGTTATTGGCATATGTGACATTATTGATATTTCTCCCTGCAATCTTGATTCTAGCTTGTGCTTCTTCCAGTCCAGCGTTTCTCATGATGTACTCTGCATATAAGTTAAATAAGCAGGGTGACAATATACAGCCTTGACGTACTCCTTTTCCTATTGGGAACCAGTCTGTTGTTCCATGTCCAGTTCTAACTGTTCCTTCCTGACCTGCATATAGGTTTCTCAAGAGGCAAGTCAGGTGGTCTGGTATGCCCACCTCTTTCAGAATTATCCACAGTTTATTGTGATCCACACAGTTAAAGGCTTTGGCATAGTCAATAAAGCAGAAGTAGATGTTTTGCTGGAAGTCTCTTTCTTTTTCAATGATCCAGCGGATGTTGGCAATTTGATCTCTGGTTCCTCTGTCTTTTCTAAAACCAGCTTGAACATCTAGAAGTTCACGGTTCCCGTATTGCTGAAACCTGGCTTGGAGAATTTTGAGCATTACTTTCCTAGCGTGTGAGATGAGTACAATTGTGTGGTAGTTTGAACATTCTTTGGCATTGCCTTTCTTTGGAATTGGAATGAAAACTGACCTTTTCCAGTCCTGTGGCCACCTCTGAGTTTTCCAAATTTGCTGGCATATTGAGTGCAGCACTTTCACAGCATCATCTTTCATGATTTGAAATAGCTCAACTGGAATTCCATCACCTCCACTAGCTTTGTTCGTAGTGATGCTTCCTAAGGCCCACTTGACTTCACATTCCAGGATGTCTGGCTCTAGGTGAGTGATCACACCATCATGATTATCTTGGTTGTGAAGATCTTTTTTGTACCGTTCTTCTGTGTATTCTTGCCACCTCTTCTTAATATATTCTGCTTCTGTTAGGTCCATACCATTTCTGTCCTGTATTAAGCCCATCTTTGCATTAAAAATGTTCCCTTGGTGTCTCTAATCTTCTTGAAGAGATCTCTAGTCTTTCCCATTCTGTTGTTTTCCTCTATTTCTTTGCATTGATCGCTAAGGAAGGCTTTTTTATCTCTTCTTGCTATTCTTTGGAACTCTGCATTCAAATACTTATATCTTTCCTTTTCTCCTTTGCTTTTTGCTTCTCATCTTTTCACAGCTATTTGTAAGGCCTCCCCAGACAGCCATTTTGATTTTTTGCATTTATTTTCCATGGGGATGGTCTTGACCTGTCTCCTGTACAATGTCATGAACCTTCATCCATAAGTTCATCAAGCACTCTGTCTATCAGATCTAGTCCCTTAAATCTATTTCTCACTTCCACTATATAATCATAAGGGATTTGATTTAGGCCATACCTGAATGGTCTAGCTGTTTTCCCTACTTTCTTCAATTTAAGTCTAAATTTGGTAATAAGGAGTTCATATCTGAGCCACAGTCCGTTCCCTGTCTTGTTTTTGCTGACTGTATAGAGCTTCTCCATCTTTGGCTGCAAAGAATATAATCAATCTGATTTCAGTGTTTACCATCTGGTGATGTCCATGTGTAGAGTCTTCTCTTGTGTTGTTGGAAGAGGGTGTTTGCTATGACCATTCCGTTCTCTTGGCAAAACTCTATTAGCCTTTGCCCTGCTTCATTCCATATTCCAAGGCCAAATTTGCCTGTTACTCCAGGTGTTTCTTGACTTCCTACTTTTGCATTCCAGTCCCCTATAATGAAAAGGACATCTTTTGGGGGTGTTGGTTCTAAAAGGTCTTGTAGGTCTTCATAGAACCATTCAACTTCAGCTTCTTCAGTGTTACTGGTTGGGAAATAGACTTGGATTACTGTGATATTGAATGGTTTGCCTTGGAAACGAACAGAGATCATTCCATCGTTTTTGAGATTGCATCCAAGTACTGCATTTCGGACTCTTTTGTCGACCATGATGACTACACCAATCTAAGAGATTCCTGCCCGCAGTAGTAGATACAATGGTCATCTGAGTTAAATTCACCCATTCCAGCCCATTTTAGTTCACTGATTCCTAAAATGTCAACATTCACTCTTGCCATCTCCTGTTTGACCACTTCCAATTTGCCTTGATTCATGGACCTGACATTCCAGGTTCCTATGCAATATTGCTCTTTACAGCATCAGACCTTGCTTCTATCACCAGTCACATCCACAGCTGGGTATTGTTTTCACTTTGGCTTGTTTTCACTTTGGCTCCATCCCTTCATTCTTTCTGGAGTTATTTCTCCACTGATCTCCAGTAGCATATTGGGCACCTACTGACCTGGGGAGTTCCTCTTTCAGTATCCTATCATTTTGCCTTTTCATTCTGTTCATGGGGTTCTCAAGGCAAGAATACTGAAGTGGTTTGCCATTCCCTTCTCCAGGATACCACATTCTGTCAGACCTCTCCACCATAACCCGCTCGTCTTGGGTGGCCCCACAGGGCATGGCTTAGTTTCACTGAGTTAGACCAGGCTGTGGTCCGTGTGATTACATTGTCTAGTTTTCTGTGATTATGGTTTCAGTGTGTCTGCCCTCTGATGCCCTCTCACAACACCTACCATCTTACTTGGGTTTATCTTACCTTGGGTGCAGGGTATCTCTTCAGGGCTACTCCAGCAATTCGCAGCTGCTGCTCCTTACCTTGGAAGAGGGGTATCTCCTCACCGCCACCACTTCTGATGTTGAACGTGGTGTAGCTCCTCTCGGCCCTCCTGAGCCCATGCTAGACGACATATTAAAAAGCAGAGATGTTACCTTGCCAACAAAGGTCCGTCTAGTCAAGGCTATGGTTTTTCCAGTAGTCATGTATGGATGTGAGAGTTGGACTATAAAGAAAGCTGAACACCAAAGACTTCATGCTTTTGAACTGCGGTGTTGGAGAAGACTCTTGAGAGTCCCTTGGACTGCAAGGAGATCCAATCAGTCCATCCTAAAGGAAATCAGTCCTGAATATTCATTGGAAGGACTGATGGTGAAGCTGAAGCCCCAATACTTTGGCCACCTGATGCGAAGTGCTGAGTCATTTGAAAAGACCCTGATTCTGGGAAGGTTTGAAAGCAGGGGGAGAAGGGGCCAACAGAGGATGAGATGGCATCACTGACTCAATGGACGTGAGTTTGAGTAAGCTCCAGGAGTTGGTAATGGACAGGGAGGCCTGGCATGCTGCAGTCCATGGAGTCACAAAGAGTCAGACACAACTGAGCAATTGAACTGACCGTGTAATACAAAAAATTTAATATATCATTTTCAATAATTTTCTCAGTATCTTGATAATTACAGTGGCTTCAAACTACCATACTGTTTGATTTTCAAACACAATTTATACTTCGTGTTCATCATTAACAAAATAGAAACAGATCAATATTTTAAGTCATCTTGATTTTTACATTTTTCTCTGGCTTCTCAGCAGATCCAGTTCACATCAGCACTGCTTGGACCTCCTAATGTGATAACATGCCCTTCAGTTTCCATAACTATACAGCTATATAGGGACTCCATTCTAAAAAGCAGTTAAAAATTCCTTTTCAGCATCTTTTTACCAGTGGGGGATGCCAGTGGGATTTCTCCTGCCCCTGCTCAAGTAGTGAGCCTGGCTCAGGCCCCCACTTCCTTGAGAAGCACTTTCAGTCCAGTCGTCCTGTATGATCTGGCCTCCTGATGGGCTCTGCCTATTTGTGAACAGGCGGCCAGGAGGCCAACAGGACAGTCCCTCAGCCTTGCTCCTGATTTTGCATTTGCATTTCACTTCTAGTCCTTGGGGATAATTGTCCTGCTTTTTAAAGATTCATTTTTTGCATGTAGATCATTTTTAAAGTCTTTACTGAGTTTGTTACAACACTACTTCTGTTTTATGGTTTGGTTTTTAGGGGTTTTAGTTCCCCAACCACATAGAGATGGAGCCTACACCCCCTGCTTGGAAGGCAGAGTCCTAATCACTGGACCCCCAGGCAAGTCCCTAATCATCTTGTTTTAAAACGCAAAATCTCTTGGAAAAGTTCTCATTCGATGTCCCCCCACCCCCACCCCAGCCCAATCTGGAAGAGAGAATGGTACTTAAAGGCACAATTCACAGCATTATCTCAACCAAAGGTCTCTTATCTCTGTATTCCCAGTGATGAACACAGTTTATCCATGAGTCAGTGCAGGCACGCAGGACTCCCTTCAAGGAGAAGGTAATTCCTGTTTACAGGACTATCTTGAGGCTTGAAGCAGTTGGGGCTGACCCTTGCCTTTCTTGTTTGAACTTCTCAGCTAGTTTTATACCATCGGAGTTAGTGCCCTGAGGAATATCTGTTAGGAGCTCTTGGGAGGAAGGAGATTGCACGAAACCCTCCTAATCTGAGCTGGCTTCTGCCTGAGGACAGATTTTGGGAGACAAATCAAGTGACTTCATAATTGGAAAGGAGGCGTGAACACCAGATTTACAAAGGAAACCACTTGGCTGAGAGAAGGAAGTGTGGGAAGACTAAAGCCAGATCTTCTGGGTTAGAGTAAAATGAGATGCACTGTGTGCAAGAATTCGAAAAAGTGTAATCTTAAACTTGTAATATGGGGATTAGCAATCAGGAAACTCAATCAACCTCTCTATGGTCTGGTCGCCTTCTACACAAATCAGGAGAAATAAATTCTGTGTTTTCCACACCCCGAAGCATGTGTTAACATTTGGCTAACAGTATCAGTGAAACAGTTTCAGCTTCCTGGAGGGAAAAGGGCAGCACTATGTAGGTATATTAATTTTAATTGTCATATATTAATATTAATAGCAAAAGCTTCAAATATTATTTTTATGAACCCTTCTGATGTAGAGGTGTTTATTATATATGCTCTGCAATTCTGTTATTTACATTGCTTTTCTTTAATTTTATTTTTCTCATATGTAATTTAAAGAATTTAATAGGAGATCCTGGTTAGGAAAGGTACTAAAACTCACATTCTCTTTTTTATACACAGTAAAACTTAAACCTCTGGGGATAAATATATTTTAAATATATTTGTAGTCACCGTAAAGCAAAGCTTGGTCTCTACTCCCTCTTTGAGGCTGAGAGCAATCTGCGTTTGGAAGGTGCCTCTGGAGTGACCTTGTTGAGCAGAGGTTGACCCAAGGCTATAAGGACACTCAAGCACCTGGTATATCTGCCAACCTGTTGCTGAGTCTGTATTTGACTGTCAGAAAATTTATTCTAATCAATAAAAATAAATGAGCACATGAAGGAACCAGATGCTATGGAAATAATTTTGCTCAGTTTGAAAATAGGTTTCATGAACTGCAATTTTTAAGCACAAAATTTGCCCCTGAACAGGCGTTTATAATGGAAATGGAAACTCTTGTAAAGACGAAAGGAAGGTTGGTGTGTTTGAGTACCCACAGAAAGATGTATTTCTTAATGCGAGGTGACAGGTATGAAATGAGACCACAAAATTGTTGGCATTTATAAATATATTATTTATACTCTTTCCTGAATCCAGGTACCATACTGCAATTTTTTTATCCAGCAGTGAAAAACCTGTGAACCCTGATAAAATTTAACCAAGGGTTACTGTATTTATAGCATTACAAAAAGAGACCCCTTTTATTGCTTGAGTTAAAAGTCTGTCCATTTTCATTTTAACCTTGATTTCTGTAAGTTTTCATCTGTAAAACTGTATCAAGGGTTGAACTTGTAAATTCTTCAGAATTGTAGCGTTAGCACACATTTTCTTTTCTGTTCTCTAATCACTTTCATATATTTTACTGTGAAAGGCACAGAATAAAGCAATGTGATCTAAAGATCAGAACGTTCTAGTTGCTTGTTCGTGTTGCCAAAGAGGCAACATTCCTATTCCGGATTGAATTATTCATTGATTAGGCCTAAAACAGGCAAACTGATGTTAAAGAATACCGTCTATGTTTCCATCTCTTTCAGATGGTGTGTATACTTTGATCCTTACAGTGGCTTTATGAAGCAGAAAGTAACATCTCCATTTTTATAAATAAGGAAACAGAGGCTCAGAGAGGTTAAAGAACTTGATCAAAGTCACACAGCAGACAAGTGATACAAGGGAAATTCCAACCCCTGTCTTCCTGACTTCAAAGGCCCTGCTTGCTGTATATTCCTTCAAGACTGTATTCTAATGGGAGACCTCCAAGAAGGGGCATGCAGTCCCCTTCATTTTTTTCTCTTCAGTGAGAAACTTCCATCATCAACAATCATGTGATAAGTGTACAGACGAGAACCAGAAGTGCCCCTTTACTCACACTTTGCTGTGAGGAGAGTCGGACTTTCCTTGAGAAAAAGCTTGAGTAACCAGCCTGTATCTTCCTTTTTGTCCACCTCTCCAGCCCCATGGAATGCCTTCTTCCCATGGACACCAGGCTCCCTGGCCACCACGTAGGTGTCCCGTGGCCACTCTTAGCCTTTATTCCCAAAGGAAGCCTCATTCTGTAAGCCGTTGTGGTCAGTGAGCAAGTATGTAACAAGGATTTACATCGAAAACTATAGTAGATCTGGAAGATGTAAGGAGAGATAAATAATGCATAGGTCTTGCTCTCCAGGAGTTCAGTCTTTGGGGTTGTGGTTTGTAGCTAAGCTGTGTCCAACTTTTTTTGCAACCTTATGGACTTGGGTTGTCCGTCAGGTTCTTCTGTCCATGAGATTTCCCAGGCAAGAATACTGAGTGGGTTGCCATGCCCTCCTCCAGGGGATCTTCTCCACCCAGGGATCAAACCCATGTCTCCTGCATAGGCAGGCAGATCCTCTACCACTAAGCCAACAGGGAAGCCCCATTTATAGCCTTACAAGGGGGGAAAATTCATTCACAGATAATGAACGACAGTATGACAAATATTGCAAGACAGTTATGAAGCAAAAAAAAAAAAAAAAATAGTAGACAGACTTTCCTGGTGGTCCAGAGGATAAGATTTCACCTTCCACTGCAGGGGGTTCAATCCCTGGTCAGGGAGCCAAGACACTCCATGTCTCTTGGCCAAAACACCAAAACAGAAAACAGAAACAATGTTGTAACACATTCAATAAAAGCTCAAAAATGGTCCATATCAAAAGAAAAAAAAGAACATAGAGTGAGAAATCCCTGCAGTATTAGATCAGGTTTCTCTGTGGAGGTGAGCTTTCTGTTGAGTTTGAAAGCTGAATAGGAAATTAAATAGCTGAGAAAGACAAAGAGTAAAATTTCAAAACCAGAATTTCATGTATTCAATAAAAGGGCAGAGAGGAGTACATGGACACAGCAGTGAAGTCCATGGGTTTCCTGTGGCCATCCTAAGAAAGTATCAAACCTTGGATGTCCTAAACAATAGAAATGTATTGTCTCACAGTTCTGGAGGCTAAACGTCTGAAATCAAGGTGTTCCCAGGGCCGCGCTCCCTCTGAGAGCCCTAGGAGAGAATCCTGCTTTGTGTTCTCCTAGTTTCTAGAGGTTGCTGGCAATTCTTAGTATGGTGGCTCAGCTGGTGAAGAACCAGCCTGCCAGTGCAGGAGATCCAAGAGACATGGGTTTGATTCCTGGGTCGGGAAGGTCCCTTGGAGACAGCAATGGCAACCTGCCCCAGTATTCTTGCCTGGAGAATTCCATGGACAGAGGAGCCTGGCAGGCTACAGTCCATGGGGTCGCAGAGTGGAACAAGATTGAGCATATGCGCACACTTAGCTTCTAGATGCTTCAGTCTAGTCACCTGGCCATCTTCTTACCAGTGTCTTCATATCTCTTTTCTCTTGGTGTATCTGCCTCTGTACCCAAATGTCCCCTTTTCATATAACATCAGTCATACGGCATTAGGGTCCACCCTTCTGATCTCACTTTAACTTGTTTACACTGTATAGACCCTATATCCAAATAAGTTTACATTCTAAAGTACCAGGGGCTATTACTTCACCATTTATTTAGGCAGTACTCAGTTTAACCTATAATATAAAGTTAAGATTGAAAAGGTCAATTGGGAACTATTGTGAAGAACCATTTATTCAACAGACAGTCATCAATTATATAACAAGTGCCAAACACTGTGCAGGAGGGGAAAAAAATCGTTCCTGACCACATGATGCTCAGTGTTATTTGAGCTATGAGCCAGTGAACTTAGGATGTAAGGAGGAAAAAAAAAAAAAAAAAGCATTGTATCACCCAGCTGCTGCTGTGTAATTGATCACTTCAAACTTGGTAGCTGAAAATAACAGTCATTAATTACTGATCATCCCAGGGACAGAGGTGCCTGGCAGGCTACATTCCACGGGGTCGTAAAGAGTTGGACACAACTGAGCACACCCCCATACATGCTTGCAACTGTGGGTCAGCTGGGGCAAGCTGATCCAGGCTGGGCTTCTCTGAACAGGCTCTGCTTCAGACAGCTCTCATCCTGGTTCCATTGGCCGGTTGCTGCATGCTCTTATCTTAACAACGGCAGAAGAGAAGGAGAGCAAGTGAAATAAGGAAGGGTTGCCACGTCTGTTCATACATCCTTGGTCAAAACAAGATTTGTCACCTAGTTCAAAGTTTCAAGGGAGCAACTGTAAGGTCACATGGCAAAGGGAACAAATATAGATATGGTGAAGAATTGGGGGCAATCGACCCTATGGGGTTTACAGTCAAATAGGCGTAAGGTTATGTGTGGACAGATTTATGATCCATAGATTGGTAGATAGATAGATAGAGTGATGTAGAAATGTGTGAAATCATTATTTTGGTAACATATAGTCCCTTGGGTCTCTTTACAGTAAGCAATAGCTTGCTGCTATGCAGCGGTCCTCAACTTTTATGGCACCAGGGTCTGGTTTCACAGAAGAAAATTTTTCCATGGACTGGAGCGGTGAGGGGATGGTTTTAGGATGATTAACACATTACACTTATTGTGATTTTTATTTCTATTATTATTACATCAGCTTCACCTCAGTTCACCAGCATGAGTTCACAAGTTGGAGACCCATGCATAGAGTATGTGAAGTCAGACTACCTCCTTTTTTCACTCTTTGTCCTTTTAATCTACTCTTAATTTGCTGTCCAAGATGAAAAAAGCTGATATTCAGTATAAAACATGAACTGATAATGAGATAATATAATGTCTTCCCAGGACTATACTGAGGGACTCTGTCTAACTTGACGGTAGATATTGCTCACCCTCTCACAAAGGGGTAATAATGGAGGAATTTGGCACCGGTGATGGACTGTGGGGTTAAGCACAACCCTGCCACTACCCTACATGCACGTGTGCACGCAACCCCATGGACTGAAAAGCCCGCCAGGCTTCTCTGTCCATGGGATTCTCGCAGACAAGAATACTGGCGTGGGTTGCCATGCCCTCTTTCAGCGGATCTTCCCAACCCAGAGATCCAACCTGCATCTCCTGCATTGCAGGCAAATTCTTCAGCACGAGCCCCCAGGGAAGCACCACTCTCCATGGGCAGCCACCTATTTTACCCATATGTAAAGAGATTAAGATGCTAAAGGCCCCGAAAAGTCTCTGTACCTATGTCTCCTCATCAATCTTCAGCAACCGAGGGTGGCCCTCGGGGCCGTCAGGATGTCCTGTGTAAATGTAGATTAAGTTTAGACCTCAGACCGTGTCCGCCTGTGCTCTGAACACATCCTCACGCCGTCCGCACTCCCTCCACGTGTCTTTCCCCACATCACTGTCATTAGCATCACCCTCCCACCCGGACACGTGCTGTCCACCTCCCTGCCGCGGAAGCTCCCACACACCCCAAGGGTGACGCCATCTCTAGGCTTCCACCGGCAACTGAAATAGAGCATAAACCGCATCAACTCTTGACCTGGAAAAAAAAGAAGGCTCTGGAATGCTTCCTGTGGCAGAAACACACATTTGCTTTTATGGAGAAAAAATCTTAAATGAAGGAATAAAGGATTCTTTAGACTCACTTCTACTAACAAGATGTTCTTTGCTCTAATTTTAAAGGTAAAGAGAATTCCCTGGTGGTCCAGTGGTTGGAACTGAGCACTTTCACTGAGGAGGTCCTGGTCAAGAAACATATCCCACAAGCCCGCGGGGCAGCCAAAGATGAATAAAATAAATAAGAGGAGAGCATGATCATAGACCTTAGGGAAAAGCATAAAAAGACTAAATAAATAGTCAGCCCTAATGCTATCACCCAGAGATACCCGTAAGCAAAGCACTGGCACCCTTCTTTCATGTTACTCTGGTATACAATAAATCCCTATTTTACAGAAAAGACAGCTTACTTTTTACTCATCTTTTTGAAATTAATTAATTTATTTTAATTGGAGGCTAATTACTTTATAATATTGTAGTGGTTTTGCCATACATTGACGTGAATCAGCCATGGGTATACATCTGTCCCCCATTCTGAACCCCCCTCCCACCTCCCTCCCCAGCCCATCCCTCTGGGTCAGCCCAGTGCACCATCCCTGAGCGCCATCTCATGCATCGAACCTGGACTGGTGATCTGTTTCACATATGGTAATATACCTGTTTCAATGTCATTCTCTCAAATTCATCCCACCCTCTCCCTCTCCCACAGAGTCCAAAAGTCTGTTCTTTACATCTGTGTCTCTTCTGCTGTCTCACATATAGGGTCATAGTTACCATCTTTCTAAATTCCATACATATGCGTTAATATACTGTATTGGTTTTTCTTTCTGACTTACTTCACTCTGTATAATAGGCTCTAGCTTCATCTGCCTCATTAGAACTGATTCAAACGTATTCTTTTTAATGGCTGAGTAATACTCCATTGTGTACATGTACCACAGCTTTCTTATCCATTCATCTGCTGATGGACATCTAGGTTGCTTCCATGTCCTGGCTATTATAAACAGAGCTGTGATGAACATTGGGGTATACATGCCTTTTTCAATTATGGTTTCCTCGGTGTGTGTGCCCAGCAGTGGGATTGCTGGGTCATATGGCAGTTCTATTTCCAGTTTTTCCATTCTGAAGGAGATCAACCCTGGGATTTCTTTGGAAGGAATGATGCTAAAGCTGAAGCTCCAGTACTTTGGACACCTCATGCAAAGAGTTGACTCATTGGAAGAGACTCTGATGCTGGGAGGGATTGGGGGCAGGAGGAGAAGGGGATGACCCAGGATGAGATGGCTGGATGGCATCACAGACTCGATGGATGTGAGTCTGAGTGAACTCCGGGAGTTGGTGATGGACAGGGAGGCCTGGCGTGCTGCAATTCATGGGGTCGCAAGGAGTCGGACACGACTGAGTGACTGAACTGAACTGAACTGAAAGGAATCTCCACACTGTTCTCCATAGTGGCTGTACTAGTTTGCATTCCCACCAACAGTGTAAGAGAGTTCCCTTTTCTCCACACCCTCTCCAGCATTTATTGCTTGTAGACTTTTAGATAGCAGCCATTCCGACTGGAGTGAAATGGTACTTCATTGTGGTTTTAATTTGCATTTCTCTGATAATGAGTGATATTGAGCATCTTTCCATGTGTTTGTTAGCCATCTGTATGTTTTCTTTGGAGAAATGTCTGTTTAGTTCTTTGGCCCATTTGTTGATTGGGTCATTTATTTTTCTGGAATTGAGCTACAGGAGTTGCTTGTATATTTTTGAGATTAATTCTTTGTCAGTTGCTTCATTTGCTATTATTTTCTCCCATTCTGAAGGCTGTCTTTTCACCTTGCTTATAGTTTCCTTATAGTTTCCTAATTAAACTTAAAGCTTTTAAGTTTAATTAGGTCCCATTTGTTTATTTTTGCTTTTATTTCCATTACTCTGGGAGGTGGGTCATAGAGGATCCTGCTGTGATTTATGTCAGAGAATGTTTTTCCTATGTTTTCCTCTAGGAGTTTTATAGTTTCTGGTCTTACGTTTAGATCTTTATTCCATTTTGAGTTTATTTTTGTGTATGGTGTTAGAAAGTGTTCTGGTTTCATTCTTTTACAGGTGGTTGACCAGTTTTCCCAGCATTTCTTTTTCCCAGATTTTCTTTTCTTCATTGTATATTCTTACCTCCTTTGTCAACAATAAGGTGTCTATAGGTGTGTGGATTTATCTCTAGGCTTTCTGTTTTGTTCCATTGATCTATATTTCTGTCTTTGTGCCAGTACCATACTGTCTTGATGACTGTAGCTTTGTCGTATAGTCTGAAGTCAGGCAGGTTGATTCCACCAGTTCCATTCTTCTTTCTCAAGACTGCTTTGGCTATTCCAGGTTTTTTGTATTTCCATACAAACTGTGAAATTATTTGTTCTAGTTCTCTGAAAAATGCCTTTGGTAGCTGGATAAGGATTGCATTGACTCTATAGATTGCTTTGAGTAGTATACTCATTTTCACCATATTGATTCCTCCAATCCATGAACATAGTATGTTTCTCCATCTATTTGTGTCATCTTTGATTTCTTTCATCAGTGCTTTATAGTTTTCTATATATAGGTCTTTTGTTTCTTTATGTAGATTTATTCCTAAGTATTTTATTCTTTTCGTTGCAATGGTGAATGGGATTGTTTCCTTAATTTCTCTTTCTGTCTTCTCATTGTTAGTGTATAGGAATGCAAAGGATTTCTCTGTGTTAATTTTATATCCTGCAACTTTACTATATTCATTGATTAGCTCTAGTAATTTTCTGGTGGTGTCTTTAGGGTTTTCTACGTAGAGGATCATGTTATCTGCAAACAGTGAGAGTTTTGCTTCTTCTTTTCCAATCCGGATTACTTTTATTTCTTTTTCTTCTCTGATTTCTGTGGCTAAAACTTCCAAAACTATGGTGAATAGTAGTGGGAAGAGTGGGCACCCTTGTCTTGTTTCTGACGTTAGGGGAAATGCTTTCAATTTTTCCCCACTGAGGATAATGTTTGCTGTGGGTTTATCATATATGGTTTTTATTATGTTGAGGTATGTTCCTTCTATGCCTGCTTTCTGGAGGGTTTTTTTTTTTTTATCATAGATGGATGTTGAATTTTGTCAAAGGCTTTCTCAGGATCTATTAAGATAATCATAAGGTTTTTATCTTTCAATTTGTTACTGTGGTGTATCACATTGATTGATTTGTGAATATTGAAGAATTTTACTCACCTTTAATATTGTTGGAGTTCACCCAGATCATTTTCACTAAATATTCTTGAAGGGGATGATTTTTATTCTTTTAGTTCAACAAACTAATGAATTCCTTTTCACGTCTACACCTCTCATGGTCACATTTGATATCCATGAATCAAGAAAATAAAGATCCCGTTTTAAGGATATTCATGGCTAAGTTACTGACCTCCCATTCTTGATATTTGTTATAAACTGAGTCTCTCAGAAAGCAGAGTCAGTGACAGAGGGTATGTATTCTCTCAGCTTACTGGGAGGGAGGGGAAGGGGAAGAGAGGAGTCTGGGAGGAAAGAGAGCCAACATGGGGAGGCATCGTCAAGTTGGCCGTCACAGGACAGTTCGGCAAGCTATATACCCAGAATCTCAAGGTCATCCATAGGACAGAGGAGGAGCCTTTATCCATGAGTACCCATCTCCCATGGGATGTGGTTCAGCCCTCGGAGCATTAATCCTGCACTTTGGGTTTGCACACACATGGACACCAGGTGAATCCCTGGTCATCAGCCAAAGGCAAGGCGTGGTCAGCTGGGACCACATGAGGTCCCAGCAGCTGGTGCTGAGTGGAGAAGAGACAGGGAAATGAGGCAGTGTCTGATCTAATACTTTGTCTACTCTGTCGGCAACTTCACCACCGTTTAAAATACAAAACAAGATCAAACACCAGTAAATGTTTAAAAGACCAACCAGTTTTACAGTTAGTCTTAACAACATTAGGAGGCCAAGAGAGGTGTGAGTTAAGAAAACCAGGGAAGAGGGGTTTGTGTGTCATATCCCGAGCGGACAGTCATTCCTGCCATTCCAGCCTCCTGCCATTCCTACAAATTCCTCCTAAAAATAACCATGCTGGGATGCCTTTCATCATTTATTCCCCCTGAATGATCATCGCTTGCTTGGTTCTCCCCTGGCATTTTGTGCTCTCTTCATACTGCAGTCATGACAGTCTCGTAGGGTGGATTCTCAGTTTGACAAGGTAGAAATTCCTAACTATGACAGCTTAGCCTTCTACAGATATGCATGTCCTCAAAATTGAGTAGTAATTTAAAATAGAATTTGAGAGCTAGGGACACTTCATTTCAGTATGTAAATGACATCCACTCTCCATTCTGTAAATAGCAACATTTGGGACAGTTCGGTGGACATGGAGATTTATTTGATACAGCCGTGGGGCTGGGAATAAGGTAACACAGGTATACAAATGTTTTGTCCATCCAGTATGCCTTGACCACCCACTGGTTCACACCAAGAATGGATAAAATACACATAGGAATCAGATACAACCCTTTCTTTCAAAGCTTTTACAGTAGAAGAAAAAGCATTTTCTATACTGGTTACAAGCTCCAAGTACACTTTTATATATATTATCTGGTTAGTTGTTTATAATAACCCTGGGGAATGAAGGTTGAGCCTCAGGGCTCTGGATTTAGAGGGAAGTAGTTTCAACTTTGGTTTTTCCGTTAGTGGTTGTGGGGTCGCAGGAATGGGGAGGAGGTGTGCATTCCAAGCCTCACTTCTCTCATGTATAAAAGAAGAATAATGATAATATGTAGTTCATCCGGTTGCTGTGAGAATAAGATAAGATAATATATGTAAAGCATTTAGTACTTCAAGCATATAGTAATTCAATGAATGTTAACTGTTTTTACATTGTTCGAATTTCACAGTAGGATTTAAACGCATTGTTCAGGACCACATGCCATAGCCAGGGCTAGAACCTTTGTGTGTGTGTGTTTTTTTTTTTTTTTTTTTGGCCTCCGAGTCTAGTGATACTTCCTTTGAAGTATAGCAATGAGGAATCTGGACTTTTCCAGACTTTCAACCCTAACATCCAGCACAATATTCTGCACATAATGGAGAGTGAGGAAATACTGTTTAATAACTCACTGGCAGCTGACTCCAAGTCAAATTATAGAGTTGCAAATGCAGAATAAAAATAAAATGTGTTTCAGTGCTTTCCTTGGCATCATTTTGGGGGATATCAAAGATATCAAACATAGCTTGTTCTTTTGGTCCACCAGCTGGCGAGGGAAAATATAGGTGCTCACAGCATGAACAGATCCTTTAAGGATACATCTTGCTTTAGCAGAGTTGGCCTGACCACAGGGATGTTGAGGAGATAATCCCAGTTCTCATCCTCTTCTCAGGTGGAATGCAGGAGGTGATGGGACTACCAAGGGAAGGAAAGGCTCAGGGCTTGGAGCTGAGGGAAGGCCTGTGGCTGATTCCACAGCCCAGGCATCCAGAGAGGGGAAACGCTTCCTGGATCACTGGTCTCGCTCGTGGGTTTGTGACGAGCAAGATAAGTCCATGCAAGTGTGAGAGGTTTAAGTGGTTGGAGTCCAGCCCAGATAGAATAAAAGGATCGAGGCTTCCTTGAGAAAGAGCAAGGGCTGTGGAATCCAGATCCTGAAAAGCACACAGATGTTTGTTCCCTGGCAACCAACGGCTCTAGAAGAGCACACTGGTAAAGTCTTCCTGCTTCACCGCCTGCCTTCAGGCACCGGGAGGTTTCTTGCCAGCATTTGCTGAGCATCTACTGTGCCCCATGGTACAGCATCTACTGTGCCCACATACATAACCACATATGGTCCTCCCAGCTCTCCTACAGCCATGGAAAGCTGGAGTTCAGGGTAGGGGAATCTGTCCATCTTCTCTCCACTGTATTCCCAGCGTCCTAGGCTTCCCAGGTGGCACAATGGTAAAGAGTTTGCCTACCAGTGCCAGAGACACAAGGGACCTGGGTTCGATCCCTAGGTTGGCAAGATCTCCTTGAGAAGGAAATGGCAACCCACTCTAGTACTCTTGCCTGGAGAGTCCATGGACAGAGGAGCCTGGCAGGCTGCAGTCCATGGGGTCGCAAAGAGTCAGACATGATTGAGCCCAAACACCCACATACCCCCAGCACCCAGAAAAGTACTTGGCAGAGCAGGTTCTCAGGACTTTTCATTGAATATATGACGAGGACAGAGGTGATCACCCAAACCTGAGTTTCAGAAGGGTGAAGTAGCCTGCACAGCTAGGACACGAAGTGGCTGAGGCTGAACCCAGACCCACTGAGTCCCAGGCCCCCTCTCCTGGCCGCTGCCCTCCTCACTGCTGCCGGCTTCCCTGACTGTGGGCTCGTCCCTTCTCCAAGCAGGGCACGCATACCCCCACTGGGGCCCTGAAACACCTTCTTCCTGTCATTCCGTAACTAAAAATCCTCAGTGTCTCTCAGCTGCCTTAAGATGATGTTCAGACTCCCTTGCCCACCTTCCCACGATCTTTAAAATCTGAACTTCACGTTATTATTTTCCACTAAAACTCCCACAGAAAAGCTCTAGCCCGGTACTCTCACCGCCCTCCATACTGATCCTTTCATCTAGGTCATTTGAAATGATCCATTTGTCCTGCCCATCTCACTGAATCCCCTCTCATCCTTTAGGATTTGTCCATGCTGCACCTCTTCAATGAAGCTTCTGACTGTCTCAGCATGCAGTAATTTCTCATTTCCCAGAAAGGAGAAATCTCTCATTAAGTGTCCTACTCTCTAGGCAGCTAGGAAATGTTCCTTGTGATTGTTGGTCTTTGTTAGGAGTCTAACACCTGTCTCTACAACTAGAGGCTAAGCATATTGTGAGTCAGGAACACAGCCAGCAACAAACAAAACAAAGACTTTCTTCCTTCTAAGAACAATTAGTTAAATGATTAAGGCAACTAAATATTTTAGGTTAAGCTAGCTAGATGGCATATAGTAAAAATAGCTCTGAAGTTTTGATTAAGAGCAAAAGAGGACTGTAAAAGGTCCCTCCCCTCCTCTCTTTCTCTGCCTCTTTGCTCTTTTTGGTTGGGTGGGCGCTTCTGTGTCTGTTGCAGGGCAGAGACTGTCAATGCTGGGAGACAGCCAATAAGGAGACAAATGCAAGTTCACGGTAGCCTGGAGGCCAGTCTGGAGTTCAAAGATCCTGGGCAAGATATCAAACTGACTCCATTCAAGAGCTATGGACTTCTGAGTGGCAGACTGCTTCCAGGTCACTGCTGATGCAGTTTCTCGGTGTCTTCAGCAGCGATGTGACGGAGGACCACCCAAGACGCTTGACCAAGTTAGGGAATGGCAGCGACAAAAGCAAGAACTGGGAAAGACTGCTGTTCAGCAAGGCCTGGTAATACAAAACCACAGTGATACGCTGTTTCTACTTAGGACGAAAGGATCATTCAGACTAAACACCAGTCTTCCCTCCAAGTTAATCAGTTGTCGCTTAGTCACTAAGTCTTGTTCGACTCTTTGTGACTTTATGAACTATAGCCCGCCAGGCTCCTTGGTCCATGGGATTTCCCAGGCAGGAATACTGGAGCCAGTTCCCATTTCCTTCTCCAGGGGATCTTCCCGACACAGGAATCAAACCCAATTTTACTACATTGGCAGCGGGTTCCTTACCATGGAGCCACCTGGGAAGCCCCAGTCGATTGTTAGGGAAATGCTAAGGAAACTGACCAAGGAGGTGCCCTGTCAGAGTGGGTATAACCATATGTGCCACCTCAGTAAAGAAGAAGCTGCCAAGTCCATTCTCTGAAGGACTGTTTCTAACCCTTTGGGGGCAAAACAATGGTTTGTGCTGAGCAGTCTCCCATCACTAGCTCTGTTTCAGGGCGATCACTGTGCAAGACCCACCCCTGGGGCTTCTAAACCACATGAAGTAGTGACACACATCTGAGATCCTAGTAGCTACTCTGGATGTTTTTTAAAATAGTAAGCACGTTAGGGACTTAGAGATGCTCTGAAAGGGGCAAGGACCCTGCAGAGGAAGCAAGCAAAGCTTAATTAAAATCCCTGTTAACATGTTCCAGGGCACAGAAAAGGTGAGCAGATACAGTTAGAGTAGGATGCAAGATCCTTGAGGCAGGAACTCTGTTACATAACCTCTGGGCTCTCTGCTTCTGAAATACAATAGAAGCTCAGTGGTGTGATAGCAAGCACTTATGTTTGCACAAGTGAATACATGGACTAATAAGTGAATACAAGTGGTAGTCTTTCTCCTTCTTGGTTCTTATGGAGCTTATTAATCTAGTCTTAACCTTGTTGTTGTTTAGTCGCTAAGTCATATCTGACTCTTCCTACCCTATAGACTGTAGTCCGCCGGGATCCTCTGTCCTTGGATTTTCCAGGCAAGGATACTGGAGTGGGTTGCCATTTCATTCTCCAGGGGATCTTCTTTGATCTAGGGATAGAATATGTGTCTCCTGCTTGGGAGGCAAATTCATTACCTCAGCCACGCGGGAAGCTCCAACCTTAACCTTATCAGAATCCTCTATCAGAATTACACTCAAATTTCCAGTAATTAATGCTGGTGTTTCATGAAGTCTCTAGAGCTTCCAGATATTCTAAACATCATGGGCTAAAGCATGCATGTTCACTAGAGTTAAAACAAAAACAATACTCTGTCCCCATTTCAAAAAATACTAAGCAAAAAATCTGAGGTGATCTCTAAATGTTGTTTGTCAATAGTAAGACAGGGCCAGCTTCTGTGAAAATCACTCTGCCCTCGCGAGCTGGAGGACATTCCACAGATCCGCTGATTTCCACACCACTCTGGCCTGTCCTCCTGCTTCCAGGAACAGCGCTTCAATACCTGTAATGCCATTAACTGTCACTCCCAAACAAGCTCAGAAATATGTCCTGAGAAATGAAATTTTCTTCAGACATTTCTTCACCTAAGCCTTCCAACTTGGAAAGATAGAAAGCTCTATAAAGTGAGTCAATTTTGTCTTAAAGGCAAATAAAAAGTTATTGGCACCAGGTTTCCAATATCTCAGGGAAAGTAATACCTGCAGCAGGACTAAAAAAAAAAAAAAAAAGTTACTGATTTTAGGCACAACTTGAAGAAGATGAAAATAGTTTCCATGTAACTCCTTAAACAGTCTTTCAATTTTTTTTTCAGGTGCCTAATCCACGTAAGTGATTCAATTGCTTCTTAAAACCAACCAGGATCACTTGTAATTACCTGCCTCAAAACTGTCGTCTCAAAATTTCACGAATCCAGTGACTATTATGGCAATAACATTCATAAAGTGCAGAGAAAAATTCAGGTTCATATCCATGCAAAACTGCACTTAATAGTGACAGGAAAATCAAAGCTGCTGGGGCAGCAGCAATTTCCCCAGTCTAGCCCATTTCCCCTATTTTGATTCTAATGGTGGAGGAGATGCACCCTAATTGTATATGGTTCCATACAGGAAAGCACTTCCTTCCATCACTCAGGTGCCAGACGCTGGTAGCATAAAATCGAATGAATCAGGGTGTAAACGAGAGAAACCTGTAAACGGCCAAGTAAGGGCAGACAGAGGTTCTGTTCTTCCCCCAGATGGGGCGTGCGTATCCCCTCCCAGCAGCTCTGCAGCTGGCTCCAACCCGAGGAGAATGGGCTAGAACACCCTTCAGTTCAGTTCAGGTGCTCAGTCACGTCCAGCTCTTTGCGACCCCATGGACTGCAGCCAAGCTTCCCTGTCCATCACCAACTCCCAGAGTTTACTCAAACTCACGTCCGTCGAGTCGGTGATGCCATTCAACCATCTCATCCTCTGTCCGCCCCTTCTCCTCCTGCCCCCAATCCCTCCCAGCATCAGGGTCTTTTCCATTGTGTCAGCTCTTCACATCAGGTGGCCAAATTATTGGAGTTTCAGCTGCAGCATCAGTCCTTCCAATGAATATTCAGGACTGATTTCCTTTAGGATGGACTGGATGGATCTCCTTGCAGTCCAAGGGACTCTCAAGAGTCTTCTCCAACACCACAGTTCAAAAGCATCAATTCTTTGGCTCTCAGCTTTCTTTATGATCCAAGCCTCACACCCATGACTACTGGAAAAACCATAGCTTTGACTATATGGACCTTTGTGGGCAAAGTAATGTCTCTGCTTTTCAAAATGCTGTCTAGCTTGGTCATAGCTTTTCTTCCAAGGAGCAATCATCTTTTATATCATGGCTACAGTCACCATCTGCAGTGATTTTGGAGCCCCCCCCCCAAAATGAATTTTTTCCCCTTCTATTTGCCATGAAATGATGGGATTGGATATCATGATCTTAGTCTTCTGGATGTTGAATTTTAAGCCAACTTTTTCACTCTCCTTTTTCACTCTCCTCTTTCACTTTCATCAGGAGGCTCTTTAGTTCTTCACTTTCTGCCATAAGGGTGGTGTCATCTGCATATCTGAGGTTATTGATATTTCTCCCTGCAATCTTGATTCCAGCTTGTGCTTCATCCAGTCCAGCATTTCTCATGGTGTACACTGTATATAAGTTAAATAAGCAGGGTGACGATACACAACCTTGATGTACTTCTTTCCCAATGTAGAACCAGTCTGTTTTTCCATATCTGGTTCTAACTGTTGCTTCTTGACCTGCATACAGATTTCTCAGGAGGCAGGTCAGGTGGTCCCGTATTCCCGTCTCTTGAAGAATTGTCCACAGTTTGTTGTGAACGTAGATGGTCTCCCCACCCGCTGTGCCTGCCTAAGCAAGATGAATTGGTTAGCTGAAGCAATTAACTGGCGATTCAAGCGCCAGCATCGCCCCATCATTGGGAGCAGAGAGAATAACGTGGAGTTTTGCCAGATGAGTCAGACTAAGTGACTGCAGCCTGTGCACTGATTTCCAGGTTGAGTTAAAGGGGCGTGGCACTTCCATCCTTGAAGATGCAAGATCAGTCTTCACATGGGCTTATTCTGATCCCTGAACCCTTGTGTGCATGTGAAGAACAGTGGTTCTCAAATTTTAACAAGCATCAGAAGACTGAAACAATGGGAGGGTTTGTTAAAACTCAGATCCCTAAGCTCCACATCCAGAATTTCTGGTTCACTGGGTCTGGCAAGATGGTGATAGATGGGGAAGCCTCGATGAACAGGAAAGCCTGGTGTGCTGCAGTCCACGGGTTGCAAAGAGTCCGACCCAAATGAGCCACTGAACTAAGCTGAGGTCTGGCGTGGGGCCTGAGAATGTGCATTTCTAATACATCCTTTCACCAATTGATGTGAATGCTGCTGGTCTAGGGACCACATTTTGAGAACCACTGATCTAGGCCTCTCCCTCAGGAAAATGACAACTCCGTGCTCTCCCTGGAAAATGACAACTCCATGCTCTCCCCCATCCTGGAAACCTGAACAAACAAGGCTGAGATGATTCATTCAACTTGCCAACATTCTCGTTGAGCACACATCATGTGATCCCCACCGTGGTGATGCAGAGATAAACACGCCTTTATCCTCAAGAGGCTCCCTTTCTGGTGGAGAGATGGAGACAAAACCAGAGGAAGGTGAGAATAAGGCAGTGTGAGAAGTGGTTTCACAGAGGTAAAGACCAGTTGCTGCTGGGAACACAGACCACAGACACTCTGGGATTGGAAGTTCATTAGGAAACGCTTTGGGGTTGGTGGGGTAGCAAAGAACTGAGAATAAAGGTGCTCAAGTCTCATTCGCTCAGTTATATCCAACTCTTTGTGACCTCATGGACTGTAGCTCACCAGGCTCCTCTGTCCGTGGAATTCCACAGGCAGGAATACTGAAGTGGGTGGCCATTCCCTTCTCCAGGGGATCTTCCTGACCCAGGGAGTGAACCTCGATCTCCTGCATTGCGGGCAGATTCTTTATCAGGGAAATTAAGAACCAGAGATTCCCATTTCTGTTGACATCCAAAAATGTCAGCCTTACTGAATCCAAGGGCTGGTTGCCATGGGTAAGCTTCCTGATATCAGGAACCATTTACACCACAAAGATTTCCAACATCTGCCCCTCAGCACATAGTAGGGTTTCAGTGTGTTAATGAGTTACTACTCTCAATGCTGCAATGACTCAATCTGCTCAATGGAAAATGTACGGAGAGAAGCAGTTTGCTTCAAATTGATCCTTAAATCAGAATGGAGGGAAAAGAACATTTAATCACCACAAATCTGGTGTGCATTAGGACTGGCAGATTTTGAAATTTAAAAACAAAAACAAAACACCTGGGACTTCCCTGGTGTCGCAGTGAATAAGATTCTGCCTGCCGACGCAGGGGACACAGGTTTGATCCCTAGTCCGAAAAGATTGCCTATGCCGCAGAGCAGCTAAGCCCCTGCGCCACGACTACTGAAGCCTGGGCGCTCTGCAGCCTGTGCTCCGCGCCAAATGGAGCCAATAGTGAAAAGTTCGCGCAACCCGACTAGAGAGTGGCCCCTGCGTCACAGCTGGAGAAATGCTCACGCAGCAGCAAAGACCCAGCACCGCCAAAAGTAAATCAGTTAATTAATTTTTAAAAACCCACCTAATCCTAGGATCAAATCCTTGAACCTGCTACTTCCTCAGGGTCAGTAGTTTTCTTCTTCTTTTTTTTTTTTTTCACTTTACTGAAAATCAACTGTATTTGACAAGTAGTTATTTGGGGATGAACAAAGTTATCAGATATAAAAATAGATCATGCTCTTCCAGCTTCCTTTGACAATAGCCAGGGGCAGCAGGGCGCTGGTTCACGGTGACATTTTTGTTATGCAAATAGTTTGAGGCAGTTCATTTTTGAAAAATTATGCTAACATTCATGGCTAACATTCGGCCCTGTGAAATGAAATAGGTATTAATTTGTTGAGCTAAAGTATTCCAAAAATAAGAGTAAGTAGATCTTTTCATGAATTCAAAATGAAAGGGGGGTCTATGTTCCTTAATTTAAGGCAATACGCCAACATTTATTTTTAATAATACTGTGCTGATTCAATTAAGATCAGGTAATAAAATCAATTGCTATAATTTGTTCACCAACCTCTTGAAAAGGCTTTTTTCTTTTCTTTGGTTCAGGGGCCCCTGAGTTTAGATGGATTTCTTTTTCACATTCCTTTTTGCATTAGTCAGTGAATAGGTAGAAGATGGTATATTTCTTCCTTTTAGCAAGTAGACAAGAGTCTTTGTTCTGCGCCTAGACTGCTTTTTTCTGAAATGCACTAGAGGCTGAAGCAATAAGCCGCTATGACTTACAGGTAAATTAAAAGACATGAGAGAAAACTCTACTTTTCTAACTTTTAAGACTTTATGGAACTTGTAATAAATGATTACCTCACTTTTATGTTATATAGCAACTATGGGAATGGGACATCTTTTACAAACAAGCCATGTTCCCAAAGTTTGTAAACCAGTTGTTTTACATGTGAAATACTTTTTCTATAGAAAAACATTATAAATTGTGATCTGATTAGATTAGTGCACATAAGCATATTTTATTCATAATATAAATTATATATTTTATTGAAATATAGGGGAAGATAATAATTACCAATACTTTATAATTTGAAAGGGAGTGGTTTTGAATAAGAAACCTCTGAAATTAAAAAAAACTCTAATATTTTAGTGTTTGATGACGTTTATCATGTATACTACTATCTCAAAACATAAATCAGATGTAGCACTGAATATCCTGTTTGCTTATTAGCCATGGTTAGTGTTGAACTTTATGAATAAAGAAAAAGGATGAATGAAAGTTCCCTTTGAGTGGCAGTGTTCATTAAACAAACAACTTGAAGTATCCATTTGCAGTTTTTCTGACTGTTACATCTTTTGTACAATCATTTAATAAAGAGTGACTTCTCCACTGACCCAAATATCCAGGAAGGCAGATATTGCATCATTTTTTCTTAACCACTAAAATCTTAGCACTTAGCAGACAGCTAACTGTGTAGGACTTTTTTAAATGAAATTTTTGAATTGATACAAAAGAAAGAGGAGTGGTCTAAAAAATGCAGAATTGCAAATGTGTTAAAAATGAGTGTCTGATATTTCATTTATTATTAGTCTCCACGTAGCCAAAGAGGGGAGAGTTGCACCTAAAGACAGCTGTATAAAAAGAAATTTCCCAAAGGATACGGACAGTAAGACAGTTTGCTTGGTGAAAGCCAAGTGGTTAGGACTGTCCAAGTTTTCTTTGGTTGTTGGTCCAAAATAAGGGAGATTGGGATTAGTCAGCTTTAGGATAGTTCTGGCAAAAAAAAGGACCCCTGCAAGAATCATCAGTGGCTTGTGTTCCAAAGGTGGGGCAGTAGGAGAGATCTGACCCGTATGCAGGTGTTGGACTGCATGGAAGTGCTAGCTGTGTGGAGAGAATCTGAAAAGAGAACCCAGCCTGCTCTTTCCCTCCTCACGCGTGCTCACTTGTGTCCAGCCCCATGGGCTGTGGCCTGCCAGGCGCCTCTGTCCATGGAATTTCCCAGAAGACAACACTGGAGTGGGCTGCTGTTTCCTCCTCCAGGTTGATCCTCCTGACCGAGGGATCAAACCTGAGCCTTCTGCATCCTCTGCATTGGCAGGTGGATTCTTCACCTCTGTACCACCTGGGAAGTCCTGTCTGTTCTTTAGTATTACTACAGACATGCAACTCTGAAAACATCAGTGATAAAATATTCTTCTGTAACAAGATCTTTTTCTAAGTTCTGAAAAAATCCTGCACTTAAATTATTGTAATTTAGTTACTGTTGAGTTTTAATTTGGAGTTTGTCAACTCCAACTTAGTACATTTTAATTCCTTGTCTTTTAATAAGCTTTTTTGTCTAAGTGGAAATTAATTCAGATAACTTCTTGTTGCACAGTGGGTCTCCCAACACACGTGGCTTTGGGTATACATGTTTATTTTAAGAGTAAGTTCTTAAGAGTTTGAAAAAATCCAAGTTCATTTCAGGTACAGTTTATGCCTCCAAACCCTGGAGTTAAAGTGAAGTCACTCAGTAGTGTACGACTCTTTGTGACCTCATGGACTGTAGCCTACCAGGTTCCTCCATCCACGGAATTTTCCAGGCAAGAATACTGGTATGGATTTCCATTTCCAAACCCTGAGATATTACATATTCCTTCTAGTAAATCAGCAGGAGAAATGCTAGCTCAGTGACTAAAATCATGAAGAAACAGAACTTGAATTTCAGGATGATTTTTTCATGCACAACCTTTTCCTTAATCTGGGTTCTTTGGAGGGACCTTAGAGACACTCATAAACTACTGAAACAGAAAGCAAGATGTATATGTGTGTATACGTGTATTTTTAAAAAGAGGTTCTGTAATTGTAATCAAAGATGTGTGTGACTCAAAAAGCATAAAATGTATCCAAAATCTCATCTGTATTCTTTGATGTTTTATAATATGCAGAGTCAAATGAGGAAACGTTTTTCTATGGTAATATTTGAATTATAATTAGTCATATATGCACTATATGGGGACTTCCCAGGTGGCTCAGTGGTGAGGAATCCACTTGCCAATGCAGGAGACTCGGGTTCATCCCTGGGTCGGGAAGATCCCGTGGAGGAGGAAATGGCAACCCACTCCAGTACTCTTCCCTGGGAAATCCCATGGACAGAGGAGCCTGGTGGGCCACAGTCCATGGCGTCACAAAGAATCAGACACGACTGAGCGACTGAGCACTGAGGCACGTGCTGTATGCCGTTGTTAATTATAACATATAATCTTGCAAAAGCTGAATTTGAGATCTAAGGAAGATGGGCTGTCCCTGGTGGTCCAGTAATTGAGAATTCACCTACTAATGCAGGGGACGTGAATTTGATCCCTGGTCTGAGAAGATCTCACCTGCCATGGAGTAAGTAAGCCCAAGGGCCAGAACCACAGAGCCTCTGTTCTAGAGCCTCGAGCTGGAACTACTGAGCTCACATGTCCACAGAGCCCACATTCTGAAACAAGGGAAGCCAGCCCAATGAGGAGCCCATGAGCCACAACTAGAGGGGCCCCTGCTCGCCAGAAGTTAGGACAGCCTGTGCAGCAGCGGAGACCCAGCATGGCAAGCCCCACCAAGAGAAATCTGAGCAGGTCTGTTTACTAATGAGGTGCAAAAACGGCTATACACAGATGTCCTCATCCACCCGTGGGTGATCCCCTTATACACACACAGTTTATGGACTGCATGATACTGAATATCTGGAACATCATTTTGCTGTATTTAAATAAAAGTTTGGCCTTCACTGGTGAGGTGAATAGTAAAATGCCAGTCCAGATCTGAAGTGAGTATCACAGAATTTTAGCATAGTAAGTCTGAACTTTGTTCTGGCTTCTAGCACTGACTTTAAGCTCAGATGCTATAAAACAGTTGCCTAATGATTCGTCTCTAAAAGAACAATAATAGCTAAGATTTGTTGGGTACTCATTACATACTGAGTACACGCTGTTATGAATTATCTTACTTATTCTTACAATTGGAGAAGGAAATGGCAACCCACTCCAGTGTTCTTGCCTGGAGAATCCCAGGGACAGAGGATCCTGGTGGGTTGCCGTCTATGGGGTCACACAGAGTTGGACACGACTGAAGCGACTTAGCAGCAGCAGCAGCATTCTTACAATAATTTTATCATTGTACTGCTCCAAGCTGTATATGAAGGAAGTAAAATCTAGGGAAATTAGGTAACTTATCCAAGATAATACAGAAGGTGAAGGTGGAAAGCGAGGATCCTATCTCAGACTTTCTGCCTCCCTCCAGGGCCTGCTCATTTCACACCTCCCTGAACTGACTCCCTGCCATCACATAACTTGACTTTATCTGTTTCCAAAACATCCTAGTACCACAGTTTCTGGACAGATCCACTCCTATCCCAAGTTGATAAATACGTATCCTTTGATTAAATACTTCCAGTGAAGACATTTCATCACGTTTCTCAATAGTCCAATAGGCAAACTGTTCTGAAATGTTTATGGAAGGTTAGCAATGAGACAGACAAGTTCCTCTGCAGTTTTTTATGAGCACAGAAACAAAGTGAATGGGGTTATTAAGAACAGATCTGCGTGGGATTTAATTGATCACAAAGAGGAGCCAGTGTAAGTGTGTGTGTGTGTGTGTGTGTGTGTGTGTGTGCGCGCGCGGTACAGCACATTTGGAAAATCATTTGCTCCTTAATGTAAATATTTAGGATTGATGGTGAGTGATTCTCTGGGATCATGATAAACAAAGAGCCTGATAACAAAGACTTACTTGAAGTACTTTATTGGGGTGTGTGACCTCAGGGAGCATGTGAGGGACAGCGGAAGGGACCCAGCTAAGGATGGAGAGCCAGTACAAGGATGCGTTATCAAGCTGGCCACTGCTTCGGGAGACTGGCTCTTCGGGAAGACCACCCAGGAAGCTCTATGGAACACATTTCAGGATCCTTTGTTGGAGGATGGTAAAGGGAACATTTATCTATGGGCTCCCATTGGTCAAAGATTTATCACAAGTGTTTAAGCTCTCGCACTTCTTTTTGGGCTTCAGTCTACACCAAAACTTCAACCAACAAGCCTCTGGGTGGGAGGAAAGATATAAGAGAGGTTGAGGGTCAGACACTGTCAGACTGAAGCCAGCTGGAGCCCATTTAGAACGTGGTTCCAGCAGTGGCTAAAAGACACGTGTGGAGCCCAGAGGATAGGAAGTGGCAAATGGGAGATGTGATATAGCAAGTAACATAACATTTTTTTCTTATAGGTTCACATTTTTTTTTCAATTATATCCTATGTCTCATATTCATTGGGTCTAACGGGCGATTATCAAGCTTTCATTATCTGTTTACCCTTTGAATATTTATTGAGTTTTACTAATACTCATTGAGTATGTTGGGCCTCATGTAGGGAACTGGGGATAGAAACATAATTATTATAAACAGAGTCCCCACTGTCATGAAGCTTACTACGTTATCAGCACTGAACCTACCACAGTACTAGCACACAGTAGGCACTTTTTAAAGAAATAAAACAGCCTTTTAAGAATGAGTATTTAATGTTATGCAGATCTTAAATGACCAGAGGGATGTCCCACTAGATGAAACACTTTATCATTCTTGTAGGAAGTGTCTCACCCCCTGCTGTAATGGCTTATGTCTTCCAAGGGAGTGAAGACTATTTACTTTATTATCTATGTGCTGCCTGAGGATAGGGGAGGTTGAGACCTAGACAGATTTCGGTACTTATCTGTAAAGTGCCTCTGAGGCATAAGAGAACATTCTGAGGAGCTGAAATCCAGGAGGGGTAGCCGCTGTAGCAGTAGCCGCACCTGCATTCACCTGGCAGTATTCCAAGGCAGAAGGTGGAAGATGCTTTGTCTCCTTGCCAGCACTCTTTCCTTGAGCATCCTAGTGGCCAAACAACCTCTAGCTGACCAACGTGCCTGGTTTCAGGAGCCAACTTGTTTCAGCACTTCCATAGAAGTACCTGGGTAGGAAATGCACTCATTTGTTAAAACCTTTGATGCAGTTAACTGAGCTCTGCTGGTCACAAGAAAGATGTGCCAGGGACAAGTATACCCACTGTATGTATATATATATATATATATATATATACATATCTTTGTTATCCTTATTTAGTTACTAAGTCGTGTCCAACTCTTTGCAACCACATGGACCGTAGCCTGAAAGGTTCCTTTGTCCATGGAATTTTCCAGGCAAGAATACTGGAGTGAGTTGCTCTTTCCTTCTCCAGGGCATCTTCCCCACTCAGGGATGGAACCTGGGTCTTCTGCATTGCAGGCAGATTCTTTACCATCTGAGCCACCAGGGAAGCCACCGGGGAAGCCTCATATATATACATACACATATATATGTTTGCATATGTACAAACATACATATTTTGTATGAAACATATTTTTTGTTTGAACATATTTATATGTTCATATATATACACACATATGTAATAAACTTCCCAATGCCTTAGAAAGTTAGTGAAATAAACATAAAATCAGAACTAAATTATTCAATTGATAATATTTTGGAGGACTGGAAAGTCTTCCTAGCCCCGTCGGTGGTTTTCCCTCCCCGCAGATCGATCTTCCGGCCTTCAGCGACAAGGAAGCTCTAGGTAACATCATGCTGATGGCCTCCGAGTTAGCTGATGTACAAGGAGCCCTCACTGTTCTTCAGTGTTCACATTAAACTCTCCGGGCGGTGACCAGAGCGTGCTGGTACTTTATGGGGCAGTCAAGGCGGCGAGGCTGCTGCAGGCCTTCTCGGGAAGCCCTCCACCTGCGGAGGGCGGTGGGGCCACTGTGCAGCTGTGACAAGGCAGAGGCCCCAGGCAGAGAGCTGGGAGGGCAGAACGGCAGACTCAGCTGATTCTTCCAAGGGCTCGCTCTCCTGACTGAGCACAGTCTCCAGTGGCTTCCCCTACCTCATTCCCCAAGGAGAATTTTATGGTGTTTTTTTTTTTTTTTTTTTAAGTAACGATTTCTTTTGGAGAATAGACCCGCAGGCCTGGGGCACCTCCCTGTGATGCCAGCGGTAGAGTCAGTGGGGAAACTGCCTGGCAGAGAGCATCCCAGGGAAGGCGCCAGCTCGTGCGCCTGGGAAGGGGCAGACGTGTGCTGCTGAGTGTGGGGAGTGGGAAAGGGGGCAGGGGGTGGGGGTGCTCAGATGGCTGCTCAGTTTTGAGGGGAAGAAAGATACACAGAGCGGGGATGAGTTAGGCCCCGCAGCAACAGGGCGTGCGTGGCAGTGGGATGAGAGCGTGGTCTGGGATCTTAGGAAGGGTGAGGGCGCAGAAGTTCCTGAAACAGGCGGACTGATGGGTTGGCCTTGCAAATCACCAAGCCCCAAGTCACTCCCTCACTCCACTGAGAGTACCTCTCCTCCATTTCGACCAAAATGACATAAAACGATTTGGGGGAAGGGAAGAAGATGGGCCACGGAAGAATACCCTTCCTCCACAGGGGACCCCCAGGATCCAAAAATGTGTAGGTAAGTACCAGGAGCCCAGTCTGGGAGGCACAGGTAAAATCAAAATCGCAACATCTGATGGTTTCCAGTTACAAAGTCACCTCAGGATCTTAGATAAGCCTTGTAAACCTCGACGTGCCTCAGTTTCCTCCCCGGTCCCGTGAGAGCAGCACGTGTGAGACCTCGGCGCGGGGCCGTGGAGGGGCTGAGATAGACAGCGGTGAGAGCGAGCTTCCTGGAGTCAGCATCACCAACACCACCCGCGCCAGGAAAACACGTTCGCGGTGTCCTGGAGCCCCAGAGAGCGGCTGGGGAAGCCAAGATCTAAAATTAGTCCCGCTTCCAGGGCGGGCGCCTGGAGCACCCTCCGGCTCGCCGCGCCGCCCCCGGCCCCCTCCCCCGTCCCCCCGCCCGCGGCGCTCCGAGCCCGCGAGTCATCCCGGCCGCCGCGGCTTCTCCCCCCTCGCCCTTTGCGCTGGCGGTTTGGGAGGAGGAGACAGCGGGAGAGAAGCGCGAGGGGGGCGGCGAGGGAGAGGGGCTTGGCCGCGCGTCGGCGTCGGCGGTGATGGGGAGCGCGGAGCAGCCGGGCGGCAGGCACTAGCGGCGGCGGCAGCGGCTAGGAGCAGACGCGGGAGCCGGCGCTCCTACCGGCAGCTGCGCCGCGAGCTGCGCGGCGGATCCGGGTCTGGCGCCCCCAGCCCCCTCCTCCCGGCTTCTCCCCTCCGCCCGCGAGCCCCCGCGGCGGCGGCGGCGTCCCGAGCGCCTCTGCTAGCGGCTCCAGCCCCGGCGGGCGCGCGGCGGGCACTGCGGCGGCCGCGGCTGGGTGGCCGGCTCGGCCCGGGCGGGAACGCCGGCCGAGGAAGAGCCCGCGGACAGCGCCTGGTGGAGCGGAGCGTCGCCGGCGGAGGCAAGGGTGCGTGGGCATCTTGAACGCGATGCTTTGGCTGCCGGGTGCCCCGGCTGGAGGGCGCCGCCACACGCACAGCTGCAGCTGCCGGATGGGAACTGGGGGCTCGGGGGGCTCGGGGAGGCGAGAGCCGGCGGGGCGCGCGGGGGAAACTTTTCACCTGGTAAAGTTCCTGCCTCGGCACGGCTCGGAGCAGCCTTGGCTGCCGCCGCGAGGAGGAGGGGAAGGAGGCTCGGTCTGGCAGCGGCAGCCGGGAGGTTGGCATGAAGAGTTGGCCAAGTTTGGGGCTCAGGATTTGGAAAAGGGGGCGCGGGGCGGCTTTCAGAACGGTGCACCCGGCCCCCGACTCCCGGCCGCCCGCCCGCTGCAGGTGGATCGGAGGGGCCAGGCGGCGAGCCTGCTCGGTGGCCGCTGCCGGTGGGGCGCTGTAGGGACGTTCAGAAGCCAAAGGATGCACTTGGGGACCCGAGGCTCAAGTTGAGTCGTCGCCTGGCGAGGCGCCGGCTGTAGCAGAGCCCAGACTCCACTCTGACCAGGGAGGGGAAAGGGTTACGAGACATTCTGCGGGTCCGCTCCGCGTGTGACTCTGGTATGCGGGGGTCACGGGCGGGGTGAGGTGTACCAAGCGGCAGCGACTCTGGGACTGGGGCGACAGATTTTTTTGTGGAGTGGAGGGGAGGTGGGACGTGCCCTGCTCTCCTGGGGGCAGGCAAAAAGAGTGCCTTGGGAGAGCACGGGTTTTGGCGGGCGTGCGTGAAGGTGGCTTGTCTTTGAAAAGAAAGCCGCGCGGGTCTGGGCGTCCTAGGGGGTGCGCTGCGGTCCGCCCTGGATTGCCGAGTGGGGTCGAAAGCGAGCGTGCGCCAGCTCCACTCTCAAGGCCCCTTCCCGGGCGGTGCAGGGTGGACCCCTGCGCCGGGACCAGTGTGCGTGCGGGGTTCCGCCGGGGGTCTGCGGCGCGCGGACGCGGCGGCGGAGGTGGCCGGGAGCGTGTTCGCCCGGCGCGCTCGTGCGCCGCCAGTGGGGGTCGCTGAGCTAAAGTGCATCGGGCCCCCAGGCCGGCGCGGGGCCCAGAGCCCGGGTCTTTTTAGCCTCGCTCTGGTCTGCACGCCTCTCTCCCCTCTCTCGCCTACTCGTGTCGCGTGTGCTTTCCGAAACGGTTAAACGGGGACGGCGATGAGGCTTCGCGGAAAGCAACTTTCATTGTTCGCTTTTCCCAGCCCGGCTCTCGTGGGCTGGGGAATCGCTGGGGGCAAGGACGCGGGGGTGGCGGGAGTGTGGCTGCGGGCTCAGCGAGCCTCGGGGTAGCCTGCGAGGAGAGGAGGGGAGGAGCCCCCCCCCGACCCCGTTGTGTGTGTATGTGTGTATGTATGTGCTGGCGGCATCCTGCGGCTGTAGCTCCACGTAATAATGGGGGCAGAGCTGGCAGTGGAAGGGTATCCCTGGAAGGCTGAGGACGGAGGGGGCGAGCCTGCAGGGACCTGGCGTGGGGCTCGGGGAGGCTCCCGGGAGCTAGAGGCGCCGGCGGCCTGGAGAGCGGGCGCTCGGTAGCCTCGGCTCGCCCCCTCTGCCGGCCCAGCCCGCCCCGGCCCCGCGGCCCGCTCCCCGCGCCCCGCGCGCCGGTCCCGGCTCGGGCTTGGGGCCGCGTAACCGGCAGCCGCCGCGGCGGGAGGCCGGCGGGGAGCGCGGGGCGCGTCGCCGGATAAAGAAGCTTTTCTCCTCCTCTCCCCGGTCTCCCGCCCCTCCGCGTCCCAAGACCCCGGCGCGTTTGTTTCCCAAGTTGGATCCCACTTCCATTTACAAGTGTCAGACAAACCCGCGCGAGCTTCCCCATTCACCGCGGGCCCTCCAGACGGGCGGTGGGCGAGGGGCGAGGGGCGAGCGGTCTGTGCAGCGCCGGGGGCGGTGCGGCTCCCGCGAGGCGCCCGACTCGCCCGGGCTCACCTCCGTGGGTCCTGCGTGTTTAAGAGACACGTTAAACAAACCACGACCCCCAGACCACTCAGGCCACTTGTGTCCCGCTGCTTCCCTCCTCCTCGCCTCGGACGTATTCCTTTTCTGGCCCCAACGCCTGTCTTTTCAAAGGCAAGTCGGGGGCGGGGGGAGGCAGGGGGGCGGGAGGCAGGCCGACCGGTTCATCACGGCGGGTTTGCGCCCCCGGCTTTGTTGCTGGGATTCGATTCTCTGACTGCGCCCGGGCTGAGTTAAAATACAGGCAGAGAGGCTGAGAATCGGCCTGAAAGACTGCGGACGACTTTGCCCCGGATCCGGGCGGCAGGGCTAGGTGGTGGACTGGGGAAACCCGCCATCCAGGAACCCAAGACTGAGGCACCCCCTTCTCGGTGTCGATCAAAGTCAGCCCGGATTTCGCTTCCCCTGGCAGGCGCGGAACTTCTCAACGTTTATGGAAGGCTTGAATGGCGTTCTGGTTTGTGACGTGGAGATTTGAATCTGAGAAGGAAAGAAAGGGAGGGGATGGAAGAGAGAGGGAAGAAAGGAGAGATGGAGAGATTGAGATTCTGCAGAATCCTGGAAACAGCACCAAGCCAACTGCTCCTTTTTTTGAGTTCTTATTCCTAAATTGGAGCAGCTGAGCAGTCAGAAAATAAAGGACAGCCAAGAAAACCAGGGCACCAAGAGACAAAGGCAAAAAAAAAAAAAAAAAAAAAAAAAACCCGCATAGTAACTTTAGCGCTTTGATGTGCATTTTTTCCTTCTTGGATTGGAGTGGGGGAAGGGCATTTCACGTTTTACCAGGAGAAAAGTCGCCTCTCAGAATTAAGGGCTGCTGGTCTTTAATCGTGGATCCCTGTTGCCTTTTTGGAACTCGGACAGTGAATGGTGCTGGGGCCAGTTTCTGAACACAGTGAACCGCGATGAGAAAGTTCCCAGCACTGCCCAGTTATAATGTCTTCATATTGGAGGCACACGGAGAACTTCACATCAAAGGCAGCTGGTTCGGAGATCAGAAATCGCTCAGCTCCTAGGCTGGCTTCCTGTCTTGGAGTCCCGGGATTTTCACAGCCAGTGTTTGCTGACCAGTGACTGGGAGTCTCCCCACCCTCCCACCGCACCCCCGCCCTTTTTCAAATTTATTTATTCTGCCTCCTGGCAGAGTCATTTTGAGGGTTTTTTTTTTTTTTTTTGATAGTCAGGACCCAGTCTATCTGTTAACTAGCAATTACAGTTGTGCTGAGCTCCTCAAAAACGAAATGAGTAGCAATAAACAGACTGACTGCCCACTGACCTGTAGGCTATATGGTTATTTTGCCTGCTCACAGCTTTTTGTAAACAACAGCTCTTCAGGCTGTTCGCAGAAGAATATTTCTGATGTGTCCGGTTATGTTATCAGCCTTGCTTTCTTCATATGCTGCTGAATGACCCACTCTAATCTGGCTGATGAATTATGTGAAATAGAAAGCAGTTGGCAGTTACCAGTGAGGAGAAGATACTTAGGCATTAGCAGCTGGTCTGAGGCTGCTCCCCATGGCTCTTGTGTTGTTATGCTATCTTAATGGAGGCCAGGAGGACCAGGGTGGCTTTATTTTCCTGTTTGCAGAGTTGGGTGTGGCATTCCTTCCGTCCAGCTGACTGTAGGTTGGCTTTTTCCTGGAGCACAGAGGGAAAGGGCCACATTGGAGGGTCTGCTTTCTTGCACTGGGGTCACTCCTCCGCCCTTTTCTTCTGCAAGAGCACTGAGTGGGGATCTTCTGATGGGATCAGGTGGGACCATACATTTGGGATTGATTTCCTTTGATTGCTGGGGAAGGGCTATTGACGAACCCTTGTCTTTGCTGATTGTGACAGACACCAGGAAGGGAAGATAATTAAACAGAAAGAGGCCTGACAGACCTAGTGGAGGGTATGTCTGCCCCTCAGCTGCTTCCTGCGGAAGAGAAAGCCCTGGATCTTCCCGGATGCACAGGGTCTCAAGGAATTAAAAAGAGCCAACCCCAGTGTAGATTGTTTTGCTTGTTGATAACATTTTCTGAAATGCTTTTCAATCTCTAGTTGTTGAGTGTATCTTTATAAGCATCTTTCCCTTCCATTGTGAGGGTTGGGTCTCTTTTTATAGTCTGTCCTTTGAGAATGACCACAGTCCCTACTGCCTAATAGACTCTGAAGAAGCATTTATGGCTTGGGTGACTTCCTCTGTGATGACCCCAACGGTACATATCTTTCTGTGTTTCACTCAATTTGATTCTGCATCCTTCTCAAACTTAGTGATTGTTTTCTGTCAGTTGAAGAGTATCTACTTCTTTAATGAGCTTTTTTCTTCCCTTGTTTACACTGACCCTTTCCCCCAAATTTCTTTCAATGAATAACTTTAGGAAAGCTTAATAACTTTAGGAAAGCTTACCTTTCCTTAAATAAATAAAACCAAAAAGATTCAGTTTAATGCCACAGATTGAATTTGTTGAGAACGTATTTGACACTTGTCTAGTGGCGTTAAGCCAGTTTCTGGTCTACCAGAACAGGCTATCAGTTACATGTAACAGTGACAGATGACCATTCTAGCAGTTCTGGATTGGAATGGCTCTCCCCGGTTAGTCTTAATATTAGTCAGTTCTAGGATTGAGATATTTTTGTATTAAAGTAGAAAGGATGAAAATTTGAGAATGGATTTCCTGCCATGATGATGGTTGGGGAAAACAGAGAACAGATTTCAAAACTTAATGATCACACTCTTCATATAACTAGTGTGTTGCTTCCTTTGCTGGATAGATACGTGAATGTGGACGCCTGGGAGGAGGTCTGGGGAGGGTTGTGAATTGTCCTTCTTTAGAAAATGCTCTATGAAAGAATATTGCCTTGCCTGAACAGAAAAGTCAAGGTCCCTCATGAGACCCTGAAAGGGATCCGTGAGCAGATTTTAGTATTTCAACTTTCTGATCTTCCAGGTTCCAAGACTGTGGATTACACAACCTCGATTTAATAAAGTGAAGTGAAAGTCACCCAGTCTTGTCTGACTCCTTGCGCATGGACTGTAGCTCTCCAGGCTCCTCTGTCCACGGAATTTCCCAGGCAAGAATACTGGAGTGGGTTGCCATTCTCTTCTCCAGGGGATCGTCCCGACCCAGGGATCAAACCTGAGTCTCCTGCATTGCAGGTGGATTCCTAACTGTTGGAGCCACCAGGGAAGCCAGTATTTAATAAAGAAGATCTGTTCAGTTAATTCTTGCCCTTCTATGTCTTAAATTTATCCCTTAATTTTTATTCTGTTAAGTCACATTGAATTTAAAGTTGTTTCTGTTTTTTCTTTTAAAAAAAACTTTACGTTTTTGATATTTGATCAATTTTCATTTTCTTTCACATGCTACTTTTTCTCTGAGCTCTAGCTCCATATGTCTCTACCTGTCTTCAGAACCTCTCTTACTTAACTGCAGTGTCATCTTCTGAAACTTAACATGTTCCATACTGAACATGAGGCTCCTCATGTCCATTTAGTTCTCAAATCTTAGAAATTAGTGGCACTACACCATTTATGTTGAAAAGGGGTAGAAGCTAAGGTAGACAACTTTCCCTGGTGGCTCAGAGGTAAAGAATCTACCTGTCGATGCATGAGATGTGGGTTCAATCCCTGTGTTGGAAGGATCCCCCACCCCCTTCCAAGAAGGGACTGGCAACCCACTCCATTATTTTTGTCTGGGAAATCCCATGGACAGAGGAGCCTGGTGGGCTGCAGTCCATGGATTCGCAAATAGTGGATATGATTTAGGCACTGAGCATACACGCATTAAGGTTGAGAAAGTAGGAGGTGAAGTTACGGAGAACTTAGAATGTCAGGCTGAATATAAAATGGAGTCACTGGGAGGATTGGGTTGAGACAGGATGAAACTGCTTTATTCTGATTAATTCTGGAGTAGAGCTCACTGTGGAAATGTGGGAAGAAAAATAATGCAGCGAAAGCAGTTAGGAGTTTCTAGTAGTCTGAAAGTCAGTGATGGTGAAGGAAATAGAAATAAGGATTGCAAAGCTTCCCTCTTTTAAGCCTATTTTATTTTGTTTCTTTATCTCTTTAAGGATCTTATTTCATTGAATTTCTTTTCAGTAATATTTACTGACCGTACATCCCTTTGCAAGGCCTCACACAGGATTCAGATATACCCTTTGTCAAAGTAAAATATATCCTTTGCTTCTTTGTATTGTTGGGAAAATGGGAGATACCCCTGTGTGCAAACCAGAAATCAACACCAGGACATATTAGTTGACAAAATAGTGTTGCTGAACAGGGTCCTGGAGAAGAGAGATTAATATGAGCTAGAGCAAAGTTTTAGGAGGAGTATTTTTGTTGCTGTTTAGTCACTCTGTAGTGTCTGACTCCTTGCGACCCCCATGGATGCCAGGCTTCCCTGTCCTGTACCATCTTCCAGAACTTGCTCAAACTCATGTCCATTGAGTGGGCAATGCCATCCAACCATCTCGTCCTTGGCTGAGGAGAAGGTCTCCTCCTGCCTTCAGTCTTTCCCAGCATCAGGGTCTTTCCTGATGAGTCAGCTCTTAGCATCAGGTGGCCAAAGTATTGGAGCTTCAGCTTCAGCATTAGTCCTTCCAATGAATATTTAAGATTGATTTCCTTTAGTATTAACTGATTTGAGGACTATAAAGTGAATATAATCTAATTTAATAATTCTTAGTAAAACTCTAATATAGTCAAGACAGTACAGAATTAATCACGTCTTTCATTTCTTTAGGGCAGTGCTCCTATGGGGAAGAACATACTCATGGATCAAGCCAAATAGACTGTTGAAATGTTTTTCAGTATTTTGGTAAGACACCTGAATTATTCAGGACCTTTTCTCCATTATCCTTTGTGGATAATGGAGAACTTCAGAGAAGCTTCAGAGAAGAGCTGCAGGTGTTTGAAGCGCGTCTGGGAGCCTGCACACCAGTGCCCACGCGGGCCCCTGCTTCCGACCCTACCTGCACACACTTTCTGGCTTCCTTGTGTTTCTGTCACCAATTCTGGGGTTTTTAAGTTTTTTCCCTGTTGATAGTGTTTAAAAAGTATGGGTGCAAATAAAGGACAAAAGGCCTGCCCTTTAGAGGGTCCTTTAGAGAATCATTCATTTTTGCTGTTTTGCATCAAATTTACTGGGTCCTTTATCACAGCCTGTTGCTATTCAACAGTTAACTGGGAAGCTTCTCATACCACCCACAGCTCCCCTGAGGGATCCTAAAGTGAGAGTCCTTGACCTCAATTGCACTTTTGGAATCCCTCAGGGGCTTTTAAAACAAATGACTCACAAGTTGCATCTCGGCCATTTTTTAAAATACCTGTTAATTGTATTTTATTTTTTATTTTTAATTGGAAGATAATTGCTTTATAATGTGTTGGTTTCTGCCATACATCTATGCGAATCAGCCACATGCCCCCTCGCTCTTGAACCTCCCTCCCACTCCTGCTCCATCCCACCCCTCTGTTGAAACATTTGTTACCACAGTAAAACAGCCAGCCAGTGCGAATTTGCTGTGTGTCGCAGAGACCTCAACCTGGAGCTCAACCTTGGCCACCCAGTGGCATCCAAACCATTTAAACCGGACTCTCTGGGCATAGGACCCAGGCACCAGTATTTTTTTAAAGCCTCCCAGTGGATTTTGCTGGTAGCCAAGGTCGAGGACCACTGCCTCCTATTTAGAGTTAGAGTTCACTCGTTTAGGAAGCTCCCGGGCCCTGGGGAGTTTGAATGAAAATCAGAAACACATGGTCTGCATTCTCCTGCTGTGAATGTAACCCCTGGGACTCTGCACAAAGTTGAAGTTAAGCTGGACTCATGCTGGAGGAGGTGGCTGGGAAGGTTCGTGGCTTCTTCCTCCAGTGTTCTTTTGGTTCTCTGCTTTGCTGGCATTGAACGCTTTCTGTTGCCTAATGTGGCTTTGTCCTCAGTTTGACTCTAGTTGGCCAAGATGCCGTCTCCAGCTACTAGTCATGATATGGTCCAGGAACTGGTAAATGATATTTGCAAAGTTTGAAACATCTTCAGGAACAGAAATTCTTTCCTTTTTCTTATTGGACTCATTGTATCTGGAGTCTTTATGTAAGTCTGAATTTGGGAAATGACTGCAATGCAGTCCATTAATATATGCTCAGTTTTCTTTTTATTTGTGAGGAGTATAAGAAATACACTGCACAAAAAAAATGAATCATGCCTTCAAGAAGCTTACAGTTGTTAGAGCTCAAAATGTGTACACTTAAGGAAAAAAAATCACAGCACTGTTTAATATTGGGGGTCGAAGGCATGCATGCTTCTGGCATGTGTGGGGAAGATACTTAATTCCCATGTATCTTGTAATTGACATCTTCTTAGTTCCATTTCCCTCTGGCCCTTAGTCATCTCACAGTTAACCTCTAGCATAGAGAACTTTGAGGTGTTCGGTCCTTTAGGAATTCAGCATTCAGGTCTGTTGCTGGCTTTTTAATGTTAAAAAGAAAAAAAAAAGTCAAATAAATGGTAAGCCTTGTAATGCTAGCTTTCAGAAGATGGGTGAAAAGGCCAGAGCTTTTACCTTGGAGGTTCAGCATGAGTTGCTGATATTTTTACTTTGCAAAGCAGTTACAAATACTGTTTCAGTTACTCTTTATTTCTTTTCTTTTTCAAGATGTCAGAGATAAGCCCAGATGTTGAGTGATGTGCAGATAGGAAAGGTTAACTAGAAGTTTAAATGTAACTTTAGGACTTCGGCTAAATTAAATTCCCAACAATCTGATAAAAATTATAGCCTTTACAGTACCAGGAAAGGTTAAAAAGTGAGCGCACTGGAGCAGCTATTACATTTCACTTTTTGAAATAAACTCAAAATTATTAGTGCTACTAAATATCATTGAACAGTACTTAACACGGGTAAACATCTGAAAGTGCGCCCCATAATACAGATTACATCTAGCGACAAATGCGCTTAATTACAGTATAAATATCACTTTTTTCTATCAGAGAAACAGTGAGTGTGTACATTTTCTTCAAAAGCAGGAGGAGGCTGTATCTCGGGAGAAGAGGTAGCTCGGCCTTTTTTGATACTGAGAACATCTATTACGAATGATGTTTTGTTGATTTTTCCAGAATCGGAGCTTCTGATTAATATTTTGGGGCATCTGAAGTCTGTTTTAAAGACTGTGGCTTGAAATTCTGTTTGGCTCTACGTGGTGGCTAAATGATGGCCGTTAGCGCCACGATTGGTTGAGAAGGGCCTTGTGGGATGCATGTGGCGTGGTCCCACACCAGGCTGGAGCAGGTGGCTACGGTTTCATCAGATTGGCCTGGCTGTAGAGAGCCTCTCCATAAATAAATGTACACATGAAAGTGGGCCAAATGCAGATGACTTTAACGTTGCTGGAGTTAGGGAGAAAAATGTGAATCTTTCCCACATTTCAAAAAAGAAAATTTCATACTAATCATTTCAATCAGATGAGCCAAAAGTCAGAAGTGTGTCGTAATCTCCCTTGAGAACTTGGTACCTATCTGATAGGACTGTAAAGGCATTTCAGGATGTCAATTAAATGGAAAGATATGCCTGGGATTGAATATAATGAAGAAATGTTGAAGTCTGGTGTCTACATGTTCAGACACTGTATTCGATGGTTCAATTAGTGAACCAGGGCTTGGATTTATTGACAAAAGGTCTCTTTCTCATGGCAAGCTTCACTCATTAAAAGCTCATAATGTCTTGGATCTTTTTAGCTGTTGGAACTTGACCATTTGCCATTTTGTGCTTCTTGACTTTATTATTATTATTTTTTTTAACTTTGCAACTGATTCGGATGATGTTGCTTCTCCCAGTGTATGCATATTCCTGAGGAATGAACCTGTGGTATTTCCTAACATTATGAAGTGTCACCAAAGCATCACACAGGGCTTCATACTGAAAAACAAGGATGGGAAAGTGAAATTATTACAGTGGAATTTGTGCTCTAGCAGTTTGAAAGTAATTTGTGAATTTGTTGAGATGAATTTCTTCCCAATACTGTCAGCTCTATATTATATTTATCTAATATTGAAATTCACACTTCTCTGTGTCCTTCTCAGTTTTATGGTTGATCAGTTGGTAGTATAATCCTTTCTACTCCAGATTGTGGCTGGAGTTTCCCCAGACATGTAGGAGAATGGGACATTTTTTTCTTTTTTCATATCCTTGTTGTGTAATCTATTTCTTTTTCAGCTGCATTTGATGATTCTAAATGCTTGAAAATAGTGCAAATAATAAAGAAATAACGGGAATGTTGACACCGAGTAAGGAAGAGGGCGAAACACAGTTCACCTGATCCTTGAGGGTTTGTTGCTGCCTGTTTACGGCTCAGATTTTAGCTGCCTCCTGTACTGGTAGGAATGTGAGCAGTTAGTTTGACGCGATTTCTTAATTTCTCCTCTTCATAGGTTAATTCTCTAACTAGGAGCAGTTTAGTGCACTCTAGCATTCCATCTTTCCTGTAGACACAGCAGATCACTCACAGTCTGGGAAAACTATGCACATTCCATCGGTAGCCTTTCTGAGGGCCTGTGCTGAGTTCTTCAGATTCATGTCATTGTTGGCAAACGTGCTCTTAGTCCCTTGGACTGATTTTACATGGAGCATATTAAACAAATGTGGTGCCTGACCCTTCGAAAGTTAGCTTTTTCAATTGACTCTTATTTCTCTAGGTAGGCCCAGAAAAGAGCAAAACGCATGTGCTACCCAAGTCAGAAAGATGGCACCAGCATCTTTTATTGACATGAAGTGATGTCCAGTCTACTTGGAAATGCCCGCATTAGCAAGGGGACAGAGCGCCTTCCATTTATATTTAGAAGACAGTGACTACAGTGAGGAAATTATGCAATATAGGCAATTGATTAGGAAATGTAAGACAAAAACATACTACACTTGCCAAATCAATTTCCTAGATCTCCTGAATTATCCAATAATTAGATAATCTTTTACTTTGGAAATGCAGATTTTATATGTGTAATTATTTGTTTTAACCACTGTATTCCCAAGCTGTATTCAGTGGTAACACACAGCCTGTTCAATTTGTACTCTATTTCTGTTAACTAGATAGGATTAATATCATACTTCTTCTCAAAAGAGAGAGAGGGAGATACAGGTATTTTATAAGATTTGCCACTTTCATAGAGCTCATCAGTGGTTATTATAATAATCAAAGTGAATAAACTTAGATTGCTCTTATACAATAGATATGTTTTTCAATGGAAGTGTAAAACCCATTTTTGAAAGCAAATCACATTTTAACTGCATTCAATTAGGGAAAACTCTCCACTATTTGAACAAATCGTGTGTCACATTCATTTATAAAGTAAAGAATATTTTGTTTCTCCTTAATTTATGTATGTTTCAACTTTAAATGTTTGTATATCAGAGTTCTTAGAGGCAAGAGCATATACCTATGGGAAATATATTTGCTTTTAAACATGTGATGAACTGAAAGTTTGACCTTCTCCCTCTGCACTGCTTTGAAGAGAGGCATCAGAGGGGAAGCTAAATGGGGAAGACACGCCTGGAATTAGAGAGGATGGGGACGTCCATGTCATTCGTGAAGGCTGAGGAAATGTTAGAAAGCTTGAGGATTTCTGTGCCATAGAGCCAGGCCAGTGCAACCCAGAGTTACAACTCTGATGATATCTGCTCCTTTGTGACATTGGCTGAAACAAACAAAAAAATCACAACCTAAAATTTGAGAGTTATGTTTTATTCGGTGGATAAAACTAAGGACTTAAACCTGGGATCCAGCATCTCAGGTAACTCTGAGAAACTGTTCTGAAAGGTGAAGGGGGAAGTCAAGATATACAGGGGTGTTTGCAACAGAGCCCAAGTAGTCAGAATGTCAAAAGATGACTATTAATAAAACAAAACCAGATATCTCAAGTTAAGGAATTTAGAGCTTTTCTCTGTGTGGGAAGATGCAAGAGTCTGGGCTCACTGAAATCACACCTTTGATGTGGACCTTGGCTCTCTGGGGCTGGTATCCTGTGCCTTCTCATCCTGAGTCTTCCCAGGGCATGCACGCTGGGCTGACGGCTTGATGACTGGCATCCTCTTCCCAGCCTCAGCTCTCACCTTCGGGGGCAGCTGTGGCGTCTGACGGCTGCAGCGTCCATCCCAGCACAGTAAGGATGCCGAGTGGGACCAGCCCCCTCCCCAGCCTTTGGAGCATCTGGAGAAGGGTCCCTTGGCTCAGGGCTCCTCAGCTGCCACGGTCCCTTCTCCTGGCTTTTGTTCTCAGTGCTCATTGGCATCTTTCTCCCTGCCCAGCTCCTGCAGCCATGTTTAGAGCCCTGTGCCATCCTGCAGGTCTTGTTTCAACCTAGCCCTCTGTACTGCTTTTTACTATTTCTATACGCAGCTGCCCACTACAGTTGGTGTTACTCTCATGACAACTAATAGAGTCTGCCTGGCAATGAACTTACCTGTGTTGGCGTCTTTTGTCGCCTGGAGACCTGCATTCCACGGGCTCAGTGACATAACGTGAATCTTTGAACCGCCACTCTTCTCACTGCCGTAGCTTATCATTGTTTAATGTTCTAAACTCTATGACCATATCTGTTGATGTTCCAGCTTGAATAATGTATCATTGACTTTCACAGTGGAACATCTAAGACCAAACCTTGAAAATCATCCCCTGGGTGTTAAGACTTCCTTATGATTCTTGTACTGGTAGGATTTACAGTCGGCCCTCCATATCCACAGGTGTTGTATCTGTGGATTCTACCAAGCACAGAGAGAAAATATTTTTTAAAATTCCAAATGATTTCAAAAAGCACAATTTGAATTTGCTACACTGCGTGTGCGATAAGTCGCTTCAGTCATGTCCCACTCTTTGCAACCCTATGGACTATAGCCCACCAGGGTCCACTCTCCATGGGATATTCCAGGGAAGAACACTGGAGTGGGTTGCCATGCCCTTCTCCAGGGGACCCTCCCAACCCAGGGATCGAACCCATGTCTCCTGTGGCTCCTGCATTGCAGGCGGGCTCTTGACCGCTGAGCCACTGGGAAGCCCACGCCACACTGGCAACTGTTTACTATGCATCACATTTCCATCGCATTTACAATTGTGTGCATAGCTTTTGGGGCTTCCCAGGTGGGCAGTAGTGGTAAAGAACCCACCTGCCAATGCAGGAGAGTCAAGAGGCCCAAGTTCGATCCCTGGCTTGGGAAGATCCCCTGGAGGAGGGCATGCAACCCACTCCAGCGTTCTTGCCTGGAGAATCGCACCGACAGAGGAGCCTGGTGGGCTATAGTCCACAGGGTTGTAAAGAGTCGGACAGGACTGAAGAGACTTAGCACAGTACAACCTAGCTTTTACATTGTACTAGGTATTATAAGTAATGTGGAGATGATTTAAAGTATTTGCGAGGATGGGATGTAGGTTACACGCAATCACTATGCTCTTTTATATAAGGGATTTGAGCACCCCGGATTTTGGTACCAAGGGCAGCCTTGGAGCCAACCCCCCCGTGGATACTGAGGGGAGGCTGTAGTAGACTTGAGGTCCTTACTGGCCAGTTGAAAAGCCCTCCAGGCATGTATACCCAGGTTCTTGATTGGCTTATATGTCTAGGCTGTGACTCTTTCCAATAAGTTCTCAGTGAGTGTAGTAAAGACACAGAAAAGGCACGTATATCCAAATGTTTGTCACTTTTTAGGAGCACCACTTTGTTTCCCAGGAGTTTCTGATAGGCAGTTATGTAGCCTAATGGTACATACACGTGAATATTGATGTATACAGTCAAAGGTCAAATTTATGGGGAGGTGGAGACATCTTGGTGCTGAGTCGTCTAAGGACAGCATAGGCTACATATGTGAGAATGTTTTTATTGCAAGAACATTTGGAGACTTTTACATTTATATTTAAAATGAAATTATTTGTAAACATTTTTGCTGTAACTCTTGTTGTACTAAATTATAATCAGTGTGCCATTCCAGTGAGTACCAAGATACAGAGCTTCCCCAAGGGTATCGCTTACCCAGTTCTGACCATCCTGGGTAAGAGAATCCTACTTTAAGGGCTGAATTTACAGTGTCTGAGACATAATAAAGCTTGTGTGTGTATACATGAATGCACAAGGTTACCTGGCAGTTAGAACAGATTAAAAACAAGTCTTGTAAAATTCCAAGTATTTTTTTCTGTTTTAAACTACATTGCACTAGAAAGCATTCTTTGAGGAGCTGGCCGTTAAAATCAACATGTGACCAGATGTGCGTCTCAGGAATGTCATATTACAAAACATGTTCACTAACTATATCTTGAATGAATGGAAAAAAGGCTGTGTCTGTCTTTTAGACACTCCATCATTCTGTGAGCTTAACAGACAAAATCTCATTAACACCGAATGCATGGGAGCATGAGAAATGTGTAATGTTCTTAATTTCTTATTAAGTGATTTGTGTTTATTGAAAATTGACTTGAAGGTACACTGAGCATAATTCATAATATTGGGTTTAGGTGAATCTAGATATCTGAGTCTTTTCTGTACTTAGAATGTGCTTACAAATGCACTGTTGGAATACAGGGTGGGAAGAGTGATAGCTTATTCCTGGAAGGATTTGCTGAAATAAGAAGATGAGTTAGACTTGGGGCGTCTTTCCTGTGCCTTTTAGGTCTGTGTGAATTGTGCAAGGCCCTTATTTTTGCAGGCACGCTTCGTACGTGTCTACAAGCAGATGAGAGGCAGTGAGGGCACTCAGGGGCTGGTAGAGGCAAATGTGAATCCCGTTTTTTTCGCTGTTAACTCATGAGGCCTGCTGGGTAGCAGCAGGCACTAGCAGACATTTAATTGTGTGCTAGGTAAGGCTGGCACAGCTCCAGCATCACAGTGGAGTAAGAATTACCCTAATCAGCTGGGATATACTGCATATATTGATTAGAGTTGGATTTTGTTATGCAAAAAAAAAAAAATCTTTATAAATAGTGGGAAAGTAATTGAGAGTAATTAAAAGGCAGAGAGTTAACTCACAGTTCTTTAGATGAAAAGGCATTTTGATCCTTTGCTTCCATGCAGATTTCTGGGCAGGCTGGAGCAGATTGTGAGTTCCATGTCTGAATGGTGGGATGACTGTCCCACCGCCCCAGAAAGAGACTGAATGGGCAGGCTGTGTACTTGAGGTACGGGGGACCAAGGTCTAGCAGCTTCTTCTCGGTGGCTCTTTGCTGTGGGAAGCCTTCTTCTTTATTTGAGTCTGGGGGCTTTTCCTTTCTTTTGCTTGGCCTCACTAATAGCTTTTGGTTATTATTAATATCCCTGATGAGAACTGAATTGAGATCCCAGTGTCCTAGTGAACACTGATGGGAACATTAACCACACCGGAATTACCTAGAATTTCAGCGTGTTTTGTCATTGCTTCCCTCTTTCCTTAAACTAAGAAGGCTTTGTAGTCATTTGGTATCACGGAAGCTACTTCATCTCTGGAGTGATGACCTGAATAGTTATATGCCTGGAGAATTCCATGGACAGAGGAGCCTGGCAGGCTACAGTCCATAGCTTCGCACAGAGTCTAATATGACTGAAGCAACTTGGCACACACACACACACACACACACACACACACACACACACACACACATCCTTTCTTGCTTCCTAGTCCTTTCATTCATATGCAATGTCTGCCACAAAAATATATGCACAAAATACCTGCCGGCTGGATGGGTGAATGGTCTGCTGCTGTATACATTTGGGATGCTGGCATGATTTAGCATCTTTGTGAGAAGTTGTAGATCACGTATTGTGGAGTTCCAAGATCATTATGATCAGAGATCATGAATAACAAGGAGGCAAGGGGAATGGGGTATGGAAGAAGAAAGGGCTAAGGTTTATTGAGCATTTACTATATCAGGCTCTTTGCATATGTACTTTCCTTCCATCATCTGTCATGTTCTGGGAGGTGGTTGTTGGCATCATCATTTCACAGGGGACAAATACATGACCAGGAATTGAACCAAGGTGACAGACCTTAATTGGCAGGGTCAGGATTTGAACCAACAGCCCTAGTTGATAATCAGGCCTCTCAAATGAAGCTGTACAAGTCCCCTTATCAGCAGAGGGGGATGGTCTCATACTGTCAGAGCTTGGTGGGGGAGCCCAGAGATAGGCCATGAGCATCAGGCAGGCCTTCTTTGAAGGCCGAGTGTTTTTCTACAAACATTTATGGGAATTTTACAGTCTCTTCCATAATGTGTTTGGTTAAATGTGAAATCATATTTTAAATTACTTGGTTATCAAAGTACCAATATACTTAATTTTTCTGTCCTAAATCTTTACTTACAATGGACCCACCTAAAGTTGCTCCTCCTGTGTCCTCTGGGACTCCTATGCGCGTTCCATGAAGAGAGAATAAGAGCTGGAAGTTTGGTTGGAAAAGGGATTAAGGAACCTATCTTGAAATTTTGTTCCATTCAAGTGTAGTGTTTTACTTAGATTGCATGTGTATTTGCAGTGACCTGGGGCTGTTAGTGAGGAGAAGGGTGCTAAAACTTCCCATGACTTTGTCTTGTTTATCCAGGAGATTTAAGCATCCTGATGCAACTGCTGTGAATCCAAGTTTGAGAAGCAGGCGCAGAACCACACTTCCCTGCATTATTTGAATGATAATTATGACGCCCAAAACAGTTGCTGTGCCTGTGACTAATTGGTCCGTTATAAATGGCATTTTATCCTAGTTTTACTGTATGTATGATAAAAGCAGACACTTATAGCAGACACTTATAGCAGACACTTGAGAAAAGGAGAATTTGGATTAACAATCCTTGAAAAACAGAATACTCCTAAAGTTCCACTGGTCAGCAGGCACTGAATTTATGGAAGATTCTTAGAAAATAATTCGTGACAATATTAATAATAACTGGCATTTTTTAGAACTTTACCATTTATAATTCATCATTCATTTTTGCATTTGCTTGCCACAGCTAACATTGATAAGAGATTTATATATAGTATCTCATTTACCTACCAGCAACTCCTTGAGGCAGGTATCATCATTTTCTCTACAGATGAAGAAATCGGGGCACAGAGCTGGCAAGTGACTTGCCCAGGATGACACACTTTGGCAGGTGTCAGGGTCAGGATTCAAGTTCAGCTTTGTCTAACTATATAATCTGTGCTCTTTATCCCTCCACTGGGCTACCAGCTGTTTCTCTCCTTGGTGGAGTTCTGAGTTGCTGGCCTGTCGTCAGCCTCGGTCATAGTTTATAGTGACCCTTAGTTATCCTGGGCTTCCCTGGTGGCTCAGATGGTGAAGAATCTGCCTGCAATGTGAGAGACCTGGGTTTGATCCCTGGGTCGAGAAGACCCTCTGAAGAAGGGAATGGCATCCCATTCCAGTATTCTTGCTTGGAGAATCCCCACAGACAGAGGAGCCTGGTGGGCTACAGTTCATGGGGTCACAGAGAGTCGGACAGGACTGAACAACTAACACACAGTTATCCTGTGGAAACATCCAGATGTCTCCAGACTACAGTATCCTTGAAAACATCTGCCGGTGCATGCAAATCTGGTTTGAGTTTCTAAAACTTGAGAATGCAACTCAGGACAGAGGAAGCAAATTGAGTCCCTCTAGAGGGACATAGGAAGAGCTGAGATGTTCCCTCTTGAAAATTAGTTTTTCTTTCCAGGATAATATGGCAACACAGAGGAAATAGAAAGGTTAACCAGTACCCATAAATGTGGGTTGTTGCAACCTTGCTGGAACTAACCAGAATTGCTGTGCTGATATGAGTTGATCTGATTCCTGGGAGTTGGGCTATTAGATTCCCGGTGACCATCATACAGTTATCCGTGGCGCTCGCTTACCCAGGACAGTTAGCAGCAAGAAGCTGGAAATCTGCTGTTTTCTGACTTTGATTTCTCAGCTGAATGTAAATAAAAAGATGGAAGATAAAAATGCAGAAAATTGCATTAGCTTGATTAGGGGCTTTATTTGCATAAAAGAGTCTTTGAATTACAATTACCCTCTGGCTTTGGACCCCGGCTCTTCTTGCCTTTTTATTATCCGTTCCAAGGTCGTTACTAAAAGGCTTCCCGTCTCATGGACAAAGACTTACTGAAATATTAATTTCATTGCCCGAAGTAGATTCATATGGTCTGTTGAATAACTCGAGGTTCTGTCAAAATCACAAAGTGAAAGAGTTATTCTTATGCCTTTGGAAAGGTGGTTCAGGAATTTAACAGGCAGCTAAAACGCCACTCTCATTTTGCCTGGGTTGTTGACAGAAACGGGTAAAACTCTTTATGTTCTTTGTTAATTACAGCAGTGAAACAACCATCACTGGGTAAGTTGCATCTTTAAGGCATCAGGCAGGAAATGTTTTTGTTTTATTTTCCTTTAATTGCACTGTGACTGGATATAGATTTGCTGCTTCAGACTCTGAGAGGGAAATGAACTTGTGCCATTTGAAGTTTGGAAGTATTTTTTTTTAAAGTACAGGTAGAGCTTGAATATTCATTATTTTAATACATGCCTTTTCAGTTTGTATCTGTTTTAACACAAACTTGACTTCAGTACTGTTTTTTTCATTGTTCTTTTGCAGCTTGGACTGTATATGTAATTTAATCCAATGTATTTAATAGAAGTTGCATTCTTCAATGGTAAGAGCCCTCCAGTCTCCCTTAGTGGTAGCTAATGATAATAATACTTGCAAGCACAATTCTTTAAAGCAAACTAAAGCAAAACAAAAACAAACCCCAAACTGCAGTTGAAGGTTTTTGCATCATTACAGGCAATAGCCTAAGGCTGTGACAGATAAGCTTGGTGAGAGTTTGGCTTGTTTTATTGACATGTTGTTTTGTCTGTTGTGAGTAGACAGTCTTTATTCTTAGCCCAAGTAATACACATCAGTTGACAGAAGCCAGCAACTTACTTACCTGGTCTCACTTTGGAAATATGCTTGGAAGCTACTATTTTATTGTTCTTTTCGGCTGGTTTTGCTCACAGAGTGACTCAGTAGCTCTCTCCATAGCTGTTTCCCAGCCTATTTTATAATCCGTACTTGTTCCCTCGCTGCCCCCCCCCACCCCATCCTTGCACTGCTGGAATCATTTCTGTTTTACTTTAAAAACCAGTGTGCTAAATGTCACAACAAAATAAAGCATGGGTTAGAAACAGCATTGCGGTTGCAGACTTAACGCCTTTGTGACATCTCATTGCTATGCAAATGAGATTCAAGGAGGTCATCTCTTTAGCAGTCACTCTAGCCCTGGTATCTACTTGATATTCCTTGGCCAAACTTCCTAAGCATTCATTACTGAACTGGCCTAGGTGTTTAACTGTTTGTTGACTTTGAACCTGCTAGTCGAGGCTGCTTGAGTTCAACAGCTCCTTCTTTAGTGGATGTTTTCATTTTAAGGACCTCTTTGCAGCTCCACACTGCTTCTCAGACTGTGGGTACCTCAGGAAACCCATACTTCTGTTTACAAGATACACTTGTTTTTATGCCAAGACAGTATTGGGAAAGCTCATTTGTGGTGTTTCCTTTGCTGTCTCAGGTATTTTTATCTTTGCTAGCTGCTATATATTTAGGTAGATGTTTTATTCACTTGCATCTGTCACAAATTCTTGCAGATACTCTGTAGAAAAATGTGTGTCTGGGCTGGTAACTGTTCACATAATACTTCCTTTAAAATTAATTGTTCACAGTTCAAACTTGATTTCATCTGATTTTGCAGATACGTTAATAGTAAGTACACCTGTTACTAAAGGCGGTGGAATCTGATTTGAATTCTCTAAGAACTTTAATGAGTACAGATTATTGCTGGTATTACATTTGCTTGGTTAAAGAGAGTCTTTAATTCACTACTGTGATTTGTTCTTTTTAAAAAAATATGATTATAAAAGTATGATCAATTTGTCTCATAATTCCAGTTTTGAAGGAGGCTTTTGCAGTTTGAGCAACTGGCCATATTTTAAATGCCTGATTCATTAAGTCATTATTGTCTCAGTGGTTATGTCAATATAGTGGGTTTTCTTTACACACAGGCAGATGCTGAGCTGGGTATACACTGAGTTCTGAGATTTTGGCTAGAATAACTGCTAACTCAAAGAAAACACACCTTACACTCGGTATAAGAAGGCCTAGGCATCTGGAGAAGAGCATTCATTTGACACCTCGCTCCCCTCCACATGAAGAATTGAAACGTTGACATTGATGAGAGCGGTGATTTGAGCAGCTCTGTGTTCACATGAGAATTCCAGAATAAGGATTTGACCCCTTTCATGGATTAACAGATGTCTTTGGATTAAGGTACTGAATCAACTACAATAATTTTTTAAAAGCTATTTTGGCCTTTTATAAACCAGTACCTTTCAAAGTGTCATATCTGACTGCCTACTGGCGTGAAGGACTGCTCAGACGTCTGATAATGACAGGTTATCTGGAATTCTGCTGAGAGTGGCATTACACCTTCATGATTTTGATCAAGGGCAGTAGAAAACGACTAGTTGTTAAAATAGTGGAACAGTATTTCCAGGGCTGGTTCGATGCAGGATTAGCGTGAAAGCTTAGCCCCACCCTTCTCTGTGCTTTTCTGCCTCCTCTCCTGTTCTTTACTGGATCATAGACATTCACGGTGCTCCTGTTACACTCTGCGACTTGCTGGGAGCTGGGAGAGTTGAAGATGTAAATACAACACTGTTCTTGGCCTCTGGAAAGCTAAGATACGGGGGTGAGATAAGGCCCACCAGGAACCGTCAAGGAATAAGTCATGGTTTTGCTACAGTGGCTGTGCTCTGCTGGTTTGGATACAGAAGTGTTTTCTCTGAACCTCCCCTGGCAGTTGATTTCTCATCTGTCTCTTATGAACACCTCTGAAGGCAGCAGGAGAAAGGGACGACAGAGGATGAGATGGCTGGATGGCATCACTGACTCGAGGGACGTGAGTTTGGGTAAAGTCTGGGAGCTGGTGATGGACAGGGAGGCCTGGTGTGCTGCGATTCATGGGGTCGCAGAGAGTGACTGAGCGACTGAACTGAACTGAAGGCAGGACTCCCTGTTCAAGGCTGGAAGATCCTGATACAGACCATGGGTGGCCAGTTATCTAATAACTAATGCTTGAAGAGTCCAGTTTCTCAACCTGATGCTCCTGATCTATCCTGACAATTGCTATTTATTCAAGGAACACTTAGAAAGAAATCTTATTTAGGGGTGTGTTACGAAAAGTGTTAGTTAGTTGCTCTGTCACGTCTGACTCTTTGCGACCCCATGGAGTGTAACCCACCAGGTTCCTCTGTCCATGGAATTCTCCAGGCAAAAATACTGGAGCGGGTGGCCATTCTCTTTGCCAAAGGATTTTCCTGGTTCAGGGATTGAACCCAGGTCTCTTGCATTGCAGGCAGATTATTTACTGTCTGAACCACCAGGGAAGCTAGGAAACAGAATACATTATTTTTAGAGATTTTTTTAAAAATTGTTTTGAAATCTTTTTTTGTAAAGAGGCCCTCCAACTTATTGTTTTATCAAGAGACGGATATCATTTATGAGTTGTAAATTTGGATTGACCAAAGAGTGGTCGATATTTTAAAATCCGGGGATAACCTGAGTTGGTCTGCAGACCATCTTGCTGCCTGGCAGCTACCCTTTCTCCATGGCCTTCATTCTCCCACCTCAGCCAAGTGCTGAGTGTAGGACCTGTTGAACTGAAATCAGCCAATATTGATTAAAATGAAAAGAGGAGACAGAGCTAGAGAATGTAGAAGCTACAATGAGATAAAGTCTGAATATCATTTGTCTCTGCTGTCATTGTTTCCATTAGCACAGATGACTCAGTGGAATTCTTTCAGGTGTGGGTGAATTATCACAGTGGTAAGTTTTCTTCTGGGGCTTTTGAGGGAAGTTTTAAAAATGAGTTCACTCGGAGTGAAGAGTTAGACAGAAATGTTCTTTGCTGGAAGCCCTGGTTTTTGTTGTTGTTGTTGTTTTTAATTGCCTTGCTCTATGTTTTAGAAAACTGTCAGAAAATAAAAAATTAGCAGGTCAAACATTTTGCATCCTCCCCAATCCATTGTTTCAGAAAGCGGCTTTCTTTTTGCCAGAGATGCTGGTTGATAGACTCTTCTACGTTCACTGTTGTCATCAGGGTTCGTAAACCCAACGTTAGAGTTCTCTCTGGATCCTTGGCCGGCTAATAGGGTAAAATGCTACCAGATGAGCCATAAGGCTTCGGTCTGTGGTCCCAACCATAAGCCAAGGACTTTAATTTTAGATCCAGATTCCAAATCATGAATTTTTCACTGAGTATGATTTTTTTAAACTACGGATCCAATCTTTATTAAAATGCCTTAACATAGTAAATAACAGCTCTCTTACTGTTGATTATATACAACAATGGATAAAGACCAGAGTTTAAAGAAATGAGCACCCGAGTAAATTTAAGGCCTTTATCTTTCTGTTGTGATTCATATGTCAACCCTTTTCTTATACATAGACTTGATTAGAATGCTCCTTTCTGCCTTACAATTTTTCCCTCAATTCTAGGGTCAGAATCTCTTTTTGGGGAAAATTTAGAAGAGGCCTTTGAAGTAGCTTAGCCCCAAAAGACCTTGGAACTGTTAACTGTCATAAGAAGAGGGGAGGGATATTTTTGAAATGTGAGAATTTGGGGGTAATTGTATTGTTTTACAGTGTGTTTATGTCGTTGAGTTCCTGATTGAACTCTGTACTACTCGAGTAAAAATTTACTCTTTTATATTCACTTTATAGCTCTTGCTAGGTGGAGTAAATAAAAGCACAAATCTCTAATTGAATTTGAATTGAACAACCAGCAATTCTTTTGCATAAGTATATCCCCAATATTACATGAAACATATTTTTATCTGTCCATTCAACTCCTGCACAGATCACAGTTCATCCTATAGAGAGTATTGAGAAGGGGTTTGTTGAATGACTGAATGAGCCTCCAAGGGGAAATATCCAGGCGTTAGTTCAAAATGCTAACTTAGAGCGCAGTAGAGCTTGACTCAAGAGTTGCGGTCACATGCAGGGTTGGCACTTGAAGCGCTGGAGATTGTCTAGGGTCATTGTGTTGACCTAAGGTTCTTAAGGGGCTTCCCAGGGTGGCACTAGTGGTTCCTTAACCCACCTGCCAATGCAGTAGACTTAAGAGACGTGGGTTTGATCCCTGGATCAGGAAGATCCCCTCGAAGAGGGCATGGCAACCCACTCCAGTGTTCTTGCCTGGAGAATCCCATGGACACAGGAGCCTGGCGGGCTACAGTCCCTGGGGTCTCAGAGAGTCAGACACGACTGAAGTGACTTAGCGCACACGCACACGAGGTTCTTAAACTGCAGTTTGTATCAGAATCTCCGGGAGGGTTTGTGACATAGATTCCTGTGACCCACTCCACAATCCACGATTTTGTAAACTTGCGGTGGGGTTCAGGGACTGCTTATCCAGCAGGTTTCCAGTTTACATCCGTGCTCCTCATCTGGAAGCACACTTTAGGAGCTAGAGCCTACACTCTTAGAGAGGGAACTGCAAAGGTCTTAGGTAAAGGCCCGAGAGTAAAGAGTTTAGGCTCTGTCGGCTGGACTGTCTCACCCTGGCTGGGCCTCCTGCAGCTGCTGTAGGTGGTGTGTAAATGAACGAATGGGCTGTGGCTCTGTTTCAGGCAAGCTTTCTTTACCAGACTAGGATGCTGGCCTGATTGGGCCCCTGGGTCAGCCTCAGTTTGCAGCCCCTGCTCTGGGCTGCAAGAAAGGTAAGCACTGAGGATGTCCAGGTTTAAAAGCCAAGTGGAAGAAAAGGAAATGGAGGACGAATGATCTGAGCCATGGTAGGGTACCCGGGCAAGTGGAGTAGCCCCAAAGCCAAGGAAGCGGAACTTCACAAGAGTGGACGCCTGATCACCCTTGTCAGTTGCCTCCAGGCAGCCAAAGCTGCCGGAGGAGATGGAGGCTGGGAGAGGCCTCTGGATGGGCAGTTAGGCTATAATGACACTGCTGACTGAAGTAGTCTGAATGGAACAGTGGGAGAGATGCGCCAGATGGCGGAGGGGGGAGGGAAGGAGCTGGAGGCAACAAGTGTGGAGGCCCCTTTCGGGAAATTTGGCCGTGAAGGACATGAGGGCGTTGAGGCCCTCAGAAGATGGTGCCCACCGGGTTGTGCACAGGGAGTGAACAGGGAGCGGATGAAAATCCAAGAGAGGAGAGAGCGTTAAGGGAGAAAAGTTGTCAAGGCAGCAGTGGGAAGGCAGTGAGAGAGCCCGTGGAGACTGCCCGGGACAGGAGAGGGAAATGCTTCCTCTAGGACAGGAGTGGGTGAGCTCGCTCTGTCCCCTGGAAGGAAAGAGACTTCCCGACCCACAGCCTTGGTTTCTTTGGAAAGGCTGGGAGCTCGGCAAGAGTGAAGTGCCTGGGAAGCAGGGATTTTAAGGAAATTGTGATGGTTTGGAGTAGGCAGTACTGCAGAAAGTACCACATTTACCGTGCAGCGTGGAGACTCTGCTGGGCTGGAAGCTTATTTGTGGGCATCCAGAGTCAGACACGACTAAGGAACTAATACACACACATCCCCACCCCCACCACACATATGTCACTCTGACACATGGGACTTTCCTGTAGTCTTAGCGGCCTGGAAAATGCAGAACGTGGAACAGACTGAGGGTGATGCCGAAATTGCAGGTTGTCAAGAGATGTTGGTCAGAAAGGCATGAGCTGATAGAACTGGAGATGCTTGTGAATGGGAATATGAAGAAAAACAAAGTGGACGTGGAAAAGGAAAGGAACCCGAGAGTGTCACAGGCTAAAGTCTTGGTGAAGATGAAGAGGAGCAGGTGTGGAGGGAGGTGAGAGGGGGTTGAGGCGGGTCGGAAGCTACTAGAGACGCTGGGATTTCTTAGTGGTTTCGGGGATGGACAATCCCAAGGGTTTGGGGTGTGGCTGTGGAATCAGGCTCTGAAGCTGAGCTGAAGGGTGTATCTTCAGGGATTGAGGTGAATATGCTGGGTAGGTTAGCTCGGTGGATTTCTTTTTTAAGCATTGATTTATTTTAGTATTTGGCTGGGCCGGGTCTCAGTTGCCTCACGTGGGATCTTTCACTGAGGCTGCGGGCTCGGTGGTTGGAGGGCATAGGCATGTGGGCTCTTAGTTCAGTGACCAGGGGTAGAACGTGGTCCCTGCACTGGCTGGGGCACTGTTTAACCACTGGACCACCGGAGAAGTCCCAGCAAGGTGGGTCTTAAGTCACTCAAGATCGTGGCGGGAGAGGAGACAGCTCTTGTTCCAGCAGGGGACCTGCTCCTCTTCGACCCGAGGGAGCCTGCAGACGGCCTTCTTCTGGTCTTCGTGAGGCTCTGCAGCCCTTGCTCTTCTGGTCTGTCTCTGCCTTTGCTGGCTGTGGCGTGTCTTCTCGTGGCCACTGGTCAGTGTCCTCATCCGCCCCACCCCCCACCCCCGGGGAAGAGGCAGGAAGAAAGATGATACACCAACACGGCACCGCCTCTCGGGTACTTCTCCGTTGGTAACTTGAACTTCCATCACTATTTTTTGCAGATCAGAAGAGAGCTGCTTTCCAGTTTCCGCAGCGAAAGAGAGAACAGTCTTTCTCCCTAAGTTGTTGCCAAATTGTTGGGCATTGTTGAACATTTACTGATACCTTCGAGTCTGTGTTGTGACTACCTTCTTTGAGGAAGCCTGTCTGTTGTAAAATATTTGGGCTCACTTATTTTTTTACCAGCTTTTGGTTGCAAATTACCTTCTAAAAGGAACTGGATCCTTTTCTACTAAAAAGTGCAAGTTCATGTATGATAACTTTAGTAAACTAAATAAAAATAACACTTAAATGAAAATTTAAGAGGAACCTAAAAGAAATAATTAAATGGTTTCTCTCTAGAGAAGTTTCTTCTCATTGGCCCCAATCCTTCCCCTTTTCTCCTCTTTTTCTATACAACCATTATTTTTTCGCCTACAGAAAAGAGGACTGTGTTTTAAATTTACCTTTGTTTCTGAGGTTTTCTGTTTTTTTTTTTTCTATAGGCATGGCTTGATTTATATCTCATGCTGTCTCCTGTATCAGTTGAAAAATCAGAGAAAAGGAATTGAAGAGTGTATCATTTTTTAATATTTGAATCATCACATCTCACACTAGGTTTCATTTCTTATACAGATGGCATTATCCTTTGCATATTTTCCCTCCAGTTTGGAATTGCCAAAGGAAAGACTTGAATATGAAAGGTAATGAATGTTGGGGAAACATTATAAGAATAGCTGTCAGATGTTATGAGTACCCTATCTGTTTGACTGGAATGTGTATATGTTTTCCCTTTGACGAAATCTGTGCAGAAAATTTTATGCTGCACTTGACATCCATCAGTATTTTCAGAACTAAAGCATTAAAAATAAATTTAAAGTTTTCTTTCAATACTCTATCCCAACTTTATTTATATTGTCATTGGGGGAAATAATAGATATTGGAAAAAAGGGAAAACAACTGATGTTGATTGTATTCAACAGACAAATAGGATCCCAAAACTGACTACATGATGATGACATTTCTACACACATTTTGGTAAGGCATAGTGTTTGTTTGGCATTTGAATAATCTGTATTAGATAGGCAATTCCTAAGAGACAGAGTGAGTTCTAACACCATAGTTCCATTTGCGATCCTGAAAAGATGTAACAACTATGGCATTTTAGGACTGAAAGAAACTTTAGAGAGAGTCTGTCTTAATCTCCTTTCTTTACAGATCAACTGAAATTTTGAGGGCTAATAAATTTCCCAGGATCGTGAAACTAATTTGGGACCTAGTGAGGGGCTAGACTCAAATATTCTAAAATACAAATTCTGCACACCATCCAGGTCCTGTATTAGTTCCCTGATTGGTCATCTAGGTTTAAGCGCTTTAGCATTTGCAGGCTCAATTTCAAGGTGTGGTAGGCATGTTAGAGGGCTTACTTGTGATTTGAGAATAAGTTAAAGTACCTGCATTTAGCTCACAAAATACAGGAACATTTTGACTGTTCCATCATTCTGGAAACAAACTCTACCCCCTCAGATAAACTTGCAGGGAGTAACTGAGATGAACGTGGTGCTCAGATGGGGAATGGGAGACAGCAACATGGCAGCCTGTCTGTGGCCACCGAGCCACCACCTGCCACTTGAGGAAAAGGGAAAGTGCAGAGGCACACGTCACCCAGGATGTGTCTCTCACTCATCAACCCGTGTTTATCAGAACTGGAGGTCTTCGTAAGAGAACTGAATGCTTTCAATCCAGACATGTCAGTAATTGCGATCGACCGAGCGTTCTGTCACACCTGCCTGCTTTTCTTTCTTTTTCTCTTTACTTCATTACATATTGATTGACTTCTTGGGTTTTACAAGTTCATAAATCACCTTCTTTTAAGAGGCTTTTTGGCTTTTGTGTGTGCAGACTGAGAGTACTGGAAAAGATTGATACTTGAATCACAGTAACAAAGAACTTCATCTTTCCTCTTTCAGCTTCATATGCAAGAGTGAAGCATCAAAAGACAGTGTCATTATGATGAAACCAATTTAAAAGCAGTGGAAACACCTTGTAAAAACCTGGAGTGGTAGCAACCAGCCCTCCTGAGTTTAGTGGAAGCTCTCGCCTTACACTCACGGAGAGATTAAACACATCTGGAGAGACTTCACAACCACGAAAAGAATTCAGCACTAACCATGTCATGAAGTGCCACCCTTGCAAATAATAGCAGATATTCTTAGGTATATACATGCTCAATCATGTCCGACTCTTTGCTGCCCCATGGACTGTAACCCACCAAGTTCCTCTGTCCATGGAGATTTCCTGGCAAGGATACTGGCATGGGTTGCCGTGAGGTCCTCCAGGGCATCTTCCCGACCCAGGGATTGAACCTGTGTCTCATGCATTGCAGGCAGATTCTTTACCACGGAGCCACCAGGGAAACCTGCAGATATTTCTACTTGATTGCAAATCCATAATCCTGGTACAGGATAAAATAGATTTTTGTCTGTCATGGAGGGTTACATTTTATGTGCCCGCAGTAGAATAATAAAAGGCTTGATACCTGTGGTCTCATCTGCTCCTAAAATTTTTTCAAATTCATAAATCTTAGGAATCGAAGTTTGTTACTATACTTTTCGTGAAAAAACAGTCCTTGTTCTCTTTGCTGTGAACATTTTAAATTCCTGTTTTATGGATGAATCCTAAAACAATCACTTCTATTTCTGGATACAAACAGATATTTAAACTCTGTAAGAATTTTTTTCTATTTTTAGCACCTAAGTGTTTTTCATTATAATATAAAGCAGTTATAAGACATTTAAAATTCTTATTTTGCAGATGAATCCTAAAATACTCTTTTTTAAAAAAATTTACTGATACAAAGTGGGATGTTAATGCTGAAGGTATAGTCTCCTGTTTTTGGCATCTAAGCATTTTTTATGATAATATAAAACACGTACGTGGGACTTTTATGGAAAGGCCTATGAAATTGTATAATAATAATGTCTATTGTCCCCTTAAATAACAAGGAAGTCTACTTTGTAGATTGGTCGCCCAGCATTAGCAACAAAAAAATCATATTCCAGGCATTCTTTCATAGCTGATTTAATTTGGAGATATTCAGTCATTCCTTTCTGAATTAATTTAATTTCTGACAGCCAGTTTAATGCATCAAAAGGGAAAAAGAAAGCAAAAACTGCCATTGAGGTTGTCTGTAATTAATAGAGCTGACTTCTGAAGCACTCCAGACCACTAAGCCCTCACATGTGAGAAGTGGCTTATTCTGAAGGGACCGTGCTTTGAAAGAGCAAAACAATTGAGGCTGGAGAAGAGAGGCTGGGAACCAGTGTATTCTTTGGTGATTCCGAGCCACGGTTTCTATTTTCTCTGTGAGGGGGAGGCAGAAGGAGGAGGGGCAATGTTCTGGGAATAGCTGTCTTTTCTTCACAGCGTTTGCAAACAGCATTTCCAGGCAGAAGTGTGTCTTCTGCGCTAGTTTAGTAAAATGACATGAACGCTCACGAGGTTGCTATGGAAGGTCCCATCCATGAAGTGAGGTGATAAATGGTGGCCGTATTTACTGTGGGTCTGTCACTGGCTGCAGTTCACGTGGTGTTTTCTTGAGATGGTTTTTACTAAATAAACAGAGCCAGAGAAATTCCCTTGAAACCAGAATCTGAAAAACCAAAACGAAGTGTGTTTCAAGACTTTAGTACAAATCAGCATCCTTGTTACCTGAAAGGCAGCACTGTGATGGTACAGGTGGTCTCAAGTAAGCGTCCTCACCTCTGGCCACTGCTGGTGATCCTGTCCTTCATCTTTATAGATGAGGAAACTGAGCCTGAGGTAGGCGCCTGCGTTCCACATATGGTGAGTAATGGAAACCAGGTATGTTGCAATCACAGTCTTTCTTCAAAATCTATAGAATAGGTACTTACCTGGTGGTCCCAGTGGTTAAGAATTCACCTTGCAATGCAGGGGATGCAGGTTCGATCCCTGCTCCAGAAACTAAGATCCCACATCCTGTGAAGCGACTATGCCTGAGTACCACAACTAGAGAGTCTTGAGTGCCGCAGCCAAATAAATATTAAAAAAAAAAACAAACTGTAGAATGTATCAGGTTATACTAGTTGAATTCATCCAATTATTCATCTTAATTTTTTAAGGGACTTTTAGACGTTTAGGAATCTTTAACATTTAAGGAGACATCAGAGGATGAGATGGCTGGATGGCATCACTGATGCAATGGACATGAACTTGGGCAAACTTCGGGAGTTGGTGATGGACAGGGAGGCCTGGTGTGCTGCAGTCCATGGGGCCGCAAAGAGTCGGACACGATTGGGTGACTGAACGACAATAGCATTTAGACATAAAAGCTGGCATTCAGTTGTTAAAACAAGGAAAAAGAATTGATGGAGTAACTGAAATACAATGACTTCATGGTTTTCCACAACCAGATATTTTTTCTACCCTGGTTTTCTTACCTCTTATGTCTCCAGTAACATGTTTAAGGAATTCACATTTATTTTAGTATTAATGAAAGTAAAAATTAATTTAAAAGAGATGAATCTGTGGGAAAAGGCCAAAAATTATATTTCATAATTAAAAATTGCCTTTTCGGCAATTCACTGAATGAACATGAAATTTGAGTGCCTACTTTGTTCCAGGCTTTCTGACGCTGCCAGGGATACATGGGGATGAGACAGGCAAAGTCTTGTCCTCATGAAACTTACAGTTTTTTAAGGGAAAATATAGCTAATAACTAGATTTGATTTCTTTTTATCCATGTGAATTAGCTGTCATTTGGAAAGACTCTAGGAACAAGCAAACTGATGTGTTGATAAGTACTATTAGTTTACTTGGGAAAATCTTCTCTCCTGTTTTGCTTTAACAAACTTGAAATTTCCATATAAGTAATTGGTTACTTTTTAAAATGTAATTAGATTATCTGGAGTTGCATAGTACTCTTTTTATTTTTTTTTAATTGAAGTATAGTTGATTTAATGTTGTGTTAGTTTCAGGTGTATAGCAAAGTGATTCAGTGACATCTATGTGTACACACACACACACACACACACCCTCTTTTTCAGACTTTTTTTCTCCTTTATAAGTTATTACAAAATATTGAGTAGAGGACCTTGTGCTATATAATAGGTCCTTGTTCATTATCTATTTTATTTATTTTAAAAATTCTTTATTTATTCATTTAGCTACAGCTCAGCACTTGTGGCATGCAGGCCCCACAGCATGTGGGATCTTAGTTCCCCAACCAGGGATGGAGCCCAAGTTGCGTGCATTGCAAGGTGGATTCTTTACCACTGGCCTACCAGGCGAGTCCTATAGGAGTGTGTATAGGTTAATCCCAAACTCCTGATTTTTTCCTCGTCTCTTTCAACAACTGACACTGGAATGAATAAACAAGGCTTTGAGTGTTGATCACAAATGTGTAAACGCATCAGAAGGCACTTGGTCAGGTGGTGCTTCTAGAAGGCCCTGGGACATCAGCAACCACATATCTGAGGAAAGGAAGGGCCTGAAGAAAGAGCGCAGAAAAGACATTTAGCGACTTTGCCAAAGACCAGCTTTTCACAGCCTTTGGAGCTGAGAGCTCTTTCTCCTAGGTTGAGTATCCACGTCAGGGCTGGGCAGAGACACGGGCGGGACTGGAGGGGATCCTGCAGATCCGCTGCCCACTGTGGCCCCTGAGGGACACAGGCACACAGCTGCCGGGCCGGGAGCTCTAGGACCGTCTCTCAGGGACCCTGTGCTGTGGTTCTTCTTGGCGGGGACATCAAGGAGAGAAGCGGCTTCCTCTAAATCATGCTACTGAACACCTCAAACAGTCTACTGGGCTGCAAGCACAGCGTCGGAGCCTCAGATCACTCCCTTTCCTTCCACAGTTTCTTGGCCCCATCCCCTGAGGGCTCTAAACGTCTCTGACAGCGTGTTAGTGTCAGAGCTGTTTCCTAAGCCATGGTTCCTAAACTTGGCTGTGCATTACAATCAGGGGAGCTCTATGATTTAGATTCCTGGGTCCTGCTGTCTCAAGGCAATTTCCTTGGCAAGAAATAGCAAGTAAGTACAGGTAATCTTTCCAACGCGTGCATGCATGCTAAGTTGCTTCAGTTGTATCCAATTCTTTGTGACCCTATGGACTGTAGCCCACCAGGCTCCTCTGTCTGTGAAATTCTCCAGACAGGAATACTGGAGTGGGTTGCCATGCCCTCCTCCAGGGGATCTTCCCCACCCAGGGATCAAACTTACCATCTCTTACGTCTCCTGCATCGGCAGGCAGATTCTTTACCATCTGAGCCACCAGGAAAGCCCAATCTTCCAATAGCAATCAGTAACTCTCTCTCTCAACTCCTACATCAAATTTGCAGGAAGGGCATCTTCTCTTCACCTCCCTCCTCTACGCCTGCCTGTAAAACGTTGGATGTGGAGTAAGTTGTGTAAGTCACACATATTCCATCTTGCTTTTCCCAGGGGATTTGACTGTCACTCTGAGATCAGTACTCAAGCCCAGGTACCTCCTGCTCTTTCTAAAATCATTGGATATTTTCCTTCTGCTGTTGCCTTTTTGCAAGCAGAATTTTGCAGGCACCCGGGCTTGTTGCATAAATTCAGTCACTCCCAACCCCTCCACCCATCTCATCTCCCCCAGCCCAGCACCAGGGAGCAACCTGGAGGTGTGTCTTTTATTCCCTCTGGGCAGTTGCGAGTGGCCCTGAGCAGGACCTTCACATGTGTGCTCAAGGTTCTCACTATGATGCTCAAGGACTCTCCCTGTCCCATGTTGTTGCTGAGTGGATCTGGGTAATACATCCACTGAGAGGGAGGAAAATTGGTCCATCACACCATAAAGGAGCTTTCCCTTTTCTTCGCCTCCCTGCATCCTAGATGGCTTCTCCTTGTCTTTTTCCCACCGATGCGTTTCAGATTTGGTCCTTGCTCTTTTTGCGGAGAGCTCTCTTCAACTGATGTCAATTGGTATATTTATTTATTTATTTATTTATTTTGGATTAACTCTTATATACTTCATTATTTCATGCAGCACTAAAAAAGAAAAACAAATGCTGCTAATTAAAGTATAAAACAACACTTTTTACCACTTAGAATTTTAAGTGCATACTTACTGAAAGAGCATTTAAACAGATAAATACAGATTTTAACAGATGCCACACTTAGATATAGATATAGTATATATATAGATATAGTTTATATATATATAGTAGATTATATAGTAGATATATATAGTATATAGTATATATATAGTATATCGTAGATATAGTATAGATATAGTATATATATATATATAGTAGATATATATAGTAGATATAGTATATATAGTAGATATAGTATATATATAGTAGTAGATACAGTATATATATATATATATATAGTAGATATATATGTGTGTGTGTATATATATATATATATATATGAAAATATAACTGATATAAATTGGGAACTATATTCCTAAAGCTTTCAAAGTGGTGCCATTCTGAATGGCTTTCATCTCAAAGCCATCAGTGTTCTGTGCCATCAAGAGCATTGGTATTGCATCATTTCATTTCTTAAAAGGATCTTCTATTGTCTCCTGGGTTTTCTTCCAAGCTGCTTATCTTCATTTCTCCAGCTTTAAGTCAGGCACTCTCTGGATTTTATCAGATGTTGTCAACAGAAGATTTTGTAGACTACTTCATGGAGATATAGCCGCAAAGGGTAGATCTGTGGTCCTTTGTCAATTTGAGTGACAGTGAAGCCTGCTATGTTGGGAGCCCCACTGAGGGCCATCTGTCCACTCCAAGTCATCCCAACATGAGGGAATTTTCAGATAAATTTGGGTGCAGTGGGGTCTTAGGTTCTGGGCACATGGAAAACTCATAACCAAATCCTCGCCTTCCAACCACCAGCCTCAGCCCAGAGTTGAAGCCAAAGAGTGAAACTATATTTGTGATGACCTCCTTAGTTAAAAGCATTACCCTCCAGTCTTGCCTCCCTGGTATCACCGGGTAAAGAATCTGCCTGCAGTGCAGGAGACCCTGGTTCAATCCCTGGGTTGGGAAGATACCCTGGAGCAGGGAAAGGCTCCCCACTCCAGTATTCTGGCCTGGAGAGTTCCATGGGCTGTATGGTCTGTGGGGTCGCAGAGAATCGGTGACTTTCCCTTCACTCCTCTTCTTGCTAGTTTTTCCTGCTTATTTCCTTGGTTTCTTCTCTGAGTTGGGATTTTTTTTTTTCCCTAGGTGACAGGACGTGGTGCTTTTGCTTGCTAAGGGCACCTAGGACATATTTATTGGCTCTTTGAAAAGGAAACCAACTGGAAAGGTTTAGGATAATTATTTAGTACTTGGAATTTATAGAGAGCATTTTTAATAGTAATTCAGTTTCTTTTAATGTGAAGTAATAGTGTTCTCAGATGGTGAGAACCTTAAATTGCAAATGTGAGTTAGCCATATTTTTTCTTCCCAGTAGTTTTTGTAAAGGAAACTTTTAAGAAAGTCAGCCTTTGTGGGGATTTTTTTTTTTTTTTTCCTCTTTTTGAACTACAGAAAAGTCCGAGGTAAGTGGTCTGGGCTGACAACAGATTCGAGTCATGGAATCTCAAGTTCGAAGAGATTTAAGAAAGATTGTCCGTCTTCTACTGTTGAATTCTGGACTGAAAAGACCACATTGCAAATTTCTAGATCACTCTGAGAGTTAATTCATTTGGGTTCGGACACTTGAACTAATTCCAGTCAGGTATTGATAGTTTTCTAACCCCTAAAAGCCATGGCCTTCTTTCTTGACATTGAAATTCTCCCTGGAAGCTCCAGATTTGAAATAGATGAAAGCAAAGTTCCCTAACTGCAGAGGAAGAGGGCTCTGAACTAAGGCTTCTTACATCATCCCCTGGTGCTTTCTGCCTTGTATGTGTGCTTCTGACTGAAAGATGGAGAGTGGAGGAAAAGTCGGAATCCAGTAACTCTGCCTGCTCACTGTCATCTAGTAAAACTGTACCATCTTTCCCATGCCAAAGGCCCTATCCTGCACACCCAAATATGGTCATGAGACAAGATTTAAGAAATGTTGACATCCTGAGAAATCCCACAGAAGAATCCAAGATCCTGAGTTAATCAGAGATCAGTTTTATTTTAGTCACCAGACTCTTACTAAGATACAGAACTGTATTAATGCAAAAGAAGGATCTTAAAGGACAAAGTGTAAAAAGAAAGTTTCAAAGAGTTAAGACCTTGACGGCTAGAAATATTAACCCTGTTCACAAAGCATTTGGGAAAAAATAGGGCATTGCAGTATTTTAAAGCCATTATATATTGAAACTTCCAAATCCTTAGTTAGGGAGGAGCCTTAGATAAAGTCCAAACTGGTGATGGATTCCAGGCTACATGGTAGAGAGCTACTTGAAATTTTAGGGCTGGGGAAAGCACTTTATGACCCACTATTTTATCAGAATTTTAGAGGAACTTATCTAATCTCTAGGCATACATAGACAGCCAGAGAGTTGGGAGGAGGAGGGGAGAAGGTTGGCATTTTGAAGTTTTATTGACAGCCATCCTGTATTATTTTAAAAAATTAGCAAATGACTGAACAATTCTACTGGACTGGAATCAGGAACCCAGGTGTTCCAGAGACAAATCCAGTGCCACTTTGCTTTTGTTGATGCTGTGGCTGAAGTTAGACCTGACATCAGAAATCTGTGTTTCCTGGCCCTCCGGACCAGGATGGTGCCCTCCATCCTGGGTGTATGCATCCTTTCTCAGGGTCCTCCCAGGCTTGTAGCAATGATTTTGACTGTATTTAATTAGTTACTTACATAATTCTTAATTTTAGGGCTTTCTTTAGTAAGTTTTATTTAATTATTTGTTAAATTTTAATATTAGAGGTTTTGAATAAAAATTTCTCAGTAGTTGCCTTGAGGGCAGATACAGTGTTTGTCTTCTTCGTTATTGGAGCCTTGTTATCTTGCACGGCTCCTGCCATATGATAGAAGCTTAATTAAATGAGCATATTGAATGAATGAACGAGTGAGTGCTGAAACAATCCAATTTCTACATTTTTATTCGGGAAAAGGAGCTGATGTGGGCATTTTGGATACAAAGGAGGCGGGCTACCGGAGTAGTTATAAGCATTGTGCTCAAAGCAGGAGACACAGGAGACGCGGGTTCAACCCCTGGGTCAGGAAGACCCTCTGGAGGAGGAAATGGCATCCACTCCAGTGTCCTTGCCTACGAAATCCCATGGACAGAGGAGCCTGGCGGGCTGCAGCCCATAGCGTCACAGAGTCGGGCACATAGGCACACGCACTCTGGATTGAGTCTGACTCTGCCTCTCCCCAGCTTTCAGGGCTTTGGAAGTTGACTTAGCCTTACCGTGTCTTAATGTTCTCTGTAAATAGGTGAGAATAATAGCCCCGATCCTATAGAGTTTTATGAGTAAGAAGGGGGCCCTGACACAGAGAGAGTGCTCGAGAGGACTGCGATAAAGATGAATGGATAGGCTCTCGACTAAGCAGGGACAAGCTTCCCTGCCATCTGTGTTTCAGACTGGCACCAATTAGAAACAGGGCCTTTACTAGGACAGGGATGTCAGGAGTGGGTGAAACCAGAGAAGGCATTCGTTGCCCAAGTAATTAATATGGAGGTGACAGCTACCCCATTATAACAGAGAAAATCAAGTACAGGTGACCCTTGGAAAATATGGGGGTCAGGGGCACAGTGGGAAATTGGGGTATAACTTATCCCTCTGTTTCAGCAGTTCCTCCCTAGTTGAGGTTTTTCATCTGTGGATTCAACCAACTGCAGGCCGTGTGGTACTGTAGTATTTGCTATTGAAAAAAGTAAGTGGGCCCACGCAGTTCAAACCCATATTTGTTGTTCAAGTGAAAATAAAACAGTGAACATGTTACTTGCTCGGCCATATCCAACTGTTTGCCACCCCAGGCTCCTCTGTCTGCCAGACTCCTCTGACCATGGGATTTTCTAGACAAAAATACTGGAGTAGGTAGCCATTCCCTTCTCTAGGGGATCTTCCCAACCGACCCAGGGATCAAACCCAGGTCTCCTGCATTGCTGGCAGTTTCTTTCTTTACTGTCTGAGCCACCAGGGAAGCCTCTTTGGGGATGATTGTAAAACTCAAATGTTGAGCTTCTATGCAAACACCCTTCAGCTCATTTCAGTCACTCAGTGTCTGACTCTTTGCGACCGCATGGACTGCAGCACGCCAGGCCTCCCTGTCCATCACCAACTCCCAGAGTTTACTCAAACTCATGTCCATTGTGTCGGTGATGCCATCAAACCATCTCATCCTCTGTTGGCCCCTTCTCCTCCTGCCTTCAATCTTTCCCAGCATCAGGGTCTTTCAAATGAGTCAGCTCTTCGCATCACATGTCCAAAGTATTGGAGTTTCAGCTTCAACATCAGTCCTTCCAATGAACACTCAGGACTGATATCCTTTAGGGTGGACTGATTGGATCTCCTTACAGTCCAAGGGACTCTCAAGAGTCTTTTCCAAACCACAGTTCAAAGCATCAGTTCTTCAGTGCTCAGCTTTTTTTTATAGTACAACTCTCAAATCCATACATAACTACTGGAAAAACCATAGCCTTGATTAGAAGAACCTTTGTTAACAAAGTAATGTCTCTTCTTTTTAATATGCTGTCTAGGTTGGTCATAACTTTCCTTCCAAGGAGTAAGCATCTTTTAATTTCATGGCTGTAGTCACCATCTGCAGTGATTTTGAAGCCCAGAAAAATAAAGTCAGCCACTGTTTCCACTGTTTGCCCATCTATTTTCTCATGAAGTGATGGGACCAGATGCCATGATCTTCATTTTCTGAATGTTGAGTTTTAGGCCAAATTTTTCACTCTCCTCTTTCACTTTCATCAAGAAGCTCTTTATTTCTTCTTCACTTTCTGCCATAAGGGTGGTGTCATCTGCATATCTGAGGTTATTGATATTTCTCCTGGCAATCTTGATTCCAGCTTGTGTTTCTTCCAGCCCAGCGTTTCTCATGATGTACTCTGCATAGAAGTTAAATAAGCAGGGTGACAATATACAGCCTTGACATTCTCCTTTTCCTATTTGGAAACAGTCTGTTGTTCCATGTCCAGTTCTAACTGTTGCTTCCTGACCTGCATATAGGTTTCTCAAGAGGCAGGTCAGGTGGTCTGGTATTCCCATCTCTTCCAGAATTTTCCACAGTTTATTGTAATGCACACAGTTAAAGGCTTTTGTATAGTCAATAAAGCAGAAATATTTGTTTTTTCTGGAACTCTCTTGCTTTTTCCATGATCCAGCAGATGTTGGCAATTTGATCTCTGGTTCCTCTGCCTTTTCTAAAACTAGCTTGAACATCTGGAAGTTCGCGGTTCACGTATTGCTGAAGCCTGGCTTGGAGAATTTTGAGCATTACTTTACTAGCGTGTGAGATGAGTGCAGAGACCCTTAACTTTTGTGAAAAACCGATGTACAGAATACAGAAACCCATGATTCTTATCTGGATATTGAAGTGCGCTAATGGTTACCTTTTTGTCTCCTAGCCTAAGTGACACTGAGTATCTTTGATTGTTCTGTCTCATCGTTGCCCAGTTTCACTCTGAAAGGCTTTGGCATCCATTCGTTGGCACAGCGGTAGGTGCTTCATGGAGCAGGGTGTGTTGCTCTGGGAGGAGGAGGGCGTCCAGAGGAGACCACCTGGGAAAAGTGCACACTCAGTTCACACACACTGTTAAAACGCTCATGGTTTCCCTCAGTGACATAGGAATGCTCTAAATGTTTGGAATTTATGATCAAGGGGTTTCCAAGTGAGCAAGGTTGTACATGACTCATCTGTAAAGGTTATAAAGCACTGTTGATCATAAGATACAGAAGCCCTCCAAATTTAAGGTTGCCAATTTTATGAACAAACAAGGAGACAACTAAATAAAAAGGAGATAGTGAATTAGAAAACCAAAGTACGAAACCAAAAGAAAACCCAGGAGTCATTTAGCATCTGTGAATCAAGCCTTTTCTTCCTTTTTAAAAAATAATCAGAAGTGTATTTGATTTACAATATTGTGTTTCAGGTGTATAGCAGAGCAACTCAATTATATATATTTGTATTTTTCAGATTATTTTCCATTATCTGTTAGTAAAAGAATAATTGTTCCCTGTGTAATCTTTGTTGCTTACCTATTTTATATATAGTATGTGTATCTGTTAATCCCACACACCTAATTTACCTCTTCTCTTCTCCTTTCCTCTTTGGTAGCTGTAAGTTTATTTTCTGTCTGTGGATCTGTTTCTGCTTTATATGTAGATTCATTTATATTATTTTTTAGATTCCACATATAACTGATACATAATATTTGTCTTTCTCTGTCTGACTTCACTAAGTATCTCTAGGTCTACCCATGTTGCTGCAAATGCCAGTATTCCTTCCTTTTTAAATTTTTAAAATTAAATAAAAATGATTTATTTGGCTGCCTGGGGTCTTAGTTGTGGCACATGGAACCTTCACTCTTCCTCTAAGCATGGGGTCTTTAGTTGTGCCGTGTGAACTTGTAGTTGTGGCCTGTGGGATCTAGTTCCCTGACCAGGGATTGAACCCAGGCCTTTTGCCTTGGGAGCGTGGAGTCTTAGCTATTGGGCCACCAGGGAAGTCCCATATTTCATTCTTTTTTTATGATCAAGCCTTTTCTAGGTGTAAGATAGTGTGATTCTCTGGGGGTTAATAGTCATTGAGAAACCTATATGCAGGTCAGGAGGCAACAGTTAGAACTCGACATGGAACAACAGACTGGTTCCCAATAGGAAAAGGACTACATCAAGGCTGTATACTGTCACCCTGCTTATTTAACTTCTATGCAGAGTACATCATGAGAAATGCTGGGCTGGAAGAAGCACAAGCTGGAATCAAGATTGCCGGGAGAAATATCAATAACCGCAGATATGCAGATGACTCCACCCTTATGGCAGAAAGTGAAGAGGAACTAAAAAGCCTCTTGATGAAAGTGAAAGAGGAGATTGAAAAAGTTGGCTTAAAGCTCAACATTCAGAAAATGAAGATCATGGCAACCGTTCCCATCACTTCATGGGAAATAGATGGGGAAACAGTGGAAACAGTGTCAGACTTTATTTTTGAGGGCTCCAAAATCACTGCAGATGGTGATTGCAGCCATGAAATTAAAAGACTCTTACTCCTTGGAAGGAAAGTTATGACCAACCCAGATAGCATATTGAAAAGCAGAGACATTACTTTGCCAACAAAGGTCCATCTAGTCAAGACTATGGTTTTTCCTGTGGTCATGTATGGATGTGAGAGTTGGACTGTGAAGAAGGCTGAGTGCTGAAGAACTGATGCTTTTGAAGTGTGGTGTTGGAGAAGACTCTTGAGAGCCCCTTGGACTGCAAGGAGATCCAACCAGTCCATTCTACAGGAGATCAGCCTTGGGAGTTCTTTGGAAGGAATGATGCTAAAGCTGAAACTCCAGTACTTTGGCCACCTCATGCGAAGAGTTGACTCACTGGAAAGGACTCTAATGCTGGGAGGGATTGGGGGCAGGAGGAAAAGGGGACGAGAGAGGATGAGATGGCTGGATGGCATCACGGACTCGATGGACGTGAGTTTGAGTGAACTCCGGGTGATGGTGATAGACAGGGAGGCCTGGCGTGCTGCGATTCATGAGGTTGCAAAGAGTCGGACAGGACTGAGCAACTGAACTGAACTGAGTCATTTAAGTGGTTTTTTATTTTTATTTTTATTTTTTTACTATTTGCATTTACTGTGAATTTCCTCTGAGCCCCAGGATGTTTTGTGTTTAACACTTCACTTGTGTCAAGATTATCTTAGTAGTTCTCTGAGGTCAGTGTTATTATATCCATTGCATAGTTGAGAAACAGAGGCCAAGGACATTATCTGGTGTGTCTGAGATTGTACAGTCAATCGGTTGTGGAGTCTGCATTGGAACCCGGGTCTGCTTCACATACTCTCCACCCTTGGAAAATGTGGGCTTTTGGTAACAACAAGAAACAGATCTTAGGTTGATGAGCAAATTTTGCTTCTCTCTTTTAGTAATTTTTTTGTTTTTTTTTTTTTTTTAGTTTTAGAAGTCTATAGCCTGTGTTTGACCATTCAGGTATTGACTTAGACGAATCCAAATGAAAACTGCATACTTTAGCTCAGGTTGTTACCTATTTTGAGAATGACAACACTGAAAAATAAATTTCCACGTGTGGAACCTTGCTGGGGAGAACAGCTATGGTGAGATTAACTCAGAAATGCACGGAAACCTGACATGGTCTTTTCCATTTGTGCCTAGGATTGTTTTGCCCCCTTGCAAAGAGCAGAGGTCCTGGTTTTCATGGCTGTTTGCAATTTCAGCTCAGGTCTCATTATGAAGTTTACATTTAAAGCTTCACAGGGGTACCAGGTTCAGTCTAAATTTGAAAGGAGCTGTGGGGGAGACAACTTGAGCATTTCCCCAGGGAAGTGGACTGGAAAATTGCTGAAGAGTGAACTGTAGGGAGCAAGCTTGAATTGGTCTCTTGGGTTGGCCATAATTACCTAATGGATTTTCCATTTCTTAAAATTTTAGGAAGGGAAAAATTGCCTTAAACAACAACAGAAACATGAAATAGAACTGCCTCGATTTCTTTTCAGGCTTGTAAACTGCTGCCCTTCTGTCTCGCCTCTGAAGAATGGGTGTGTTCTCAGACAGAGACAAGCCAGGAGCGGCGTGTGTAGAAGAAAGAAATGAAGTACGATTGAAACTCACAAATTCTGTAGCCTCATTTCCCCCTTCTGAATCAGTGCTGAATGCTGAGATTCGGCACCATTCAAGATGGCTTTGGGTACAGCTGAAAGTATATTTTAATGACCAATATAACCTAATTATGATGGAGCATTTTGTTTTTCCATGGAAGGAATATATGAATATTTGTTCACTGGCTTAGCTGTTTGTATACTAGGGTCTCCTGCTCACAGAGGCTCATTATGCAATCTGTTTTCACCTAGAACACCATCCACCCCCACTTCCATTTTGCTTGGAAATTGTATCTGAAACCAGGAATGTTAAACCCAGTCCCCACCGTGAGACATCCCGATAACCGTTCTATTCTAATGCATTCTGTTATTACTCAGATTGTCCCAGGATGACACAGTGTCTCTTGTTCTCCTTGGTTCGGTTCAGTTCAGTCCCTCAGTCGTGTCCAACTCTTTGGACCCCATGGACTACAGCACATCAGGCCTCGCTGTCCATCACCAACTCCTGGAGTTTACTGAAACTCATGTCCATTGAGTCGGTGATGCCATCCAACCATCGCATCCTCTGTCGTCCCCTTCTCCTCCTGCCTTCAGTCTTTCCCAGCATCAGGGTCTTTTCCAATAAGTCAGTTCTTCGCATCAGGTGGCCAGAGCATTGGAGTTAACTTTTATTATTGGCCAATGTATATAAAACTGTGCATGACTTTGGGGATAAATATGCTCCAGTAGGGAAGCAGAGCCATTACTTTACTGACAAAGGTCCATAAAGCTACGGCTTTTCCAGTAATCATGTATGGATGTGAGAGTTGGACCATAAACAAAGCGGAGCACTGAAGAATTGATGCTTTTGAGCTGTGGAGTTGGAGAAGACTCTTGAGAGTCCCTTGGACTGCAAGGAGATCCAACCAGTCCATCGTGAAAGAAGTCAGTCCTGAATATTCATTGGGAGGCCTGCTGCTGAAGCTGGAGCTCCAGTACTTTGGCCATCTGATGCGAAGAACTGACTCATTGGAAAAGACCCTGATGCTAGGAAAGGTTGAGGGCAGGAGGAGATGGGGACAACAGAGGATGAGATGGTTGGATGGCATCACCAACTTGATGGACAGGAGTTTGAACAAGCTCTGGGAGTTGGTGATGGACAGGGAAGCCTGGTGTGCTATAGCCCATGGGGTTGCAAAGAGTTAGACAGGAGTGAGTGACTGAACTGACTGAATAGAGGTTCCTGGTGGCTCAGTGGTAGAGCAGCTGCCTGCAGTGCAGGAAACTGGAGTTCGATCTCTGTGTCAGGAAGATGCCCTGGAGGAGGAAATGGTAACCCACTCCAGTGTTCTCACCCAGGAAATTCCTTGGACAGAGGAGCCCCGAGGGCTACAGTCCATGGGGTTGCAAAGAGTCGGACACAACTGAGTAAGCAACAATAGAGGGAGCCGGCTTCTGCGATTCCACACACGCTCTTCAGACCAACATGTGAGTGCCTGCTGTGTGCCTTATGTTGTGTTACAGCTGCGAGGGACCCACATCTGAAACAAACACTGACTTGCTGCCTTTGTGAGTGGGAGAAGTAACTCATTTACGGAAGAAGCAAAAACACCAGATATATGGCAGAGTCAAATTCATAGAGTCAGAAAGTACATTGGCAGATGGCGGGGAGTGGACGGGTAGGGAGGGAAGTGGGGATTTAGTGTGTAGTAGGGAAAGAGTTTCAGTTTAGGAAAGTGAAAAGTTCTGGAGGCAGATGATGGTGAGAGTTGCACAGCAACATGAGTGCACTTAGAGTGTGTATGGGCGTGTTGTCAATCACGCCTGGCTCTTTGCCATCCCATGGACTGCAGCCCACCAGGCTCCTCTGTCTATGGGATTCTCCAGGCAAGAATACTGGAGTGGGCTACCATTTCCATCTTCCTGACTCAGGGATCGAACTCGCGTCTCCTGCATTGGCAGGTGAGTTCTTTACCAGTGGGCCACCTGTACCTAGTGAGTGCACTTACTGCCACTGAAATGTAGTTACGTGTTTAAAATAGTAAGTTTTATGATATGTGATTTTAACACAATAAAGGAACATTTGAAAAAGAGCCGGTATGTTATGGTGAGAGCTTTGAAGGATCCAAGTGCCGTGAAGTTCAGATGAGGGAGACTTCGCCTTGGCTTGAGGGCTCATGGGAGGAGAGATGGTTCGAATTAGCTACAGTCTTGCCTGTGCCAGGAAGTGAGGGTTCAGCTGGTAGAGTAGCAGAGGCCCAGGACTGGGGAGCCCAGGCGTGACTGGCCGGGCACTGCGCACGCTTTCCTTTGACTGGAGTGTTGGTTGTGTGGAGGATGGTAGTGGGCGAGAAAATTGGAGCCAGATTTTGAATAGTTTTGAATGCCAGGGAGGGAGCTTGGACTTGATTCCTCCAGCTTTGCTGAAAAGAAGTGAGCCTCTTGGCGTTGTTGTGAGAACCACGATTACTGTAGAGTTAGCCGGAGGCAGTGTGGTGTGCCCCGTGGGAGGAACATGAGGGCAGGAGAGAATGACACAAAGAATCAGACGAATCAGGATGAAGACGATGGGGGATGGACGCACAGGAGGTAGGACGGGGGTGGGGACCGAGTCCAGGGGTGCTGTGGACGCAGAGCCCGTGGCTGAGTCTCTGATTCTGTATGGTTAGAACACGGCGGGGAGCAGTCTGGACGACAGAGAGAAAGGCTGTGACAGAGTTAGGTGAGAAAGGAGACGTGTGTGTGTGTGTGTGTGTATGTGTGTGTGTCCGTGTGTGTGTGTGTGTGTACATGTGTGTGTAAGGGGAAGGTGGGTCTATTGAGCTGGAAAGAGCTGCGGCCAGGCTGGCCACCTTTCAGAACCTGATCTGATGCTTCCTTAGCTCTGTAATCTTGGGCTGGCAGTTCCACCCCCTCTAAACATGCTTCTACATCTGCAAAAAGACATCTTTAATTTTTGCTACTTATTATTCCAAATGTTGTTTGTTTAAAAAAATGGAGAATGGAATGGTTCCAGCAATTCTCAGAAAGTTAAGAGGAGAGACGAACAGGAAATGGAATATGGAACTCTTCTGAACTTTCTGCTGCTGCATAAGATTTAAGCTCTTGACATTTAAAGCGAAAAAATACAATTTAAGTGAATGGTGGAAGGATATGTTAATTAGTGAAGAGGAAGTTTCCACCTTTGACAGTTATGATGGCTATAGTTTGGGGTAGTATCTACATTGGCCAGCTTTATTATCAAGGCTAATTGTGCATTGGGTAATAAATAGGAAATGGGTTGAAATTTCCAAAGAGACCCACACTAATGGACATGCAATGAATATTACAAGCTGAAAAAAGCCTACCTTTAAGTTCTTGTCTTGACTTTATATATGGTAGATGACATAAGAAGAAGAGGTCCACTTTGAATTGGTGGTATAGGTGGGTGTACTTAGTGCTCAAAAGAGCACTTTAGGAAGAACTGAAATCTTTTTCTACATCTAACAATTTGTAAATAACCTTGTGGCTGTAAGCTACTTGAAGTTTTGTTGAGTTGAAATGATTTGGAAAGGAAACAGACCTGTCATTGAAAACTAATGGATTGAGCTTCCTTAAATACTGGAGAGCACCTAAATGACCTCCCCAGGTTTTAAAGGAGAAAGTTTTCAACCTGCTTTCATCTCTTCTTCCTCTGGGTATTTTTCATGTAAGGGATGGAGAACAGAAGACTTGGTTGGAGTGTTTCTAAGCTGGGACTGGGGTTTGCCCTCCAGTCATTCAAGGATAAGACTGTTACTTACCAGGGATCGGATCTATTACACCCTGGGCAGCTGCTATTTTTGAGGCAGGAAAGTGAGGCTGAAGAGCTTTGTACAGCTGTCATGCAAAATCCTAAGCACCCCATTTATAAAACCTGTCAGTGTGACCTGGTTTCTTGGGTATATGCAGCCTTTGGCGATCTGGCCTCTTTCCCTGCTAGCCATGTTCCTTCGTCAGTCTTGTTTTTGTTTCCTATTAGGAATGTTTCAGATTTAGCAGCTTGTGAGAGGGATGTATGTGAGTATGTGTATGTGTGTTTTTAAGAGTCTTCACTTGTGTGCTCGAACTCAGACTCCTATTTGTCTTCCAGGAGTTATTAAAAAAAAAAAAAAAACTTGATTCAGGATTCTGAAAACTTTGCCCCATAGGGAAAAGGAAGAGCAGAAATCCTTATCAGCTTTCTTATTTGGTTATAAAAGTGGTAAGGCATGAAATTGGAACAGATGGCATAAAAATAGCTAGACTTATTTCCTTTAGTTGAATTTTGCTGAGAGCTTCTTTAAAATCTTTGTGAACTCCTGCTTTCAAGAGTTCTTTTAGGGCCTTAAAGGCCCTGTGGGTAAATGCATCAGTGTAATAAGCTTCCATCCAGATATGTTACAGGAAAGGACCATAAACTAATTCAGGACACGAAATCTAGACCAGGAAGCCTCTTTTATGTCCCCCTAATAAATAGAGCATCAGGCTAACTTATCACCTCATCCTCTGTCATCCTGAGGTTGAGACAATGTAGTTACAACCTGAGGCTGTACTTGAAGGCGGACGTGCACTGGCCAGCCTGTCTTTGATAAGTTAAAGTGGACATTAGACTGTCCTTTAATAGAAGACTTGAGATTTTGAGAATTGCAGGTTGAGTATGCCAACACATAGGACATCAGATAGACAGCAAAATAACTTAAGTAGTGGTTATCCTATTCTCTTTTTGTCTGGAGATATTAAGCAATATGAATAGCTGGGGAAAAAATGTTATATCATTATCCATTGGTAGTGTGGTGCTAGTTTATTGTAGGGCAGAGTTACTGGAAAAGAAAGAGCCATATCATTATTCATATTAAAAAATGCTGTGACAATGTTCTACTTCAGATGAGTGTTGCTCCCATAAATCATCCCAAATCCCTGTACTCAGGGGATTTTTGAAAAGATAGTATTTTCAGAAGCAAAATTATTTCAGTTTCTTCATGGGAGGAATTTTAGACTGTAAGGAGGAATTCATCCAAGCAAGAAAGCCATTTACTGAGTTCCTATCATTAAATAGGGAAGGTAAGGAGGAATCTACCCAGTTTAAAGATATCTTAACACAGCTCTCCCCAGCCTGGGGTCTCAGACCTCCGGGTTTTTGCAGTTGTGTCAGACCTCCATTGCCTACAGACTTAATGAGTAAAAACTGAATCCTTTTCTGTTTGTGGAGGGGGGAGTATTAAAAGGGCCTCATACTCACAAGGGTTGAGAATTGTGCTTTATGGTGAGGAATTCTAAGAACTGAGCTTTAGTTTGCTCTTTGTTTTTTGATTTGGCTGTTGTCTTATTTATGGACATTTTAGCCCAGCTCAGAATAGAACAGCAAAATTGCAGTCACCAGCTGAACCCCGTTCAGTTACAGCATTCAATCTAAGGGTTTTGTAACTTCCAAACCTTTGTATTATTCCAACCCCTTGGTGGCTACACATCTTGTATATTGGTACTGCATTTCTCAAAAGATTTCTTTCTAAAAGCAGAATAGTGCCAGAACTAAGAGTTAAGGGCAGTGTATTTTGAATCTCCAAAGCAGTGGTTCTTTGACTTACTCATGCTGGCTGGACGCCAAGGCATTTTAACCATTCCTTTCATTCAGGATTCTCCAAATTAATGCCTTCTAATTAATTTTCCAATTAAATTACATTATCCTCTCTCCCCTGAATTCCAGATTTTCTTATGCCTATATTGCTTCCCTTTATTATATATTTGCTTTTTTCTTTACATTAAAAAATGCTTTAGTCTTTAGAAGGGTAAATAGACTTAGACATTATTATTATTTTGCTTCCATGTGACTTAAAGAAACTTTCACAAAGACTACCATATTAGATGTGGCTTTTGCTTACCAGAGGAATCTGAAATGACAGAATTATGATAAGAATGTCCAGCGAAGGAGCATTTAATTGGAAATTCCATTCTTGAACAGATCACAAAATAGAAGGAGCCCTTTTTAGTTGCCTGCAATAGGTAATAACTACTTGTGGATAGTTTTAATATATTTCCAGATTCTTTGTCTTTCCTTCTCCTATATTTTCTTGTGAATAGATGTCAAGAAGGAGTTTTAGTGACTCTTTTGAGGATTGGATAGAAAGAGCAAACATATGCCCACTTTCACTGAATTCAGAGGAGTCACTTGAGGTATTAAGCTCTTTCCATCAACTGAAGAAACCTTAGCACAGAATTTGGAGAGCCCAATCCCTGGACTATTAGGAGAGACTTTGAAGGTATCTGTGGCCTGGTAGAGCTTTGAATGACACATTCACTGTCTCAGGAAATTAAATCTGTTTCCCCATCCAATGGGGTTTTTGCTAGTCCGTAATGAAATGGGCAGTGCATGATATATTTCAAATAATTTAAAGGAAGAACTGAATCAAGTTTTCCTTTGATAATTATTTGGGAGTTCCTCCATACCCCTCTTGAGGAAATTTGAAGATTCCACATTGGACCAAAATAACACCAGGGTTAAGGAATATTCCCAGAAGAAGGGAGGGTGCCAGTGACCATGTTTCCAAATCTGTAACACCTGGCCCCAAAGCAAATGATCATAAATGCTTCTGAAATCTGCTTGCCAGTTCTGTCCGGTAAAGAACAGGATAGTAGAAGTGCAGAGAACTTGAGACACGTTCTGGTCGAAGTAGCTTCTGAAATGCAGGCACGCCTCTTTGGGCCTGCAGTGCCCCTACAGTGTTACCTTTGATCTTCTTTTTAATTCCCGTTCACCTTGTAGCTGGTTGCTATACCCCATGTTGTTTCTTCTAATAAATGGAATACTGGTCATGCCCACCTGGGAAGTTTTGGGGGCCTTGTTCGCAATGTTTAAAGTACAGTGCTGAAGAGCTGATGGTTTGTGCGTGGGGCGGCATCCCTATGTAACCCTGCCAACCCTTGCTGGGCTCCACACTTCTTGAGGTCTGTCCATCATTTTCTTTTTCAATTTTTAACCTAGTTTTCTTCAGGGTTTTTGTGTCAGATCACAGTCTGGAAATATATATACATATACATACATATGTATATATACATATATTTTTATATATGTATTTTATATATATATATATATATATATATGAAAGTGTTAGCTGCTCAGTCGTGTCGGACTATTTTGCAACCCCATGGACTGTAGCCCACCAGGCTCCACTGTCCATGGAATTCTCCAGGCAAGAATACTGGAGTGGGTACCCATTCCCTTCCCTGGGGGATCTTCTCGCTGCAGGGATTAAATCCTGGTCTTCTGCATTGCAGGCAGACTCTTTCCTTTCTGAGTCAGCAGGTTCACTACATGTATAGCACTGACATTATGTACATTCAGTTCAGTTCAATTCAGTCGCTCAGTCGTGTCTGACTCTTTGCGATCCCATGGACTGGAACACGCCAGGCCTCCCTGTCCATCGCCAACTCCAGGAGTTTACTCAAACTCATGTCAGTCAAGTCGGTGATGCCATCCAGCCATCTCATCCTCTGTCGTTCCCTTATCCTCCTGCCTTCAATCTTTCCCAGCATCAGGGTCTTTTCAAATGAGTCAGCTCTTTGCATCAGGTGGCCTAAGTACTGGAATTTCAGCTTCAACATCAGTCCTCCCAATGAACACCCAGAACTGATCTCCTTTAGGATGGACTGGTTGGATCTCCTTACAGTCCAAGGGACTCTCAAGAGTCTTCTCCAACACTATAGTTCAAAAGCATCATTTCTTAAGTGCTCAGCTTTCTTTATAGTCCAACTCTCACATTCACACATGACTACTGGAAAAACCATAGCTTTGATTAGATGGACCATTATTGGCAAGGTAATGTCTCTGCTTTTTAATATGCTGTCTGGGTTGGTCGTATTAGACAATTGTAAATAGAAAATTGATTTCTTGAGAAAGATTTCATATCATCAAGTCTATTGGCGTACTAACCATATCACTGCTTTATAAAAATTTTAATGGTGTGCAAAACACTGGTTATGCTTTGTCTCAATTTTCCTTTCTCATGTCTGCATAAAATGTGAAGATTAATTCCATTCCATAGGTAAAATTCCATTTATAATAAAGTGTGATATGACAAGTGTGGCATTTAAATATAAGTATATATGTGTGTTATGGAGATCACCAGATGGTCAACACCGAAATCATATTGATTTCCTTTCTAGTCAAAGATGGAGAAGCTCTATACAGCCAGCAAAAACAAGACTGGGAGCAGACTGTGGCTCAGATCATGAACTCCTTATTGTCAAATTCAGAATTAAATTGAAGAAAGTGAGGAAAACCACTAGACCATTCAGGTATGACCTAAATCAAATCCCTTATGACTATACAGTGGAAGTGAGAAATAGAATTAAGGGACTAGATCTGATAGACAGAGTGCCTGATGAACTATGGACAGAGGTTCATGACATAGTACAGGAGACAAGGATCAAGACCATCCCCATGGGAAAAAAATGCAAAAAAGCAAAATGGCTGTCTGAGGAGGCCTTACAAACAGCTGAGAAAAGAAGAGAAGTGAAAAGCAAAGGAGAAAAGGAAAGATATACCCATTTGAATGCAGAGTTCCAAAGAATAGCAAGGAGAGATAAGAAAGCCTTCCTCAGTGATCAATGCAAATAAATAGAGGAAAACAATATAATGGGAAAGACTAAAGATCTGTTCCAGAAAATTAGAGCTACCAAGGTAACATTTCATGCAATGGTAGGGACCTAACAGAAGCAGAAGTTATTAAGAAGAGGTAGCGAGAATACACAGAAGAACTGTACAAAAAAGATCTTCACAACGCAGATAATCACAAAGGTCTGATCACTTTCACTCACCTGGAGCCGGACATCCTGGAAGTGAAGTCAGGTGGGCTTAAGCATTACTATGAACAAAGGTAGTGGAGGCGATGGAATCCCAGCTGAGCTATTTCAAATCCTGAAAGATGATGCTGTGAAAGTGCTGGACTCAATATGTCAGCAAATTTGGAAAACTCAACAGTGGCCACAGGACTGGAAAAGGTCAGTTTTCATTCCAGTCCCAAAGAAAGGCAATGCCAAAGAATGCTCAAACTGCCACACAATTGCACTCATCTCAAACACTAGTAAAGTAACGCTCAAATTTCTTTCTCCAAGTGAGGCTTCAGCAATATGTGAACCGTGAACTTCCAGATGTTCAAGCTGGTTTTAGAAAAGACAGAGGAACCAGAGAACAAATTGCCAATATTCCGTGGATCATCAAAAAAGCAAGAGAGTTCCAGAAAAACAAATATTTCTGCTTTATTGACTATGCCAAAGCCTTTGACTGTGTGGATCCCTAAAAACTGTGGAAAATTCTGGAAGAGATGGGAATACCAGACCACCTGACCTGCCTCTTGAGAACCCTATATGCAGGTCAGGAAGCAACAGTTAGAACTGGACATGGAACAACTGACTGGTTCCAAATAGGAAAAGGAGTATGTTAAGGCTGTATATTGTCACCCTGCTCATTTAACTTCTATGCAGAGTACATCATGAGAAACGCTGGACTGGAAGAAGCACAAGCTGGAATCAAGATTGCTGGGAGAAATATCAATAACTTCAGATATGCAGATGACATCACCCTTATGGCAGAAAGTGAAGAAGAACTAAAGAGCCTCTTGATGAAAGTGAAAGAAGAGAGTGAAAAAATTGACTTAAAGCTCAACATTCAGAAAATGAAGATCATGGCATCTGGTCCCATCACTTCATGGGAAATAGATGGGGAAACAGCGGAAACAGTTGCTGACTTTATTTTTGGGGGGCTCCTAAATCACTGCAGATGGTGATTGCAGCCATGAAATTAAAAGATGCTTGCTCCTTGGAAGGAAAGTTATGACCAAGCTAGACAGCATATTAAAAAACAGAGACATCACTTTGCCAACAAAGGTCTGTCTAGTCAAGGTATGGTTTTTCCAGTAGTCATGTATGGATGTGAGAGTTGGACTATAAAGAAAGGTGAGTGCTGAAGAATTGATGCTTTTGAACTGTGGTGTTGGAGAAGACTCTTGAGAGTCCCTTAGGCTGCAAGGAAATCCAACCAGTCTATCCTAAAAGTGATCAGTCCTGGGTGTACATTTGAAGGACTGATGTTAAAGCTGAAATTCCAGTACTTTGGCCACCTGATGCAAAGAGTTGACTCATTAGAAAAGACCTTGATGCTGGGAAAGATTGAGGGCAGGAGGAGAAGGAGACGACAGAGGATGAGATGGCTGGATGGCATCATCGATTCAATGGACATGGGTTTGGGTGGACTCCAGGAGTTGATGATGGATAGGGAGCCCTGGCATATTACTGTTCATGGGGTCGCAAAAAGTCGGACACAACTGAGTGACTGAACTGAACTGAACTGATGCGTGTTATAATATTAATTCTAAATGATTCCCCATGAACAAATGAAATATTCCCCCAATTTATCATCTATTAGCATTTGGCATATCCTGTTTTGTATTTCTTTTAGTCTTCTGACTCTCTTTTTCAACTTGACTTACTTTTCTAAGGTGCCCAAAAGCAAGGAACTACAATTGGTATTATTTCTTAGGAGGAAAGAATACTGACATATCCTGAACAACCACTGTGTTTCTAGGTTTTGTGCTAGAGAGGCAGTGTCAGAGAAGAGCTATGAGGCAGGTATTATTACTTCCACTGAGAAACTGGGCTGCAGGCTAGTTACGTACTTTAGGCTCGTGGTTACCTTTGGGCTACAGACCAAGCAGTGCCAAGCCCACGGTCTCATTTCAATTTCACCATTTTCCCTCTTCTACCTTGTGTATTGTAAGGTGTCATTTTGTTGGTCTTGGCTAATTTAACTGTAGAAGTGATACATAATAGAAACCAGGGTAATGTGATGTTTTTCTTGTCTCGTGACAAACCAAGGGAGATTATGTGTGTGTGTGTGTGCGTGCATGCTCAGTCCTGTCTGACTCTTTGTGACCCCCTGGACTGTAGCCTGCTGAGTCATTCTGTCCATGAAGTTGCCAGGCAAGAATCCTGGAGTGGGTTGCCGTTTCCTTCTCTGGAGGATCTTCTGGACCCAGGAATCGAACCTGCATCTTTTGCAGGTTCTTTACCACTGTGCCACCTGGGAAACCCCCAAGGGATGTTACCCTAATGCTAATATATATTTATTTCATATTTGAATCTGGAACGACTTGGGACTTGAATTTTGAGCCTTGTTTGCTGCTTATACCTATTTCAGGATAGTGGGTCTTATTGCATTGATTTCCACATCTAAAGAACTGAGCCTGAAGTTAATTATCTGTAATGTAAATGAAATGTGTATTGAAATGGTTAAGTTGCAGACACCAATCTTGGGTTGTTCAAGGACATTACAGTCATCTGTGCCCCTTGTCCTGTAGAACACACAATGCATTTAGAGGGAGCTTAACCAGCAGTTCAGGATGACCACTGGTCACATACCATATACTTACTGTGGGTGAGTCCAGGTTACTATGACAGTGGATATATTTTCATCTTCTCCTTTTTAGAGTATAAACACACAAAGCTGAAATACTGCTTAAGTCCACAGTTCATATTTGTCTTTTCTGACTTCATATTACAAAGAAGTGAGAAAGACATTAGGCATATTTCTTCAGAGTTATGCAATTATTTCTCTTTTTTGCTCTCATCTCCTAGTGGAGGTCCTGGAACTCAGCTTGGATGTCACTCAGCTATGCTGACAACTCCTCTTAAGGACAGTTATGATGAGAGATTAGACATCTTTCCTCACTGTTCTTAATTCAAAGATTAGCATGTATTTATTTCAACTTGGATTTGAAATCTAAATCTCCCTGGGTAAAGAGGATTCAGAATCAGAGATACCCAGGCCCCCCTTTATAGATGGTAAGGACTTCAATCGGTGAATATTTTGTGTGAGTGTTGAGGGGAGATTCTTGGCATTCAGGAAAGAAAAGAAAAGAAGAGAGGAGAAAGAAATGAAACAGTTACTAAGCCAAATATCTGGAAATTACACCAAAGTTCCTTGGGGCTTTTTCTCTTGGGGTTCCTTCTTTGGGACGCACAGTATGAATTAAGAGGACTGCTAAAGAATCAAATAGCTGTAGATGGTTCAACAATTTTTCAGCCATTTACATGCTGAAACCCTGTGTTTATATGAAAGACAGCACCGCACTGGCTTCTCCTCTGCTGCTGCTAAGTGGCTTCAGTTGTGTCCGACTCTGTGCGACCCCATAGACAGCAGCCCACCAGGCTCCCCCGTCCCTGGGATTCTCCAGGCAAGAACACTGGAGTGGGTCGCCATTGCCTTCTCCTCTGCTAGGCTAACAAAAAATATTGCTTATGTGACTGTGTGCTCAGTCGTGTCAACTCTTTGTGACCCCATGCATTGTGGCCCACCAGATTCCTCTGTCCATGGGATTTCCCAGGCAAGAATACTGGAGTGGGTTGCCATTCCCTTCTCGAGGGGGTCTTCCTTACCCAGGGATCAAACCCGTGTCTCTTGCATTAGCAGGAAATGCTATACCACTGTGCCACTTGAGAAGCCCAAACACTGCTTAGGAGGTGTTAAGGAGTACAACCCTGCTGCCCAGTGCTTTCCTGGGTGCTCTCCCTGTAGCCCCTCCATTCTCTTTTCTTCGCCTTCTTTCTCCATCCTCCGTTAAGGACTGAGTGCCAGGCACTGTGTTGGGAGCTGTGGACACCGTGGTGCCTGGGGCAGACCTGTCTTTCTGTCTTCATAAGTCCTGGGTCTCCAGGGTAAGCCAATGGATAGACAGAAGACGACGGCATGGTACTCAGCATTCCCTGAGCGGGCAAGGGGAACCCAAGGCCTCTGGGGCTGGAAAGACTTCCTGGAGAATGGCTCAGGGGGCAGAGCAGAAGGCTCCAACCTTCTTTCTCCCTTACCCTTTCCTTCCTTCATTTCTTCCTGTTTTTGGAGATTATCTTGAATATTTGTCCCAACTGAAGTTATGGCTTAAATAACTGTTTTTTATTATTAAACATAAGGCATGATTTGTAATATTTTCCTCCCAGTCTTTAACTTAGAAGGACATTTATCTCAGGTTCTAAATGCTGCTTTTAGAGAAATACTGACTAGTTTTTCATTAAGAGAAAGGGGATAATAAATAAGCTACATTTCTTTTCAAAATTCATCAACATAGCTCTCTGAGCAGTTCATGCTGTTCATCTCGTTCTCTAGTTTGAGAAGCTGGCCTCACAATGAAAAATTATGCCCAAACATCCCTGAAACTGTATTTTCTCTTTAGTATGGGCAGGAGCTAAAGGAGTGTCTTCAGACCCAAAATGCTGTTTATTTCTGTGTTTGACACGTACAAATCCTCCTTGATAAAATGTCATTAAGGAGGCATATTGAGCTGTGTAGCCTCAGTTGGTAGGTACGTTTCAGCTTTTATCACTGTCTGTGTTAGAAAATTAAGTGTAATCTAGGGTGCTTTCATTCCTTTATCGACTCTAGTGGGTATGTTTTATTTTAGGGAATTTAGTACAACATTTTGCCTTGGAGAAATGCATGTCCCTTTCCACTCTGACAACCTCAGCCTCCTCTGTCTAGGGGGTTGTGACTGAAAACCCTTTTTGTCTACCCTCTGGTTGAAAGCCTTCTGCTGAGGGGTAATAGGAATTGTTCACAGATACTCAGCTCATCTGCAGTTCTGTTTTGCAGAGAGAGTATGTCTTCTTTTTGTAGGGTGACTGTTTGCCCAAAATGTTATGGAAACACCGTCTAAAAATTGGGGTATGCTTTTTGAGTGCCTTTTCCTGATTTCATCTGATGATTTTCTTACTCCGTGATTCATGCCCCAAGATTCTTAGTTAGTTCCAGCATGTCACCCACAGAGTAATATTCATAAGCAAGTGGTCCATTAGCATGTGTCTGCATGCTCCCCTGTGCTGACAGGAAACTTCTGGAAGAACCTTGGAGTCGGCCACTGCTCCGCTCTGCTGTGGAAAGGCATTGAAAGGCTGTCCGCCTGGCAGCGTCCTGCTTGCCACCAGCCAGAACTCCCCAAACACACGCCACGCCGATGCTTTGCACCACCTCATTTGTTGAAAACATTTACTGCAAAAGAAACCTACTCAGCCTTTGTGAGTTTATCATATTACTTGTTATTCAGGACAGAAGCAGTGAGACAGAAAACAATTTTTTATATGTCCCTACACTCCTCAACCAGTCCATCTTAAAGGAAATCAAACCTGAGTACTCATTGGAAGGACTGATGTTGAAGCTGAAACTCTAATACTTTGGCCACCTGATGGGAAGAGCTGACTCATTGGAAAAGACCCTGATGCTGGGAAAGACTGAAGGTGGGAGGAGGAGAAAGTGGCAGAGGATGAAATGGTTGGATAGCATCAACCATCATGTCCACCGACTCAATGGACATGAGCTTAGCCAAACTCTGGTAGATAGTGAGGGACAGGGAGGCCTGACGTGCTGCAGTCCATGGGGGTTGCAAAGAGTTGGACATGACTGAGTGACTGAACACCACCACCGCTTCTCAAAGACGAACACAGTGCAGAGATTGCTCATTATAGGTTATTCATTTATGTTTGTAAAGAATTTGTAAATGAATGGTGAAACTTCTTACCAGAAATCTAATTAGCTAATCCATTCTGATTAGTTAACCTTATGTATAAAAATAATGTGATAGATATGTTTTGCTGGGGTTAGGAGAAGAGCACAGAAGCTAGAGGTCCCCTTCCAGCCTGAAGTGCATAGGAGTTGGGGAAGGTCCTTGGGCCGGAAGTGATATTTGGGAGCAATTGCTTTTAGGAAGGAACAACTGAAGGGTTTTGGAAGTATGGAAAAAAGCAATGATGGCACATGATGGTAAGTGTGTGTGTGTGTGTGTGTGTGTGTGTGTGTTCAGTCGCTCAGTTGTGTCCGAGTCTTTCTGACCCTATGGATTGTAGCCTCCCAGGCTTTTCTGTCCATGGGATTTTCCAGGCAAGAGTACTGGAGTGGGTTGCCATTTCCTGCTCCAGGGCCTCTTCCCAACCCAGGGATCTAATCTAATCCGTGTCTCCTGCCACGTCTCCTGTATTGCAGGCAGATTCTTTACCGCTGAGCCACCAGGGAAGCCCGTGATGGTAAATGAACCCCCTAAGTACATCTACCAATTAGACCACTCACATCCTGTCCAATTTTTTTTTTAATCCTCTAAGTGGCTGTATGTTAAAGGGAAGTGAAAAAGCAAAGTTAATTCTAACAGTTCTCAACAAAAGCTACTTGTTACCCTTATTTATTTGGGGATACAATTGACTCTTGAACAATACCAGTTTGAACCTTGAGGGTCCAGTTATTTGTGGATATTTTTTTCAGTAGTAAATACTACAATACAACATGCTCTATGGATCACTGAATCCACCAACACAGAACTAGGGATATGGAGGGCTGATTATAAGTGGATTTGGGAGTGTGCAGAGGTGCCCTTAACCCCCTGTTGTCCAGGGGAATTGAATCCAACAATACATTAAAAGAATCATACACCATAATCAATTGGATTTATCCCAGAGATGCAAAGATTATTCAGTATCCACAAATCAATCAGTGTGATATACCACATGAACAAATTGAGGGAGATGACCATCTTAATAGATGACCATCTTAATAGATGCAGAAAAGGCTTCTGATAAAATTCAGCATCTATATATGATAAAAACTTTCCAGAAAGTAAGCACAGAGGGGACATGCATGTGTGCGGAGTTGCTTCAGTCCTTTGCCACTCTCTGTGACCCTGTGGGCCGCAGTCCACTCGGCTACATCCTCCAGGCAGGAATATTGGAGTGGGTTGTCATGCTGTCCTCCAGGGGTCTTCTAGACCTGGGGATTGAACTGGCGTCTCTTACATCATGGAACTGGCAGGCGGGTTCCTTACCACTAGCACCACATACTTAAACATAATATACATGTCCTGAAATTCTTCAGCAATCGAGTCTGTGAAAATCTTTATATGGGGCTGTGTAAGGGCACTTCCTTTGCATAATGACGTACATGAACACTTATTTGTTAGGATTTGGGGAGCTAGTTATTTAGATTAAATGAAATAGCACTTTTTCATGAGATCCTTAAATAATTGGAAAGTGAATCTCCTCTTCAAGTGTGCATTACGATCATAGGCTTTTAGAGTATAAAGGAAATTGAGTTATTTGCTCTAAGTCCCTCATTAATTAAAAGACGGATAGTTAAAACAAGAAAAGGGAAGGAGAATAATTTCTGGTACCAGCTTTGTGCTAATTATTTCAGATCAGTAACTTTTTAATCTTAGCTTTGAGTGATGCCTATTATCCCCATTTCACATATTGGGAAACTGATACTCCAAGATGTTAAGGAGCTTGTCTGGAGAAACACAACACAAGGCAGAGATGAATTTTAAATTTAGATCTGTCTAGTGTCAGTGGTCGTGTTCCTTCCATGAAGACCCCCACGTTAAGGCTATTCAGCTAGTTAGTGATGAGAAGAATGGACTAGACCCAGGTATCATACTCCCCTAAATGGTGATCTTTCCAATGTATTATATATTACTTAACTTGGACAAATTTGAACATATGTCAGTTGTAAAAAAGATTAACATAGAATTCCTTTTCTTAATATTTTCAGAAATAAAATAATTTTCCTTGAGACTATAATTTCACAATTCTCCTTCCCTATTTTTAAGCTTGTTTTCTTGTTTTGCATAAAAGCTAATTGAGCTTTCAGATGCTCCACTAACTTAATTTTAATCTCTGGTTGCCCTTCTGTATATATTTCTTTTCCATTCAGACAATAAGCATGCAACTGTAGTTAGCCTGATTAATGTTTTACATATTTCCCCAGGCATTCATACAGATTTGACTAAAATATAAGTTACCCTTGGCTTCAGAAAACTTCTGGCATTTAGAAAACAGGCACAAAATACACCCCTTGGTAAGCAGTGCTCCAACTTACAATTTTCTTCCTTTTAAGGAAGGGGGAAGAAAAAGAGACATTTTCAAGGGAGATTTTGGTTACAGTAAAGAGATTCTGGTTTGAAACCATTATGTTTTTCATTTCATTCCACTTCAGCCTTTTCCTTGGCATAGGAGAAATTTAAAAATTGATGTATTCAGGTGTTTTTAACACGATGAGCTGGAATGGAATGCAGAATCAGCTCTTTTCTCCTTTTCATCTCAGAGCAAAAATATCACCATATCTTAAATTGCTTTGGGTCAGAACACTGTTTGTTGAATTATTCAACAGTTTGAACTGGTAGAATTAGAGGATTCATTAGACCGAAGGTCAAAAGTTAAGTTTAAAACATTTCCTTATAGTTATGATATGACTCACAATGTTGACAGATTCCAGAAAGGCCGCAGGAGCTGAGAGATGTGTGGTCTTAATGAACTAAAAACACTCTTTTGCCTGGCCATTTAGCCCCTCGACCACTCAGAAGTACCCTGAATTCAGATCACTTGTGTGTGTGTTAGATCTGTGGCCAAGTGTTTACTGGGTGAGATTCCCACTGGTTTTTTCCACAAGGTATTTACATGAGAATGGAAATTGTTCTATTGGTTTATTTTCATTTTCCTGTTTTTATCCACATCCCATGAAAAAATAAATCTGGGTCATACCAGGTCATATAATTGGAACAAACAGAACTTTCTGCTCTTCAGTTCATCTTTAAATTAATCGTGCATGCACGCTATGTCGCTCCCATTGTGTCCGACTCTGTGCAACCCTATGGACCACAGCCCGCCAGGCTCCTCTGTCCTTGGGATTCTCCAGACAGGAACACTGGAGAGGGGTGCCGTGCCCTCCTCCAGGGGATCTTCCCCACCCAGGGATCAAACCCTCTCCCGTTATGTCTCCTGCGTTGGCAGGTGGGTTCCGTACCACTAATGCCACTTGGGAAGCCCTAAGTTTATTTGTCGAAAGAGCCTATGGCTTGAAGTCATAAGATGAAAACTATTTCTCATTAGAAATGATGTCGAAAGAAAGGATCATATACAATAGTGTGCATGTACAGGGAACTAAGTACTCTCAGGCAGTAAAATACTTACCTAGCTTCTTCCTTATCCATATGTACTTACTGTTGAGTATCACCGTTGTAGAAACAAGTAAGATGATTTGCTGAATCAAACCAAGAATGCTGTTCTCTCGACATCAGTCTGCCCACTATGACCCGCTTCTCCTTCCCATTTGGCAGCTTTGGGAATTTGGAAAGTTGGGCTTTGGGTCGTGTTCTACCTGACATCCTCTAGTACCCCCCCAGTAATTCATTATCTTGATGTCTGCTGCAACTCACTTTGTAACGTGCATTAAGTTATTAGTTTGGACACTTCGGAAATAATCGATGGTGAAGCCATCTGAAGAATAAAGATGTTCCCTTACTATTTTGGCTGTGGCCACTCTCCTCTCCATTAAGGCTCCTTCTCTCCAGGTGATTGATGACATCTGGTTGATATGTCTTTTAAGGTTCTAAGCTGCCAGAGGTGGTGAGATTTATTTCTTAGCAGCTTTTGGTATAGATGGCCACTTCCTTTGCCTTGAAGCATCTTCATTTTTGGTCTTCAGTTGTATTTCCCTGTCCTGGTAATATGGAACATTTCCCTTCCATCTCACTGGCCGTTCATTCTTGGTCTCCTTTATTGACCTCCTGTGTGCTGTGCTTAGTTCCTCAGTCATGTCTGACTCATTGTGACCCAGTGGACTGTAGCCCACCACACTCGTCTGTTCATGAGATTTTTTTCAGGGGAGAATACTGGGGTGGGTTGTCATTTCCTCGTCCAGGGCTTCTTCCCAACCCAGGGATGGAACCCATGTCTCTTATGTCCCCTGTATTGGCAGGTGGGTTCTTTACCTGCATCAGGGAAGCACATTGACCGCCTACCGACCACTAAATATTGAGAGTGTTTGGGTCTTGGACTTGGACCCTCTTCTCTCTTCATCTGCATTCTCCTTTACCTCTAGTGATATCATTTAGTCCATTGGTTTTAATACCATCTGTAGGTTAATGGCAACCCACTCCAGTGTTCTTGCCTGGAGAATCCCAGGGACGGGAGAGCCTGGTGGGCTGCTGTCTATGGGGTCACACAGAGTCGGACACGACTAAAGCGACTTAGCAGCAGCAGCAGTAGGTTAATTACATTTCAATTTACGTATCCAAACTCTCATGTGGATATCAGAAGGATTTTGTACATATGTCGCTAAAGAGAACTCCTGTTCTCCAGTCCCCACCCTGAAGCTGATTTTACCCCCTTGCCTTTTCAACCTGCATGTATGGCACCATCATCCACCCATTTTTTTTCAGGCTAAACACCTAGGAGTCACCCTCAATTCCTCCCTTAACCTCATTTCCCCCATCCATACCATTATCAATCCTATCTTTTTTACTTCCCAGGTATATCCTGAGCCTCACCACTTCTCACCATTTCCGTTGTTCGAATGATGAGCATCTCATCCCTGGACCACTGCAGCAGCTCCCCTCCCACCCTGTCACCTGCTTTTAAAATTCATCCTCCACACTAAACCAGAGGGTTGATCAGGCACATCCCTGTCTGGCTTCAAGCCTTTCAGTGGCTTCCCACTGATGGCGGTATAAAATTTAGACTCCTCACTGCAGGTTCAAGGCCCCTTGTGACCTGGCCTGTCTCCCTCTGACCTCCCCACCCTCCATCACGTGTCTCTGGGTGTCACGCCGCATGGCCTTCTCTCTGTGTCATAGACGTCCTGCTCCATCACCTTTGTCTCCACCGCACCATCTGCTTCCTTTTCCTCCGGTCATCTCTCTTCTGCTTTCTATCATTTATATCTTGACTCCCTGCCTCCAAGCACACATGCCCGACTGTCCTAGCTGAAAGGATTCCTCTTCAGCCCTCTCTCTTTGAATGATCCCATTTCGTCTTCTTCACAGCACATCTTAATACTGAAATGACTGTGTTTGTGTGTTCTGCTCTGTCACCCATCGTAGCAGCTCTGGCCCTTGGGCGCCTGTCGGTTCACTGTGCTCCCTCAGTACTCAGAACAGTACATAGTACGGTCCACAGTGCTGCTGCTTGGTACACAGTAGCAGCACACTAAAGACTGCTCGACTATATTTGCTTCTTGGTTTCTGTAGCTCTTTTGATTCATTTTTTAAAAAGAGAGGTAACAATTCCCTTTGATATGCTGGACTAAGTTAGATTTGCCGCATTCATCTAAAGACATTACCCTGCCAGAGACTATTAATCTTTTGAATGTAGCTTCCCTTTTTTTGTCTTCTTCTTATACCCATTTTGGAAGTGGATTTATTTTACGTTGTAAAACCACTGCCCCCTTTTTTAACCTGTGTGTTACAACTGTTAGAAGCAGACTATATTGACTTCTCTCCCTTCTCTCCTCGATTGGGAGTGGCTTGCCTTGAGATTCCATCTTTTTCATTATGAACTTGTGTAAGAATTTAGACCCCTTCTCTGAAGCAGTCATCATCCTTCAGCTCATTGCTCTGGAGTTGCAGAAGGGAAAATCCCTGGCTTATTCATCAAAGAGAGTTCTTTCATTGATGTTGCTGTGAATTCCTGCTCACATCAGATGTAGAGGTGATGATGGGAAGGAACAGGGAAGCCACTGAAAGGTGTCAGAGGGGAAACTGAGGAGGGGTACTGTTGTTCACTGTCCTCTGTATCTTTGCGAGTCCCACTTGATTACAGATGACCAAGCAGGATAGAAATCTAGCAAGTAAGGCTGAGTGGTCTCTGCCAACTTTCTGGCTAAGGTTTCCCGTTCCAGCAAAAACTCTGCATTCCCAGGGCACAATTAGACTCCTCTCTGTGTTGCTCATAAATGTGTGATATTTTGTGAATTACTGAGGATGGGTGCTGACAGTGGTTGGGAAGATGAAAACGAGATGGATCGTGTGCTCGGGGAGCTCTTAATAAATATGAAAATAATCAACATAAAGGGCATAATGTGATTTAGGCCAGAAGAAAGAAGGAAGCAAAATGCGGTGGGAATTTGAAAGGGGGCAAGCCCATGTAGGTTGGTGGAAGGATGCATGTAGGGAGATAAAGAGGGAAGGAAGAGGGGCCATTTGAGGAGCTCGGGTGCTGTGGGGGTGGGGCAGCTGGGGGAGACGTGCCCCAAATGACTGAAGTGTTAGGGAAGGGTAACCCTCGGGGGTCCTTCTTGTTGTCCATGACCTTGGACAGCCTCATTAAAGAAGGGATTGCCAAGGAAGCCTGCTAGACCTGTTGCAGAAGTAAGATCAGTTGAGCGCAATACACCCAAAATCTGCAAACCTGCTGTCCAGCTTCCAATGGCGATCCGACCCTACACCTTTTCAGTACTGTATTTTTGAGCAGGGAAACTGGGAGACGCCTACCCCGTGGACTCAGAAGATAGTCTTATTTATATTGATACGGAATCATTTTACATTCTTAGATCCGACACTGGTAGGTGCTCTATTTCAGTAAGTTGTGAAGGCAAACAGAAAGGAGAGCAAGTGTTCTCTGTGAGCTCATCTTGCCGCAGTGAGGACATCTGGAAACAGCCCAGTGGAGCCGGCATGCCCTACAAGCCAAGGCCAGGGAGACTGCTTTGCTTTGGCTGGGTGATGGAGAGCCTCCAACCGCTGAGACTGTGCTTTCCTTTTCTGAACAAGCATTAATGAGGAAAAAGATGCTTCTTAGCACTGAATAATCTAAACACACTTCTGAAAGCAGAGGTTAACAGTATGACTGGTTTCCCAAGTTAGGTTTTCAAGTATCACCTTCTTCTGAAATGTCACTGATGGGTACCCTATCCTCCTACTTATGTCACAGTTTTCTATAAATTGATCCTCTGTTTTACTTAAGTAAATTGAATCTCATCCTAAAATAGTATTTGGAAATCATGAGTCTGATGCACCAGTTATATGTTTTCACAAATTATAAACCACCTATCATTCATCTCATGTCTTTTATTTATATGTGATGCTGAGATGCTGAGTCTGTTTACATGGAACTGATGTCTTCTGCCTTTAAAATCATTTCAGCTTTGGGGAAAAAATAAAATGACACCTTCACCATCTTTGTAGGAGTCCTATTAAGTCCAGCTCCTTCATTTCTCCCCTCCCCTGCCCTTGTCATCCTCCCCACCCTCTCCAGATTCTGTACCATTCTAAGCCTCAGGGATTGACATAATAAAAGAGCTTGGGTATTTTAAGGATTTGAAGTGCAATGAAAGGAAATTACTGACACACTGAATCGCCTTTTAATGGGAGATGGTAATATCGATCTGGTAATGTTTCCTGCAGTCCTAGTTGTAATAACTGTATAATATCATACACTTTATCAAAATAATTTAAAAGCTGGCAAATGAAGTTGTTATGGAACCTCTGTGTAAAATGAAATGAAAGTCACAGGGTCTAGAAGTTGGTGAAGGAGGAAGAACAGACTATATTTAGTCCTACAGGGCTAACTTAGGGGAGAAGTATAAAGTTCTGTAGCCAGAATAAATTTCTGAAAATCAAGTTCAAGTCGACAAGGGTCTCTGAGTCTCTGGGCCTCTGTTATTCTATAGAGAGTAAAAAATGATGGTCTCATCCCCTCATTTGTTTTAACCGTTGTTATTCTTCCTCGCTGATGTAAGTTAGTATGCAAAGTTGCTTGATTTGTGGAATATGATTATGTTTATTAGAACATTTCTGGTATAATAAACTGACTTTATGAGGGGCCTGCTATCAGCAGGTTTCAAGTTTAGTGCATAGCTCAATGCATTGGTTTTTATAGCCTGTAATGAAATGTCTGCTGTTATCAAAAATTTAATGAAAATTATGATGGTATTTCTCAGCTTTCTTATTAAAAATCAGGTCTCAGTATTTCTAAGCCTCATTATTACTTTAATCAGTTTGTGCTCCAATTATCTTTCTCGAGCACTAAGATTCTTGAAGTTTCACATTTTCATCGGCGCTGTCTTGTCATGGTTTCCTTCACATGCATAATCTAGAATGTGATTATAGAGGAAAGGTGGAGCGTAATTAAGGGAGATTTCGCTTTCTTTATTTTAGACAATAGGCACACATTGGAAAAAAATACTTTCCTGTTATTTCCTTTACTCTCATATTACTACCACACTTCATGTCCAACACTGGATGTGTGGGTCTTCCACACAGCAGCCATTTCTGCAACACCAAATGTGTGTCCTACAATTCAACTCAGTGCTGACATTGCCTGGAGGTGGCATCACTTTCTTTGAAGGAAGGATTCAGTTTCGTAAGACTATCTCACCTTAAGGCACCAGCAGCACATCTCAGGTTGTCTTCTGATGGAAAGAAAGTGAAAGTGAAAGTTGCTCAGTCGTGTCTGGCTCTTTGTGACCCCATGGATTATCGTCTGTGGAACTCTCCAGGCCAGAATCCTGAAGTGGGTAGCCTTTCCCTTCTCCAAGGGATCTTCCCACCCCGGGATCAGACCTGCGTCTCCCGCACTGCAGCGGGTCCTTTACTAGCTGAGTCACGAGGGAGGCTGTCTTCTGATGGGCTGGGCTGTAAATCTGGGTTCCTATGACCCTCTCCTAGAGTTCCATAATTTGCTAGAACAGCTCACATAAGTCAGCGGGACACTTACATCTGGTAGTTTATTATATAATCAAGGATACAGATGAACAGCAAGATGGAAGAAGTACACAGGCTTCCATCTCCCCTCTGGGAACACCACTCTCCCAGCACCTCCACGTGTTCCGGTCTGGAAGCTTCCTGAAACTGACTCTTCGGGTATTTTCCTGGAGGCTTCATCATGAGGCCATGCTCAGTCATTAACTCAGTCTCCTGTGTGCAAAGGATGAGGATGGGGTGGAAAGTCCCAGGCTTCTAATCGTAGCTTAGTTTTGATAATTTCAAGCTTCTAATCACTCAGTCTTTTTTTGGTGAAGCTATGCAAGAGCTATACAGGAACTCACCAAGGGTCACCTAATTTGAATAAAAGGCACCACCATTGATCAGGAAATTCCAAGAGAGTCAGGAGCTCTTTGTCAGGAACCAGTCAAAGACCAAAGATCAGAACAGAATGATGCTCCTAGTGCTGTTAACACTTAGGAAATTAGAAACTGGTTAGGAACTCTGTGCCAGGAACTGGGGGCAGAGACCTGTGTGTGTGTGTGTGTGTGTGTGTGTGTGTGTGTTAATCTCCAATACTTTAGCCACCTGATTCAAAGAGCTAACTCATTGGAAAAGACCCTGATGCTGGGAAACATTGAAGGCAGGAGGAGAAGAGGGCTACAGAGGATGGAATGGTTGGAGGGCATCACTGACTCAATGGACATGAGTTTGAACAAGCTCTGGGAGATAGTGAGGGACAGGGAAGCCTGGCGTGCTGCAGTCCATGAGGTTGCAAAGAGTCTGATATGACTTAGGGACTGAACAACAGAGACATATATATGTATATACATATTATATATATATACATATTATATATATAATATTTATGTGTATTTTTCCATTATTTCACAAAGTAACTTCTTTTTGTAACTACATTTGTAATAATACTACACATTTTCTTGATTTGCTCTTCAATTACAAATATCTGATTACTTGAAGGGTCACTAATGTTTGATTCAGAATTATTGATAAGAAAAGTATTTTCTAAAAAATTAAATAATATTACAGTTGATTGCAATTACATATTGCAAATTTTGATTTAAATTTAAAGTCCCAGAGTTTTGAGCACTAATTTGTTTTATTACTTCCGGTTGATTTTCAAATCTCATTTCTGTGAACGTGATATGCCAAGTTATAAAGCATTTTTAAATAATTAAATTGTATAGGACTTATCTTCTAGAAAATATTTTGGCCAAAGGTTTTTATATACTTTTAAATCTCTAAAAATGTTTTATACTTCTGTTATTTCATTGTATTTCTGTGCTTCCATTATTAGCTTAGGGACAAAACTATAGTATTTTGACCTTGCTATCATCTTCAGTTCAGTTCTGTTCAGTCGCTCAGCCGTGTCCGACTCTTTTGTGACCCCATGAATCACAGCACGCCAGGCCTCCCTTGTCCATCACCAACTCCCGGAGTTCACTCAAACTCACGTCCATCGAGTCAGTGATGCCATCCAGCCATCTCATCCTCTGTTGTCCCCTTCTCCTCCTGCCCCCAATCCCTCCCAGCATCAGAGTCTTTTCCAATGAGTCAACTCTTCACATGAGGTGGCCAAAGTACTGGAGTTTCAGCTTTAGCATCATTCCTTCCAAAGAAATCCCAGGGTTGATCTCCTTCAGAATGGACTGGTTGGATCTCCTTGCAGTCCAAGGGACTCTCAGGAATCTTCTCCAATACCACAGTTCAAAGGCATCAATTCTTCGGTGCTCAGCCTTCTTCACAGTCCAACTCTCACACTCTCATTTTACCCATTTTTATAAACCCAGAGGAAAACAGCACACTGAATTCCTGACCTTTCCTGTGACTCTGTAGGCACTCACATTTGTCTAGGCTTTCCTATATGTTTATTTTTCTGTGTTATTTGCTTTTATGAATGTTAATATAAAGAGCTTTACACAGCTGTTGGAAACCCGTAGATCCATATGAAAGAATGACGACTTTGTAAATGGGCATTAGGAGACATTTTTCATAAAAAGATCTATTTGCACACATACACGATGGTCACTTCTGCATTTTAATAATGCGTATCAGATGTTTGATGCAGTATAAATCAGCGTGGCAACAATAACCGGGGATTTCTGCTGCAAGATGAACCCTGCATGCTAAGCCTTGCCTCTCCTGTCTTCCTGGCATCATAGCCAAAGCCTTCTTCACCCTGCCCTCCCTCCCTGAGAGGCACTGCAGCCCGGCCAGCCCCTCCTCTCCTCGTCTCGCAGTGAATTAGGGACACAGCCTCTGCAGGACTCCTCTTTTTCCTTTCTTCCTGGTTGTCCGTCCCTGTTGCTAGAGGAACTTCTCTCTTTCGGCTGCTTTCAGCATTTAACTCCCCCACCATAGTCAATCCAAACTCCAGTGCCTGGGTTTCTCAAGCCGCCATCGTTGGTCTCAGCTTCTGTATTCCTCCTAATTTCTCTGTAAATGCTGAGAGACCCTCTGTCAGTCTTTGGTTCGACTGATGGCAAACACACCAAGCTTGTTTTCATTTCCAAGACATCAGTTATGGCTCCCTTCCCCCAGCCTTTCTGGACTATTTCCTAAGTCATCTTAATTTTACCAAAACTTGTCTACCTTTTAAAGTCCATCTTGATTCTTACCGTCACCATGTACCCAAACCACTGCTCTTCCTCACTTGGTAGACAGGCATGAGTCTCTATCACTGATGAACACTTCCAAGGCAGTCCCTTGGATAGGACTCAGTGTTCTTACTGCAGGGCTCCCAGCTTCCATCCCTGGCCCAGTCGGAGAGCTAAAATACCAAAAGCCACTGCCCGGCACAACCGACCAACCAACCAACCAACCAAACGAACAAAAAACTTACTGACGTATACACACTGCTATGTATAAAACAGGTAACTAATAACTTACTGTATATCAATACCCTATAATGATCTATATGGGAAAATAGTCTAAAGAAGGGTGGATGTATGTATAAATTCACTTTACTGTCCAGCAGAAACCAACACACACTGTAAATCATCCATACTCAACAAATAATCAACAAATAATTAAGAAAATAAATTAAAAAATAGATATAGAGTCATTAAAAAATAAACTACCAATTGAATGATTACTTTTCAGGAGCACATGCACTTTGAAAAATAAGGAGCACCTTTTAAGTGTCCATTTTGATGATAATGATTCCCAAATTTGAGACTTATTTACATTTATGCTTATTAATCTCAATCTTTTATTTTCAATAATTCAAGTTTTCCAGCAACTTTCCTAAGCTATAAAGAGAAATGTCTCATCTTTAGAATATTTTCACCATTAAAATTAGTGCCAAATTTGTGTACATAGTTTATCATGTAGTTATAATATTATATGTATGTGATACATGTAGGGTAAGATATTTTGAAAGGACCTGATATCTCAAAAAGCTGGCTTAAAGCTCAACATTCAGAAAATGAAGATCATGGCATCCAGTCCCATCAATTCAGGGAAAATAGATGGGGAAACAGTAGAAACAGTGGTAGATTTTATTTTGGGGGGGCTCCAAAATCACTGCAGATGGTGACTGCAGCCATGAAACTGAAAGACACTTACTCCTTGGAAGGAAAGTTATGACCAACCTAGACAGCATATTAATTGAAACATGTATAATATCATGTAAGAATCGAATTGCCAGTCTATGTCCGATGCAGGATACGGCACGCTTGAGGCTGGTACACAGGGATGACCCAGAGAGATGTTGTGGGGAGGGGGGTGGGAGGGGGGTTCATGTTTGGGAACACATGTACACCCATGGTGGATTCATGTCAATGTATGGCAAAACCAATACAGAATTGTAAAGTAAAATAAAAAATAAAAAATATAAAAAATAAAGCAGAGAAGTTACTTTGTCAACAAAGGTCCGCCTAGTCAAGACTATGGTTTTTCCAGTGGTCATGTATGGATGTAAGAGTTGGACTATAAAGAAAGCTGAGCACAGAAGAAAATGATGCTTTTGAACTGTGATGTTGGAGAAGACTCTTGAGAGTTCTTTGGACTGCAAGGAGATCCAACCAGTCCATCCTAAAGGAAATCAGTCCTGAATATTCATTAGAAGGACTGATATTGAAGCTGAAACTCCAGTGCTTTGGCCACCTGATACAAAGAACTGACTAATTTGAAAAGACCCTAATGATGGGAAAGATTGAAGGTGGGAGGAGAAGGGGACGACAGATGATGAGCTGGTTGGATGGCATCACTGACTCAATGGACATGAGTTTGAGTAAACTCCAGGAGTTGGCGATGGACAGGGAGGCCTGGCGTGCTGCAGTCCACAGGGTCTCAGATTAGAATACAACTGAGCAACTGAACTGAACTGATACCTCACTACATCAAGTTTTGCATGTGAAGAGGAGGCTGCTTGGCTGTCATGATGAAACATTTTTATCTGCTAAATTGCAGATCTCTGTGCTTGAATCTGCATGGACAACTAGACCTGAATTAAAATGTCTGTAGCTCACACTGTTTAACAAAAAAGTCTAGCAATGCATTTTTATCTAAGTAGTCACAAAATTGTGGGATCATAAAATGATAGAGCTAAAATTGACTTTAAAAATCAATTTAAACCAGAATTTTGATATATTCAGGACCACAAATAAGCCTTTTACTTTGGTCTGTGTGGTAGATTCGATTATTGTTGAAAATATTCACTCCATTCTCTGTCCCCATGGGAGAAATATATTTTCTCACTCTGGAATCTTGGACTGACCATTCACTTGATTTGTCCTCAGGGTTGGTAGAATCTGCTGCCTGTTCCTTGGTAACTTGCTCCCGTCAGCCAGTGGAATATTAACACTCATGACATGAAGAGAGGTTTGAACGGTGTCTTGTGCTTTGGCTTTGCCGTGAGAAGAACTTCCAGCCTTCCCTGCCCCGCCACAGGTAGCTGGGTGCCCGAATGCATGTGTGCGGAGCAGACCCAGCTCCACCTGCAGTGAGGAATCAAGCTCAGCTGGCCCATGGTTTGAAGCAGAGATGCTGACCTGCAGAGATCAGAGCTGGCTTGGGGACCTATGGGCATGAGAATGAAATGCTTATAATTGATCGTATTCCATTGAATTTGGTGTATTTGTTATATAGCATAATTGTGATGTTATTTAATTGATGTAGACTCATAGGACAACCATATTTGCTATTAGGTCATTTCTGTTTCTGGCAAAATCTTTCCTAACTAACTCATTTTCCGAGTTCCTTTCTGGGCTCACAGACACTCTCTTCCCACTCTGATAAAACAGTCTGACTGATGCTTGTGACTCACTGATCACAGGCAGCTGGTAGCTGCTTCTTCAAGGTGCCCACATGCTTCTGCCCAAATCAGTCATTAGGTGCTTCCAGTAATAAGTTTTTGTTGTGCTCAAACTTGCTGATACCAGTTGTAGTGAAATACATTGGTGTAAAGATAGTTGTTTCTTTCCATATTAAATACTGGGGGAAAGCTAGTTTCCAAAAAGTTTCTGTCAAATAAGGTAATTGAGGTAACTGTATAAGAATGGAAAACAATTGTAAGCTCTTGAAGATTGCTTTGAAAGTATCCCTAACTTATTACTTTACTTTAAACAATGTTGTTGTTGTTTAGTCCCAAAGTTGTGTCTAACTGTTTTGTGACTCCAAGGACTGTAGCCTGCCAGATTTCTCTGTCCATGGGATTTCCCAGGAAAGAATACTGGAATGGGTTTCCATTTCCTTCTCCAGGGGATCTTCCTGACCCAGGGATCAGACCCGGATCTCCTGCTTCTACCTAACTAGAAATCATAGACAACAACCTGTGTGTGCCATTCATATAAAACAGAGCTGAGAGAAGACTTGGTCTTCTCTAATGATGTATAAAGGAACCTTTGCCAACAAAGGTCCATCTAGTCAAGGCTATGGTTTTTCCAGTGGTCATGTATGGACGTGAGAGTTGGGCTGTGAAGAAGGCTGAGCACCGAAGAACTGATGCTTTTGAACTGTGGTGTTGGAGAAGACTCTTGAGAGTCCCTTGGACTGCAGGGAGATCCAACCAGTCCATTCTAAAGAAAATCAGTCCTGAATATTCATTAGAAGAACTGATGTTGAAGCTGAAACTCCAGTAGTTTGGCCACTTGATGCGCAGAGCTGACTCATTTGAAAAGATCCTGATGCTGGGAAAGATTGAAGACAGAGCAGAAGGGGACAACAGAGGATGAGATGATTGGATGGCATCACCGACTCAATGGACATGGGTTTGGGTAAACTCCAGGAGTTGGTGATGGACAAGGAGGCCTGGCGTGCTGTGGTCCATGGAATCGCAAAGAGTCGGACACAACTGAGTGACTGAGCTGAAATGAACAGAAAGGAACTTATATCCATGTATTTTATGTTAAAATTATGTGTTTAAGACATGATTTCCTATTTTACTCACCTATCACCTTTTTCAATCCATTGACACAACTATTGGGTTAAAAAGAAGCTTTGTTAGGAATATTTAATTGGAGTTTGCTCCCTTGTAGAAAATTTTTGGGAAATTTGTGAGGTTTTGACTATTGGAATAAACATTTCTTCCTGTTTGTTCTTTATTATAGTATTTCTCCTTGTAAGTAGGCATTTATTTGGATGCTCCACACATTTAGAATTTTCTGGGGCTCTTTGGATCTTCAGTGTACAATTTTAAGGGTCGAATTTTTGGACTTACTAAATCTAGAAGTAATTTTAGAGAATATATACTAATAGAAACTGGAAGCTGAGTTGAGGAATGATTATATATATATATATAAATATTTTACATATGTATTCTTTATGAAGTACACATAGATACACCCATATATATACTTCATAAATTTATAGTGTGTATATATATCTATATATTCTGTCCCTATATAAGGAAGTCATAAGCACATATCCAAGTAAATGGATGAATAAAGACAGGTTGTGATTCAGCTCTTTAGGTTTGAATCCTGTTTGTACAAAGTAAATCTGCATCACGCAGTGATTCATGTTAGGTCCCCTTGCCATGAGTGCCAATTAGAAAAGATATGTGATTGAGTAAGGGACATTTTTCTGGAGACCAGCCCATCCCAAGAGACATTCTGTCTCAAGGATGATAAATACAGTGTTGGTTGATTGTGTGGCCAGTTAATGTTTTCATCATGGGTGGCTTCCTGCCCTTTGTGCTGGATACTACTGGATTCCAAGGACCACAGGAGCATCAGGAGAAGAGGTAAGGGAAACAAAAGCTCTGCATTAGGAAATGTCTCTCCCACGAGGATGAATTCTAGTCTGAGCAGTACAGAGATGGGTCCAAAGAAAAGCGGTATCATTTATAGTCACACTGCTAAACATTTTATGGTAGAGTTTTAAAGCTTTTTATACTGTCCATAAGATGATCTTAGGGTATGCAGGTCTGTCTAGATGCCCATAAGGTACCACCTGTCTCCTGTCCTTGGTGTGACCCATTCCAGCATACGGCCCAGCCTCCCTTCACTGACTACTGCTGAGGCCGTCTATATAAAGGGCAAGTATAGGTCAATTTGGAGGCTAAGCTCTAAGGCAGTGAGCACATACCTGTCAGAAGTAAGGAAGAATATTGAATAAATGTCTACAGAGGGAAGGTTCTGGAGAGAACCTGAACAGTGGATTTGGGAAGAGGGACTTGGAGGTCCTTCTAGAACTTCATCAGTCTGTGCCACCCTCTCCCTCTCAAATGGGACAGGTCACCTACAGGTCTTCTTGTTAGCAGTGCTCTGTGTTTGAAATGGGTCTCCACATCTTGCAGATTCTATCAGCTTACTGTGCTTTGTATGTACCCCTTTTGTGCCTCTTTGTTGCCTTGCTCCAGGGCATTCTTCATTTGCTCCTGGAATGTTCAAGTAGGTCTCCAGGGTGCCTTTTCCCTTTTAACGTACCCCTCATCTATTATTTCCACAAGCGTGACCTCTAAATCACGAATACAAACATGTTCATCGTGTCCTTAAACGAAACTTAACTTTCAGAGTTTCTGGTAACTAACTCTGTGACGGAGCTAAATCCTAGTACCTCAGCCCCCGAGACAATTTGCGTCTATGAGTTGGTCCTTGGCTGTCTCCAGCTTCTCCTCTGTTCAGCTACTCCCTTGTCTCATCATACGTGCCCCTTTGGCCTAGCCTTGCCCAGTGACGACTTGAGGTTCCTGAAAGTTGTCAGGTTTCATGCCCATGTACTATCCCTCGTATCATGGCCCTTCCGTGTCCTACTGCGAGCGTGCTCCATCGCTTCAGTCCTGCCTGCCGCTTTGCTTCCCTATAGGGCTGTAGCTGCCAGGCTCCTCAGTCCATGGGATTCTCCAGGCAGGAATACTGGAATGGGTTGCTATGCCCTTCTCCAGGGGATCTTCCTGACCCAGGGATCGAATCCTCATCTCCTGAATTGCAGGTGGATTCTTTACTGATTGAGCCAAGTACTTGTGGCTCTCTTTTCCTAGAACTTGTATTTCCCCTTCAAAACCTAAGCCTGGTTAAAATATGTGTATTCTATTTGACTTAATAATTCCACTTCTAAGAATTTAAGTTAATGAAACAAATATTTATGTGCAAATATGTTTATTGCTACTGTTTATAATAGCAAAAGTACTCTCTTTGAAACAACTTAAATATCCAGTAGTAGGGAAATGATTTAATAAACACCATGCAATACTGCATTTACCTTCCGTTAGACTTACATTTTCATATATTTTTTGATAACATAAGAGAATATATTAAATTATAAGAGTATGAAACACAAACATATGTATATTTATTCTCATTTATTAGTTTTAGTGTCTGTTCCTCTATTTAATGAGGAGGAGAAGAGACAGATTGGAAAATATCACTAGAAGGAAATATCTTAAAAGTGATAGAAGCTCTTTGGGTGGTAAAATTATAGGTGATTTAAATTTTTCTTTATATTTTATTTATGTAGTAAATACAATTTGTATAAAATATTTATATTAATTTATTATGTTTTCCAAGTTTCCACGAGTATACGTGTATTTTATAATCAAGAACACAATTCTAATTAAACTCATGCAAATGAGCTCAAGGGTCCACGTGCCCGGGAAGCCTTCCAGGACCTCCGCTCCCCGTGGGGCTCTCTCTCTTTCACATTTCCGCAGGCCCTGTGCTCAGCTTCAGTTGTGCATCTGTGTTACTGGATGCTAGTCACTCATCTGTTCATCTCTCCCAGTCCCAGGCCGTGATATTCTGCAGGGCAGACAGGAGTCTTCAATGCCGTAGCTTCCCTACGAAGAGTGCTCAGACAGAGGTCATGAACCCAGAAACCAGCAAGGACGCCTCCTCCAGAGTTAGGCAGCCACCTGCTCGTTCACTGGCCTGCTGTGTGATAACAGGAGACCTGGAGAGCAGGGGTGCCTGGGAGAAAAGATGGTGGGTTTGGAAGGCTGCTTTTCTGGAACTTAACTCGAAGTCCTCACACTTAAGGGTGTCCTACTATTCAAGTCCCCACCCCCACCATCTGACCTCTACAAACTGCCCCTTCTTTCAGCTCTGTTTCAAATGCCATCAGCTCCCCAAAGCTTTTCCTCATGTCTTTGGTCTTATCAGAGATTTGAAATCTCTTTATCAGGACTTCCTGTCTCTTGCCTTGTATTAGTTATTTTGTTTACATCCTTTATTCTGTGAAGGTGAGGAGACTTTAAGGATCCTCAAGGGTGTGAAGCATGTCTTGTTTAGATTTCAGTCCTTAACAGTGAGTGCCTGTTATATTTTGTACATTATTATAATGTACTTATATTTTACATCATTATTATAATAATTATAATTATTAAAATTATAATTTTGTACATAGTTGATACTCTGTAAATGATTGTGTCCTTGTATCACCAATTCTGCCTTAGGAATTTTTCTTACCTGCGTCTTTCCTAACCAGTCAATCTAAAACTAAAAATTTTATTTGCCCAAGAACTTGAGTGTCTCTTGCATGCTAAGTCACTTCAGTCATGTCTGACGCTTTGCAACCCTATGGACTGTAGCTCGCCAGGCTCCTCTGTCCATGGGATTCTCCAGACAAGAATCCTGGAGTGGATTGCTGTGCCCTCCTCCAGGGGATCTTCCTGACCCAGGGATCAAACCTGTGCCTCTTATGTCTCCTGCATTGGCAGGTGAGTTCTTTACCACTGAGCAACCAGGGAAGCCCTATCTGATTTTTATTTTATTTTTCTGTATAATCATTGTCATCAGCAGACATATATAGTTTACTTATTTATGTCTCTCTAACCTCCAGTAGATGGAAAGATGAATGGTAGTTTTGTTCACAGCTGTTTCCCCGGAGCCTATGACTGTGTCTGGTATGTATTAATAGAAGGCATTCTGTCCATATTTATGGAAAACACAGTGAAGGATAAATACATTCAGTTCCATTCACTTCAACAAGAAGGTACAAAATGCTTGCCGTTTGTAAAGTGCTATGAAAAGAACTAGATAAGGCTGAGACAGCATGACTCCTGGTCCACAGAATTATTTCTCGGTCTCATAGGAGATACTATGTATAGACATGATACAACATGAACTTTGATAAGTACAATGATAAATATATAGTGTCCGGGGGAATCTGAGGAATAGGTGTATCTTTGATTTCCTCTAGCTGTGTCTATGAGGGCTTCTTGGAGGAAGTAACATAGCTGAATCTTGAAATGTGGGTAAGATGTAGAGAGTGGTATAGAAAATGATAGCTGGTAGAGATGGCTGGAGGGAAAAACAAAAGTGGTGGATGACAAAATGAATTGGAGGACAGTGAAGAGGTCCTTCATCTTAGTCTAAAAGAAGAGGGTGGGAGGGGATGACGGAGGAGGCAGTTTGGAATTTTGCTTAAAGCCGTGAGCATCCCTGTGGATGAGTAAGGCTGTGTTGTGAAGCCTGGGGAAAGGTTCGTGGGGAGAAAGACTGGGAGTCAGGGGGGTACAGAAAGAAGAGTGACCCACTGGGGGGCCACTGGACTCCACCTCATGTGAGTGGGTAAGAGGCTAAGTGTGGGTGGCAGGAGGTGTTATGTCCATGGAGCTTGAGAGTTTACAGTGTTACATGGTGCAGGGACGTTTGGAAGACAGAATGAGTAGAACTTAATTCTTCCTCTGTTGTTTCATTTGTGCAACAAGAATAGTAATATTCTTTGTGCTGTGCCTCATCACTTCAGTCATACCCGACTGTGTGTGACCCTATGGACTGTGGCCTGCCAGGCTCCTCTATCCAGCGCATTCTCCAGGCAAGAATACTGGAGTGGTTGCCACGCCCTCCTCCAGGGGATCTTCCCAACCCAGGGATCGAACCTGTGTCTCACGTCTCCTGCATTGGCAGGCGGGTTCTTTACCCCTAACGCCACCTGGGAAGCTCCAGTAATACTCTTTGACTCCTCTGAAGAGGCTGCTTAGGAAGTGTGAATTAATTTTTGTTGAACATTAGCTTTGCTGTGAACGCAGGAAATTTCAGCACTGCTTGGGACTTCAGTAACCATCGTTTCTCTTTTCTGTTTGCTGTTACCCGAAACGTACAATCTGATTTAGCTTTTACAAAATAAGCCTTTGATGTAAGTATGCTTATCTTTGTTTTATAGGTGAGAAAACTGGGGTGTAGAGTTGGAATGATTTCTCCACAGTCACAATTAAATTACGGGGCTGCTGTTCGAACATGACCTTCAGAATCCTACTCCTGTGTGAATTCTAGTTCAGTGCTATGTCTACAGCTCAGACCAATTCTTTGGAAAATCTCCTCTCTCATCTTGGCATTATCTCCCCAGAAAAGATCATACCAGTAACCATTTTATCCCCATTAAAGCAAAACCAAATCTAAGGCTTACTTATCTGTGGCGAGCTTTGCCCCTGATTTGCGGGGCATTAGGAGTTTTTTTTTTTTTACTTGACAGGTAGGTTGGAGTATTATAAAATTCATCAGACAGAGTTTTCGATGCCAAACTGCCACCTCAAGAATTAAACCTTAGATCACTTTCTGAATCATCTTAGCCACTGTGACAGTCAGGTAGGCCTGGTTCTATCAGAACACTGGCTCTGTAACACCTCTTAGATTCTCTGCTCATTGGTTTTCCTAGTTTGGGTTTCAGAGAATTTTTAGCTATCAGTTCAGTGAATGCCCTGAAGAGTTGAATCCAGTTTCTTCTCCAACACTTACAGTTAATGATGGCCTGTTCACTTGAGTAAGCTTCTGGTCTCACCTTCGGTTCAGGAAGAGCCAGTCATGCTCTCTGTGCAAGGGGAGTCTTGGTGCTGTCTGAAAATCTTCGCCTTGAACAAAGTGAGAGCCGCAGGATGAGCTGGCTATGTCATTCGTTCATGTATGCATTTATTCCTTTATTTCACTCTGTTTATTGGGCTACTGTACCTTGCAGAAACTAACCAGACCCTGACCTTGCCCTAAAGTAACTTAATATCTAGAAAGGGTGATAAGACTTCTGCTTTAAAGCCTTTGCTGACTCACTGAGGTGGATGGTAATAAAGTCCCAAGAAAACCTTTGTGTTTCCTTGGGACTTTATTAAATCTTGTATCCTATTGTATTGCATTTCTATATGTCCGGGTCTCTGAGTTTTGTGAGAGCTTGGAACAAATTCTGTTCATTCATCTCTACCTCCCTAGTAACCTAGTAACAACACAGCACAGGTTTTTAATAAATGTGTGATGAATACGTAAACACATACCTGTGGGATGAAATACAATTCTGTTGGGAAGATGGTGGAGGAGGTGGCATCTGAGCTGGCTTTGCAGGATGGACGTGAAGGAAAAAGAGAGGGGGCATCACAGCAGTGGAGGCAGCACGTTAAAGATACAGAAATGGAAATGCGTTCAAACCCCTGTGAATGCAAGAGGGATTCCTTCTGGATGCAATGTGGGATTCACCAAGGTAGGAAAACGAAAATCATGTTGGAAAAGGAGCTTGGGATCTGATATGGGCTTTGCAAAAAAGGCAACAAATAGCCAATAAATTTGCAGCTCACTGACCTTTGCACCAGATCTAAAGACTCCATTTCTTAGGTTTTAAGGTGAAGAAAGGTGAGGGACGAGAAAGGCAATATCATGTTATGAGGATCAGAGCCTGGGAAATCCTTCAAGGAGCTCAGGACCAAATAGGACTAGGATGGGAAGAAAGCCAGTGTGCTTGGAATGGGCCCATCCCAGTGGAGAGTACTTGCGTGTTATTTTCATTTGTCAACCTTGGGCCATTCTGTGTTTGAACAAACCTGTGCTGGATTTTTTTTTTTTTTTTAAGATGAACTTTGCAGAGGCTGAGTGCTTGGAAGACTTGGTCACTCTGCCCCTTAGCTCTTTGCACATGTTTCCAACATAGCACCTCAAATACCATTGTCCTGGGGATGCTTGCAGGTCAGTCTTCAGCACAGATGACTGCAGCTGGCTGGGACGACTTTGTTTCCCCAGATTGAGTGCAGTGCTGGCACAAGGAGGAGCCTCTGTCAATATCATCTGAGTGGAATTGAGTTGCTGAAATATAGCCAAAGACAGTATTGCTCACCTCAGGGGCATCAGAAACAGAAGTTTCCATCCATACTGTAGTTGGATGCTCCTAGCTTATGGGTAGTAGCATTTTCTCCTGGGAAAATGACACTGTAGGCATTCTGTTCCTGCAGCCCTCATGCCACGGGGGAGCAGAAAGAGGAGGGTAGGGGGCACTGGGCTGTCCTCAGCCCAGTGGCTCTCCCTGGGACACGAATGGGGGGCTTAGGAAACTGTGGACAGCATGGAACTGATGTCTTCCCTTTGTCCCAGGGGAGGAGTGAGAGCCCAGTGCAGTAGAGACAGCTCAGCAGGCTCTGCTTGTGAGTTGTGTGTGCACAGCTCCACGTGCAACTGGGTTTTCAGAAAACCTGTCCAGTCTGTTTGTTTCTCCAGTTAGACACACATGGGTGTACACATCCAGTTTTTTCCTGGGAACAAGCTGTTGTCTGTTAACATGGTATTATCATTACCATTGTTTTGCCAAACAGACTTTCCAGAACAGGAGTAAGTGGACTGTGCAACTGTATGCGGAGAAATGGGAGAGAGTTGGCATACTGGGGCCGGAGTGATGGTGCGCTTTTGCAGTGCTGACCGTGTTCTGTCCGGAGGGTCTTCCCTTCCTTGCATCTCACTTGAAGCACCTACTCAAGTGGCTGTTTGATCATCGGTTTGACATCTGGGCACAGGCAGTTAGGTCTCTTCTGTTTCCATGAAATGATCTCTTAGTCCAATTTGGAATTATTTCCTTTATACTTGGGGAAAAGCAGGATCTTGGCAGAAGGGTCTTCGATCTGGCTCTGTTGTGCATGTCAGTGTTTTGTCTAAGAGGAGGCATTCCTATATTTTTAATTCCGTGCCAAAATGAACAAAAATTCTCTCTAGTCACTTATGCGTTTGCCTCTGTGTGTTGAATTGAGGCAGTAGAGGGTGGAAATGGCAGCATATTGAGAGGATTCTGTGTTTTGTTTTCTAGAAGGCCCCAATTTGCGTGCCTGCCCCTCCTCAGAAGATGATTGGGCCTGGTGGGCAGGATGGCAGGCAGCGGGTGAACAGCTTGGCAGCATCTTGAATACTACTGCTAACGCTCTTCCCCAAGATGGGAGTGCTGGCAGAAGCTGCTCCTCGACAACAGCGTGACTCCCTCCTCTCCCTGGGGACTGACTGCCTCCCTTTCCTGCTGGCTCCAGGCTTTAGATCAGAGACACTTTCTAACGGGAAACTCTCCCCAGTTTTGGCAGTGGGGATACACTTCGCTGGCGATGCTTTGTCACTCCAGCAGGTGATTTATTACAGAGATTCGGTGTGCGGTGTCGGTGGATTGGAAAAATTCAGGGTTCAAGTCTATTTTATCAACTTCTAGGCAGGCAATCACTGCCAGTGACAGCATCGGCCCAGGGTTTTTGATTATTCTGAATTTCATGTTGCAGAAGCCTGGATAATCTAGTGGTGGGTGAAGGATGTGGATGCCCAAATTCTGGAAGTAGCTTTGTGAAACCTTCCCTTATACTCACGGGAGGGAACGTACTGTGTTTGTTCTCTATGTAATCAACAAATAGTTACTGAAGTGGAATGGGTCCTGTTATTTAAATTTGGAACATGTTTTTGGTGTAGCTGTGTTCCTAAATGACCACATGTGCAGCAGCAATATTCTCTGATAACTAGTTTGTTTTGAAAAGCCTCACAGTTCCCTTGTATTAATCACACATTAAACACTTAGGGGCCTGATTATGAGCATTTTATTTTAGTGATAGCATGGGAGAAAACCTCTAGCTGTTGCCAGCCATTTTTTTTTTTTTAGGTTACATACTAAGAGCTCACTTGCCTGTTCCCATTAAGGCTTGTGGCATGTATTTAAGAAAAGCTACTCCTGGTGGTTTGGGCTGTGTTAGGGGTGTAGCCTGAAGTATTCAGTGAATCAATCTGTGACTTCACGTTGGCTCTTTACTTCCTCTTGAGCAAAAGACAATACGTGAAGAATTCTGATTACAGCTCAGATCTTCAGCCTTAAGATTTTGCCCTTTGAGCTTGCTCTGTAAATACTGATTAGTCACAAACCTTCAATTTTGGCCCTTCACCACCCAGAATGGTGCCTGGGTACAGACGAAAAGTGCTTTTCCCATTGCAGGGGCACTTGAAACACCAGGTTCTTTTGCAGGGAGACGAAAATAGGTTTCCTATTGTTCAAATGGGCGTTTTAAGTGCTTTGCAGGTGTATCTTAGAAAATGGAGCTATTTATTTTTAATGAGAAGTGCTGAAGAATAACAATAATCGAAGCCTTGGAGAATTGCAGATCAAAGCTTTTCTTTCATTATAAAACAAATGAAGGCCTCTATCTAGGAGCTAGTAAATTTATTAATTTTTAATAGAGGAATAGACTCAGACATGGTAATTTGATTCTTTGGGGAGAAGATCCTTTAAGTGGTGTTTAAAAATCTTCATCCTGAGGTGGTTTGGAGTGAGAACTTGCTATGACGGTACCACAAGGTAGTCAATGTGCAGCGTGGTTGAGAAACTTACTCAGAAGCACCATGAGTCCTTTATAACGGTTCCTCTTCTGCCCGATGTACAGTATAGTACCTTCTACTGCAGCCACATTTACCCCTTACTTTGGACCTGGGTTTCCTATCTTGCTTTTTGAATCAGAAATGCCACTGTCAGGAAGTAGAATTTTGTGCAGAGTAATAGGCAAACTCCAAATCTTCCAAGTCTAATTTGTAACAATTCTGTGTTTATTTATTCATTCATTCCTGGCTGCACTGGGCCTTCCCTGCTGCATGCAGGCTTTCTCTGGGTGTGGCAGGCGGGAACTACGCTCCAGTTGCAGCGTGTGGCCTTCTCACTGCGGGGCTTCTCTTGTTGCAGAGCACAGGCTTCAGAGCGTGGGCTCAGTAGTGGTGGCTCATGAGCTTAGTTGCTCCATGGCATGTGGACTCTTCCTGGACCAGGGATCGAACCCGTGTCCCTTGCATGGGCAGGTGGATTCTTAACCACCACACCATCAGAGAAGTCCTCTTCCACATCTTCTATTTCACATTTTTTCTTCTGTGGTTAAGATCTCCCCTCACCCTTCCAAATACTTGTGGTCCCCTCTAAGTGATCCCCGTCATTTTTCTCTTTTGGTTTGCAACTAGCACCCATAATACTTCTTGAAGAAGCCAGCTTGCTTTCCATGAGTTGCTTTGTGGAGTTGGATTTTTAAGCCGCTGAGCTTAGTGACCACTGCCCTGAGCCCTTGCAGCCATCTTCAGCATTGTGGTGCTGGCTTGGAAAGAGCCAGTCTGCTCCAGAGTGCCACATGTAGCAGGGGCAGCTCTTCCAGAATGTGGCTGCTGTCAACTGGACACATTGGATTAGCCATGGAACTGAGGGCTATAGCATTTGTTAAACTGGCCTGAGTATGAAACCATTTGCAGGAAAGTTGCAGAGCAAATGCATTGTCTCTGATCTAAGTGTGTGGAGGTGTGCATTTGTCAAACAGAAATCACTCCTGGGCTGAGAAATACTTTTGGGGAAATAAGATGAATTGTGAAGTTAAGAAAGCATTGAGGTAGGGACTTCCCTGGTGGCCCAGTGGTTAAGACTGTGCTCCCAATGCTGGGGGCCTGGGTTCGATCCGTGGTCAGGGAACGAGATCTCATGTGCTGCAACTAAGGCCTGCTGCAGTCAAATAACTAAATAAATAAATGTTCTAAAAAAAGCATTGAGATCGAGAAGACCCTGTTCATCAGGTTCTACCTGTAGCTTTAGCAATGAGGAGACTATGACTCAGAGGGGCAGAGAGAGAGCCTAGAGCTGATCAGGACCTGAGCCTGCCTCTCGCCCGCCCTGTTCTTTAGCTCGGCAGCCTGGCTTATTTACGCATTTCCTCATCTCAGATCTTGCCTGGAACAGGGCAGTACATCAGTAAGTGAGTGAACTTACGCCTTCTGTGTTTTAATGTGCATGTTTACGTTCATTCTTATCATCTGATGTATACCCATATTGTAAATCTTCTGTGTTTACCTCCTCCACCCATCAGATTGGGATTGCAGGAAGATAAGGACCTTGCTGCAACTGAAACAAAACCTACAGCATCTAAAATTCCGTTTTGTGCTATGAGTTTCCAAAAAATGTTGCTAGGGAATGAGCCTCATAAATCAGACATTTTCATTTTTAAAAAATCCTCCTGGTTTGCTGGGACCACACTTGGTTAGCTCTTTGGTGAAGGGTAGTTAAACCTGATCTGGGAAAAGAAAGGTTTCCCACATCACTCCCTCTCTGTCCATTCCTTATGAATGTACTGACAACTCCCTGTCTGAACTGCTGGAACCCGAAGATAATCCGCTGTGAGCACCAGGCCCGGCTTCCTGGGCTCCAGAGTCAGGGCGAGCGGTCAGGCCTCGAGGCGAAGAGAGGCAGAACTGTAAAAACAGTCATAGGTAACCCTGTGGGGTCCACACAAGAGCAGGCATTCTTTCCATGACCTCTCCCATGATTTCAGTCACACACGTTGGCTGGCAATTTGGAAACTTCCAGTGTTGGAAGGGTTAGTCCACCGGGTCCGACTCTGGTGCTCGTCAAGCTGGGGACAGTTTTCCTTGCCTCTCACCTGTGTTTTAGTTCCAGGCTCAGGTATGGGGACCAAGTTCTGGGCCACCTGATTCTGAATGAAAATTCCTATTGCACTGTCTCTTTCCTGCTTTCTTGTACTTTCTAATGGTGTGCATAGATGATGGAATTCCTTTCGTCTTTAAAAAAAAAAAAAAAAACAACAAAAAAACCTTCTTTTGATTTCATATTTCCCTCAGGACACTGCCCCATTTTCTGCCCCCCTTTCACTGAACCTCCTTAAAGGTTTGCTTATTCTTTTTTTTTTTTTTAAGCAGAGGGTCATTTAAAAAATTGTTTCATTTTACTGATTTATCTTGGCCATACTGCAAGGCATGTGGAATCTTAGTTCCCTGACCAGGGATTGAACCCAAAAGCCAGGCTCCCGGCAGTGGAAATGCAGGTTCCCAACCACTGGACTGCCAGGGAAGTCCCAATAGTTGCTTATTCTTGTTTCTCTTGCTTCCTTTCCATTTCATCCTTAGCATGTCCCTGAAAATACTCTTGTCAGTGTTATCAGTGGCCCCGTGGTCACTAGATCCAGTGGTCAGCACTCAGCCCTCTTCTTCTCTGACCCATCAACACTATTGGACACAATCCCTCATTTCTTGCCTCTTGAGACTCATTCTTTGAGGAAAGAGACACTGGCTTTCCTCCCACCACACAGGCCCTCCCTTCTCAGCCTCCTTTGCTGATGTCTTCTGGGTTCCCTTGTTGCAAAACAGTGGGATACACTGGGGTCAGTTCACTTCTCTTCTGAAAGAAGATGCATTCCTGAGTGATGTTTAGTCTTGTGGCTTTTAATGCCATCTATATAGATCCTAAGTGAAGAGCTCTGGCCTAACGCTCCCTCATGCTCCAGACTCATATATATTCAGTGGTTCACTCAACATCCAGGTTGGATCTTCAGAGCGCATGTGAAACTTCACATGGCCATTATGGATCTCCAGGTCTTTATCCCATATACCTGCTTCTTCTGCCATATTCCTCAATAATTGCAGCTCCAACATCCTTCCAGCTTGGAGTCTCAATTATATAAATTATGTATATATATATATGCACATATATATTACATATATATAAATGCATGTATCAGTTCAGTTCAGTTGCTCAGTCGTGTCTGACTCTTTGCAACCCCATGGACTGCAGCATGCCAGGCCTCCCTGTCCATCACCAACTCCTGGAGCTTGCTCAAACTCATGTGCACTGAGTCGGTGATGCCATCCAACCATCTCATCCTCTATCGTCCCCTTCTTCTCTTGCCCTCAATCTTTCCCATCATCAGGGTCTTTTCAAATGAGTCAGCTCTTCGCATCAGGTGGCCAAAGTATTGGAGTTTCAGACCTGACATCGGTCCTTCCAATGAACACTTAGGACTGATCTCCTTTAGGATGGACTGGTTGGATCTCATTGCAATCCAAGGGACTCTCAAGAGTCTTCTCCAACACCACAGTTCAAAAGCATCAATTCTTTGGCACTTAGCTTTCTTCATAGTCCAACTCTCACATCCATACATGACCACTGGAAAAACCATAGCCTTGACTAGACAGACGTTTGTTGGCAAAGTAATGTCTCTGCTTTTGAATATGCTGTCTAGGTTGGTCATAACCTTCCTTCCAAGGAGTAAGCGTCTTTTAATTTCATGGCTACAACCACCATCTGCAGTGATTTCGGAGCCCCCGAAAATAAAGTCAGCCACTGTTTCCACTGTTTCCCCATCTATTTGCCATAAAGTGATGGGACTGGATGTCATGATCTTCATTTTCTGAATGTTGAGCTTTAAGCCAACTTTTTCACTTTCCTCTTTCACTTTCATCAAGAGGTTCTTTAGTTCTTTTTCAGTTTCTGCCATACGAGTGGTATCATCTGCATATCTGAGGTTATTGGTATTTCTCCCGGCAGTCTTGATTCCAGCTTGTGCTTCCTCCAGCCCAGCGTTTCTCATGATGTACTCTGCATATGAGTTAAATAAGCAGGGTGACAATATACAGCCTTGACGGACTCCTTTTCCTATTGGGAACCAGGCTGTTGTTGCATGTCCAGTTCCGTGACATGCATGGGTATACGTGTATATATGTGTGTGTATATATATATAATAACTAACAAATATAGTATGAAGTTATAAATTATTTTTGTAAATTATACATTTCTATATTAAATATATTTATTATATATTTTAAATTAAATAGCTCCAGAATCTGACCACATTTTATTGCTCTCACCTTGGTTCAGGTCACCATTATCTCCCTTTTGGATTGTTGCAGAAATCTCTTAACTATTGCTCCTCACTTTTCTCCTTCTTTGCTGTGGTCTTTTCAACAGTAATATTGCTCAAGTAATATTGCTAAACCTTTGTCAGATCATCTCTTTTCTCTGCTCAGAATGCTAATGGCTTCCTCTCTGACTCTTAGTCAACTTGGCAAAGACTGCAGATCGGGACCTGGTTTCTCTCCGACTTCATCTTCCCCTTTCTCTATCTCGTTCTCCTGCCACAGTGCTCTCGTTCCCGCCCCCCAGCAGAGCAGCCTGCTCCCTGCTGGGGCCTTCCCTTATGCTGAGTCATCAGCCTGGCACCCTCTCCTCTTCATGCCCACATGGCTCTCTGCACCCCCTTCATTCAGGCAACGCCGTGAAGACTCTTACCTGCCTGCAGAGTGGCCTGCCTGCCTCTCCTGCCATCTTGCCACAGTCCTGATCATCAATTTTTTTTATTTTTTTCATTTCTTTTTTGTCTCTCTCTACCAGAATGTAAGCCCCTCTGGGGCAAAGATTATCATCTGCTTCCTATCTGGGCCTGTATCACTAGCTCCTTAATGGTGCCTGATCCATAATAAGCCATCAGTGCCTTGAATAAATGAATGAATGCTTTCCAGCAAAACCTGCCTTTTCAAGGTCCAAAGGTTCTGTTTTCGGAGATGTTAATTTTTAATAAGAGATATTCCAAGCTCAGCAGCAGGAGTGCATTTAGTTTATATAATGGTTTCTTAGCTGCACCCTGGCCACCTTAGAATGCCAATGTGACTTGTCCAACTAACCAGGGAATTTTCACATAATTATAGTGGTGATATTATAAATATTAACTTGAAAAGCTTGGACTGCAAAGATATATGAAAAGCCAGATGCCCCCTAACTGTCTTTTAAAGAGACCAACCATAACAAAAATAGCTAACACTTGAGACTTGCCTGGCGGTCCAGTGGTTAAGAGTCTGCCTTCCAGTGCAGGGGTATAGGGGACGCAGGTTTGATTCTTGGTTGGGGAACAAAGATCCCACATGCTGCAAAGCAACTAAGCCTGAGTGTTGCAGTTAGAGAAAGCCCACGCGCACCACAAAGAGGGCCCATCCCAGCCAAAAAAATGAAAAACTAACAGTGAGCCTTTACTCTGTAGTTTATTCTGCTAAATGCTTTTTGTTATCTCTCACACACACCTACACACACAGTGAGGTAGGTGGGCATTTTTTTTTCTTCATTTTGCAAATAAGGACCCTAATGTGTAAAAAGCATAAGCAGCTTGTCACCTTCAAAGGTGACTAAGCGGCCAAGTTAGGAGATGTCTTAAGCACTCTGCTCTGAGGAGGGGGCTCCTCAGGGATCACTGGGCAGGTCTTGCCTTTCTCATCAGGTAGGTGCTTCTGCCCCTAGTGGAAGCCTGATGCATTCATGACAACAGGTCCAGTGAGAGAGGAGAGAGGCAGGCTGAGAACAGTAGGGATCCTGTGCTCAAGCCAGCCCAAACCCTCAGCCTGGGGGCCCAGCTCTGTGCTTCAGGCTGGGGAGGGAGCGCTTCAGAGGCTCAGCTGGGAAGAGAAGCACAGTCTCTTACTTTGCTGGTCTCAGATATAGCACTTGCCTCCTACCTGTGTCTGGACAAAGCAGTTTGATCTAAATGCATGTCCTGCTCTGGGGGCCCAAAATTATTTCTGCTTTCCTAGGTCTAAGCCACAGAAAAAGCCCAGATCTGCTCTGATCACCAAATCAGAGGATTTCAGAGCTGAGATGGATTTTAAAGATCCGGCTTCACTTCTTCTGAAAGGGGGACCCCTTTCCGGGCCTGAGAGTGAGCTATAGACTGAAAATGAAAGTGAAAGTCGCTCAGTCGTGTCCGACTCTTTGCAACCCCTGGCCTATACAGTCCATGGAATTCTCTAGGCCAGAATCCTGGAGTGGGTAGCCTATCTCTTTTCCAGGGGCTCTTCCTGACCCAGGAATTGAACCGGGGTCTCCTGCATTGCAGGCGGATTCTTTACCAGCTGAGCTACCAGGGAAGCCGGAGCTGTTATCTAACACTCAGAAATGAACTGTCCCAGGAGACACACGGGCTGACAAAGGAAGAGACCTCATTGGGAAGGGGCGGCCAAGGGTGGAGAAGCAGGGTGAGGGCACCTCGTGGAACTGCTCTGCCACGTGGCTGGCAGTCTTGGGAGTTTTTGGTGATGGGATTAGTTTCAAGGTTGTCTCTGGCTGGTCATTCTAACTTAGGGTCCTTCCTGGTGGCCACACGTTGCTCAGCCAAGATGGATTCCAACCAGGAGGATTCTGGGAGGCTGGTAGAACACATAGCATCTCCTTTTGACCTTTCTCGATTTCTTCCGGTTGGTGGTGGCTTGTTAGTTCTGTGTTCCTCACTAGGACCTCCTGTCCTAAAATAACTCATGCAAATGGTTACCATGGTGCCTGGCCAGGGTGAGCCATTTAGTCAGTGTTTCCCTGAACACTTCCTTACTGTGTGTGCTCCAGCCATCAGGGAAAGCACACAAGTGCTCCCACCCACTTCTCTCTTCTCACGCTGGCCCTTGACTTGCTCTGCTCCCTCTCCTGTGATATAGTCCCTCTGTTGTCCTCTGGCAGATGCTTTAGGATTTGGCCTGTATTGAGAACACAACTGAAGATTTGCAGTTATTATTATTATTTTTAACATAGAGTAAGGACGGTAAAGAGTCTGCCTGCCAGTGCAGGAACTGGAGCTACAGGAGACCCGGTTTTGATTCCTGGGTCGGGAAGATCCCATGGAGAAGGAAGTGGCAGCCCACTCCAGTATTATTGCCTGGAGAATCCCATGGACAGAGGAGCCTGGTGGACTGCAGTCCATGGGGGGTTGCAAAAAGTCAGATATGACTGAATGACTGAGCACACACACACACACACACACACACACACACACACAAGGATGGTTAGCGGTATCATGATTCGCTTTCATGTTTGCAGTTTATTTCCTGAAAAAATACTGATATATGTAGAAACTGCATATGTGTGTGCTGGCATCAGAAAGTCTGGTTAGTCTTTTAATCCCTCTTTTCTATTACAAGGCAAAATTTAGCCACAGATGTGAAGCCCAAATAAGTGTTATTAATTAATGGATATTGATGGTCTGCAATCAAGGCACAACCTGTTGGTTAAACATATTCTTAGATTAATGATAAACAGAAGAATTTTTTTAAAAAATATACTCAGGGTGTAGCATAAGAGTGTGACTACATTAACCGTGGGTTTATCATTATTATCCTTAGGGAGAGAAGGGGCTAGGTTATCTTTTAATGAATCCAGATGTCCAAAACTATTTTCTCTCAAATTTAAACATACTTCTAGCAGTAGTTTCAAAGCTGGAGCTGTTGAACAGGACCATGGGGATGGGAAGTGAGGTAAGACAGCTGCTTTAGTCTGTGAGGAAACTTAATTTGTGTGACAATCGCCTTCTGTCTTCCAGAAAATTAGCATGCATAGTTTTCAACCACAGAATGGAGTGCCTCCATGTTTATTAAGCAGATCCAGTTTATGCTTCTGCATAGCTCTGTGACTATGTACAGAAAGTTTTAGACTGTGCTGTGTATAGCAAATTTCTTTCTCTTGGAGGAGGGGGGGCAAGCTGAGTGGCATGCGGGATCTTAGTTCCCAGACAAGGGAGGGAACCCGTGCTCCCTGCGGTGGAAGCTTCCAGTCTTAACCATTGGACGCCAGGGAAGTCCTCTATAGCAAATGTCTCTGCACCAAAAATGACACTTTTATCTAAAAGGGAGATTTCTGTGTGGGGCCCAGTAAGAAGGGAAAACCACATTGATTGAGCACCTTCTGTGTGCCTGGCAGAGGGCTACATGTGTGCTTTGGGCGTGAGCTGGCATTTCCTACTGGACTCTGAAGGCAGGGGTGTTTTAGGAAGGGCATGGGGTTGGAGTTGGACATCCTGGACATTTGGGAAGGGAAGCAGCTCTCAGTGACCTGAGCTGATGGAGAAGAGAGTCTGGGAGTGTGGCAAGTGCTGTCTCAGGACCTCTCGCGTTCGTTGAGGGAAGGCTACAGGGAGAGGGAGGTTCCTGGGGGCCGTGCGGTCTTCCGCCAGTTCCAGGGCTGTTCTTTCCTCTGTTCTGCTGGAGGCAGCGGCCGTGTGAAGTTGTTGCCACAGGCATATGGGTCTTTTCTTTAGAAGAATCAACAGCCTGCACTCTGTGTGGGTTTCTCTTTCTCTTCATTCAAGAATGCTTCAATTGTTTGTTGAAGATTTAAAGATTGTCCATGAATATGAAAAAGAAAACTATAATCCTGCCTATAACCACCTGACCCTGACATACCTAGTTACCCTTTTGAAGTGGAGCCTCAGCTGTTCTGTAGGTAGTTTTTCCTTCTCCACTTTGAATATACAGAACAAACTGCTTTAGTTAACCTATTACCCATCAGCTTTCTTAATTAAGCAATTAGCAAACAACTGGTGTGTAGAGAGGGGCCTCCAGGAGAGGCTCCGGAGCCCTCCAGGGCTCAGGCCACTGGAGCCTGATGTCCGGGCGCTCTGGCTCTGCGCGTAATAACAATGCTGCTCAGCTTTGCATTCATGAAGCTCTTTAAGATGCTTCAGAGGTTCTCTGCTCCTGTAGTGTGACTAATAGTTGATAAAGTGGTCTAGGCTTGTCCATATTGGAGATGAAGAAACAAAATATTGGGCTAACGTCATTTACCTCCAAGTATACAGTTGGATGGACTTCCCTGGTGGCTCAGTGGTAATGAATCCACCTGCCGCTACAGGAGATGCAGGTTTGACCCCTGGGTCAGGAAGAGCCCCTGGAGGAGGAAATGGCAAAGCACTCTTGCATTCTTGCCTGGAAAACCCCATGGGCACAGGAGCCTGGCAGCGACAGTCCATGGAGGCACAAAGAGTCAGTCACGACTTAGCAACTGAACTACAGCATCATTGGATAAAGATCCAGATTTCAAATGGAGTGGTTTTTTTCCACCATATCACTAAGTACATCAATTCCTTGTTGTCTAATCTCAGGCTGCTGTAACAGAATACCATAGACGGGGTGGCTTAAGCAACAGAAATTCATTTTCTGAAAGTTCTGGAGGGTAGAAGTCCAAGATCTAGATTTTAGCCAATTCAGTTTCTAGTAAAGGCCGTGTACCTGCCTTCTCACTTTTTTCTCACTTGCCGTTCTTTGGTGAGTGCACACATGAGGGGAGGGGAAGGAGGAGAGAGAGAGAGAGACAGGTACTGAGTGTTCTCTGGGCTCTAGTGTCCCTTCCTGTATGGGCACTGAGTCTTATCAGTTTGGGGCCCAATCTTTAAGACCTCATTTAACCTGAATTATTTTTTAGAGGCCCTATCTCCAAATACAGCCGCACTGTGGGATGGGTCTTTGCTATACAAATTTGAAGGGATACAGTATTCAGTCCATAACATTACCCAACGAATATTATTAGGTATCCACTGCTGTTATACTGCTAAGGGATCTAAGGGATGGAGACATATCCATATGAAATTGCCATGTGATGCTATACTGTAATTGTAAACTCGTATAGGACTGTACGTTAGAGAGGACATCCATTGGGAAGTGACGTGTGAGTCACAGCTTGAGAGACAAGTAGGTGTCAGGGAGAAGAGGAGACAGCAATTAAATGTTGACTCTATAGTGCTGTCTACCTCAAGCACAAAATACAGAACTTATTTTTGCCTTTGCTTTCTTATTTTACTGTATGTTACATCATCTTGCTGGATTAATAAGATTTTGTGAGCCATGAGAATCCTTTACTCTCTCTCTTGCATTTTTTGTAGAAAGATGGGATATAAATAAATAAAAGAAAATGCAGAGCCTAGAGTCAGGCAGATGTCACGATGTTAATTCCAGGCATGTGCTCCTCCTCTCTATGCCCTCTTCTAAGCTTTGTCTGTTTAAAGAGATTGTTGGGCAGTTTCGTGGAGCTGCGTAATCTCTCTCAATCCCTATTGATCTTTCCTAGTGTAGTTTGCCTGCTTTATTCAGTGGACATAGGCATGGTTTCTTTGCTCAAGGTCTTTCTGATCACCTGGTCAGGAGCAAACTTGAAATCTCAGTTTGCTATGAAAAAGACATCAGAGTGCCGAAGATTTTCTATAAAATGCATTTCCCATGTTGCTGCCTCCTTTACTCATTCAACTCACATTTACTGAACATTTGCGGCTTGTCATAAGCTCTTCTTGGTGGAACTAGTAGGTACAAGGCAGAATGAGATAATTCTTCACCTGGAGGTGTGTGGGGGCTAGTACAAGGATGGAGAGTCTGCAGTTCATATACAAGCCTGGTTCATAGGGTCTGCTAGGAGCAGCTATTGATATGTTAAATGTTTCTGAAGGCTGTGTCCAGACTTGACCAGGAGGTTCTGCTGGATCGGTGGGGCTGTGTGTGAAGAGAAGGCTTGTTTGATCCCTGGGTCAGGAAGATCCCCTGGAGGAGGGCATGGCAGCCCACTCCAGCATTCTTGCCTGGAGAATCCAATGGACAGAGGAGGCTGTGGTCCATAGTGTCCCAGAGAGGGGGTTCTCTGGTGGCTCAGATGGTAAAGAGTCTGCCTGCAGTGCGGGAGACCCGGGTTTGATCCTGGCTTGGGAAGATCCCCTGGAGAAGGAAATGGCAACTCACTTCAGTATTCTTGCCTGGAAAATTCCATGGACAGAGTCGGACACGACTGAAGCAATTTAGCACGTATGCACACATGCACGTGTGTGCAGAGAAGTGACTTGCAAACTGCCTATTTGCCATCCCAGGCTGGGTGATGTCTGAATACAATTTTTTCACAGAATTATGGATGCAGGGTCAAAAAATGCATCCTCTCAGTTGGAAAAAAAATAGTTTCCCCTGATGATCATTTATTTTATGTTTAATCTAAAAACATATGTTACTCTTCTGAAAAATTTTCCCTTTGTTGCTTTTCTTCTACTTCTCCTTAAATTTTAGGTTACAGTCAGGAAATTGCTTTCTTCTTGCGAGAGTAGTCCCTCATCAGCCAGGGGTGTATATATATATATATATATATACACATTCATGTGCTTCCACAACAGCATGAGATAAAGCTAGCTGCTCTGCTGACTGTGGAAGAAGGGGCTTCAGACTCTTAACTTTTTTCTTTAATTCAGTAATTCTGATTCTCAGATGCACAATGAAATCACCTTGGATGTTTTGAACACCCAGGTCCTGCTCCAGGCCAGCAGGGTCTCCAGGGTGGTACCCAGGCCTGAAGTTCCCGTGTACAGCAAGGCAGAGGGCCTCCATGTTACTGGGTTTTCACCAGGGTTTGGTTGGTTGGATGACTGATCACGTGCAGCTGCTCCTGGTAAACTGGAGGGAATGGATGGGAGGAGTAGATGAAGGAAGTCACTGAGGGATTCTTCCCGGTTCAGTGGTCACAGCCAAACACACAGTGTCTAAATATAATTGAAATCATTTGTTCATGTCTAGACCCACATTCTTTTTTTTTTTTTTTTTTTGAGGTATGGTTGATTTACAATGTTACATAAATCTCAGATGTAAAACATAGTGATTCTCAAATTTTAAAGGTTATGCTCTGTTCATGGTTATTATAAAATATGGCTATATTCCCTGTGATGTAAAATATATCCTTATAGCTTACTTATTTTATGCTAGTAGTTTGTACCTCATAATCCCCAATTCCTGTCTTTCCCCTTCACTCTTCGCTCTCCCTGCTGGTAACCACTAGTGGTGCTCCGTATCAGTTAGCCTATTTTCTTTTTTGGTATATTCATTTTGTTGTTTAGTTACTATGTCCTGTTTGACTCTTTGGCAACCCCATGGCCTATATAGCCTGCCAGGCTCATCTGTTCATGGGATTTCCCGGGGAAGAATACTGGAGTGGGCTGCCATTTCCTTCTCCAGGAGATCTTCCCGACCCAGAGATCAAACTTGCATCTCTTGTCTCCTGCATTGTCAGGCAAGTTCTTTATCGCAAGGGCCACCTGGAAAGCCCATTATATTCATTAGTCTGTTATATTTTTTTGATTGTACGTATAAGTGATATCATACAGTGTTTGTCTCTCTTGGGCTTGGAGGGTATTATGCTTATTGAAATAAGACAGACATATTTAGACCCGCATTCTCCACAGTGTCCTAGGTTAAAAGCTCAGAAATTCACCTCTGACTCCCACACAGTCTCTGCGAAGCATTACAGAGTTGTGGCTCAGAGCACATGATCAAGGTCACAGGCTTTGAAGTTGGAAAGAACAGGATTCACATCTTGAATTTTACACTTACCAAGTGTGGATCTGGAGCAGCTACTTTCTGCTTTTGTGGCTTTGCTCCCCCTCTGGAAAAATGGTAGAATAAATGCATGTAGCATCATAGGGTTTTAATGGTTGAAACAGACTGTGCACAAAGAGTAAGCCCTTCATTCGATCGGCTGTAGAGAGAAGCTCCCTAGACATTGAATGTCAGGGTCGTTGTGTGTCTAATAGGAGGGTCAACCAGAGATCCTGCGCTCTGAGTGCCAGCCCAGCAGTAGCGATGCTGGGTATGTTCGTGCATGCATGAGTGCTCAGTTGCTTCAGTCTTTGCAACCCCCTGGACTGTAGCCCACCAGGCTTATCTGTCCATGGGATTTTCCAGGCAAGAATACTTGCATAAGAAACTCAGAGGTGTGAGTTGCCCTTTCCTCCTTCAGTCTTCCCATCCAAGGGATAGAACCCCTGTCTTCTGCACTGGCAGGCAGATTCTTTACCACTGGACCACCTGGGAAGCCAGTGACGCTGGCTACCACCCTCTAACTGATGATCTGAGAGTGGAAAGCAAGTTCAGGAAGCTGCTAGTGATCAACTGCATGTCAGGTCCAACTTGCCATGGCATGTCTGTTTCATGGGTTTTTGACAATCAGTGGAATAAATGGATGATCTATTTCATAAGTGTTTTGAAGTCCAGAATGAAATGGAGCTGAGCTCGGGTTAGCCTTTCCCACCTCACGACTGACCTCCTTATTTACCAGGATGGGGCGTGAAGGATGACTCCATTGTACTTGCTGCCTGAAATCATAGCAGTTCCTATGCCTTAGCACTCTTCAGGCTTCGAACCTAGAAAAACAGACTGACCCCTTTTCTGTATTTGAATCTGCCTCCTGTGTTATTAAGACCACTCAGTGACCCAGAGCAGTGAGTATGAAGTGATCCTTAGATTTCATCTTAGTAATAAAAACCTCTGTAGGTGTCAACATTATCCATGCTTCAAATAAGCAACAGCATACGAGCTTGAATTTTAGTTTTCTTGCTTTTGCCTTGTCCTCTAGAAACAAGCAAAGTCTGAAAGGAGAAAGAGGAGCAGCCCCAGAAGTAGATGGGCCACAGCACTGGAATATGTAGTTGACCGGATTTAGTCGTCATTGGTAAAGTCCTTCTCCTTCATGATGCTGTCCTCAAATGCTTATCCTGCTCCAGCCAGATCCAAGGTCTTGCGTTTTCTGAATTCTCATATTTCAGTCACTTTTTAAGGACTAGTTTTCTATTATTAAAATTATTTATGTACAGATTTCTACAAGCTTCTTAAGGGGAGGGACTTATGTTAGCTATTTTCGTATCTCCCTTAATATCTAAACCTTTTTACACAGTAAGTACTCAGTGTCCATCAAGTGAATGGATACATGTTCTGGGCACAATTACAAGAAGTTAATCTGTACTATCAAGACTCACCATTGTAATCCTGATGTCTGAATGACAGCTGTCATTTACTTTTCAGACCCTTTAATTGCAATACTGATGTCCAGACCTTCTAGAGTCCTTTTAAGAATTTGTTAATACCTTAATTTTCATGTCCATCCTCCAGACAAAAACCCATAGCCAAAAGCAAGGAAGAGCTTCCACTGTTAATATTTTTCCTCCAAATCTGCAACTATTATGTAAGCATACATTTGCAAACTTACTGTTTTCTTTATTTTTCTGGTGTCTGAGTGTAGTTATCATTTAGAATTCTCCCACCTGCTTCAAGATGTCAAAGGTGGGGGAGGGATTGCTCTTGAGAGCTCATCAATTCTGCTTCACTGGACACTGGGAAGACACACGATGTAAATTCTCTTTTGAAATTTTAAATGGTTTGCAATATGTGGCAGCTCTGGCTTTATTTGAATATGTTGGAATGGTTGGGATGGCAGTCATTTCAGTCAGAAATTCTGTCCAGTAGAAGCTGGACATTAAAAGAACTAGCATTTGCCTGCCTAGTGGTAAGCTCTTTTGGGAAGAATAAGCTTGTTTCTGTGTGCACAGCAAGGAAATGGGGGTGGTGAAGACATCTAGGATGAGACAAGTGGTGATTGACAGCCCAGCTGGTGAAGATGGGTAATTGGAAATTCATGGCACATAAATCTCCCAGTACTTATCTTGAAGCCTGGGAAGAGAGGAGATCCGAGCAGGGGAACATTTAACTCTTTCAAAGGGCACTAATAATGTAGCAAATCTTTAAGTTCTTCATTTTAACTTTAATTAAATTACGGTTTTCTGTCTTGGAGAGATAAATGCATTCTGCTTAAGGAAATGATTCTGTGCATAGTAAATGGAAATGTGCAGAACTGTGGAAGAAAAAGTTCTTCATGTGTTCGTTTACTTTGAAGATGTGTTTTCCCATGGGTCCCGTTCCTTTCGAGAGCAGTTGTTTCCCTCTCTCTTGTTGAGTTTCTGGTTTCTCTGTGTACGGTGATGTCTCCTTTATGCATCTTAACTTCTAATTTCCAAACTAGTGTTTTGTAGAATGAGATGATAGTAGATCATTAACAAGTAATTTGAATTAAAACTGCTAGCATAAGAGGAAGGGACATTCATCATACTTATTGAAGTTTCACGTTTTCTCTGATGACCTGAATTTGGTTCAACCTTTGATCTGGACAGCTACCCTTGCATTATTTTGCTTGTGATAATCCATTGTACTATTAAAGATAATCACTAAGTTCCTTTTTAATTTTTATCTCTAAGTCAGGCAACTCCGTGCAGACTAAATAGCTAAAGATTTTCATCCCAGCAGATTATTGAACTTGTCAGGGAATGCGTGAGATTGGGAAACTTAGGATGTCCAGTTTGAACCTGAACCTGAGCAGTGGAACTCCCTGGTGACTTTGCATGATTGGGATGGTCTCTTGGGAATGGATCTATTTTATCAGCTGGGCTTTACCCATGTCTGTCTCATTTGAACTGAACTTCAGACACTTATCTAATCTTAGTGCCTTGTATGCTCAAAGATGTGTGGCCACATTTGGGTTATTTCTGGTTGGCCAAATGTTGCGTGTGTTGCCATGCCAGAGTTCCTGCTAGGGAGCCAGCTCTCTATGGCTTTAGGACTTTCATGAGCCTGATGCCCTGACATCTGAAGGGAATAGAGATTGAAGAGGTATGCTGGGCACAGACATGAGAGTTGTTATGAAGGTGGGGCATAGGATGTATTAGGGTGGGGCATAGGGCTTCCCTGCTGACTCAGACAGTGGAGAATCCACCTGTAAGGCAGGAGACACGTGTTCAGTCCTTGGGTTGGGAAGATCCCCTGCAGAAGGGAATGGCAACCCACTCCAGTATTCTTGTCTGGGAAATCCCATGAACAGAGGAGCCTAGGAGGTTACAGTCCATGAGGTCACAAAGAGTCAGACACGCCTGAGCAACTAAGCTCCTATAGGGTGTATTAATTAATCTGGGGAAATACACTGAGCTTTTAAGTTCTGAGCCCTTGTGTTAGGCAACCTTCAGCATACCTAAGAAGGACAAGGCATGATCCCTTGATGATGTGAAGCAAGGAAACCCAAGTGGACATTTGAGCTCTTCCAGGAACCAACCAAGTTACCTGGGTTGGACTAGATCTGTAAGGTGAGATGAAAGAGTTGGACTGATAATCAAGTACAGTAGGAGGAAACATGCCATGAACTTTCTTCCTCTGTTCCAAGGCCATTAAGGCTACTTTACAGTTCTGACGTGTGAAGGATGCCTTCTCACATGATGCTCCTTGCTGTGCGTAGAGGAGGAAGATGAAAAATACATGTGCGTTGACTGATTTGTGTGAGCCAGGTGATGGCAGAGGGGTGGCTCCCAGGGAAGGGGTGAGGACTTAGGTTTGACAATCACAGCAGGAAACTTTTAGTAGAAGAGATTATCAAGCTTTTAAAACCACGTTTCATGCCTTAAAAAGCACTGTAATTAATATATGTCTCTTCAGTGAAGGACACAAAAAGCCATATCTTCATTTAAACAACATCAGCAGCACCTTGTCAGCACGACCAGTATAGGCTTTATAAGGGCAGGTTTCTGAGTTCACTGGCAGGTTAAGCTCACGGCTGTCATCCTTGTGGTTTTCTTGTGAATTGCAAAACCTTTAGTGGCCCCCATACCTGCAGAAAGAAGTTCAGCTCTCTCTAGCCTTCACCTTTCAACCTTCACAAACTGCCATGAACCTATCTTCTTACTCTTCATCCAGTACAGAGTGCCAGAGGATAACGATTCAAAATGAGTACGTTTGCTGTTGAAGAATGTGCATTCTAGCAAGCGGGGGAAGACATAGAACAATTAAGTGCTTCCCTACCGTAAGAGTAATCTTTGCAGGATGCAGACGTCATTCATACACATGTCATGAATTCCCAGGCCACTGTTCTTTCCACATCGTATTTCCTGGGCCCAGAATGTTGTTTCTAGCAGGTCTGGTGGCTAAATCCAGTTCTTCAGTCAAGGTTATGGTCGAAGGTCGCTTTTTAGAAATTTTCATGGACTTTTCCCATTGGGGTTTGGGTAGCAGTTTGGGGTACACTTATTGTGTCTCTGAGTCTCCCCCAGTGCACCATGGGGCCTTCAAAGGCAAGGGCTTTGTTCCGAGTTCACTTTGGTGAAGAGTAGGAGCTTAAGGAAAGTTCACAGGCATGCAGGCCCACCATGACGGCAGGCCTTCCTCATCGTGTCCTCGCTGTCCATGATGTGTTTGGCCCAGATCTCTGAACTGATGACTTGGTCTCAGAGAGGCCTCTCCTGACCTTTTAGAGGCCCTCTTCTCTAAAACAAACCCTTCCTTTCATCCAGGTTGCTCTTTATCACTTTGTCAAGGCTTGTTGTCTTTGTAGCAGGCATCACTCTGTGAAATTAGTTTGCAATTGCTTTTTTAAAATTGAAGAATAGTTGATGTGTTAGCTTCAGGTATGTAGCAAAGTGATTGTGTACACACACACACATATGTATATGTTGTCAGTCACTAAGTTGTGTCCGACTTTGCAACCCTATGGACTGCAGCATACCAGGCTTCCCTGTCCTTCACCACCTCCCAGAGTTTGCCCACACTCACATCCATTGAGTTGGTGATGCTGTCTAACCATCATTTTCAGATTCTTTTCCATTATAGGTTGTTATAGGTTATTGAGTAGATTTCCCTGTGCTATACAGTGGGTCCTCGTCCTTGATTGCTTACGTCTGTTGCTCCTAACTGAAGCTAAGAGTGGGATGTGGTGTGTCTTATTCACTGCCGGATCACTCTCACCTCAAACAGTGTGGAGAGCCTTCATCATGTATTTGTCTAATCCACGAAGGGCATTTGGTTCCCATTTTACTTAGTTTGCATTTTTGGTCCAATATACATTTTTATTATTTAACAATGAGCTCGCGACAGATTTTCACAGTGTTTTCTTCTTTCGCTGGGCTGGCTGGAGTTTTCTGGTACCTTGAAGATAAACACGGCTGGATGGCATGTTATCCCTGACCACATTTGGCTCTAGGGTGCTGACTTTTCAAGGCTTGTCTTCAGCAGTTGCTGCACAGACATTCATGGGGTCCTGGATCCTCCACTCACATGCTTTTGGGGCCTGGCTTCCCAGGGTCGCGGTTTGGTCTGATCTCTTTTGTTTTTTTCAACTGTCTGTCTCCATCAAGTCAGCTGCCCACCCTGATATATGAGTTACATTCGTGAGAAAAGAAAGTGAAAGTGAAGTCACTCAGTCATGTCCGACTCTTTGCGACCCCATGGACTGCAGCCCACCAGGCTCCTCCGTCTATGGGATTTTCCAGACAAGAGTACTGGAGTGGGGTGCCATATCCTTCTCCAGGGGATTGTCCCCGCCCAGCGATTGAAACCGGGTCTCCCGCATTGTAGGCAGATGCTTTACTGTCGGGATGATGGTAATTTTTTTTCTTATTTCTTTAAATACTGTTCCAAAAGAAAATAAGTTCATGGAGTTGAAGGAAGAGGAGAGGATGGCAAAGGAGAGAGTGCCATGGGGGATAAACCTGTGACCAGGAAATCCTGGGGTTCCAGCCACTCGAGTGTCCTGTATGCATGGAGCCTCGCCCACTGGGATTGGAGTGGCTGCGTGCACACCCCTCACTCTCCCCCCGACAGAATCTGCTTTTTTCAGTAAGATAAAAGCAGAATAGACAGAGAATGCCCCAGTTCTGGGCCAGCCAGTCACCCTTACCTTAACCACCCTCTTCTTCATAGTCTGAAGGCAGGCAGCGGGGTAAGGGTGTGGAACTAGCTTTGCTGGATGGCCAGTTCATCACTCTCTCCAATGGAGACAGTTATACCTACTGTTCTCAGCCTTGGGACACAGAACAGCCAGTTAAGCTGTTATTATTGTTCCTCTGCTTCAAGTGAGCTTGTAATTCCCTATAGTTATTACAGGGAAGCGTGGGAATCAGAATGATTGAAGTGTCAGATGCCATAACTGAAGCATCTTTGTACGCCTTATATTAGGTGTGTGCGTGTTTTACGTTGAGCTACATCCCCCACCTCTTTCTAAAGGGTCCATAGAAGCCTTGAATAATTCAGGCTACAGCCTAACTCTGCAGAACCTTCTAGAATTCCACTGACATGTCCTAATGAAATGTCAGGGTATCAACTCCTGTAATCTCTGCTTTAGGGATGAAGATGTGCACGTGTGTGCACACACCCACATACACGCACAAATATGCACAGTTGACCGTCTGGCCTTCCTGAAAAATCATGTATAAGTGGACCCAGGCAGTTCAAACTGTTTGTTCAGGGATCAACTGTGTATATAACCATCTCCCCATAAGAGAGTGCTGTTACCTTATTTCTCATTAATGATCATTAGCTTAAGAGGTAGAGACTAAAAAAGATGGAAATATTTTTCCATGAGCTTTAAAATACTATGGGATAAAAATTAAAGGAATAATTAAAAGAATTAAAAAGTGGGCAGAAGACCTAAACAGACATTTCTCTGAAGAAGACATATAGATGGTAATAAACACATGAAAAGCTGCCCAACATCACTTATTATTAGAGAAATGTAAATCAAAACTACCATGAAGTATCACCTCACACCAGTCAGAATGGCCATCATCAAAAAATCTACGAATAGTAAATTCTGGAGAGAGTGCAAAGAAAAGGGAAACCTCTTGCACTGTTGCTGGGAATGTAAATTGATGCAGCCGCTATGGAGAACAGTATGAAAATTCCTTTAAAACTACCATATGACCCGACTATCCCACTGCGAGCCAATACCCTAAGGAAACCATAATTGAAAAAGACACATGTGTCCCAATGTTCACTGTAGCACTGTTTACAATATCTAGAGTATGGAAGCAACCTAGCTGTCCATAGACAGATGAATAGATAAAGAAGTAGTGGTACATATACACGATGGAATATTACCCAGCCATAAAATGGAACACATTTTAGTCAGTTCTAATGAGGTGGATGACCTAGAGCTTCTTACATAGAGCCAAGTAAAGCGGAAAGAGAAAAACAAATATGGACCCATTAATAGATGAAACCTAGAAAGATGGCACTAATGGACGTATTCTCAGGGCAGCAGGGGAGACACACATGTAAAGAAGAGACTTGTGGAGACAACAGGGGAAGGAGAGGGTGGGACGAGTTGAGAGAGTAAGACTGGAACATATATGTTGCCATCTGTAAAACAGGTAGCCAGGGGGAGTGTGCTGTATGACGCGGGGTGCTCGAATCCCGGTGCTTGGTGCAAACCTAGAGCTGTGGGGTGGGGTGAGAGTTGGGAGGGAGGTTCAAGAGGGAGGGGACATATGTGTACCTATGACCAATTCATGTTGGCATATGGCAGAAACCATCACAATATAATTATCCTCTAATTAAAAATAAATAAATGAAAAAAATACTATGGGATAATACTCAAACCTCCTGCTGGTTTCATGTCACAGAAACTGAAATTCTAAGGAAAAAATTGGCCTTTGTCGGCAGCATGGCCTTATAATGAACTAGAGTAGCATTTAATCAGCTGAAAAACTATGGCAGTTCATTGTGTAGATGTAAATTGTAATTATCTATCTAACCTTTTCTCATGTAAAAGTTGTTATTGAAAAGATTGTTTTATTTCCTTACTTTTTCTTTCAGGTTCAGTGCCATTTATATGTATATTGAATTTAATTTAGGGAAAAGAAGAAAAATTTGCTAATACCAGTGGGTGGAAATCACCCCTTTGTGGACTGTTATCTAACTTCTCTAGTAGCACAGAAGGCACTGCATTTACAAACAGTGTCTCCATTTATAAACATTTTTTTCTCAGGCTGGCAGGAAAATCCAAACAGAACTCACAGATTGATTCTGAATGAGAAATAGTCTCAAGTTAGAATGTATTAATATAATCACTATTTTTATTAATCATTTAACAATTGTGTTGATTAATTTTCTGGCAGTGTTATGTTAATAAGTTTTGAAGAAAGGGAAGAAGTCATTTCGTGTATGTGGGTTTAGTTTAATTTTATTCACAAAAATGGTATTTACTTAATAACATGGGTGGAAATAAGCAGAGATTCGGGGTTGCCATCTTCTATTTTAGTGCAACAGCTAGTGAATGGAGTGGGTGCTTGTGGAGAAATAGGGTGTGAGTCACAGGGGTGCTGACCTCTCCGGAATGTTTGCAATTTGGATCAGAGATGGTTAGCTTCTACCAGAGTGTCATTTGTTCACGGATGCTTGGCCCATCCCAGTTACTGAGAAGAACTGAGATCCCCTGTATAATTTTAAGTTTGTGCTGATTCTTAATGTGTGAACGTATTAGTTGCTCAGTGGTGTCCGACTCTGTAACTTCATGGACTGTAGCCCACCAGGCTCCTCTGTTCATGGAATTCTCCAGGCAAGAACACTGGGGTGGGTTGCCATTCCCTTCTCCAGGGGATCTTCCCCACTCAGGGATCGAGAACCCACTTCGCTTGGGTTAGCTGGGTTCTTTACCATTAGGACCACCTGGCTTAATGCATGGATTCCCCTTTAAATGAAAATCAGTTTCACAAGGAATTTATTTACTACTTTGTAGATAAAATTTATTTTAAAATTAGGATTGGTGATAGTTTTAAAATTCTGTTGTGTTATTTTTGCTTTCGTTTTCCCTCTTTTAATTGTGTGGTGATGGGGTTATTTGCCCATTTTTTGAATAGAAATCAGTCTCCTGCATCAGCCCGCATGGTTGTATCTTGTGACTGTTTTCCAAAGTTTGACGTCTGAGAGTGCTTAGTTTTCCAAGTCTTAAAAGTGCCATTGGAATACTTTACTAACATAGTTAAAGGGACTAACAGTCTGAATCACCTTAGGTCCTGAAGAATTTGAACCAAGTGGTAGGCATTGCTTCTGTAATTTGCTCTTAGAGTCTAGATGGTCTTTGAAATTCTCACCATATAAATGGATTTCAGAACACTATTTGTATGGTTTAACTTAGAATTCCAGTAACAGAGCCTAGGTGCTGAACTAGCTCTTTAATTTTGCCCCCCTTATGAAAGATTTGTTTCTTGAGATGAATAGTCAGAGAAACCATGATATCATAGCTGGGGGTGGACTGGCTTCACCTCATCACATAATCATTTCATGTTGGATGAAAATTTAGCACCTGGTGTTGAAAACCTAGAGAAAGTTTTGACAGCCCATTAAAATGTAATTTAGAGGGTTTTCCATCCTATTAAATATAATCCATATAGAAGCTTGTTTCAGCAGTCGCATGGTTATGGAGAGATTTTGATGGAGAGTCCATAGGGTTTGATGACATACTGTTTGGTGTTCTATTGATTTTAAAGGTTTGTAGAGTGTGTACCTAAAAAGTAAGGGAGCTATGTGATGTGGTTTTCCAGGCACTCTCTCACCTTTTCCTCGGAAGACTTTCCCTCCTTAATCCTCCCCAGGTGGTCTTCTGGTCCTTCAGCTTGAGGAGTGAGCCATAGTACAGGTCTCCATGAGGCTCAGAAGGGGGCTGGCTGACTTCTCTGCTGACCTCCACCTTTCTTTCTGCTTGATAAATCAGGGTCCCTCTTGCGTCTACATGTCAGTGACAGAGTAATTTCTCTGGAAAGCAATTACTTCTCAGTCCCTTCCTCGGTCTTTCTGACGGGGTTTAGTATAGGCCCAAACCTCAGGGCCTGTATGTCTCCTGTATAGGTGTCGGGAGAGAGAATGAGAAGACACACACACGGGGTGAGAAGGCGCCCCAGTTTTGGCCATGACTATCTACTCTTGCTCTCACAGAATTTCCTCTTGGCTGAGTTTTCTTCTATGTGTGTGTAGTCTGCATGACGAAGTTTCAGTCTAAAAGCCAGTCAGGTCAATCAGCGCTGTGGTTGCCTCTCAATTGTTTGCAGACATGGAGGGGCAAAGAGGGCGAGTATCTGGCTCCTGTCTCTGATCAGGACACACCTGGGTCAGAAAGATGAGCTCTGGCCGGTTCTGCACGGGCGTTATTTGGAGAATGAAAGGGGACGACTTGATCTGGGACTCAGAGAAGCCCCATCATTCACAAAGCTGCAGGACGTGGATCGAGGCACACCCTGGGCGCCGCACAGATGTGGGGATCCGTGGCGGGTGGGGAGCTGTGGGCAGGAGACGTGGGGTGTCACGTGTAGGCCACTCTGTGGGTCTTTTCAACAGGGTGGGCACATAGGCTAGGTGGGAACAATCTTTTGACTGGGTCAGGCCAACCCAGGCATGACAACCAAAGGCAGTGTGAGTCTCAGAACTCAACTCTGGACTGGAAAAAGGACATAAGTGGGACATATTGGCTAAGTTTGCTTGCTAGACCTTTGTAGGAAAAGTTGTCCGTTTGTTTCAAAGTTCTCTCATGGTAAGCGTCTGTTTCTAATGGGAAACCGTTGGTATTTCTCTGTCCTTTTCTTGCATCTTGTACCCTCTCCTTCTCTGCAGTGGAGCTGCTGAAAAATATTGAAATGCCAACAGAATGTTGAAAGCAAAGGCTTCAGAGATTTCCCATCATCCAAAATTCAGGTGGTCCAGAGAGGTGATGTTATATGTGTATGTGTGTGTGTGTGTGTGTGTGTAATATAAATCAACTAGGGAATAATTACATTTTTATATATATTTTTTTCTTTTAAAAGTCCCTGTTTTAGAAGGGACAGCTCCTTCATACAGTAGAATTCTAATTCATAAATGTAGAAGGAATAGTATAAATAGAAAATCATCCTTTGGCAAATGTCATAGCAATAATCGTCACAGACAGTCATCAGTGGGGCTAAAAGTAGTGCATGAATGTATGATGAGAAATGAGATATTTGCATGTTCCCACAGTATCTCCCTATGAGAGACGTATACATTAAAAAGGGAAAATAGTAATTCTACAGTGCAGAAACCTAGCAACCACAACCTTAAGCAGATGATCACAGTTATTTTTACGTGACATATCAGTATCATGTAATGCTTGGTCTGATGCAGGAGAAAGGAGAGCATCATTTCTATGGTATTCTTTCCAAAAATACACACCTTGAGTTAGTCATGAGGAGGCATGATGTAAACTCAAATTGAGAGACATTTTACAAAATAAGTAACCAGTACGTTTCAAATGTCTAAGGGATGGTTGTTGAGGGAATGTCACAGGTTTAAGGACATAGGACACAGATTTAAGGAGTAAGGACACAGGACAACTAAATGCAGTGGCAGCTCCTGAATTGGATTCTGAACCAGCAAAGGGTTGACAATAGGCAAAACCTGAGTAGTCTGTTGATTTGTTAATAGTGTAGCATCGGTGTTAATTTCCTATAATTGTTATATGGTTGTATAAGATGTGAGATCTAGGAAAGCTGAGTGACAGGTATATGGGAACACTTTGTGCTAGTTTTTCAACTGTTTTATAAGTTTGAAATTTTTTAAAAAAGCAAAATTTTTCATTTTTTAGGAGACATTAAGCTTCATTGAGCTAACGGATTCATTGATTCCTTCATATGCTGTCTCTGCATATACCTGGTCCCTCTTCTAAGAAAATTAAAGCACATGCAGGTACCCCTTTGCTGTTATAATTTCACTTGAATATTCAGACTACATATTTTAGCTTCTCAAGGTTGCTCTCTCCTCACATCATCACCAATAAGAGAGGATACTCAAAGTTCTACCGGAGAGAGGAGGGCTGGTCTGGGTTTTCCCACCAAGGTACCTGAGTCTTCCCACCCTTGGGCTGTTCTTAAGTGAGATCCCAATGATAATAGCGCATATTTACCATGAAGTCATTGAAGCTTCAGCTTTAGAACCCTTCACTCTCAGGGACCTCTTCGAAAAACCTCTGACTTAATTTTTTTTTAATTTATTAAAAATGTTTTTTGCATGATATCTTTAATTTTTTTTTAATATGGGGGACAATTGCTTTACAATGTTGTTTTGGTTTCTGCCATACAACAATTCGAATCAGCCATAATTTTATATATATATCCCCTCCCTCTTGAGTGACAGTTTTGAACTCATAGTTTTATATTTGTTTCTTAAAGAGGGTCCTGCACATGGTGTAACAGGCCACACAATACCTGAAATACTCCTGCTTCCTGGGAAGTATTTTGCCTGAGGCAGCCCCGCCCAAGATGACACAGTCTATTTACATCCCGACTCACATTTCAGAGCAGCCGAGGAGAAGAAAACAACATCAAGCGGAAGCTGGATCAAGTATTTAAAAGTTTTCCTTCGCTGGGTTTGGTTCACTATTCGACTAGGCAAAGTTAGAATCAAATAACAGCAAATGCAAATAAAAAGCACCCTTGTCAGCAGTCACATTTGGTCGGAAGATCAGCTTTGCTGCATCCGAAAGGTCACTGCCCAGAGGAGCACACTTTGGACCCCGAGAAGCAACGGGCCATGAATTGACTTGGAGGCACAGCTGACACTTGTAAATCCCACCCCCAGCCTGGCCGTCAGCTCATCCCACCTCATCATGGCTCTCAGATACGCTCACAGCCCAGATTTTCAAGTACCAGACCTCACAGGAAGAGGCCAATCACCCGCACAGAGAAGTCTGTGTTAAATGAAACATAGGATCAAGCCAGGGAGCCTGAGTTAGGGACTAGTGTTGACAGCTCCTCATTCCCGCCACTTACTAATTTTATTTCCCTCCTCAGCTGGTGTCGTTGCCTAAAAACCATTTAAGCACAGGTTTTCTTATTCTGTGATTTAACTCTTTAAGACCTTCTGTAACACATGGGAACTAATGACCTCTTCTCTATGAACATTTTAAATTGAGCTTATTCTGATGGAAATTTGATCTTTAGCGGTTTTATCAGAGTGATTTTTTTTTTAAAGCTGAGTATAAACCTAGGTATTCTAACCCGGAGTTTACCATGGACAGTTTATCTTTCTGGTCACACACTTCTGAAATCAGAAGATTAGAGCTGTAACACAAGACATAGGTACTTATTTTGAAGTTGCCTTCTTTCCTGAACTTTACAGTTGGGGTGGGTGGGTGTGTGTGTGTGTGTGTGTGTGTGTGTGTGTGTGTATTTTCAGAACGTTTTACTGCTACACCCTCTCTCTCATGGGTTGGTTAAATATCTGTGTTTTCAGAGTAAGCAGAGGACAGAAGGCAGAAAGAATTTGAAATTACAGATTAAACTAGTTGTGCTAGAAGTAAAATATTACTAAGTGAACATCTGATGGGTTGGAACCCTCATTGACAATGGTTCCTATTTTTATATCTAGCAATTTTTAATTGAAAAATAGTTTTCAATGTTGTGCTAATTTCTGGTATATATATATCAAAATGAATCAGTTTTATTTATATATATATTTCTTTTTCATATTATTTTCCATTATGGTTTATTACAGGATATTGAATATAGTTCCCTCTGCTCTACAGTAGGACATTGTTGATTATTTTATATATAATAGTTTGTATCTTCTAGTCCTGCACTCCTAATTTACCCCTCCCCAACCCCATTCCCCTTTGGTGACCTTAAGTTTGTTTTCTATGACTGTGAAACTGTTACTTTTTCTTAAGTTCCTTTGTGTCATATTTTAGCTCCATAGATAAATGATGTCCTATGATGTTTGTTTTTCCCTCTCTGACTTACTTTACTTGGTATAATGCCATCCATGTTGCTGCAGATGGCATTTCATTCTTTTTTATTTCTGAGTAATATTCCATTGTATAAATGTACCACCTCTCCTTTCTCTGTTCATCTGTCAATGATATGTAGGTTGCTTCTATGTCTTGGCTATTACAAATAGTGCTGCAATGTATCTGTTTGGGGTACTTGCATCTTTTCAAAGTATGGTTTTCTCCAGATATATGCCCAGGAGTGGGATTGTTGGATCATATGGTAGCTCTATTTTTAGTTTTCAAAGAAATCTTCACACTGTTCTCCATGGTGGCTGCACCAGTTTACATTTTCACCAGCAGTGTAGAAGAGTTGCCTTTAGCAATTTTGGTTTTGATGTTTTATCTTTGGGCTTTGGAAAAAAAAAAATCAGCTGTTTGATAATCAAATGAGTCAGAACCAGAAAGAATACTATTTCTAAGGAAGGCTTGCTATGAAGAGTATTGAGGGAACCAAGTCAGGTTCTCTAAAATATATAGGAATGAATCATTTGAGAGAAAACTGGAATTCTGCCATGAAGAAGCCAGTAATCATGAGAGTCTTCTGTGAGTCAAAGTTCAGAAAACTTTGCATGTGTAACAGTCTGCAGTCTTCAAAGACCTGAGGATACAGCAGAGATAATTTCATTGGCCGAAAAGCTCTATTAGAGTTAAGGTTCTTAAATATGCCCAACAAACTCATCACACCCTTTCTGTCTTTACTTACTGCCTGATACGTGTGTGGCTCCCCCTCTGAACCCCCCCCCCCCTCCATTGCCCCCAATTTGGCTGTCACTCTACGGAGGAAATAAAAATGCAGCAGACCCAGTTTCCGGGCTGTGTTACTTTATGGAGATGCTAAAAGGCAGCTTATTTCATATTGATCATCCCAGGAGCTAGCCAAGTGTGGTGTTAATTGGGTCCTCTGGAATTCTAAACCCTCGGGACTGAAAGCTTTCTAGTGAGAAGGGGAAATAACCCACAGGCTGCAAAAAAATGAATCCAGGAGCCTGCCCCGTCCCAGTTTGCTGTGGTCGGGACAGCGCATTGTGTATCCAGTTGCTTCTTTCAATTAGCTGGTTTGTGTTGTGTTTCCCCACACCCCCCTTTCCTGCAAAGCTGGGAAGCCTTGTTTTGAAAACTGCTGCCCCAGAGTGCACTGGTTTGGCTGGCCTGCTCTCATTGTTCCAAGGCTCATTCCATATGTGGGTCACATCCTAGCTCTCCCCCTCCTCTCCCCGCATCCCTTCAGTCATCTCCCCTTCCTTGTTCAGGCATCCAAGCACTGGCATGCACTTGCTAGTGTGCACACACGCACACACTCTCTCTCTCTCTCTCTCACACACACACACACACACACTTTTCTTCCCGTAAGAGGCAGAGGTAAGGGGCAGATTCTTTCAGGAACTTGCAGGCAAAGCCATTCAAGCTTCGAAAGCTGGTTGCTGTGCATTTAGTTTATGGCAAACACCTCTTCACCTTCATGAAAGTCATTACTCTGTTCATCTCCATTTTTCCCTCTTCCCAGCCCTTGCTCTTTTCCCTTCTTTTTTCCCAGGACAAAGGTCTTTAAGAAACTGAGATTGCTGCTTAGTTCGACCCTTTCTTGTTACCGTGGTAGCAAGTGGGTATCTCAGACAGTGAAGGATGGAGCAGGCAGGCTGGAGTTTTTATGCACAGTTCTTTGGGGGCTGCAGAAACAGTCTGCTGAGAAATGTGTGCTGCAGGCATGCCTGCTGAGTCCATTCTGCTGGTTATCTGTCACTTACTCTGACTAAAAGGTAAGGGCTTCTGTAATTTGCTGCTGCAAAGAATTCATTCATTGTTCTATTTCTAAGGCCTTCAACTAATTGACTCTTGAGGGAAGATGGGAATGAAGAGTTTTTGTTTGACTTCTTTAGCTTATCTATTAGATCTCTGTAATTTTTAAAAAATAACTGAAAGAAATATAATCTTGGCAATCTATGGCCACTAATGGAATATCTATGTGTCTTCAAAGGAAAAAAAAACCTTTGATTCCATGATGTTTCTTTCCTTTTCATCTAAAACTTTTTATTTACCAGTGAAGAGTTGTGAGGTACATGCGATCACCATTTTCAATGATTTCTGTAAACTTTGGGAATAAGAGTTGTAGTCTTGTCCCAGAATAAGAATATTTTATTCTGGCAGGCTGCATTTTCACCCAATTAAGAATTACAGTGCAGTGCATTTGAGTAGTAAGAATGAGGAAAGTTAGAGACTATTTAAACAAGATGTAGCATTTACACTGATTGGTCAATTACTGTAGTGCGAGCTAATACATGTTAATAAATACAAATCACCAACTGTGTCTCTTGTTTTGTGTGTCTTTAAAGGAAACTTTCCGTTTTTGTTCAGAAGTCAGATAGGAACTGAAATAACTTAGGATTCTCAAACTTGCCCACTTAAAGTAATAGGAACTATCAAATGCCTATTATCTTGGGAAAAAAGCTTAATTTTGGTTAAAGAAACATAATCTCAAAAACAGATTGTCCGTCATTGTGGAATTTGTACAGTTGGAAACCAGCTGAGTTTTATTGAAAAAAATATGATTACACCTTATTTTCTTAAGCTCTAGTGATTTATTGGGATTCTTTGGTAGGAGTATAGGCTGTATTTTCTTGGAGATGGAAATCTCTTTAATGATATTTTCTTTTATAGCTACTGCTCAGAACATGTGATATGTATTGCAATCTAACTGCATTTATCAATCTGTGTCATGAGCCATAAATGAAGGAAAGGTGTATATTTGGATACCCAAATTGAGTCAACTTATTTTATTTATTACTTTATAAAATTTGGGCAAAGAGCCTTGGGAAGTGTTTCCTCCAATGTTGGTGCCTATTCCTCTAACATACTGATGGATCTGCTTTAACAACCTCGTGATAGTAGCAAAATAAAGTGGATTTCTTTAGTGATTAGGCTTTGAGAAGAAACAAGAAGTAACGTGTATTCTAAAGGGAGGATGTTGTGTTTAAAGGGGAAAGTTTTATTTCCTTCATCTTAACTCACAGTTTCTTAGTGGGAGTTTTGGAGATTGAGTCGATGGGGAGGGCCCATTGAAGGGCTTCCCAGGTGGCTCAGCGGTAAAGAATCCACCTGCAATGCAGGAGACATGGGTTCGATCCCTGGGTCAGGAAGTTCCTCTGGAGACGAGAGTGGCAACCCACTCTGGTAGTTTTGCCTGGGAAACCCCATGGACAGAGGAGCCTGGCGGCCTACAGTCCGTGGAGCCGCAAGAGTCAGACTTAGTGACGACACCACCACCACCAGGGCCCATAATCTTGTCCTGAAGAATGTGCAGGACTCCTCCAGGGAGTCGAAAGTGACGACCCCAGAGTTTGGAGCTGCACGTGGGGCCCGTGCGTTGTCCGTTCCTCTGCTGGTCTCCAGCGGCGGTGCCCGCCAGACCACACAGCCGCCTCCTGTCCTGACCCGGGCAGTTGGCTCATCTTCCCCGACTCCTTCGCAAGGCCTTTCCCTTCCAGGTGCAGCCGCTGGGACGTTTCCTGGGCACATGTGCAGTCCTCGGTGAGACGGCGGTGCTCAGTTGACTACCGGGCTGATGCTTTGACCATTATATATACCTGGCTTGTTTTTACTCTTCAACATCCCTGTTAGGGACTGAACATTTGTGTGCCCACCTCAAATTTATATGTTGAAGTCGTAACCCCAGTGTGGCCGTTTGTGGAGATGGGCTCTATGAAGAGGTGAGAAAGGTTAAATGAAGTTGTAAGAGTGAGACCCTAATCCCACAGGCTCTGGTGCCCTTCAGTAAATGACCCCAGAGCTTTCTGCCTATAACAACACGGAGAGAGGGTGGTAGCTGTCTGCAAGCTAGAAGAAGTTCTCACAAGGAACTGAAACCGCCTTCACTTTGATCTTGGTCTTGTCAGTCTCCAGAACAGTGAGAAATAAATTTCTTCTGTTTAAGACACTCGTCCTGAGATATTTTATTATTACAGCCATAGCTAACTAATACACATATATAGTTTAATTTTTACCTTCATGAACTTCTGGTTGAAGAGAGGAAACAAGAAAATTGATGTTGAAATACAAATAAGCTGACCAGAAGCATAAAAATGATAATCCTGCTAATAACCTTAAGATTGTTCTAAGCATATCTTCAAGCTGAGTTGATTGGGGTTCTTATATAGCATATTAGGTGCTAAAAATATAAGACCCAGTGCTTGCTCCATCCACTATGGCTCTTCATTTACTTTGATTAAAAATTATTTATATCCACTCTATGGTTATTTATTGAGATGTGTGTGCTCATAAAAACTACCCCCAAAAGTGGGTTAAGCATATGATGAAAACATTTCAACTATCAGATCACAAAGTTAATTTTTAAAAAAATTTTTGACACAATATTGTGCAGTTAAGCCTCAATATGCGTGTTAACATGTGTGTGATCCTTTAAATTTAAATTGTATACAAATGATTATTTTTCTTACACTCAAGGTAAATGAAATAGCACTTCTTACTAACTGGAGGAAAAGGTGAAATTTGTTTTCACACATAATGAAAGTAATTAAAATTGTAATAAATGAACTTTATTATAATATCTTTAATAATATATTGATCTCAAGTGAAATGCTTTATTTTAAATCCTTCTTAATGTACTGTGTAAAAAGGATGAAATGAATAAAAGATTTCCTAAGGGGTTTACAGTGATGATACATTATAGTGAATTGTGTTCCCAAGTAAAAACAAATGGACAGTGCTAGGCTGAGAGGTACCCAAAGGCCTCTGTAGAGTCTGTAGCTCTCTGATATGCCTGGAACAGAGCAGAATTAGGAATATAAAGAAGGATAGGAAGAAGAGATCCCTTAAGAAGCATAAAGAAGATACTCCTCTTGGAGCTCCACAAGTGTAGGTTTCTTTGAGATGAAAAAGAGAGGTTTCAGTTCTCAGACATAGGCTGCAACCTAGGATAACAGGTTTGTTGGCAATAGTATAACTGTTGGTCATTGAAGAAGTATATAAAAATGCATATTTATTAGTTGCTTTGATTTATAAAAGCAATGTAAATGTCTGTTTTTCTATTTACAATGGTCCTTTTAATATGCTTTAAAAAAGCCTCTAGTTACCCATGCTTAATAAATTGAATTGATTTATCTCTTGACGTGGGCTTCCCAGGTGGCACAAGTGGTTAGGAACCTGCCCGCCAATGCAGGAGACATAAGAGGTGCCAGTTTGATCCCTGGGTTGGGAAGATCCCCTGGAGGAGGGCATGGCAACCCGCTACAGTCTTCTTGCCTGGAAAACTTCATGAACAGAGGAGCCTGACCGGCTACAGTCCATGGGCTCACAAAGAGTCGGACACAGCTGAAGGGACTGAGTGCGCACATCTCGACTGCTTCATAATGTAACTGCTTCAGTTAGTCTAGGCAAATGACACAACCAAATTGTTGATCTGTTTCTAGTATCACTGCAAAATTAAGCTGACAGCTAGAATTGCATGGTGCCTACCTTCTCTGTGTGTTGAAGAAAAAAGTGATTAGATCACACTTTGGACTCACTGGGTTTTAGATCAACAGTCTTCTTGACCATCAGTCTAGGTTAAGGAAAGCCCGAGGGAGCCCATGCTGCGGTGTGCTGAGCTGATGCCCTGTTCAGCAGCGACCTCACTGTGGCTCTCGAGCAGTGATTTCCCGCATTCTCCCCTTTCTCCACTCTGGAGGCAGGTGCCTTGGGAAATGGGAAACCTATGGCTTGATTTGAGCAAAGAAGGGATTAACCAGACACCTTGCCAACCCTAGGACATATGGAGCATATTGGCTGTGTCACGAAGGAGGTGGCCGAGGAGGAATTGGGACCTCAGGACTGATGATGCTGAGGAAGGAGGAAGTGATGGAAGAAGGAGAAAAGGAAGGAAGGAAAGTGGGTTGTGGGGTAGGGGGATGAAGGAGAAATAAAGGATGAGAAAACCAGAAACATGCATTTTAAAAACGCTTCCATCCACTCCCTCCAAGCAGGGACATGGAGACTCACAGGCACTCTTTCTGGATTTAGTTATATTCTGTTGTTTGCAGGATATAAAGTTTAATTTTTTTTAGTTGCAGTTTTGTTATGCATTTTTATTGCTGAGTGATGCCAGGTAGGCAATTGTGCTGGGAAATCAAAGGATTTGGTTGTTTGAACTGCATTAGCATGGGAAAGCAAAGTGGCCTGGTATCCCCTATGCCCAGCCAGAGTAGACTTGCAGAAAGAGGCGGAGCTGGTCTTAGGGAAAGAGCTTGTTCTTTGTGATTTAGAGAGAAGTGGGAGAGTCTTTGTTGGGCAATCCGTCAATCAAGCTCTGCTCACAGGTTTGCCAAATATCACGTTCTCTTTGCCTGGTTGGGTAAAGCCTGTCCCAGTTGACTGTGGCTTCTCCCTGGTTGTAAGTATATAGATGAGACTAACTAGAAGGGCCTTATGCTGCTTTAGTGCTCACAACTTTTTTGAAGGCTTTCCATGTCTTCAGACTGCTAGAATTAAAGGATACAGGGAAGATGGTGGAAGGAAATACTCCGGTCGAAGTCAGAAATGCAGTCACTGTTGGTAACCAACTGCTCTTGGGGAGCTCTTTTACCTCAGTGGCCGCAGCCTTGTCGTTGTTTCCTGCTAAGTCGTGTTCTGCTCTTTTGCTACCCCAGGGACCAGAGCCCACCAGGTTCCTCTGTCCGTGGATTTTCTAGGCAAGAATACTTGAGTGAGTTGCTGTTTCCTCCTCTGGGGGATCTTTCCAACCCAGGGATTGAACCTGTGTTTCCTGCTTGGCAGGTGGATTCTTTACCACTGAACTATCAGGAAGGCTTGCTTCTAATAGTCTTTATTCTTGTCTTTGCATTTATTTAATACGAAAGCTCCCGCCTGTGATCAAAGTGGGCCCAGAGTGACTGGAGGGAAAGAGTTATTCCAATGTATCTGCCACTGCTAGAAAGCTCTTTCTTTAACAGAAATTATCTACCTTTACTTTGAAAATATTTTGTAAAGTACTTTGCAAAGTCCAACTCACATAACTTCCCATGGGGGAGAGGAAATGCCATATTGGGCCCAGATTTCTAGAAATAGACAAAGAGCTACAGACAGGTAATGTGACAGCCTTGATATCCCAGCTTGGGTTTGGAAGCATTATGGGAATCTTTTGCTGAAAGTCATTTAATGCTTTCATATATATATATGTAAATAATGAGATTCTGAAAATGTGAAGATTATGAAAACAGGGCATTTGCTTGTATCAGTGCTTTCTGAGTTTAAGTCAATGGAAAAACGTTAATAGTTATGGGGGAGGGGGACAGGGAAGACAGAGTTTTCCTGGTCAAAGGAGTTTAGCAAACATTGGGCTAAAGAAAGTTAGTTGGGTTTCCTTACACATGCTTTTTTGTGACCTTTAGTCTTTTTTTTTAACATAGTTTTGTTTACTTTTGGCTTGCTGGGTCTCTGCTGCTGCGTGAGCTCTCCCTGGTTGCGGGGTGCGCCCTTTCATCGCCGCGGCTTCTCCTGTTGCAGAGCATGGCTCTAGGGCGCCGGGCTTCAGTAGCTGAGGCTCGTGGGCTGGGCAGTCACGGCTCTGAATCAGGGATCAAACAAATGTCTCCTGCATTGGCAGGTGAATTCTTTACCACTGAGCCACCAGGGAAGCCCTGTAATGTATAATTTTGATGTGCACTCTGGACCGGCAACCTGCATTATAGCCGTAGTTCCCAAATCTGAAATCATAATCACAAATTCCTAGGCTTCAAAGATTCAGTGAATCAAAATTTGGGGAAGTGGGAATTCCGGACGTTCACTGAAGACACCGTTGGGAGACCACGTTCAGGCAGCTAGTTTAGGCAGCTCCCTCACCCGCTCCCCTGGGGCTCCGAGGCACTGCTGTCGCACATAGAGCATCCGTCCTCGCCCCAATTCATGTAGCTGCACAACTCCTTTTATCCTGGAAATGCATGTTGATATTTATGGAACTAGCAGATTAGAAAATGCTGGTCAATGCATTTCTCATACTAAAGGCTTAAAGATTTAAAAAAAAAAAAAGATCATCAAGTATTGGTTTGGGACTTTCCTTTGAATTGTGTCTTTCCTATGTGATGGTGGTTCAGATAGCACTAAAAATCACACCTGGTTTTTGAGTCCACATTGACATGTTATTTAAATTTTTTGTAGTGGTGTTTATTTCATTTATATTATCCTTATAGTTTTTTTTCCTTTTTTGCAGCAGACATTCCCAGGAGATATGTAGTAAACTGTTCTGTTTTTGCCTTCTGTTAGGGAATAATGGTTAAACTTATTTGATTTATAAAAACCCAAATCCCCAGAAATAGGAAATTTTGTAATGAAAATGAGTTTGAAAAACTCTCGGCATAAAATAGATGTCTTCTAAGAGAGGAGAGAGTGAAGGATCTCATTTTTAAAAGATCCTGGTTGTTTCTAGGGCTGGACTCTAGATTGTTAACTTATTGTGCTGAAGGGGATTATGACAGTAGCTTAATTAAAATGATGTGATTAGACAAATATAAAACAAAAAATACTGGTTCTGAAAAGGAGATGATTTTTCAGAGGGACAAGAAAACTTGGGAAAACCCCTCTGAAGAGGTTTACCTTTCTCCCCATAAGTGCTCTTCTGGCACATCTCAGAGCCTCAGAGCTGGGCGGTGGAACCGGATCAGTTCACTGCAGGCTTTGCGTTTCTGTGTGGACGGCCTTGAAGGTGTCAGGGGTGCAGCTCTATTTTGAGTGGAGAAAACATGCTGTAATGGGTAACTCCTGTCACAGCCATTAGAATCGGGTTAAATGTAAATACAATCTTTTTTTCATTTTGAATATCCTTTTGTGTGGAAAGCTGTTTTTCATATCCTCATACTTGAGTGTCTGTTCTTTTAATAAGATGTTGCAAACCAGATCACCATTTCTATGCAAGCGACTGTTGCTTAGTTTCAATACCATGGACCTTTGCAGTCATAGGTGGACAAAAGAGCTTTGAACATTTTTGTGCAGTCGTCAAAAACCTTAACTGCTGAAGCGAAGATTCAGGTTCAATATGGGCCTTGTGTTAGAGTCCCAGGAAACCACATGCATGTAAGATAACAAAGCACCAATAACAGTATGTGGTGTTAACTCATCTGATGATGGTGGCCTCTAACTCATCTCATGATGATAAAAATTGATCTAAAGATTCTCTGAAAAAAGACCAATTATTGCTGACATTCTGCAAGCTAGAACTCCCTGTGGATTAGACAGAGCCCTTAGCTGAATACTGCCACCAGGAATTTGAAGATGGTTCTTGCAGAGATCTTTCAGGAACTAGGGCCTTTAATCTGATCACATTTAAAACCCGTTTCAGGCATGTTAGGTAAATTATGTCAAGGCTCTGGGCAGATAGCTCTGGCATGTGAGCATTCTCTGGGGATTGTTGTTTGAGATTTGGAGCAGGTGAGGGTCCTACAGCTTGTGAAGTCATTAAGGTGCAATTATGACAAGCCTGAATTGATCCTTTCTGATGTGCCTGCCAGACTTGACGGCTCCAAACAGTTGGTGGGGAGCCAAAGACGCATCTTCTTGGTTCCTCAGCACAGTGAAATGTTCTGTTCCCGGTGGCCAGAATGGCATGAAAGACATTTTTGCTGAGAAAAGGTGGAAGCACTTGGGTTGGTGTTTGCTGTTAAGTTAGAAACTTGAGCCTATTATCAATGACTCCTTTGGTGTACAGAATGGGTGTATTTCCCCTTTTTCTGTTTTTAATTGTGCTTTAATTGACAGTAGGTGTCTCCTTATTCTGACAGATAGCTCCTTGCCTTAATGCTCCTTTGATATCCGGCTAAAGGATTGTGGCATGTTACAGCAGCTTGAGTGACATAGATTAAGGGTCCTTCTTTATTTGTGGGGATGTGTGCATTTCTTTTATGCATGCCTAAGCCTTTGTAACTTAGGGTCTGGCTCCCATGTCATATCCAGATTGGTAAAGTAGTTCAAAATAAGCACATCTTGAGTAGGCAACGTCATCTTACGAAGAACTCTGGGCTCTGGGCTCACTCAGGGTGCATCTTTTACTAGTTATGTGAATGAACACAGGTAATTTACTTTCTAAGACTCAGTTTTCCCAGACGCCCGTCTGTGAAATATGGCTCCTTTACCCTACCTCTAGGATCATCTGAAGGTGAAGTGAGACACTGCATTGGAAACACTTACTAGTGTCACGTACATAGTAAGTACTCTGTAGGTGGTACTGTGGGGCTTCCCAGGTGGTGCTAGTGGTACGGAACCCATCTGCCAATACAGAGACATAGGAGTTGTGGGTTGAGTTCCTGGGTTGAGAAGATCCTGCAGGAGGGCATGGCAACCCACTCCAGTGTTCTTGCCTGGAGAATCCCATGGACAGGAGAACCGGGCGGGCTACAGTCCACGGGGTGGCAAAGAGTGGAGATAACTGGAGCAGGTTGGCATGCACGCACACGAGTGTACTATAATTATTGCTTAGAGTCCATTTCATTAGCATAAAATAAATATATTAAAAAAATTTTTTTCTTTGAAAGCTTAAATGATAAATGATATGGATATTAACATGGAATAGAATTTCTGAATTAATGCATCTGCTCTCAAGGAATTTTGTTGGTGGCTTGTCACATCAGCAAGCTTTAGATTACTGTTCATAAGTCTTTGGTTTCCTTGGCTTCTCTTTTTCACTTTGTTTTTAGCATCTATTTATCTGTTGTGTATAAAAGTATTTTATCTAATGTTTCATTTTGTAAGAAGATAGGAAATGTTTATATTCTTCAGAAATGCATTTGGCAGCAAATATTAATAATAAAATCCCAACTATAACAGCTTAAACAAATAGAAGTTTATCTTTCTAATTTAGCACATTGTCTACAGGTTGTTAACTTTGGTTAAAGACCTCAGCCATATTACGGTCAATGCTTCTATGATTCTCATAGACTTCCCTCTTTTCTTCCACATGGTTGCAAAATGGCTACTGAATTCCAGACATCACATCCCTTTTTAGGTAGAAGAAAGAAAAGCCATGCTTCCTGTTACCTAATATCATCCCTATTTCTGCTAGTTTCATTGGCCTACCCTGACTCACATCCTAAATGCAAAGGAGATCAACTGTGGTCCTCACCTGGAGTTGGACATATTTGCTCTTTAAATAAATGTGGTGTTAGGTAACAGCAGGATGATGAATATTAGATAGACAAAAAATAGACTTTAACCACATTGCATTCCTCATCTTAGTTTCTGTACAAACTACCTTCTATACTAGAGGAATTAAATGCCCAGGGGAAACAGTTAATCCTAACCTCTCCAGCCCTTCTCCATGTTGAACTGACCATGCTTAAAGTCTGTATTATTCATTCGGTACAATGGAAAAAGAAGGAAGCATTTGCATCAGCCAGTTGCCTGCCTTACTCTCCATCCTTTGGCTGAGGATGACTTCCCTTCTCTTGGTTACATCTATCAGGATGGCTGTAGTTTATGATGAATATAATGCATGTGTACCATCTTTGACCGTGACTGGTTCGCCATCCCAACAAGCATGAAGCCTGCTGTTCCTGACTCACCCTCTTGGGATGATGGGAAGCTCCCTGGTGTGTTCTCCTTGCACACTCAAATGGGAGCCCACCCTTCCTTACAACCATCCTCACTCTTATTTCTTCAAAACTGGGGGCTAATTTCCTATTGGATTATTAACTCCCAAGACTCACTTAGAAATAGGAAAGTACGTTGACTCAGTTCTGTTACCTAGACCAGTGAGTCAAAGCTGAATAATACTGTAGTAGTTCTTGGAACTAAACCTTTCCTAAAATAGTACTCAAGGCCCAATATAAGGTAACTTATTTTCTTATCCTCAGTTTAGTCGCTCAGTCATGTTTGACTCTTTGCGAGCCCATGGGCTGCAGCACGCCAGACTTCGCTGTCCATCACCAACTCCCGGAGTGCACTCAAACTCATGTCCAACCAGTCAGTGATGCCATCCAACCATCTCATCCTCTGTTGTCCCCTTCTTCTCCTGCCTTCAATCTTTCCTAGCATCAGAGTGTTTTCTAAAGAGTCAGTTCTTTGCATCTTGATGAAAGTGAAAGAAGAGAGTGAAAAAGTTGGCTTAAAGCTCAACATTCAAAAACCAAGATCATGGTTTCTGGACCCATCACTTCATGGCAAATAGATGGGCAAACAGTGGAAACAGTGGCTGACTTTATTTTTGGGGGGTTCCAAAATCACTGCAGATGGTGACTGCAGCCATGAAATTAAAAGATGCTTGCTCCTTGGAAGAAAAATTATGACCAACCTAGACAGCATATTAAAAAGCAGAGACATTACTTTGCCGAGTAAGGTCCGTCTAGTCAAGGCTATGGTTTTTCCACTAGTCATATATGGATGTGAGAGTTGGACTATAAAGAAAGCTGAGCACTGAAAAATTGATGCTTTTGAACTGTGATTTTGGAGAAGACTCCTGAGATCCCTTGGACTGCAAGGAGATCCAACCAGTCCATCCTAAAAGAAATCAGTCCTGAATATTCATTAGAAGGACTGATGTTGAAGCTGAAACTCCAATACTTTGGCCACCTGATGCAAAGAGCTGACACGTTCGAAAAGACCCTGATGCTGGGAAAGATTGAGGGCAGAAGGAGAAGAGGACGACAGAGGATATGATGGCTGGATGGCATCACCAACTCAATGGACATGAGTTTGGGTAAACTCCAGGAGTTGGTGATGGACAGGGAGGCCTGGCATGCTGCAGTCCTTGGGGTTGCAGAGTCAGACACGACTGAGCGACTGAACTGAACTGAGCTGAACTGAAGTTCTTTGCATCAGGTGGCCAATGTATTGGAGTTTCAACGTCAGCATGAGTCCTTCCAAGAATATTCAGGGTTGATTTCCCTTAGGATTGACTGGTTGGATCCTCTTGCAGTCCAAAAGAAAGGAAAGTAAAGTCGCTCAGTTGTGTCTGACTCTTTGTGACCCCATGGACTGTAGCATATCAGGCTCCCCCATCTATGGGATTTTCCAGGCAAGGGTACTGGAGTGGGTTGCAATTTCCTTCTCCAGAGAATCTTCTTGCAGTCCAAAGGACTCTCAAAAGTCTTCTCTAACACCACAGTTCAAAAGCATCAGTTCTTTGGTGCTCTGTTTCTCGATAGTCCAACTCTCACAACCATACATGACCACTGGAAAAACCAGAGCTTTGACTAGATGGACCTTTGTTGGCAAAGCAATGTCTCTGCTTTTAAATATGCTGTCTAGGTTGGTCATAGCTTTTCTTCCAAGGAGTAAGCATCTTTTAATTTCATGGCTGCCATCACCATCTGCAGGGATTTTGGAGCCCCCCAAATAAAGTCTGTCACTGTTTCCACTGTTTCCCCTTCTATTTGCCATGAAGTGATGGACTGGATGCCATGATCTTCGTTTTCTGAATGTTGAGTTTTAAGCCAACTTCTTCACTCTTCTGTTTCACTTTTATCAAGAGGCTCTTTAGTTCTTCTTCACTTTCTGCCTTATGGGTGGTATCATCTGCATATTTGAGGTTATTGTTATTTCTCTTGGCTAACTTGATTCTGGCCTGTGCTTCATCCAGCCCGGCATTTCTCATGATGTACTCTGCATACAAGTTAAATAAGCAGAGTGACAATATACAGCCTTGACATACTCCTTTCCTGATTTGGAACCAGACTGTTGTTCCAGGTCTGGTTCTAATTGTTGCTTTTTGATCTGCACACAGATTTCTCAAGAGGCAGGTCAGGCGGTCTGGTATTCCCATCTCTTGAAGAATTTTCCACAGTTTGTTGTGATCCACACAATCAAAGGCTTTGGCATAGTCAATAAAGCAGAAGTAGATTTTTTTTCTGGAATCCTCTTCCTTTTTCTATGATCCAATGGATGCTGGCAATTTAATCTCTGTTCCGCTGCCTTTTCTAAATCCAGCTTGAACATCTGGAAGTTCATGGTTCATGTACTGTTGAAGCCTGGCTTGGAGAATTTTGAGCATTACTTTGCTAGCATGTGAGATGAGTGCAATTGTGTGGTAGTTTGAACATCCTTTGGCATTGCCTTTCTTCAGTATTGGAATGAAAACTGACCTTTCAGTCCTGTGGCCACTGATGAGTTTTCAAAATTTGCTGGCATATTGAGTGCAACACTTTCACAGCATCATCTTTTGGGATTTGAAATAGCTCAACTGGAATTCCATCACCTCCACTAGCTTTGTTTGTAGTGATGCTTCCTAAGGCCCACTTTAATTTGCATTCCAGGATGTCTGGCTCTAGGTGAGTGATCACACCATCGTGGTTATCTGGGTCATAAAGATCTTTCTTTGTACAGTTCTTCTATGTATTGTTGCCAACTCTTCTTAATATCTTCTGCTTCTGTTAGGTCCATACCATTTCTGTCCTTTATTGTGCCCATCTTTCCATGAACTGTTTCCTTGGTATCTCTAATTTTCTTGAAGAGATCTCTAGTCTTTCCCATTTTATTGTTTTCCTTTATTTCTTTGCTTTGATCACTGAGGAAGGCTTTCTTGTCTCTTATCCTAGTATTGCATTTGAGAAGCAATCTTGAAGTTGCCTTTCCTTTCCTCTATCATTTTCTCAAAGTGAAACAAGCATAATCAGAGCTTTAAGATATTCCTTACGCAGTCTAGATAGCTTTTTCATAATATTTATGAAAAGATATGGAGTCACTCTTTTTCTTATCTGCATGAAAAGAAAAATATTACTTCTGAAGGCTTCCTGTACAAAAGCACCTAGGCCAAATGGATGACTTCCTTCTTTCATTATTCTTAGTTTTCTACTTGCACAGCCAGGAGTCAGAACTGTGGAATCAGAGAATTCAGGTTTCTTTGTAGTTCAAGCAGAAGGTGGCAGGGAATGGACAGAAATAGGTCGCCTTGTGTTCAAGAGACCAGGACGATGGACAGGTTCTTGGAGTGCTCAGACACTGATGGACTCTTATTTGGGGGCAGAGTGTTTCAGAAAAGTCAGAACCCAAGATTTATAGTGTATGGCAGCCTGTTAAACATCAAAAAAACATTTACTAGTCTGTTTTTTCCTAGTAAAAGGAATTTGGCTATTTTCTTTCATCATTTGTCAAGAAGAGACAAGAGGCTTTTCCCAAGCTAATTAGAACGTGGGTTGAATGTGTCTTTTCTGTGGCATGTAGCCCTTGAATGATGTTTGGCCATCACCAGGTTCCCACATGACTGGGTGACGGAGAGAGCATCAGCCCCTTAGATGAGAACCCTGGGTGCCAGCCATTGGTTTTGCCAGTAGCAGTCATGTGGCAGTGACTTTGAGAAAAGTCACTTAGCTTGAGGGAGTTCATACCAGTGAAACAGTGGATGTGTTTGACCTGTTCAACTTCCAAAATCAGGGTCTTGCTCTCCCTTTGGGGTGTGCAGTTTTAAGGTAATCTGGGAATGTTTGGAATATTGCTCTGAGCCTGAGCAAGTATTAAAAATGGGGAAGGAAGAGATGGAAGCACTTTTGTTTTCCTCGTTCCACAAGAGGACAGGATGGTGCCCGGCAAGCCTGTGATTCTCAGTTTTCCAGACTGACTCAGAGTGTGGCACAGCTCCAGCTCCTGTCTTGTCCTTGCTGCCCCCGTCTGGGATCTGGGGGCTCTGCCCCTTCTGTTTCTTCTCAGTTCTACCCAGATGTTACGTGCTTTGGATTCGCGCCCTCCCTCCTGCCGGCCCCTCTAGACATGGCCTCCCTCCCGCTTCAGAATGTCACTCCCCTGTCCAGTCACCTTCTGCCTTCTCTGAACATTGAGCCAAACTCAGCTAGTCGCCAGGTTATTTGATGACAGTGATGGACGTTAGGTTGCCCCATGGCTCTGAACTTCAACAAGCTATTTGCATTTTTTTACAAGTATTGCATTCTCCTGAAAAGGATCTCCAGTTGGTTAAATAATGTGGAAGTAAGACTAACATGATATATAATGCTTTATTCACTGCAAAAGGCTTTCAGATTAATCATATTTACTGTCATTCTCATACCAGGCCAAGGAACAAAATAGGGATATCCCTCTTGGATTTTATTTATTTCGTTTGAATAGCTAAGACTCAGAGAGATTAAGCAGGTATTGCTCAAGGTCAACTAGCTAAAAAGTGGAAAAAACCAAGACCTTGCCCCTAAATATTCCCATCCTGGGCTCTGGCTTCTGTAGGAGCCACCTCTTCACATGTTTTCCCTTGTTGAATCAAGTACAGGCCAAAGGCCCACCATGTGTTCAAGGGACATGTCGGCTTTAGAAGACGACTTGCAAATTAGACAGAGCTCAAGCGTATGCAGGCTCAGCTTTGCAGCTGTAAAATATCTACTGCCACCTGCTTTTTTTTTTTTTTTTTTTTTAGCTTTTAAAAGTGGACTCAGTGAAGACAGGTGTGTTCACTTGTGTCTTGGGTTGTGTGGTGTAAAGAAACGGGGACATTTTCTACCATGACATGGGCAGTTGTCTGCCTAGGGACGGCACTTCATCTGACCCATGGAGGACAGAAGTGGGGACGGTACAGGCTTCCATCTGCTTTGACGCTTTAGAAGATTACATTTAAAGCACCAAATAAAAAATCACAGCTCTTCAGCCCTCAAATAGTATGCTTTTAACAATTCTTCATTCTTCAAACAATAAGGAAGAATATGAAGCAAAGTGTAAAATCTCCTGCCCCATTCGAATCCTTCTTTTGGGGGAATTTTGAGTGCATAAGCTTCTGCACCTTTTTCTATTCCATGCAATGTATGTATGTATATACATTTTAAAAAATGAATCATAGTTGCTTTAAAAAGAATTCTTCACTGTTAGTCAAAAAGACTTACTTGATTCTTCTTAATGAGTGCCTGACATTCTACTGGATGGAGTCACTAGAGGTACTTACCATTGTGTACGGAAGGGCATTTAGTCTTTATTTAGCATATCACTACTGAAAACAGTTTAGTAAAAAGTATTATGACAGTATTTCTGTAGATAGATTCAAAGAAGTACAATTTCAGAGTCAAAGAATATGCAATATTAAAATTTTAATAAGGGCGGCTCACTGTCCTCCAAAGCTGTCATCCTAAATTACTCTCTTATTAATAGTTGCAATGTTTAAGTGTGCCCAATTCCTCACATATTCACCATCCTTGGGGGATATGACTCTGATTCGCCAATTTGATAAAACAGGCCCTCATTTGATTTATATTTCCTTGGTCATGTGCTGGTTGTACATCTTTTTCATCGATTTTTGTGTGTGTTCTTTGCCACTTGCACATCTTTTGCTGTGAAGGGCTAGCTCATGTCCTTGTTCCAGATTTCTTTATCAGCGCAGTCCTTTCTCCCCACTCTTTCCATGAGGGATTGGTTTATCCCCCAAGCTCCCCTCCTTGGATACCCAAATCCCTGATGCTTAAGACCCTTACATAAAATGGCTTACTATTTGCACATAATCTAGGCATACAACCCCCCCTCCTTCCACTGTATACTTTAAATCAATCTTTAGATTACCTGAAATACCTTATACATTGGAAATGTATGCAAATAGTTATAAATACAACATGAATACTATGTAAATGGCAAGCAGAAAATTCAAGTTTTGCCTTTTGGAATTTTCTGCAATTTTTTTTGAATATTTTTGATTCATGGTTGGTTGAATCATGAATAGCACTCATGGATTTGGAAGACTGACTGTATTTGTCTACCTCTGAGTCCAAGCTCTCTCTGGTCTGTCACTCAGTTCAGTTCAGTTGCTCAGTCGTGTCTGACTCTTTGCGACCCTGTGAACCACAGCACACCAGGCCTCCCTGTCCATCACCAACTCCCGGAGTTTACCCAAACTCATATCCATTGAGTCGGTGATGCCATCTAACCATCTCTGTTGTCTCCTTCTCCTCCTTCAATCTCTCCTAACATCAGGGTCTTTTCAAATGAGTCAGCTCTTCGCATCAGGTGGCCAAAATATTGGAGTTTCCGCTTCAGCATCAGTCCTTCAATGAACACCAGGACTGATCTCCCTTAAGATGGCCTGGTCTTTAGTCTCTCATTCGTCTTTTGTTTATGGCATCTTCTGCTGCTCAGATGTTTTTATTTACATGCAATCAAATCCGTTAGCTTTTTTCTTTCTGACTTTCTAAGCATTGTGTCTTCTCCCTGGCAAGATTTTGGAAATACTATAATTTTTTTTCTACCAATCCAAGATTTTTTCATCAGTGTCTTCTATTTTTTGCAATACAGGTCTTTTGTCTCCTTAGGTAGGTTTATTCCTAGGTATTTTATTCTTTTTGATGCAATGGTAAATGGGATTGTTTATTGAATTTCTTTTTCTGTTAGTGTATTGAAATGCAACAAATTTATTTGTATTACTTTTTTGTAACTTGCAACTTTAGCGAGTTCATTGATGAGTTCTAAATAGTTTTCTGGTAGTGTCTTTAGGATTTTCTATGTATAGAATCATGTTATCAGCATAAATAGAGACAATTTTACTTCTTCTTTTGCAATCTGGATTCTGTTTATTTATTTTTTTCATCTCTGATTGCCAGAACTAGGACTTGCATAACTATGCTAAATAAAAATGGCATGAGTAGACATCATTTGTCTTGTCTAACATCCATTGAGTATGATGTTAGTTGTGGGTTTATCATATGTGACCTTTATTATATTGAGATATGTTCCTTATATGCCCACTTTCTGGAGAGTTTTTATCTCAAATGAGTTCTAAATTTTATTAGAAGCTTTTTCTGCATCATGTGGTTTTTATTCTTCAGTTTGTTGATGTTCTGTATCACACTGATTGATTTGCAAACATTGAAAAAGTCTAAAACCGTGGTCCCAAAGGATACATACACCCCAATGTTCATTACAGCATTGTTTATAATATCAAGACATGGAAGCAACCTAAATGTCCATCAACAGAAGAATGGGTAAAGAAAATGTAGTACATGTATATACTGGAATATTACTCAGCTATTCAAAAGAATGAAATAATGACTTTTTCAGCAACATGTGTTGGACATAGAGATTGTCATGCTGAGTGAAGTCAGACACAGAAAGAGAAATATCATATTATATCACATATACACAGAATCTAAAAAGAAAGATGTGAATGCACTTATTTATTTACAAAACAGAAACAGACTCATAGACTTAAGAGAATGAATTTATGGTTACCAACGGGGAAAGATAGTGGGTGAGTTTGGGATCAATGTGCACACTGCTATATTTAAAATGGGTAACCAACAAGCACTACTGTACATGGAACTCTGCTCAGTGTTATGTGAGGGCATTTGAGGGAGAATGGATACATGTATACGCCTGGTTCGCTTTGCTGTGAATCTGAAACCATCACGACATTGTTAAGCAGCTATTCTCCAATATAAAAGTTGAATTTTTTTCTAGTCCTTTTAAAGTTTGTTTGTGTTTTCTTTTTTGCTTTTATTTGTTTGTTTTAGGGTATAGATTCCTGATTCATGTATGATGGTAGGTAGACTTCTCAGTTTACTTTGAAGTTCTAAAAATGGACAATTATTTAGGAAAGAAAATAAAATTTAAAATTGTACCAAAAATAACATGAATTCTTAGTGATCCAGGATCTGGAGGCCTGTATGTCATGAGGTTGGTGATCCAGATCACCTAAGGGTATTGGTTTCTCTTGATGCCATCTCCCCACCAAGATCTGAGAAAAGTGAAAGTGAAGGTCACTCAGTCATGTCCAACTCTTTGTGATCCCATGAACTGTACAGTCTATGAAATTCCCCAGGCCAGAATACTGGAGTGAGTAGCCTTTCCCTTCTCCTGGGGATCTTCCCAACCCAGGGATCGAGCCCAGGTCTCCCGCATTGCAGGCAGATTCTTCACCAGCTGAGCTGTGAGGGATGCCCATGATCTGAAAAGCTATAAACTATCCCCTGTCCCTACTTTAAGCCTATCAAGATATGTTTTAGGACCAGTCCACCTTGGTTTAGTGACTAATAAAAGATAATGAGTCAGTCATTTGAATTGGTTTCTTAGTAGACAGTGTGAACGAACATGCTTGATGACCAAGAAGATATTTGCTAGAGGAAGCATCTTGAGATGAAGAACGGAACTTAGTGGAGTGTGGCAAAGACCTGCATTTACACAGGGTTACAGAATTTAGTGTATTTCTTCTGGAGGAGAATCCCATCCACAAACAGATGCATTATTGCCAGTACAGAATGAGAAAATAGCAGAATTCGTGAAAAATGTCTTCAAGCAATATAAGTGCGTGAAGGACTAAGGGATATATATAGGCAACTGGCTTAGAGGATTGCTTTTAGAGGAAATGAGGTCAGGACAGAAATGTAGGTAGAAGGTATTTATCCTCAGCAAGTCTTTCTTAGAAAAACAGAAACTGCATCTTAGGTTAGGAAGAGGGTGGGCTGCAAGGCAGTTGAAGAACACTGGTGAAGTGTTGATCTATTCTGAGTCCCCTTTTCTCTGAAGACACCTCTAAATTCATGAAAAGGAACAGGAATGGATCTCAGGGTGAGAAGGATGTGGTCCTCCCAAGGTCAGAGCGGTGAGGGAACCAGACCCCAAGCCTTGCCGTGTCTCTGTCAGGAAGGAGTAGACGTGTGTCAATGCTCGCCATGTCACAAAAGGGCATTCAAAATCTTTTGCAAGAGAAATCTTCCAAAGTTAGATTTTCACTAAGCCAGTTATAACTTAAGCTAAACTGTACTAAAGAGAAAAAATATATATATCCATGAATTAATACTTTTCTCCTCTAACTAAAAGCATGGCTGAAGTTATTTTGCTCGGGGGTCCATAATAATCAAGGCATCTGTGAATGAAAACCCTGAGATGTTAGTTCTTTTTGTGGGCCTTAAGAGCTGATTAATTTTCCCAAGTCACTTAGTCTCTCTGAGCCTCATTGTCCCTCCCTATAAATTGAGAAATAATGCCTGCTTCAGAGAGATGCTATGAAGAAAATGCTAACGGGTCCATATAAAAATTACCTGAGTAATTTGGAAAATTCTGTGCAGAGGGTGAGATTTTAAGCTATGTGATACTAGTGCTGTAAATATGAACCCTTTTTTGGACCTCTTTCTGATATAGATCAAGTTTCCTCTGAGGCCAGTAAAGGTTGTATCTTGATTCTTTGTACCCTGAAACACCAGGCATTATAGATACATTTTTAAGAACTGTGACATTAAAAGTGAAATCTGAATTGTATTTTTCATCCTGTCAAGGTGGGTGGTGAGGTAAGCTCTCTGAAGTGATAATTTCATTGTCTACTTTTTTTTTTAATCCCCTAGTGTCCAACTAGCGTGGTGCTATGTGCCTTAAAGACACTAAGCAAGAGGTTCAGATTATCTCTGAAATGTGCTGCAAATTTACCTGCAGCGTGGAGAGTTAGGGCTTGCCAGTGTATTCTTATAATCTCATCGTGCTTCTGTGTTGCTTCTGCACCAGCTCAAACTAAAATGCTGGAATTCCAGCTGAAATATCAAAAAGTCCCCACCACCTCCCGTTTGGGGGAGAGGAAGAGCTGCTCAGAGACAGGCACCAGGGCGTTCATCCACCCCTTGGCTGTGTTCTCACTTACCTGCCACAAAACCTATGACTTCTCATTTACTCCAGAGCTCACATTTCCACAAACTAGACCTTGGAGAACTCTATGGGAAATGGATCTTGGCAGGCAATTTCTGAACAGGCACTAGGCTTTCTGCTTTCTACTTTCATAGATCCTTAAGAGTTGTTTGCACCTAACACAGTCTTGTCGGTTAAAACCTCAAGCCAGCTGAGCCCTGAGGATTCAGGGAGTTGCTGGGGGAAAACTGCCTCTGTTTGCTAACTTGTTTTAACTGCAGTTTCTGAAAGATGGGGGCCCACTCAGATTCTTCCTGCTGCGCTTCCGTTGCTGGGCACCTATCTTTCTTTGTTTCTTGTCTCAGACAGTAAATAGAGGGTAATGGTTGCACAAGCATCCAGTTCTTTTGTGATAGCCTGGGAGCTTCATACAAGGAGATTTGAACAGGTTGCAAAAGGGAAGCTGGAGCTAAATGCAAAAAAAAAAAAAAAAAGCCCCCAAACAAAATGTGCACACACACACACATACACACCCCAAAACCTCTCTCTTCCTAGCTTGTTACTCCAAAACCCTTGTGAGCCTTACCTGTCAGTGAGTCAGTATCTTGACAGTTTCTGCAGTCATAAGCTGTAGAGGAGGACTGAAACTTGTACACTTGGTGATATCATAGGAAGTTCTTGTTGTTGTTGCTGTTTAGTTGCTTAATCATGTCTGACTCTTTTTCAACCCCATGGACTGTCTGTCACCAGGCTCCCTCTGTCCATGGGATTCTCCAGGCAAGAATACTGGAGTGGGTTGTCCATTTCCTTCTCCAGGGATCTTCCCAAACCAGGGATCTGTCCGGGGATTGAACCTGCATCTCCTGTGCTTGAGGCAGATTCTTTACCACTGAGACACCTGGTAAGCCCAGGAAGTTCTTACCTGGGCTTAATAAACTTCAGCTTCATTTGAATGTATCTTTCCATAGTCACTGGGCTTCCCTGGTGGCTCAGTTGGTAAAGAATCTGCCTGCAATGCAGGAGACCAGGGTTTGATCCCTGGGTCAGGAAGATCCCTAGAGAAGGAAATGGTTGGAACATTTCGCCCAGGATCATAAGCAAGCAGGAGTTCACCTTGCATTCACTTCCCAAATCCAGTTTCCTCAGCTTCCCTGCTTGGCTGGGGCTTATTATAAACCATGAGAACCTTAAATTGGGTAAAGGATGAAGTGAAGTCGCTCAGTTGTGTCTGACCCCATGGACTGTAGCCCACCAGGCTCCTCAGCCCGCAGAATTTTCCAGGCAAGAGTACTGGAGTGGGGTGCCATTTCCTTCTCCAGGGGATCTTCCCAACCCACGGATTGAACCTGAGTCTACTGCATTGCAGGCAGGTGCTTTACCATCTGAGCCCCCGGGGAAGCCGGGTAAAGGATAAGACTATACAAATAGTTCAGTTCAGTTGCTCAGTCGTGTCTGACTCTTTGTGACCCCATGAATTGCAGCATGTCATCCTCCCTGTCAATCACAAACTCCTGGAGTCTACCCAAACCCATGTCCATAGAGTCAGTGATGCCATCCAGCCATCTCATCTTCTGTCGTCCCCTTCTCCTCCTGCCCCCAATCCTTTCCAGCATTAGGGTCTTTTCCAATGAGTCAACTCTTTGCAGGCCAAAGTATTGGAGTTTCAGCTTCAACATCAGTCCTTCCAATGAACACCCAGGACTGAATTCCTTTAGGATGGACTGGTTGGATCTCATTGCAGTCCAAGGGACTCTCAAGAGTCTTCTCCAGCACCACAATTCAAAACCATCAATTCTTCAGCCCTCAGCTTTCTTCACAGTCCAACTCTCACATCCATACATGACCACTGGAAAAACCGTAGCCTTGACTAGACGGACCTTTGTTGGCAAAGTAATGTCTCGGCTTTTAAATATGCTATCTAGGTTGGTCATAACTTTCTTTCCAAGGAGTAAGCATCTTTTAATTTCAATATCACGGTAATCCAAGCCTATGCCCCAAGCAGTAACACTGAAGAAGCTAAAGTTGAATGGTTCTATGAAGACCTACAAGACCTTTTAGAACTAACACCCCAAAAAGATGTCCTTTTCATTATAGGGGACTGGAATGCAAAAGTAGGAAGTCAAGAAACACCTGGAGTAACAGGCAGATTTGGCCTTGGAGTACAGAATGAAGCCGAGCAAAAGCTAATAGAGTTTTGCCAAGAGAACTCACTGGTCATAGCAAACACCCTCTTCCAACAACACAAGAGAAGACTCTACACATGGACATCACCAGATGGTCAAAATCAAAATCAGATTGATTATATTCTTTGTAGCCAAAGATGGAGAAACTCTATACAGCCAGCAAAAACAAGACTGGGAGCTGACTGTGGCTCAGATCATGAACACCTTTGTGCCAAATTCAGACTTAAATTGAAGAAAGTAGGGAAAACCACTAGACCATTCAGGTATGACCTAAATCAAATCCCTTATGATTATACAGTGGAAGTGAGAAATAGATTTAAAGGACTAGATCTGATAGACAAAAGTGCCTGATGAACTATGGATGGAGGTTTGTGACATTGTACAGGAGACAGGGATTAAGACCATCCCCATGGAAAAGAAATGCAAAAAAAGCAAATTGGCTGTCTGAGGAGGTCTTACAAATAGCTGTGAAAAGAATAGAAGCTAAAAGCAAAGGAGAAATGGAAAGATATTCCCATCTGAATACAGAGTTCCAAAGAATAGCAAAAAGAGATAAAAAAGCCTTCCTCAGTGATCAATGCAAAGAAATAGAGGAAAACAACAGAATGGGAAAGACTAGAGATCTCTTCAAGAAAATTAGAGATACCAAGAGAACATTTCATGCAAAGATGGGCTTGATAAAGGACAGAAATGGTATGGACCTAACAGAAGCAGAAGATATTAAGAAGACGTGACAAGAATACACAGAAGAACTGTACAAAAAAAAAAAAAAAAGATCTTCAGGACCCAGATACAAATAAATGGAGTACTTTATTGTTTAATTGTTATTTATTTGAGTAAACATTTACATGTTGCTATTATGTCTCCAAAATTTGTAATTGTTTTATTATCGGGAACATTAGCACTTTGGAAGGAAAAGCTTTAAATATCTGACAAACATAGCAAATATTGAATAATATGAAGCATTTTAATGAGTTTCCATTGACTTTAGTTTGCAAATTATGGTAATGGAATAAAGGAAGGGATTTCTTGTTAGTGAAACTGACAGGAGTACAGTGTGTGTGCGTGTGTGTGTGTGTGTAAAACATCTACAACCACAATAACAGCTTTTCAGATTCTTTTATTGGATCTGTACACAGTTGTGTAAATAAATGTTAAGAAAATGAAACCTGTAATAAAATCCTTTATCATGTCAAGTAAAATGTATACTTAGGAGTGCCATTTGAGATAAGTTTTCAGGCTATCTCTAGATGTAATAGATCAACAGTAATTTAACATTGTTGAGCACTCCTATTGCACAGTTAAACATTATCTATGGTTGAATGGATCATGAAATGCAGTGTACATAAGATATGTTTTCTTTCTTCCCTTTTTTTCTAAATGTGGTTTCCATCGAAACCTCTCTACGATATCAAAAGTCCTTCTCTGATCTGAATAAATATTTTCTCTTCAGGCAGGTCATATATTATAGTTTGTTTGACCAAATAAAGGCCTGTGGCAGAGGCACATGAAGTGCAGATCATAGTAAAACAGCCCTGGACACAGCCCCCCAGGGCAGGCGCAGGCTGTAATTTCAGCAGAGAACCCTCCTTATGAAAGTCTCTGCCACAGGGCTTCAGGAGCAGCTGATGTCCATAGTGACTGTAACACACATCCTCGCTTCTTTGCCCTGATCATGGACTGACATTCCAGTAGTGAGGTACTGAGATTCTTGTCTTTAGCTTGTGAAATCCATAATACAATGAAACCTAATGTGAATGAAAAACAGCATTGGAACTTTGCTTTTAGAAAAGACTTTACTGTATTCTTGTGACTCAATCATTTTTCACTCTGTTGAGTAAAGTAGTATTGCTATGTAACTGAAAGTGAAAGTGAAAATCACTCAGTCATATCTGACTCTTTGTGACCCCGTGAACTATACAGTTCGTGGAATTCTCCAGGCCAGAATACTGGAGTGGGTAGCCTTTCTCTTCTGCAGGGGATCTTCCCAACCCAGGAATCGAACCCAGGTCTCCCACATTGCAGGCGGGTTCTTTACCAGCTGAGCCACCAGGGAAGCCCAAGATATAACTAGACTAAGGAAGTGATACTAGGGGGGTTTATAAATGGAGAAACAATGCATTAAATATGAATGCATATACTAAAGCTGAGATGAGTTAACTAGACTAAGGGCTATTATATTATGTTTCTTAAGATCACCTTCTCCTAGCTTAGCATTTCTTATCAGACTTTCTTGGCTCTTACTCTTCTTTTTTTTTTTAAACATTTTTAAAAGATTTAAGTATTCATTTATTTTTTGTGTGTTTTCGTTTTTCTTTTAAATTAATTAATTTAATTGGAGGCTAATTACATTACAAAATTGTGGTGGTTTCTGCCATACATTGACATGAATCAGCCACGGATGTACATGTGTCCGCATCCTGAGCCCCCCCTCCCACCTCCCTCCCCATCCCATCCCTCAGGGTCATCCCTGCACACCCGCCCCAAGCACCTTGTCTCATGCATCGAACCTGGACCGTTATAATCCCACACACATTAGCTACAGAGCTAGAATTTTCCTGAAGCAGCTCTTCCATCATGATGCTTCCCTGATCAACAAAAATAGCCAGGGAGAGGGTTCCAGAACTGCCTCTAAAGTTCATGGTCTTCAGTGTGATACTTGCGCCGTGGAGGTCATTCTCTTGAGATTTATTCATCTCTTTCCTCGTTGTGGCTTCTTGCTTTCTTTAGTCCAGCTGCCCTGGGATATTGGTTCTTTCCAGGTCTCCACTGTCCCACCTGTGTGTTTTCACTTCCATGAAGTTGATCATTAGAATTCTCTCTGCACTTTATGACCCCTGCATGTGACAGTGTAATTCTGTGGTGGGTGAGAGCCTGGAAAACACTGCAGTCTGGCACACTCAGATGGAATTGTAATTCCATCATAGGTGAATGAGAGCATGGGCCTAGGCCTGAAACTTTTCAAACCTCAGTTTCATCATCTATAAAATGGAGGAAGTGATACCTCATGAATTTATTGTGAAAGTGAAATAAAATGATACAGGTAAGGTGCATAGGAGAACAATGCCTGGCATTTAGTAGGCATTCAGTAAAATATTATTAAACACCTCTTCCTCCATGGAGTTTCTCTGTTTTTCATCCTACAAAGCAATTAGCCTCCTTCTTGAATTCTGATAACATTTACATCTTTATAGTGTTGCCATGTTTAGTTAGCATTTTCCTTTCCTTAACCTCCTTGAAGTTTATCTCTGCTAGGTGTTTCACAAATGTTGGTTGAATAAAGTTGAGTTGCTGAACCACTGTACTTAATAACAGTGGGGTTTAAATGATTTCATCATAAAATAAATGGGAATTTTAAATAATTAATGGTTTCTAAGTCATGTCAAAACTCAAGCATCATTTTTATAGTGTAATGATTGAAACTGAGCTGAAAATAAGCAGCCCTGGAGGCCAGATCCTTAAATTATAAACAGCTAGGAAGGACAAAGAGGGCAGATAACTGATGCAAGGCCATTCAGCATGGAATTCTGTGTAGGGCGTTTGGACATTAGCACCCGTGATTTGATCTGCACTCTTTGTAAAAAGTTACAAATATTTACTGTAATGGTGATTTCTCTGTATTTTACATTCTCGTTAAAGGGCCTCCCTGGTGGCTCAGTGGTTAAGATTCCAGCTACAGTGCAGGAGCCACAGGAGACTTGGGTTCGATCCCTGGGTCAGGAAGATCGCCCGGAGAAGGAAATGGCAACCCACTCCAGGATTCTTGCTTAGGAAATCCCATGGACAGAGGAGCCTGGTGGGCTGCAGTCCGTGAGATCACAAGGAGTCTGAGCGACTGAGCACAGGTCATATTAGCAGTGCTAGCTTTCCATTCGTCCTGACTTACATGACTCACTGCAGTTGTGCTGTAAGAGAGCTGGGCAGTCAAGTCAAGCAGCAGCTGGCCCCCCGCCTGTGACCCAGAGGGAAGGGTAGTCAGCCTGTCTGGCTGTCCTGCCCCTCTCCTCCTCTTCTCTATGCGCCTGTGGTTTCTGTCTGAATTTCCTTATCTGGTGGCGAGTTGGGAGCCACGAGTCCTGGAACACATTCAGGATTCTCCAGATTCTCATCTTGAATCATCAAAGTCAAGAGAAACGGTGAAAGTTTTTTCCAACCTTAAATCATGTTCTAATTATCATCCTCCCGTCATCTACCTCTTAAATGTAGGCTTTACTTTAAAAGGTTTTTTTCCTCCATTAAGGCAGCCTTGAGATGTATTTGAAGAAAGAGCAAGATGTTAGGGGCTCTCCCCAGTTTTAACCCACGCATTTGCGCTTCGAGGCATTAATACTCTTCCTAAAACATCTCTTTAATCGTGACTCTCCCCTGATTCCAACCTTCACTCCCTTAACCCCCAAATCAAAAGGGGAGAAAACTTTTTCACTTGGTTCCCAGTTAAGTAGATTACAATTGGTAAAGGACTGAGGGTGAAAATTGAACTGTTAAGCAAAGGAACTGACCTGTACTCCAATATTTCCTTCTTACCTTTCTTCTCTTTTAGAGTGACTTCATGAAACAAGAGTCCTGACTTACAGAGAGCAACATCATTATCTTTGATAGACTTTGCAAAATGCCTATCAAAATGGCTTATGACTATTATCAGGCTTCACTTCACACTCTTACCTAAGAGGCTAATCTGTAGCTGATGGTTTTCCTTCCTTCTCCATTTCTAAACTTCACTCATCTATAGAGGGATTCCGGGTTTCCCTGCTGGCTCAGAAGTGAAGAATCTGCCTGCAATACAGGAGACACAGGTTCTATCCTTGCATTAGGAAGATCTCCTGGTGGAGGGCATCGCAACCCCCTCCAGTGTTCTTGTCTAGGGAATCCCATGGACAGAGGAGCCTGGCGGCTACAGTCCGTGGGGCCGCACGGAGTCGGACACAACTGAGCTGACTGAACACATAGAGGGATTCCAGAGCGCAGTTGATGAAGGCGTGCCTTTCCGTGAGTTAGGAGAGCACATCTCACATGCAGACAATGCCATTCATATTGAGCTTATAATTCTCTCCCTGGTAAAACAGGAAGACACCACCTTGAGGAGAAAAGATACCTGCCTTAATTATGGGAAGACTCTGAGACAGCCCTGGGCTAGCATTTGTGAAACCTGTTCAGAGATGCTCTATTCTGTCAGTGAAGAGCTGACTCAGATAAGAACTGGTCACAATTAAATTAGGCTTCTTTGAGGGAATGTTGGGCTGGCAGGACTGCCCTATATGTCCACCATTGATTAGACCTGTGGAAATTCTTATCCTGAAGGCACTGTATGCCAGGATCTTGAGCAACCCTGCATGAATTAGAAAGGAGACGTGCCGACTGTGTTAAATGCCTGATGGTGCTGCACCGGAGGCATGCGTCATGAGACGGACACACACACACCCCCCCCCCCGCCCCCGGCATCGGCTCACTGTGAGACTCCCTAGGAGTTACTTTCATTAGCCCGTTTCCTCCCAGCCTGTGTACTGGATTCTTCTCCTGTTGATTTATGTGGGGAAACCTACATACTTGTTTTTGTTTTAAAAAACAGCAAAAATTTCCCAACTGTCCTTTACCCCACTCAGACACTGAATGTATGTAAATTTCCAAATAACTTGAAATGGAAGGTTTCACTCCTTTGACTTTTTCTTTGGGTTAAGTGGTTGATTATGGCTTTTTTTGTCAGGCAGGGGAGTTTTGTGATCCATTGGATGGGCAGTGGACAGAGATGTATTAGAATTATTGTATACTTCCTTGGTTTGAGTGCGGTGATTGTTTGCTATTGTGTAATCTACAACAATCACTCCCTCCTTCCAAAAATATATGGCTTTTCTGAAAATCTCATCAGCTTTGCATAGTATGAAAGTGAAAGTCACTCAGTCATGTCCGACTCTTTGCAACCCAATAGACTGTAATACGTGGAATTCTCCAGGCCAGAATGCTGGAGTGGGTGGCCTTTCCCTTCTCCAGGGGATCTTCCCAACCCATGTTTCCTGCATTGCAAGTGGATTCTTTACCAGCTGAGCCACAAGGGAAACATCAGTGTATAAATTTGATGCAAAAAAGGAAGTCTAATTTTATAAAAAAAAATATAATATTTACCATCATATTCATTTTTAAATATACCCTTCAGTAGCATTAAGTGTATTCACATTGTTTTCTAACTATAAACTAACAATACTGAGGAGGTCTCAGTCCAGAAATAAGTGGTTATAATGTTACAGAGATTGTGAACATGTTGTTCAAAAAAAAAAAAAAAAAAAAAAAAGATTCTGGAACTGAAACTAAAATTGAATCAGTGGAAAAGGAACTAACTAGAGCAAGAAGGACAGTCCAAAATTGCCCCCAAAATCAAACAGAATAAAGTCCAACATTTCAAAGCAGGTTGATATGTGGTGAATCATATGAGTATATATTCTATATAATCTGTATGTGAACTGTGGAAGGGCAAAAAGATACAAGTCATTTATTCATTGGCTTCACTCTTACTTAGTGGAGAGATCAACATTATGATAATCTGGAACAGAACTGACTTTTGGGAGCCATTTTTAAATAAAATCCAGTCACTAGTAGCTATTTTATTGTAAAACTAAATAACCAAATAATAAAGCTACCAAATAATGTTTCTTGACTGTTTCTTAGTGACATGTTGAATCCAAATACACTCTGGAGTGGGAGAGGTAAGGTCATATGCCATATGGCTTCCATTTGCAATTCTGTGAGAGTGTGGTAAATAAACATTTTCTTTGTACCTCTATATGGCCATGGACATGCAGTCACGGGGTCACAAAGGGTTGGACATGACTGAGTGACTGAACTGAACTTGTACTTCTAGAAACTTATTTTAAAAGCTAATAGTATTATAACTGTTTATTTTTGGTTTAGAGTTTGAGTTCTCATCCTGGCCCTGCCTTCAGCAAGCCTCTGTGATTCGTACTGAATACTGACCATCGTCATTCAACCTCCATGCCATGATTGCTGCATCAAACTGTTATTGAGCACAAGTTCAGGGGCCTAATGCACAGTGAGGCCAAACAATACCAAAATGTCAGAGTTTGGAGCAGAGAAATGTTTATTGCAGGGTCATGCAAGGAGACAGGTGGCTCACGCCCCCCAAACCTTGTCAAGGCAAGGTGAGGGAGGGGTGTGGTTAGTTGTTGCAAACCTCTAGGTGTTGGAATCCTTTGTTCTTGTAGCTGTCTTGGTAGATCAGGTTGTGATTTGTTCATGTAAACCTGCAAGATAAATCTTCTTCTCTCTGTTCTGAAACTTTTTTTATCTCTGTACAGTTGGAAAAGTGGTATACCTTTAAAGGGCAGAGACCTGAGAATGGGCTAGCCTGTCTGTTTCAGGCTAAAGGCAACATTCTTTAATAAAAGGTAGAGAACCAGCAGGACAGGGCACAAAGGTTAAAGAAACAGAAGGAGATCTAATACGGAGTCATATTTGTTCTTCCCTATTATAAAACTAGGCTTCTCTGGTGGCTCAGTGATAAAGAACCTGCCTGCCAATACCAGAAACATGGGTTCAATCCCTGGATCGGGAAGATTCCCTGGAAAAGGAGATGGTAACCCACTCCAGAATTTTTGTCTGGGAAATCCCATGGACAGAGGAGCCTGGCAGGCTGTATTCCATGGGGTTCCAAAGAGTTGCATAGGGCTTAGCAAGTAAACAACAACAATAATTACAAAACTACTTCTAAAGGTCCTTTTTTTTTTTAAGTTCCTTCTTTCTTAACCTTTCTAACTCTAGAAGCACCAGTTATCAAGTTATCTTAGATAACAAAACGATGCACCAAGACTGGCCAAGTGGTAGGCACTCATCCTGTGTTAGCTCTTGTTAGTCTTTCCCAAGTCAATACATATTTTTTGTATGTCTGGTATTTGATCTTGCAGAATATATGGGAGGCACAGGGTAGTGATGCCTATGATTCTAGTTAGGGACATTTAATATATATAAGTAATTGCTCGTTAATATCAGTTGTTCTTTCTCTTAAAAACATGTTTAAGTAGTGAAAGGACAGTATTGTTTCCCTTGTAGGCTGAGAGCTGGCATCTTTCTTTTTGATGTGGAAGGCAAGAAATTTTTGAAAATAATAGTGTAGCCTAGTGGATTTTTTAAGCTCGGAACTTAGTGTTTGGCATACAGACTTTTCTGTTGCTAAATTCTTTATTAATAATGTTTAGTCTGTTTACCAATAACACATGGCCATTGAAAAGCAAACTTCTGGCCTTACATTTGTAATGGTTGGATGACATTTGCTAGTAATGGGCAAACCACTGGGACTTCTTTCTTTAGTTAAAAAAAGGAAGTGGGAAAGGCATGTTAAATGCAAGAGAAGTCTGTTCTCAAGGAAAATTCAAATCTGAACCCCTTAAGTAGAATGGTTTGCTAAAGGTTAAACAAACCTTTTCTCACTCTTGTGGGACTTTAAAGTAAATTTCATCTGAATTCTCGTCAGCTCCTCTGTGCAGCTGTCCCTAAACATCTGTCATGGCTGCTCAGAATGGCGGCTTACCCCCTGATGGTTTACATATGCTTGTGTAAACTGTTTATTTGTAATACATAATTAGTGGCAAAATGTATACTTGGTTTTTAACTACATATACTCACGGGTAGACAAGAAGAAAGCTCTATTTAACTTCACGGAATGGGAGTAGTTGGTTTAAGGCTTGTAAGTGTCTCAATCCCATTGACTTGCCAGCAGCTATTGATGTAGAGGGGTGTTGAAAAATCTGTTTGGGCTTTTGCAGCTTGGGGTAATTGTGGAACTTGTGCTTGGTCTCTCAATCCAGACTGCGTTTGAGACCCCTGCCTTGTACACCATGCTGCAGAGGAAAATGATTCCCTTGAAGCCATGGAAAAGTGAAGCTGCTCAAAGACTGGGGAGTCTGTGGTCTTAGTAGGCATGCAGAAAAAAATTATGTAAACCTCAAGAGACGTGGCTCTCCATTGTTGGCAGAATAAATGCTTCTGTAAAGAGTGAGATCCAAGTCAGGTTGGTGGAAAACTGGAGCGGCGAGTCTGGCTGTCAGAGTGACTGATGTCCTGGCCACACGTGACTGCTTCCTGGAGAAATCAGGTCAAATGGTCCTCCCCCTGAGAGGTGAAGGTTTCTTCATTCTCATTATAGATGGGGAGCTGAAAACCCAGCAGGGCTCATATTCTAGGCATAGGAGTCATCTCATCCCTAACAGAAAGAAAGTGAAAGTGTTAGTTGATCAGTCATGTCTGACTCTTTACAACCTCATGAACTGTAGCCTGCCAGGCTCCTCTGTCCGTGGGATCCTCCAGGCAAGAACACTGGAGTGGGTTGCCATTCCCTTTTCCAGGCAATTGTCCAGACCCAGGCATTGAACCCAGGTCTCCCACAGTGCAGGCAGATTCTTTACCAGCTAAGCCCCAGGGAAGCTCCTAGCAGAGGAGAGCTCAATTCTTAGTACCAGACACTAAGAGCTGGTCTCCCTGGGTATACCCTGGGCATATCTCAAGGGCAGCAGAAGGCTTTGCACAGTGTCTCTGCTATGAACCATGCTTCTTGGGAGTTGTTTTATTCATATACATATTCTACCCTTCTCAATGGGGGCTTCCCAGGTAGCACTAGTGGTGAAGAACCTGCCTGCCAGTGCAGGAGACATAGGAAATTCAGGTTTGATCCCCGGGTTGGGAAGATCCTCTGGAGGATGGCATGGCTACCCACTCCAGTATTCTTGCCTGGAGAATCCCATGGACAGAGGAGCCTGGTGGGCTACAGTTCATGAGGTCACAGAGAGTTGGACACGACTGAAGGGACTTAGCATGCACACAGGCACGCTTCCCAACATAACTGCCCTGCTTCCCCTAGATCAGTCACAGCCTTAGCGTTAATTGACCTTAACTGACCATTAACTGACCTTAATTGACCATTAATTGACCTTTCTCCTGATAATTCTTTGGGAGGCATCTTGTGTCTTCTAAGATGTCTAGCAGCATCCCTGGCCCATGCCCACTAAATGCTAGTGGCACCTCTCTCCTCATTGTTATAGTGAAAAATGTCCACAGACACTGCCAAATGTACTCTGGGGACACAATCAGCCCCAGTTGAGAACCACTGCTCTAATTCTGTATTCTCATAACACATTTATAGCTTACCCAATATTTGCAAATACTTGGCACCCGATATGTGCCATTCAGTAGTTTTGATGTGGGACAGCAGTGATAACCCTAAGAGACAGTCCCTTCCTTCATGTAGTTTATAGTCCAGTTGAGAGAACAGATATTAATTGAGTAGTCTTACTAAAATATAACTAAAATAGTGATAACCGTTAGGAAGGAAAAGTTCTGGGTGCTCTGAGGACCAATAACAGGAAGCCGCAGCTAGACTTGGGGACCAGACAAATGTGCCTGGAGAGAGACAGAAGCTGTGAGGAATGTGCCCGGGATTCCTAATGGGGAATCAGGGACAGGAGCTCAGTGCGGGGTGGTGGCGTGAGCAGAGCCCGAAAGGCAGTCCGTCAGGGGCAGGAGAAGGGCCGGGGGAGCTGGGCTTGCCGTGGCTGGAGGGGAGTCCAGACAGGAAGTGAGGACTGGGGGTGCTGGGCTCACCGTGGC